>NW_025316784.1:1399830-2099745 GCF_910594005.1 Cervus elaphus
TCCCAAGACGAAAGGATGTCTGAATCCCCTGTGGAGACCACAGAGAAACACCTAGTTCCCCACCTCATCGCGACCGGAGGCCTCACATCCTTTGAAAACTCCTGAGGTACGCGGAGATCAGTGCCTCCAAAGGAGACGATGCCTGACACCTCGTGAAACTTGATAGGAGTCCCAGGATTCCTGTGGCACGTGGAAAGGGACCCTTGGTCTCCCGCCTCAGCTGGAGAGGCGTCCCAATTGCCCTGCCAAGCCTCGAGGAGAATCCCGAGTTGTCCCTCACAAGTAGGCAGGAGTCCTGACGTGGCTGAACAAACACGTGTGTGGAAGGGCCATCCCCGTCGTAACTCGAGAATATACCCCAGGTTCCCGCCGCAACTCGAGAGAAACATGAGACTTCCCCCTCGCCGAGAGATGAGGCCCGATTCCCCTGCACTGCGTGCAGAGCAATTCCGTGTTGCACATCACACATGAAAGAAGCCTGGATTTCCTTGATGGCACTCCAGAGAAACCCCAAGAACACTGTTTCAAGGCTAGAGGGATCCTGAGGTCACTGTAGCAACACGAAAGAGCTCCGTGGACCAAGAATCAACACGAGATGAGAGGTTAGTCCCTGGCTTCGACTCCTGAGGAATACCACCTTACCACAAGCACCTCAAGAGGAGGTTTCTCTCAGCTCTAGGTATGTGAGAGGGACCCTGAGTTTGCGGCCTCAAGTGAAATGGACACCGGGATGCCCTGACTCGAAATAAGGCCGGATATCCCTGCAGTGACTTCAATGCAGGCTCGTCTTGCATCTCCCAAGAAGAAAGGATGTCTGAATCCCCTGTGGAGACCCCAGAGAAACACCTAGTTCCCCACCTCATCGCGACCAGAGGCCTAACATCCTTTGAAAACTTCAGAGGTACGCGGAGATCAGTGCCTCCAAAGAAGACGATGCCTGACTCCTGGTGAAACTTGATAGGAGACCCAGGATTCTTGTGGCACGTGGAAAGGGACCCTTGGTCTCCCGCCTCAGCTGGAGAGGCGTTCCAATTGCCCTGCCAAGCCTCGAGGAGAATCCCGAGTTGTCCCTCGCAACTAGGCAGGAGTCCTGACGTGGCTGAACAAACACGTGGGTGGAAGGGCCATCCCCGTCGTAACTCGAGAATATACCCCAGGTTCCCGCCGCAACTCGAGAAAAACCATGAGACTTCCCCCTCGATGCGAGATGAGGCCCGATTCCCCTGTACTGCGTGCAGAGCAATTCCGTCTTGCACATCACACATGAAAGGAGCCTTGATGTCTTTGATGGCACTCCAGAGAAACCCCAAAAACACTGTTTCAAGGCTAGAGGGATCCTGAGGTCACTGTAGCAACACGAAAGAGCTCCGTGGACCAAAAATCAACTCGAGATGAGAGGTTAGTCCCTGGCTTCGACTCCAGAGGAATGCCCCCTTACCACAAGCACCTCAAGAGGAGGCTTCTCTCAGCTCTAGGTATGTGAGAGGGACCCTGAGTTTGCGGCCTCAAGTGGAATGGACTCTGCGATGCCCTGACTCGAAATAAGGCCGGATATCCCTACAGTGACTTGAATGCAGGCTCGTCTTGCATCTCCCAAGATGAAAGGATGTCTGAATCCCCTGTGGAGACCACAGAGAAAGACCTAGTTACCCACCTCATCGCGACAGGAGGCCTCACATCCTTTGAAAACTCCAGAGGTATGCGGAGATCAGTGCCTCCAAAGGAGACGATGCCTGACTCCTCGTGAAACTTGATAGGAGTCCCAGGATTCCTGTGGCACGTGGAAAGGGACCCTTGGTCTCCCGTCTCAGCTGGAGAGGCGTCCCAATTGCCCTGCAAAGCCTCGAGGATAATCCCGAGTTGTCCCTCGCAACTAGGCAGGAGTCCTGACATGGCTGAACACACACGTGTGTGGAAAGGCCATCCCCGTCATAACTCGAGAATATACCCCAGGTTCCCGCCGCAACTCGAGAAAAACCATGAGACTTCCCCCTCGCCGCGAGATGAGGCCCGATTCCCCTGCACTGCGTGCAGAGCAATTCCGTGTTGCACATCACACATGAAAGGAGCCTTGATTTCCTTGATGGCACTCCAGAGAAACCCCAAGAACACTGTTTCAAGGCTAGAGGAATCCTGAGGTCACTGTAGCAACACGAAAGAGCTCCGTGGACCAAGAATCAACACGAGATGAGAGGTTAGTCCCTGGCTTCGACTCCTGAGGAATACCACCTTACCACAAGCACCTCAAGAGGAGGCTTCTCTCAGCTCTAGGTATGTGAGAGGGACCCTGAGTTTGCGGCCTCAAGTGGAATGGACACCGCGATGCCCTGACTCGAAATAAGGCCGGATATCCCTGCAGTGACTTGAATGCAGGCTCGTCTTGCATCTCCCAAGAAGAAAGGATGTCTGAATCCTCTGTGGAGACCACAGAGAAAGACCTAGTTCCCCACCTCATCGCGACCGGAGGCCTCACATCCTTTGAAAACTCCAGAGGTATGCGGAGATCAGTACCTCCAAAGGAGACGATGCCTGACTCCTCGTGAAACTTGATAGGAGTCCCAGGATTCTTGTGGCACGTGGAAAGGGACCCTTGGTCTCCCGCCTCAGCTGGAGAGGCGTTCCAATTGCCCTGCCAAGCCTCGAGGAGAATCCCGAGTTGTCCCTCGCAACTAGGCAGGAGTCCTGACGTGGCTGAACAAACACGTGTGTGGAAGGGCCATCCCCGTCGTAACTCGAGAATATACCTCAGGTTCCCGCCGCAACTCGAGAAAAACCATGAGACTTCCCCCTCGATGCGAGATGAGGCCCGATTCCCCTGTACTGCATGCAGAGCAATTCTGTCTTGCACATCACACATGAAAGGAGCCTTGATTTCCATGATGGCACTCCAGAGAAACCCCAAGAACACTGTTTCAAGGATAGAGGGATCCTGAGGTCACTGTAGCAACACGAAAGAACTCTGTGGACCAAAATCAACTCGAAAAGAGAGGTTAGTCCCTGGCTTCGTCTCCAGAGGAATACCACCTTACCACAAGCACCTCAAGAGGAGGCTTCTCTCAGCTCTAGTTATGTGAGAGGGACCCTGAGTTTGCGGCCTCAAGTAGAATGGACACCGCGATGCCCTGACTCGAAATAAGGCCGGATATCCCTGCAGTGACTTCAATGCAGGCTCGTCTTGCATCTCCCAGGACGAAAGGATGTCTGAATCCCCTGTGGAAAGCACAAAGAAAGACCTAGTTCCCCACCTCATCGCGACCGATAGCCTCACATCCTTTGAAAACTCCAGAGGTACGCGGAGATCAGTGCCTCCAAAGGAGACGATGCCTGACTCCTCGTGAAACTTGATAGGAGTCCCAGGATTCCTGTGTCACTTGGAAAGGGACACTTGGTCTCCCGCCTCAGCTGGAGAGGCGTCCCAAGTGCCCTGCCAAGCCTCGAGGAGAATCCAGAGTTGTCCCTCGCAACTAGGCAGGAGTCCTGACGTCGCTGAAGAAACACGTGGGTGGAAGGGCCATCCCCGTCGTAACTCGAGAATATACCCCAGGTTCCCGCCGCAACTCGAGAAAAACCATGAGACTTCCCCCTCGATGCGAGATGAGGCCCGATTCCCCTGCACTGCGTGCAGAGCAATTCTGTGTTGCACATCACACATGAAAGGAGCCTTGATTTCCTTCATGGCACTCCAGAGAAACCCCAAGAACACTGTTTCAAGGCTAGAGGGATCCTGAGGTCACTGTAGCAACACGAAAGAGCTCCGTGGGCCAAAAATGAACTCGAGATGAGAGGTTAGTCCCTGGCTTCGACTCCAGAGGAATGCCACCTTACCACAAGCACCTCAAGAGGAGGCTTCTCTCAGCTCTAGGTATGTGAGAGGGACCCTGAGTTTGCGGCCTCAAGTGGAATGGACACCGCGATGCCCTGACTCGAAATAAGGCCGGATATCCCTGCAGTGACTGGAATGCAGGCTCGTCTTGCATCTCCCAAGACGAAAGGGTGTCTGAATCCCCTGTGGAGACCACAGAGAAAGACCTAGTTCCCCACCTCATCGCGACAGGAGGCCTCAAATCCTTTGAAAACTCCAGAGGTATGCGGAGATCAGTGCCTCCAATGCAGACGATGCCTGACTCCTCGTGAAACTTGATAGGAGACCCAGGATTCCTGTGGCACGTGGAAAGGGACCCTTGGTCTCCGGCCTCAGCTGGAGAGGCGTTCCAATTGCCCTGCCAAGCCTCGAGGAGAATCCCGAGTTGTCCCTCGCAACTAGGCAGGAGTCCTGACGTGGCTGAATAAACACGTGGGTGGAAGGGCCATCCCTGTCGTAACTCAAGAATATACCCCAGGTTCCCACCGCAACTCGAGAAAAACCATGAGACTTCCCCCTCGATGCGAGATGAGGCCCGATTCCCCTGTACTGCGTGCAGAGCAATTCCGTCTTGCACATCACACATGAAAGGAGCCTTGATTTCCTTGATGGCACTCCAGAGAAACCCCAAGAACACTGTTTCAAGGATAGAGGGATCCTGAGGTCACTGTAGCAACACGAAAGAACTCTGTGGACCACAAATCAACTCGAAAAGAGAGGTTAGTCCCTGGATTCGTCTCCAGAGGAACACCACCTTACCACAAGCACCTCAAGAGGAGGCTTCTCTCAGTTCTAGGTATGTGAGAGGGACCCTGAGTTTGCGGCCTCAAGTGGAATGGACACCGCAATGCCCTGACTCGAAATAAGGCCGGATATCCCTGCAGTGACTTCAATGCAGGCTCGTCTTGCATCTCCCAGGACGAAAGGATGTCTGAATCCCCTGTGGAAAGCACAGAGAAAGGCTTAGTTCCCCACCTCATCGCGACCGATAGCCTCACATCCTTTGAAAACTCCAGAGGTATGCGGAGATCAGTGCCTCCAAAGGAGACGATGCCTGACTCCTCGTGAAACTTGATAGGAGACCCAGGATGCCTGTGGCACGTGGAAAGGGACCCTTGGTCTCCCTTTTCAGCTGAAGAGGCGTCCCAATTGCCCTGCCAAGCCTCGAGGAGAATCCCGAGTTGTCCCTCGCAACTAGGCAGGAGTCCTGACATGGCTGAACACACACGTGTGTGGAAGGGCCATCCCCGTCGTAACTCGAGAATATACCCCAGGTTCCCGCCGCAACTCGAGAAAAACCATTAGACTTCCTCCTCGCCGCGAGATGAGGCCCGATTCCCCTGCACTGCGTGCAGAGCAATTCCGTGTTGCACATCACACATGAAAGGAGCCTTGATTTCCTTGATGGCACTCAAGAGAAACCCCAAGAACACTGTTTCAAGGCTAGAGGGATCCTGAGGTCACTGTAGCAACACGAAAGAGCTCCGTGGCCCAAAAATCAACTCGAGATGAGAGGTTAGTCCCTGGCGACGACTCCAGAGGACTACCACCTTACCACAAGCACCTCAAGAGGAGGCTTCTCTCAGCTCTATGTATGTGAGAGGGACCCTGAGTTTGCGGCCTCAAGTGGAATGAAGACCGCGATGCCCTGCCTCGAAATAAGGCCGGATATCCCTGCAGTGACTTGAATGCAGGCTCGTCTTGCATCTCCCAAGACGAAAGGATGTCTGAATCCCCTGTGGAGACCACAGAGAAAGACCTAGTTCCCCACCTCATCGCGACCGGAGGCCTCACATCCTTTGAAAACTCCAGAGGTACGCGGAGATCAGTGCCTCCAAAGGAGACGATGCCTGACTCCTCCTGAAACTTGACAGGAGTCCCAGGATTCCTGTGGCACGTGGAAAGGGACCCTTGGTCTCCCGCCTCAGCTGGAGAGGCGTCCCAATTGCCCTGCCAAGCCTCGAGGAGAATCCCGAGTTGTCCCTCGCAACTAGGCAGGAGTCCTGACGTCGCTGAAGAAACACGAGGGTGAAAGGGCCATCCCCATCGTAACTCGAGAATATACCCCAGGTTCCCGCCGCAACTCGAGAAAAACCATGAGACTTCCCACTCGCCGCGAGATGAGACCCGATTCCCCTGCACTGCGTGCAGAGCAATTCCGTGTTGCACATCACACATGAAAGGAGCCTTGATTTCCTTGATGGCACTCCAGAGAAACCCCAACAACACTGTTTCAAGGCTAGAGGGATCCTGAGGTCACTGTACCAACACGAAAGAGCTCCGTGGACCAAAATTCAACTCGAGATGAGAGGTTAGTCCCTGGCTTCGAATCCAGAGGAATACCACCTTACCACAAGCACCTCAAGAGGAGGCTTCTCTCAGCTCTATGTATGTGAGAGGGACCCTGAGTTTGCGGCCTCAAGTGGAATGGACACCGCGATGCCCTGACGCGAAATAAGGCCGGATATCCCTGCAGTGACTTGAATGCAGGCTCGTCTTGCATCTCCCAAGATGAAAGGATGTCTGAATCCCCTGTGGAGACCACAGAGAAAGACCTAGTTCCCCACCTCATTGCGACCGGAGTTCTCTCATCCTTTGAAAACTCCAGAGGTACGCGGAGATCAGTGCCTCCAAAGGAGACGATGCCTGACTCCTCGTGAAACTTGACAGGAGTCCCAGGATTCCTGTGGCACGTGGAAAGGGACCCTTGGTCTCCCGCCTCAGCTGGAGAGGCGTTCTAATTGCCCTGCCAAGCCTCGTGGAGAATCCCGAGTTGTCCCTCGCAACAAGGCAGGAGTCCAGACGTCGCTGAACAAACACGTGGGTGGAAGGGCCATCCCCGTCGTAACTCGAGAATATACCCCAGGTTCCCGCCGCAACTCGAGAAAAACCATGAGACTTCCCCCTCGCCCCGAGATGAGGCCCGATTCCCCTGCACTGCGTGCAGAGCAATTCTGTGTTGCACATCACACTTGAAAGGAGCCTTGATTTCCTTGATGGCACTCCAAAGAAACCCCAAGAACACTGTTTCAAGGTTGAGGGATCCTGAGGTCACTGTAGCAACACGAAAGAGCTCCGTGGACCAAAAATCAACTCGAGATGAGAGGTTAGTTCCTGGCTTCGACTCCAGAGGACTACCACCTTACCACAAGCACCTCAAGAGGAGGCTTCTCTCAGCTCTAGCTATGTGAGAGGGACCCTGAGTTTGCGGCCTCAAGTGGAATGGAGACCGCGATGCCCTGCCTCGAAATAAGGCCGGATATCCCTGCTGTGACTTGAATGCAGGCTCGTCTTGCATCTCCCAAGATGAAAGGATGTCTGAATCCCCTGTGGAGACCACAGAGAAAGACCTAGTTCCCCACCTCATCGCGACCGGAGGCCTCACATCCTTTGAAAACTCCAGAGGTACGCGGAGATCAGTGCCTCCAAAGGAGACGATGCCTGACTCCTCCTGTACTTGATAGGAGTCTCAGGATTCCTGTGGCACGTGGAAAAGGACCCTTGGTCTCCCGCCTCAGCTGGAGAGGCGTCCCAATTGCCCTGCCAAGCCTCGAGGAGAATCCCGAGTTGTCCCTCGCAACTAGGCAGGAGTCCTGACGTCGCTGAACAAACACGTGGGTGGAAGGGCCATCCCCGTCGTAACTCGAGAATTTACCCCAGGTTCCCGCCGCAACTCGAGAAAAACCATGAGAGTTCCCCCTTGCCGCGAATTGACGCCCGATTCCCTGCACTGCGTGCAGAGCAATTCCGTGTTGCACATCACACATGAAAGGAGCCTTGATGTCTTTGATGGCACTCCAGAGAAATCCCAAGAACACTGTTTCAAGGTTGAGGGATCCTGAGGTCACTGTAGCAACACTAAAGAGCTCCGTGGACCAAAAATCAACTCGAGATGAGAGGTTAGTCCCTGGCTTCGACTCCAGAGGAATACCACCTTACCACAAGCACCTCAAGAGGAGGCTTCTCTCAGCTCTATGTATGTGAGAGGGACCCTGAGTTTGCGGCCTCAAGTGGAATGGAGACCGCGATGCCCTGACTCGAAATAAGGCCGGATATCCCTGCAGTGACTTGAATGCAGGCTCGTGTTGCATCTCCCAAGACGAAAGGATGTCTGAATCCCCTGTGGAGACCACAGAGAAAGACCTAGTTCCCCACCTCATCGCGACCGGAGGCCTCACATCCTTTGAAAACTCCAGAGGTACGCGGAGATCAGTGCCTCCAACGGAGAGGATGCGTGACTCCTCGTGAATCTTGATAGGAGTCCCAGGATTCCTGTGGCACGTGGAAAGGGACACTTGGTCTCCCGCCTCAGCTGGAGAGGCGTCCCAATTGCCCTGCCAAGCCTTGAGGAGAATCCTGAGTTGTCCCTTGCAACTAGGCAGGAGTCCTGACGTCGCTGAACAAACATGTGGGTGGAAGGGCCATCCCCGTCGTAACCCGAGAATATACCCCAGGTTCCCGCCGCAACTCGAGAAAAACCATGAGACATCCCCCTCGCCGTGAGATGAGGCACGATTCCCCTGCACTGCGTGCAGAGCAATTCCGTGTTGCACATCAAACATGAAAGTAGCCTTGATTTCCTTGATGGCACTCCAGAGAATCCCCAAGAACACTGTTTCAAGGCTAGAGGGATCCTGAGGTCACTGTAGCAACACGAAAGAGCTCCGTGGACCAAAAATCAACTCGAGATGAGGGGTTAGTCCCTGGCTTCGACTCCAGAGGAATACCACCTTACCACAAGCACCTCAAGAGGAGGCTTCTCTCAGCTCTAGGTATGTGAGAGGGACCCTGATTTTGCGGCCTCAACTGGAATGGACACTGCGATGCCCTGACGGGAAATAAGGCCGGATATCCCTGCAGTGACTTGAATGCAGGCTCGTGTTGCATCTCCCAAGACGAAAGGATGTCTGAATCCCCTGTGGAGACCACACAGAAAGACCAAGTTCCCCACCTCATCGCGACCGGAGGCCTCACATCCTTTGAAAACTCCAGAGGTACGCGGAGATCAGTGCCTCCAAAGGAGACGATGCCTGACTCCTCGTGAAACTTGATAGGAGTACCAGGATTCCTGTGGCACGTGGAAAGGGACCCTTGGTCTCCCGCCTCAGCTGGAGAGGCGTCCCAATTGCCCTGCCAAGCCTCGAGGAGAATCCCGAGCTGTCCCTCGCAACTAGGCAGGAGTCCTGCCATCGCTGAAGAAACACGTGGGTGGAAGAGCCTTCCCCGTCATAACTCGAGAATATACCCCAGGTTCCCGCCGCAACTCGAGAAATACCATGAGACTTCCCCCTCGCCGCGAGATTAGGCCCGATTCCCCTTCACTGCGTGCAGAGCAATTCCGTGTTGCACATCACACATGAAAGGAGACTTGATTTCCTTGATGGCACTCCAGAGAAACCCCAAGAACACTGTTTCAAGGCTAGAGGGATCCTGAGGTCACTGTAGCAACAAGAAAGAGCTCCGTGGACCAAAAATCAACTCGAGATGAGAGGTTACTCCCTGGCTTCGACTCCAGAGGAATACCACCTTACCACAAGCACCTGAAGAGGAGGCTTCTCTCAGCTCTAGCTATGTGAGAGGGACCCTGAGTTTGCGGCCTCAAGTGGAATGGACACCGCAATGCCCTGACTCATAATAAGGCCGGATATCCCTGCAGTGACTTGAATGCAGGCTCGTCTTGCATCTCCCAAGATGAAAGGATGTCTGAATCCCCTGTGGAGACCACAGAGAAAGACTGAGTTCCCCACCTCATCGCGACCGGAAGCCTCACATCCTTTGAATATTCCAGAGGTACGCAGAGATCAGTGCCTCCAAAGGAGACGATGCCTGACTCCTCGTGAAACTTGATAGGAGTCCCAGGATTCCTGTGGCACGTGGAAAGGGACCCTTGGTCTCCCGCCTCAGCTGGAGAGGCGTCCCAATTGCCCTGCCAAGCCTCGCGGAGAATCCCGAGTAGTCCCTCGCAACTAGGCAGGAGTCCTGACGTCGCTGAACAAACACGTGGGTAGAAGGGCCATCCCCGTCGTGACTCGAGAATATACCCCAGGTTCCCGCCGCAACTCGAGAAAAACCATGAGACTTCCCCCTCGCCGCAAGATGAGGCCCGATTCCCCTGCACTGCGTGCAGAGCAATTCCGTGTTGCACATCACACATGAAAGGAGCCTTGATTTCCTTGATGGCACTCCAGAGAAACACCAAGAACACTGTTTCAAGGCTAGAGGGATCCTGCGGTCACTGTAGCAACACGAAACAGCTCCATGCACCAGAAATCAACTCGAGATGAGAGGGTAGTCCCTGGCTTCGACTCCAGAGGAATACCATCTTACCACAAACACCTCAAGAGGAGGCTTCTCTCAGCTCTAGGTATGTGAGAGGGACCCTGAGTTTGTGGCCTCAAGTGGAATGGAGACCGTGATGCCCTGACTCGAAATAAGGCCGAATATCCCTGCAGTGACTTGAATGCAGGCTCGTCTTGCATCTCCCAAGACGAAAGGATATCTGAAACCCCTGTGGAGACCACAGATAAAACCTACTTCCCCACCTCATGGCGACCGGAGGCCTCACATCCATTGAAAACTCCAGAGGTACGCGGAGATCAGTGCCTCCAAAGGAGACGATGCCTGACTCCTCGTGAAACTTGATAGGAGTCCCAGGATTCCTGTGGCACGTGGAAAGGGACCCTTGGTCTCCCGTCTCAGCTGGAGAGGCGTTCCAATTGCCCTGCCAAGCCTCGAGGAGAATCCCGAGTTGTCCCTCACAACTAGGCAGGAGTCTTGACGTCGCTGAAGAAACACGTGTGTGGAAGGGCCATCCCAGTCGTAACTCGAGAATATACGCCAGGTTCCACAGCAACTCGAGAAAAACCATGAGACTTCCCCCTCACCGCATTATGAGCCCCGATACCCTGCACTGCGTGCAGACCAATTCCGTGTTGCACATCACACATGAAAGGAGCCTTGATTTCCTTGATGGCACTCCAGAGAAACCCCAAGAACACTGTTTCAAGGCTAGAGGGATCCTGAGGTCACTGTAGCCACAAGAAAGAGCTCCGTGGACCAAAAATCAACTCGAGATGAGGGGTTAGTCCCTGGCTTCGACTCCAGAGGAATACCACCTTACCACAAGAACCTCAAGAGGAGGCTTTTCTCAGCTCTAGATATGTGAGAGGGACCCTGAGTTTGCGGCCTCAAGTGGAATGGACACCGCGATGCCCTGACTCGAAATAAGGCCGGATATCCCTGCAGTGACTTGAATGCAGGCTCGTCTTGCATCTCCCAAGACGAAAGGATGTCTGAATCCCCTGTGGAGACCACAGAGAAAGACGTAGTTCCCCACCTCATCGCGACCAGAGGCCTCACATCCTTTGAAAACTCCAGAGGTACGCGGAGATCAGTGCCTCCAAAGGAGACGATGCCTGACTCCTCGTGAAACTTGATAGAAGTCCCAGGATTCCTGTGGCACGTGGAAAGGGACTCTTGGTCTCCCGCCTCAGCTGGAGAGGCGTCCCAATTGCCCTGCCAAGCCTCGAGGAGAATCCCGATTTGTCCCTCGCAACTAGGTAGGAGTCCTGACGTCGCTGAACAAACACGTGTGTGGAAGGGCCATCCCCGTCGTAACTCGAGAATATACCCCAGGTTCCCGCCGCAACTCGAGAAAAACCATGAGACTTCCCCCTCGCCCCGAGATGAGGCCCGATTCCCCTGCACTGCGTGCAGAGCAATTCCGTCTTGCACATCACACATGAAAGGAACCTTGATTTCCTTGATGGCACTCCAGAGAAATCCCAAGAACACTGTTTCAATGCTAGAGGGATCCTGAGGTCTCTGTAGCCACACGAAAGAGCTCCGTGGACCAAAAATCAACTCGAGATGAGAGCTTAGTCCCTGGCTTCGACTCCAGAGGAATACCACCTTACCACAAGCACCTCAAGAGGAGGCTTCTCTCAGCTCTAGGTGTGTGAGAGGGACCCTGAGTTTGCGGCCTCAAGTGGAATGGACACCGCGATGCCCTGACGCGAAATAAGGCCGGATATCCCTGCAGTGACTTGAATGCCGGCTCGTCTTGCATCTCCCAAGATGAAACGATGTCTGAATCCCCTGTGGAGACCACAGAGAAAGACCTACTTCCCCACCTCATCGCGACCGGAGGCCTCACATCCTTTGAAAACTCCAAAGGTACGCGGAGATCAGTGCCTCCAAAGGAGACGATGCCTGACTCCTCGTGAAACTTGATAGGAGTCCCAGGATTGCTGTGGCACGTGGAAAGGGACCCTTGGTCTCCCGCCTCAGCTGGAGAGGCGTCCCAATTGCCCTGCCCAGCCTCGAGGAGAATCTCGAGTTGTCCCTCGCAAATAGGCAGGAGTCATGACGTCGCTGAACAAGCACGTGTGTGGAAGGGCCATCCCCGTCGTAACTCGAGAATATACCCCAGGTTCCTGCCGCAACTCGAGAAAAACCTTGAGACTTGCCCCGCGCTGCAAAATGAGGCGCGATTCCTCTGCACTGCGTGCAGACCAATTCCATGTTGCACATCACACATGAAAGGAGCCTGATTTCCTTGATGGCACTCCAAAAAAATCCTAAGAACCCTGTTTCCAGGCTAGAGGGATCCTGAGGTCACTGTAGCAACACGAAAGAGCTACGTGTACCAAGAATCAACTCGAGATGAGAGGTTAGTCCCTGGCTTCGACTCCAGAGGAATACCACCTTACCACAAGCACCTCAAGAGGAGGCTTCTCTCAGCTCTAGGTATGTGAGAGGGACCCTGAGTTTGTGGCCTCAAGTGGAATGGACACCGCGATGCCCTGACTCGAAATACGGCCGGATATCCCTGCAGTGACTTGAAAGCAGGCTCGTCTTGCGTCTCCCACGACGAAAGGATGTCTGAATCCCCTGTGAAGACCACAGAGAAAGACCTGGTTCCCCACCTCATCGCGACATGAGGCCTCACGTCCTTTGAAAACTCCAGAGGTACGCGGAGATCAGTGCCTCCAATGGAGACGATGCCTGACTCCTCGTGAAACTTGATAGGAGACCCAGGATTCCTGTGGCACGTGGAAAGGGACACTTGGTCTCCCGCCTCAGCTGGAGAGGTGTCCCAATTGCCCTGCCAAGCCTCGAGGAGAATCCCGAGTTGTCCCTCGCAACTAGGCAGGAGTCCTGATGTCACTGAAAAAACACGTGTGTGGAAGGGTCATCCCCGTCGTAACTCGAGAATATACCCCAGGTTCCCGCCGCAACTCGAGAAAAACCATGAGACTTCCCCCTTGCCGCGAGATGAGGCCCGATTCCCCTGCACTGCGTGCAGAGCAATTCCGTGTTGCACATCACACATGAAAGGAGCCTTGATTTCCTTGATGGCACTCCAGAGAAAACCCAAGAACACTGTTTCAAGGCTAGAGGGATCCTGAGGTCACTGTAGCAACAAAAAAGAGCTCCGTGGACCAAGAATCAACTCGAGAAGAGAGGTTAGTCCCTGGCTTTGACTCCAGAGGAATACCACCTTACCACAAGCACCTCAAGAGGAGGCTTCTCTCAGCTCTAGGTATGTGAGAGGGACCCTGAGTTTGCGGCCTCCAGTGGAATGGACACCGCGATGCCCTGTCTCGAAATAAGGCCGGATATCCCTGCAGTGACTTGAATGCAGGCTCGTCCTGCATCTCCCAAGACGAAAGGATGTCTGAATCCCCTGTGGAGACCACAGAGAAACACCTAGTTCCCCACCTCAACGCGACCGGAGGCCTCACATCCTTTGAAAACTCCAGAGGTACGCGGAGATCAGTGCCTCCAAAGGAGACGATGCCTGACACCTCGTGAAACTTGATAGGAGTCCCAGGATTCCTGTGGCACGTGGAAAGGGACCCTTGGTCTCCCGCCTCAGCTGGAGAGGCGTCCCAGTTGCAGTGCCAGGCCTCGAGGAGAATCCCGAGTTGTCCCTCGCAACTAGGCCGGAATCCTGACGTTGCTGAACAAACACGTGTGTGGAAGGGCCAACCCCTTCGTAACTCGAGAAAATACCCCAGGTTCCAGCCGCAACTCGAGAAAAACAATGAGACTTCCCCCTCACTGTGAGATGAGGCCCGATTCCCCTGCACTGCGTGCAGAGCAATTCCGTGTTGCACGTCACACATGAAAGGAGCCTTGATTTCCTTGATGGCACTCCAGATATACAACAAGAACACTGTTTCAAGGCTAGAGGGATCCTGAGGTCACTGTAGCAACATGAAAGAACTCTGTGGATCAAAAATCAACTGGAGATGAGAGGTTAGTCCCTGGCTTCGACTCCAGAGGAATAGCACCTTACCACAAGCACCTCAAAGAGGCTTCTCTCAGCTCTAGGTATGTGAGAGGGATCCTGAAATTGCGGACTCAAGTGGAATGGACACCGCGATGCCCTGACTCAAAATAAGGCCGGAAATCCCTGAAGTGACTTGAATGCAGGCTCGTCTTGCATCTTCCAAGACGAAAGGATGTCTGAATCACCTGTGGAAACCACAGAGAAAGACCTAGTTCCCCACCTCATCCCGACCGGTAGCCTCACATCCTTTGAAAACTCCAGAGGTACGCGGAGATCAGTGCCGCCAAAGGAGACGATGCCTGACTCCTCGTGAAACTTGATAGGAGTCCCAGCATTCCTGTGGCAGGTGGAAAGGGACCCTTGGTCTCCCGCCTCAGCTGGAGAGGCGTCCCAATTGCCCTGCCAAGCCTCGAGGAGAATCCCGAATTTTCCCACGAAACTAGGCAGGAGTCCTGACGTCGCTGAACAAACACGTGTGTGGAAGGGCCATCCCCGTCGTAACTCGAGAATATACCCCAGGTTCCCGCCGCAACTCGAGAAAAACCATGAGACTTCCGCCTCGCTGCGAGATGAGGCCCGATTCCCCTGCTCTGCGTGCAGAGCAATTCCGTGTTGCACATCACACATGAAAGGAGCCTTGATTTCCTTGATGGCACTCCAGAGAAACCCCAAGAACACTGTTTCAAGGCTAGAGGGATCCTGAGGTCACTGTAGCAACACGAAAGAGCTCCGTGGGCCAAGAATCAACTCGAGATGAGAGGTTAGTCCCTGGCTTCGAGTCCAGAGGAATACCACCTTACCACAAGCACCTCAAGAGGAGGCTTCTCTCAGCTCTGTGTATGTGAGAGGGACCCTGATTTTGTGGCCTCATGTGGAATGAACACCGAGATGCCCTGACTCGAAATAAGTCCGGATATCCCTGCAGTGACTTGATGCAGGCTCTTCTTGCATCTCCCAAGACGAAAGGATGTCTGAATCCCCTGTGGAGACCACAGAGAAAGACCTAGTTCCCCACCTCATCGCGACCGGAGGCCTCATATCCTTTGAAAACTCCAAAGGTACACGGAGATCAGTGCCTCCAAAGGAGACGATGCCTGCCTCCTCGTGAAACTTCTTAGGAGTCCCAGGATTCCTGTGACACGTGGAAAGGGACCCTTGGTCTCCCGCCTCATCTGGAGAGGCGTCCCAATTGCCCTGCCAAGCCTCGAGGAGAATCCCGAGTTGTCCCTTGCAACTAGGCAGGAGTCCTGACGTCGCTGAACAAACACATGTGTGGAAGGGCCCTCCCCGTCGTTACTCGAGAATATACCCCAGGTTCCCACTGCAACTTGAGAAAAACCATGAGACTTCCTCCTCGCGGCGAGATGAGGCCCGATTCCCCTGCACTGCGTGCAGAGCAATTCCGTCTTGAACATCACACATGAAAGGAGCCTTGATTTCCTTGATGGCACTCCAGAGAAAACCCAAGAACACTGTTTCAAGGCTAGAGGGAACCTGAGGTCACTGTAGCAACACAAAAGAGCTCCGTGGACCAAGAATCAACACGAGATGAGAGGTTAGTCCCTGGCTTCTACTCCAGAGGAATACCACCTTACCACAAGCACCTCAAGAGGTGGCTTCTCTCAGCTCTAGGTATGTGAGAGGGACCCTGAGTTTGCGGCCTCAAGTGGAATGGACACCACGATGCCCTGACTCGAAATCAGGCCGGATATCCCTGCAGTGAATTGAATGCAGGCTCGTCTTGCATCTCCCAAGACGAAAGGATGTCTGAATCCCCTGTGGAGACCACAAAGAAAGACCTAGTTCCCCACGTCATCCCGACCGGAGGCCTCACATCCTTTGAAAACTCCAGAGGTACGCGGAAATCAGTGCCTCAAAAGGAGACGATGCCTGACTCCTCGTGAAACTTGATAGGAGTCCCAGGATTCCTGTGGCACGTGGAAAGGGACTCTTGGTCTCCCGCCTCAGCTGTACAGGCGTCCCAATTGCCCTGCCAAGCCTCGAGGAGAATACCGAATTGTACCTCGCAACTAGGCAGAAGTCCTGACATCTCTAAACACACACGTGTGTGGAAGGGCCATCCCCGTCGTAACTCGAGAATATACCCCAGGTTCCCGCCGCAACTCGAGAAAAACCATGAGACTTCCCCCTCGCCGTGAGATGAGGCCCGATTCCCCTGCACTGCGTGCAGAGCAATTCCGTGCTGCACATCACACATGAAAGGAGCCTTGATTTCCTTTATGGCACTCCAGAGAAACCCCAAGAACACTGTTTCAAGGCTCGACGGATCCTGAGGTCACTGTAGCAACACGAAAGAGCTCCGTAGACCACAAATCAACTCGAGATGAGAGGTTAGTCCCTGGCTTCGAGTCCAGAGGAATACCACCTTACCACAAGCACCTCAAGAGGAGGCTTCTCTCAGCGCTAGGTATGTGAGACGGACCCTGAGTTTGCGGCCTCAAGTGGAATGGACACCGCGATGCCCTGACTCGAAATAAGCCGGGACATCCCTGCAGTGAATTGAATGCAGGCTCGTCTTGCATCTCCCAAGACGAAAGGATGTTTGAATCCCCTGTGGAGACCACAGAGAAAGACCTAGTTCCCCACCTCATCACAACCGGAGGCCTCAAATCCTTTGAAAACTCCAGAGGTATGCGGAGATCAGTGCCTCCAAAGGAGACGATGCCTGACTCCTCGTGAAACTTGATAGGAGTCCCAGGATTCCTGTGGCACGTGGAAAGGGACCCTTGGTCTCCCGCCTCAGCTGGAAAGGCGTCTCAATTGTCTGCCAAGCCTCGAGGAGAATCCCGAGTTGTCCCTCGCAACTAGGCAGGAGTACTCACTTGGCTGAACAAACACGTGTGTGGAAGAGCCATCCCCGTCGTAACTCGAGAATATACCCCAGGTTCCCGACGCAACTCGAGAAAAACCATGAGACTTCCCCCTCGCCGCGAGATGAGGCCCGATTCCCCTGCACTGCGTGCAGAGCAATTCCGTGTTGCAGATGACACATGAAAGGAACCTTGATTTCCTTGATGGCACTCCAGAGAAACCCCAAGAACACTGTTTCAAGGCTAGAGGGATCTTGAGGTCTCTGTAGCAACACGAAAGAGCCCCGTGGACCAAAAATCAACTCGAGATGAGAGGTTAGTCCCTGGCTTCGACTCCAGAGGAATACCACCTTACCACAAGCACCTCAAGAGGAGGCTTCTCTCAGCTCCAGGTAAGTGAGAGGGACCCTAGATTGCGGCCTCAAGTGGAATGGACACCGCGATGCCCTGACTCGAAATAAGGCCGGATATCCCTGCAGTGACTTGAATGCAGGCTCGTCTTGCATCTCCCATGAAGAAAGTATGTCTGAATCCCCTGTGGAGACCACAGAGAAAGACCTAGTTCCCCACCTCATCGCGACTGGAGGCCTCACATCCTTTGAAAACTCCAGAGGTACGCGGAGATCAGTGCCTCCAAAGGAGACGATGCCTGACACCTCGTGAAACTTGATAGGAGTCCCAGGATTCCTGTGGCACGTGGAAAGGGACCCTTGGTCTCCCGCCTCAGCTGGAGAGGCGTCCCAATTGCCCTGCCAAGCCTCGAAGAGAATCCCGAGTTGTCCCTCGCAAGTAGGCCGGAGTCATGACGTGGCTGAACAAACACGTGTGTGGAAGGGCCATCCCCGTCGTAACTCGAGAATATACCCCAGGTTCCCGCCGCAACTCGAGAAAAACATGAGACTTCCCCCTCGCCGTGAGATGAGGCCCGATTCCCCTGCACTGCGTGCAGAGCAATTCCGTGTTGCACATCACACATGAAAGGAGCCTTGATTTCCTTGATGGCACTCCAGAGAAACCCCAAGAACACTGTTTCAAGGCTCGAGGGTTCCTGAGGTCACTGTAGCAACACGAAAGAGCTCCGTGGACCAAAAATCAACTCGAGATGAGAGGTTAGTAACTGGCTTCGACTCCAGAGGAATACCACCTTACCCCAAGCACCACAAAAGGAGGCTTCTCTCAGCTCTAGGTATGTGAGAGGGACCCTGAGTTTGCGGCCTCAAGTGGAATGGACACCGCGATGCCCTGACTCGAAATAAGGCCGCATATCCCTGCAGTGACTTGAATGCAGGCTCGTCTTGCATCTCCGAAGATGAAAGGATGTTTGAATCCCCTGTGGAGACCACAGAGAAAGATCTAGTTCCCCACCTCATCGCGACCGGAGGCCTCACATCCTTTGAAAACTCCAGAGGTACGCGGTGATCAGTGCCTCCAAAGGAGACGATGCCTGACACCTAGTGAAACTTGAGAGGAGTCCCAGGATTCCTGTGGCACGTGGAAAGGGACCCTTGGTCTCCCGCCTCAGCTGGAGAGGCATCCCAATTGCCCTGCCCAGCCTCGAGGAGAATCCCGAGTTGTCCCTCGCAACTAGGCAGGAGTCCTGACGTCGTTGATCAAACACGTGGGTGGAAGGGCCATCCCCGTCGTAACTCGAGAATATACCCCAGGTTCCCGCCGCAACTCGAGAAAAAACATGAGACTTCCCCCTAGCCGTGAGATGAGGCCCGATTCCCCTGCACTGCGTGCAGAGCAATTCCGTGTTGCACATCACACATGAAAGGAGCCTTGATTACCTTGATGGCACTCTGGAGAAACCGCAAGAACACTGTTTCAAGGCTAGAGGGATCCTGAGGTCACTGTAGCAACACGAAAGAGCTCCGTGGACCAAGAATCAACTCGAGATGAGAGGTTAGTCCCTGGCTTTGACTCCAGAGGAATACCACCTTACTACAAGCACCTCAAGAAGAGTCTTCTCTCAGCTCTAGATATGTGAGAGGGACCCTGAGTTTGCGGCCTCAAGTGGATTGGACACTGCGATGCCCTGACTCGAAATAAGTCCGGATATCCCTGCAGTGACTTTAATGCGGGCTCGTCTTTCATCTCCCAAGACGAAAGGATGTCTGAATCCCCTGTGGAGACCACAGAGAAAGACCTAGTCTCCCACCTCATCGCGACAGGAGGCCTCACATCCTTTGAAAACTCCAGAGGTACGCGGAGATCAGTGCCTCCAAAGGAGACGTTGCCTGACTCCTCGTGAAACTTGATAGGATTCCAAGGATTCCTGTGGCACGTGGAAAGGGACCCTTGGTCTCCCGCCTCAGCTGGAGAGGCGTCCCAATTGCCCTGCCAAGCCTCCAGGAGAATCCCGAGTTGTCCCTCGCAACTAGGCAGGAGTCCTGACATCGGTGAACAAACACGTGCTTGGAAGGGCCATCCCCGTCGTAACTCGAGAATATACCCCAGGTTTCCACCGCAACTCGAGAAAAACCATGAGACTTACCCCTCGCCGCAAAATGAGGCCCGATATCCTGAACTGCGTGCAGAGCAATTCCGTGTTGCACATCACACATGAAAGGAGCCTTGATTTCCTTGATGGCCCTCCAGAGAAACACCTAGAACACTGTTTCAAGGCTAGAGGGCACCTGAGGTCACTGTAGCAACAAGAAAGAGCTCCGCGGACCAAAAATCAACTCGAGATGAGAGGTTAGTCCCTGGCTTCGACTCCAGAGGAATACCACCTTACCACAAGCACCTCAAGAGGAGGCTTCTCTCAGCTCTAGGTATGTGAGAGGGACCCTGAGTTTGCGGTCTCAAGTGAAATGGAGACCGCGATGCCGTGACTCGAAATAAGGCCGGATATCCCTGCAGTGACTTGAATGCAGGCTCGTCTTGCATCTCCCAAGACGAAAGAATGTCTGAATCCCTTGTGGAGACCACAGAGAAAGACCTAGTTCCCCACATCATCGCGACCGGAGGCCTCACATCCTTTGAAAACTTCAGAGGTACGCGGAGATAAGTGCCTCCAAAGGAGAGGATGCCTGACTCCTCGTGAAACTTGATAGGAGTCCCAGGATTCCTGTGGCACGTGGAAAGGGAAACTTGGTCTCCCGCCTCAGCTTGAGAGGCATCCCAATTGCCCTGCCAAGCCTCGAGGAGATTCCCGAGTTGTCCCTCGCAACTAGGCAGGAGTCCTGACGTCGCTGAACTAACACGTGAGTGGAAAGGCCATCCCCGTCGTAACTCGAGAATATACCCCAGGTTCCCGCCGCAACTCGAGAAAAACCATGAGACTTCCCCCTCGCAGCGAGATGAGGCCCGATTCCCCTGCACTGCGTGCAGAGCAATTCCGTGCTGCACATCACACATGAAACGAGCCTTGATTTCCTTGATGGCACTCCAGAGAAACCCCAAGAACACTGTTTCAAGGCTAGAGGGATCCTGAGGTCACTATAGAAACACGAAAGAGCTCCGTGGAACAAGAATCAACTCGAGATGAGAGGTTAGTCCCTGGCTTCGACTCCAGAGGAATACCACCTTACCACGAGCACCTCAAGAGGAGGCTTCTCTCAGCTCTAGGTATGTGAGAGGGACCCCGAGTTTGCGGCCTCAATGGAATGGACACTGCGATGCCCTGACGCGAAATAAGGCCGGATATCCCTGCAGTGACTTGAATGCAGGCTCGTCTTGCATCTCCCAAGACGAAAGGATGTCTGAATCCCCTGTGGAGACCACAGAGAAAGACCTAGTTCCCGACCTCATCGCGACCGGAGGCCTCACATCCTTTGAAAACTCCAGAGGTACGCGGAGATCAGTGCCTCCAAAGGAGACGATGCCTGACTCCTCGTGAAACTTGATAGGAGTCCCATGATTCCTGTGGCACGTGGAAAGGGACCTTTGGTCTCCCGCCTCAGCTGGAGAGGCGTCCCAATTGCCCTGCCAAGCCTCGAGGAGAATCCCGAGTTTTCCCTCGCAACTAGGCAGGAGTCCTGACGTTGCTGAAGAAACACGTGTGTGGAAGGGCCATCCCAGTCGTAACTTGAGAACATACCCCAGATTCCCGCCGGAACTCGAGAAAAATCATGAGACTTCCCCCTCGCCACGAGATGAGGCCTGATTCCCCTGCACTCAGTGCAGAGCAATTCCTTGTTGCACATCACACAAGAAAGGAGACTTGATTTCCTTGATTGTACTCCAGAGAAACCCCAAGAACACTGTTTCAAGGCTACAGGGATCCTGAGGTCACTGTAGCAACACGAAATAGCTCCGTGGACCAAAAATCAACTCGAGATGAGAGGTTACTCCCTGGCTTCGACTCCAGAGGAATACCACCTTACCACAAGCACCTCAAGAGGAGGCTTCTCTCAGCTCTAGGTATGTGAGAGGGACCCTGAGTTTGCGGCCTCAAGTGGAATGGACACCGCGATGCCATGACTCGAAATAAGGCCCGGTATCCCTGCAGTGACTTGAATGCAGGCTCGTCTTGCATCGCCCAAGACGAAAGGATGTCTGAATCCCCTGTGGAGACCACAGAGAAAGACCTAGTTCCCCACCTCATCGCGACCGGAGGCCTCACATCCTTTGAAAAGTCCAGAGGTACGCGGAGATCAGTGCCTCCAAAGGAGACGATGCCTGACTCCTCGTGAAACTTGATAGGAGTCCCAGGATTCCTGTGGCACGTGTAAAGGGAACCTTGGTCTCCCGCCTCAGCTGGAGAGGCATCCCAATTGCCCTGCCAAGCCTCGAGGAGAATCCCGAGTTGTCCCTCGCAACTAGGCAGGAGTCCTGACGTTGCTGAACAAACACGTGGGTGGAAGGGCCATCCCCGACATAACTCGAGAATATACCCGAGGTTCCCGCCGCAACTCGAGAAAAACCATGAGACTTCCCCCTCGCCGAGAGATGAGGCCCGATTCCCCTGCACTGCGTGCAGAGCAATTCCGTGTTGCACATCACACATGAAAGGAGCCTTGATTTCCTTGATGGCACTCCAGAGAAACCCCAAGAACACTGTTTCAAGGCTAGAGGGATCCTGAGGTCACTGTAGGAACACGAAAGAGCTCCGTGGACCAAAAATCAACTCGAGATGAGAGGTTAGTCCCTGGCTTCGACTCCAGAGGAATACCACCTTACCACAAGCACCTCAAGAGGAGGCTTCTCTCAGCTCTAGGTATGTGAGAGGGACCCTGAGTTTGCGGCCTCAAGTGGAATGGACACCGCGATGCCCTGACTCGAAATAAGGCCGGATATCCCTGCAGTGACTTGAATGCAGGCTCGTCTTGCATCTCCCAAAATGAAAGGATGTCTGAATCCCCTGTGGAGACCACAGAGAAAGACCTAGTTCCCCACCTGATCGCGACCGGAGGCCTCACATTCTTTGAAAACTACAGAGGTACGCGGAGATCAGTGCCTCCAAAGGAGACGATGCCTGACTCCTCGTGAAACTTGATAGGAGTCCCAGGATCCCTGTGGCACGTGGAAAGGGACACTTGGTCTCCCGCCTCAGCTGGAGAGGCGTCCCAATTGCCCTGCCAAGCCTCGAGGAGAATCGCGAGTTGTCCCTCGCAACTAGGCAGGAGTCCTGACGTCGCTGAACAAACACGTGTGTGGAAGGGCCATCCCCGTCGAAACTCGAGAATATACCCCATGTTCCCTCCGCAACTCGAGAAAAACCATGAGACTTCCCCCTCGCCGCGAGATGAGGCCCGATTCCCCTGCACTGCATGCAGAGCAATTCCGTGTTGCACATCACACATGAAAGGAGCCTTGATTTCCTTGATGGCACTCCAGAGAAACCCCAAGAACACTGTTTCAAGGCTAGAGGGATCCTGAGCTTACTGTAGCAACACGAAAGAGCTCCGTGGACCAAAAATCAACTCGAGATGAGAGGTTATTCCCTGGCTTCGACTCCAGAGGTATACCACCTTACCACAGGCACCTCAAGAGGAGGCTTCTCTCAGCTCTAGGTATGTCAGAGGGACCCTGAGTTTGCGGCCTCAAGTGCAATGGACACCGCGATGCCCTGGCTCGAAATAAGGCCGGATATCCCTGCAGTGACTGGAATGCAGGCTCGTCTTGCATCTCCCAAGATGAAAGGATGTCTGAATCCCCTGTGGAGACCACAGAGAAAGACCTAGTTCCCCACCTCATCGCGACCGGAGGCCTCACATCCTTTGAAAACTCCAGAGGTACGCGGAGATCAGTGCCTCCAAAGGAGACGATGCCTGACTCCTCGTGAAACTTGATAGGAGTCCCAGGATTCCTGTGGCACGTGGAAAGGGACCCTTGGTCTCCCGTCTCAGCTGGAGAGGCGTCCCAATTGCCCTGCCAAGCCTCGGGGAGAATCCCGAGTTGTCCCTATCAACTAGGCAGGAGTCCTGCAATCGCTGAACAAACACGTGGGTGTAAGGGCCATCCCCGTCGTAACTCGAGAATATACCCCAGGTTCTCGCCGCAACTCGAGAAAAACCATGAGACTTCCCCCTCGCCACGAGATGAGGCCCGATTCCCCTGCACTGCGTGCAGAGCAATTCCGTGTTGCACATCACACATGAAAGGAGCCTTGATTTCCTTGATGGCACTCCAGAGAAACCCCAAGAACACTGTTTCAAGGCTAGAGGGATCCTGAGGTCACTGTAGCAACATGAAAAAGCTCCGTGAACCAAAAATCAACTCGAGATGAGAGGTTAGTCCCTGGCTTCGACTCCAGAGGAATACCACCTTACCACAAGAACCTCAAGAGGAGGCTTCTCTCAGCTCTAGCTATGTGAGAGGGACCCTGAGTGTGGGGCCTCAAGTGGAATGGACACTGCGATATCCTGACTCGAAATAAAGCCGGATATCCCTGCAGTGACTTGAATGCAGGCTCGTCTTGCATCTCCCAAGACGAAAGGATGTCTGAATCCCCTGTGGAGACCACAGAGAAAGACCTAGTTCCCCACCTCATCGCGACCGGAATCCTTACATCCTTTGAAAACTCCAGAGGTACGCGGAGATCAGTGCCTCCAAAGGAGACGATGCCTGACTCCTCGTGAAACTTGATAGGAGTCCCAGGATTCCTGTGCACTTGGAAAGGGACCCTTGGTCTCCCGCCTCAGCTGGAGAGGCGTCCCAATTGCCCTGCCAAGCCTCGAGGAGAATCCCGAGTTGTCCCTCGCAACTAGGCAGGAGTCCTGACGTCGCTGAACAAACACGTGGTTGGAAGGGCCATCTCCGTCGTAACTCGAGAATATACCCCAGATTCCCACCGCAACTCGAGAAAAACCATGAGACTTCCCCCTCGCCGCGAGATGAGGCCCGATTCCCCTGCACTGCGTGCAGAGCAATTCCGTGTTGCACATCACACATGAAAGGAGCCTTGATTTACTTGGTGGCCCTCCAGAGAAACCCCAACAACACTGTTTCAAGGCTAGAGGGATCCTGAGGTCACTGTAGCAACACGAAAGAGCTCCGTGGACCAAAAATCCACTCTAGATGAGAGGTTAGTCCCTGTCTTCGACTCCAGAGGAATACCACCTGACCACAAGCACTTCAAGAGGAGGCTTCTCTCAGCTCTAGGTATGTGAGAGGGACCCTGAGTTTGCGGCCTCAAGTGGAATGGACACTGCGATTCCCTGACTGGAAATAAAGCCGGATATCCCTGCAGTGACTTGAATGCAGGCTTGTCTTGCATCTTCCAAGACGAAAGGATGTCTGAATCCCCTGTGGAGACCACAGAGAAAGACCTAGTTCCCCACCTCATCGCGACCGGAGGCCTCACATCCTTTGAAAACTCCAGAGGTACGCGGAGATCAGTGCCTCCAAAGGAGACGATGCCTGACTCCTCGTGAAACTTGATAGGAGTCCCAGGATTCCTGTGGCACGTGGAAAGGGACCCGTGGTCTCCCGCCTCAGCTGGAGAGGCGTCCCAATTGCCCTGCCAAGCCTCGAGGAGAATCCCGAGTTGTCCCTATCAACTAGGCAGGAGTCCTGCAGTCGCTGAAAAAACACGTGGGTGGAAGGGCCATCCCCGTCGTAACTCGAGAATATACCCCAGGTTCCCGCCGCAACTCGAGGAAAACCATGAGACTTCCCCCTCGCCGCGAGATGAGGCCCGATTCCCCTGCACTGCGTGCAGAGCAATTCCGTGTTGCACATCACACATGAAAGGAGCCTTGATTTCCTTGATGGCACTCCAGAGAAACCCCAAGAACACTGTTTCAAGGCGAGAGGGATCCTGAGGTCACTGTAGCAACACGAAAGAGCTCCGTGGACCAAAAATCAACTCGAGATGAGAGGTTAGTCCCTGGCTTCGACTCCAGAGGAATACCACCGTACCACAAGCACCTCAAGAGGAGGCTTCTCTCAGCTCCAGGTATGTGAGAGGGACCCTGAGTTTGCGGTCTCAAGTGGAATGGACACCGCGATGCCCTGACTCGAAATAAGGCCGGATATCCCTGCAGTGACTTGAATGCAGGCTCGTCTTGCATCTCGCAAGAGGAAAGGATGTCTGAATCCCCTGTGGAGACCACAGAGAATGACCTACTTCCCCACATCATCGCGAACGGAGGCCTCACATCCTTTGAAAACTTCAGAGGTACGCAGAGATCAGTGCCTCCAAAGGAGACGATGCCTGACTCCTCGTGAATCTTGATAGGAGTCCCAGGATTCCTGTGCACGTGGAAAGGGACCCTTGGTCTCCCGCCTCAGCTGGAGAGGCGTCCCAACTGCCCTGTCAAGCCTCGAGGAGAATCCCGAGTTGTCCCTCGCAACTAGGCAGGAGTCCTGACCTCGCTGAACAAACACGTGGGTGGAAGGGCCATCCCCGTCGTAACTCGAGAATATACCCCAGGTTCCCGCCGCAACTCGAGAAAAACCATGAGAATTCCCCCTCGCCGCGAGATGAGGCCCGATTCCCCTGCACTGCGTGCAGAGCAATCCCGTGTTGCACATCACACATGGAAGGACCCTTGATTTCCTTGATGGCACTCCAGAGAAACCCCAAGAACACTGTTTCAAGGCTAGAGGGATCCTGAGGTCACTGTAGCAACACGAAAGAGCTCCGTGGACCAAAAATCAACTCGAGATGAGAGGTTAGTCCCTGGCTTCGACTCCAGAGGAATACCACCTTACCACAAGCACCTCAAGAGGAGGCTTCTCTCAGCTCTAGGTATGTGAGAGGGACCCTGAGTGTGCGGCCTCAAGTGGAATGGACACTGCGATATCCTGACTCGAAATAAAGCCGGATATCCCTGCAGTGACTTGAATGCAGGCTCGTCTTGCATCTCCCAAGACGAAAGGATGTCTGAATCCCCTGTGGAGACCACAGAGAAAGACCTAGTTCCCCACCTCATCGCGACCGGAAGCCTTACATCCTTTGAAAACTCCAGAGGTACGCGGAGATCAGTGCCTCCAAAGGAGACGATGCCTGACTCCTCGTGAAACTTGATAGGAGTCCCAGGATTCCTGTGGCACGTGGAAAGGGACCCTTGGTCTCCCGCCTCAGCTGGAGAGGCGTCCCAATTGCCCTGCCAAGCCTCGAGGAGAATCCCGAGTTGTCCCTCGCAACTAGGCAGGAGTCCTGACGTCGCTGAACAAACACGTGGTTGGAAGGGCCATCCCCGTCGTAACTCGAGAATATACCCCAGGTTCCCACCGAAACTCGAGAAAAACCATGAGACTTCCCCCTCGCCGCGAGATGAGGCCCGATTCCCCTGCACTGCGTGCAGAGCAATTCCGTCTTGCACATCACACATGAAAGGAGCCTTGATTTCCTTGGTGGCCCTCCAGAGAAACCCCAACAACACTGTTTCAAGGCTAGAGGGATCCTGAGGTCACTGTAGCAACACGAAAGAGCTCCGTGGACCAAAAATCCACTCTAGATGAGAGGTTAGTCCCTGTCTTCGACTCCAGAGGAATACCACCTGACCACAAGCACTTCAAGAGGAGGCTTCTCTCAGCTCTAGGTATGTGAGAGGGACCCTGAGTTTGCGGCCTCAAGTGGAATGGACACTGCGATTCCCTGACTGGAAATAAAGCCGGATATCCCTGCAGTGACTTGAATGCAGGCTCGTCTTGCATCTCCCAAGACGAAAGGATGTCTGAATCCCCTGTGGAGACCACAGAGAAAGACCTAGTTCCCCACCTCATCGCGACCGGAGGCCTCACATCCTTTGAAAACTCCAGAGGTACGCGGAGATCAGTGCCTCCAAAGGAGACGATGCCTGACTCCTCGTGAAACTTGATAGGAGTCCCAGGATTCCTGTGGCACGTGGAAAGGGACCCTTGGTCTCCCGCCTCAGCTGGAGAGGCGTCCCAATTGCCCTGCCAAGCCTCGAGGAGAATCCCGAGTTGTCCCTATCAACTAGGCAGGAGTCCTGCAGTCGCTGAACAAACACGTGGGTGGAAGGGCCATCCCCGTCGTAACTCGAGAATATACCCCAGGTTCCCACCGCAACTCGAGAAAAACCATGAGACTTCCCCCTCGCCGCGAGATGAGGCCGGATTCACCTGCACTGCGTGCAGAGCAATTCCGTGTTGCTCATCACACATGAAAGGAGCCTTGATTTCCTTGATGGCACTCCAGAGAAACCCCAAGAACACTGTTTCAAGGCTAGAGGAATCCTGAGGTCACTGTAGCAACACGAAAGAGCTCCGTGGACCAGAAATCAACTCGAAATGAGAGGTTAGTCCCTGGCTTCGACTCCAGAGGAATACCGCCTTACCACAAGCACCTCAAGAGGAGGCTTCTCTCAGCTCCAGGTATGTGAGAGGGACCCTGAGTTTGCGGTCTCAAGTGGAATGGACACCGCGATGCCCTGACTCGAAATAAGGCCGGATATCCCTGCAGTGACTTGAATGCAGGCTCGTCTTGCATCTCGCAAGACGAAAGGATGTCTGAATCACCTGTGGAGACCACAGAGAATGACCTACTTCCCCACCTCATCGCGACCGGAGGCCTCACATCCTTTGAAAATTCCAGAGGTACGCGGAGATCAGTGCCTCCAAAGGAGACGATGCCTGACTCCTCGTGAATCTTGATAGGAGTCCCAGGATTCCTGTGCACGTGGAAAGGGACCCTTGGTCTCCCGCCTCAGCTGGAGAGGCGTCCCAATTGGCCTGCCAAGCCTCGAGGAGAATCCCGAGTTGTTCCTCGCAACTAGGCAGGAGTCCTGACGTTGCTGAACAAACACGTGGGTGGAAGGGCCATCCCCGTCGTAACTCGAGAATATACCCCAGGTTCCCGCCGCAACTCGAGAAAAACCATGAGACTTCCCCCTCGCCGCGAGATGAGGCCCGATTCCCCTGCACTGCGTGCAGAGCAATTCCGTGTTGCACATCACACATGAAAGGAGCCTTGATTTCCTTGATGGTACTCCAGAGAAACCCCAAGAACACTGTTTCAAGGCTAGAGGGATCCTGAGGTCACTGTAGCAACACGAAAGAGCTCCGTGGACCAAAAATCAACTCGAGATGAGAGGTTAGTCCCTGGCTTCGACTCCAGAGGAATACCACCGTACCACAAGCACCTCAAGAGGAGGCTTCTCTCAGCTCCAGGTATGTGAGAGGGATCCTGAGTTTGCGGTCTCAAGTGGAATGGACACCGCGATGCCCTGACTCGAAATAAGGCCGGATATCCCTGCAGTGACTTGAATGCAGGCTCGTCTTGCATCTCGCAAGACGAAAGGATGTCTGAATCCCCTGTGGAGACCACAGAGAATGACCTACTTCCCCACATCATCGCGAACGGAGGCCTCACATCCTTTGAAAACTTCAGAGGTACGCAGAGATCAGTGCCTCCAAAGGAGACGATGCCAGACTCCTCGTGAATCTTGATAGGAGTCCCAGGATTCCTGTGCACGTGGAAAGGGACCCTTGGTCTCCCGCCTCAGCTGGAGAGGCGTCCCAACTGCCCTGCCAAGCCTCGAGGAGAATCCCGAGTTGTCCCTCGCAACTAGGCAGGAGTCCTGACCTCGCTGAACAAACACGTGGGTGGAAGGGCCATCCCCGTCGTAACTCGAGAATATACCCCAGGTTCCCGCCGCAACTCGAGAAAAACCATGAGACTTCCCCCTCCCTGCGATATGAGGCCCGATTCCCCTGCACTGCGTGCAGAGCAATTCCGTGTTGCACATCACACATGAAAGGAGCCTTGATTTCCTTGGTGGCACTCCAGAGAATCCCCAACAACACTGTTTCAAGGCTAGAGGGATCCTGAGGTCACTGTAGCAACACGAAAGAACTCCGTGGACCAAAAATCAACTCGAGATGAGAGGTTAGTCCCTGGCTTCGACTCCAGAGGAATACCACCTGACCACAAGCACCTCAAGAGGAGGCTTCTCTCAGCTCTAGGTATGTGAGAGGGACCCTGAGTGTGCGGCCTCAAGTGGAATGGACACTGCGATATCCTGACTCGAAATAAAGCCGGATATCCCTGCAGTGACTTGAATGCAGGCTCGTCTTGCATCTCCCAAGACGAAAGGATGTCTGAATCCCCTGTGGAGACCACAGAGAAAGACCTAGTTCCCCACCTCATCGCGACCGGAAGCCTTACATCCTTTGAAAACTCCAGAGGTACGCGGAGATCAATGCCTCCAAAGGAGACGATGCCTGACTCCTCGTGAAACTTGATAGGAGTCCCAGGATTTCTGTGGCACGTGGAAAGGGACCCTTGGTCTCCTGCCTCAGCTGGAGAGGCGTCCCAATTGCCCTGCCAAGCCTCGAGGAGAATCCCGAGTTGTCCCTCGCAACTAGGCAGGAGTCCTGACGTCGCTGAACAAACACGTGGTTGGAAGGGCCATCTCCGTCGTAACTCGAGAATATACCCCAGATTCCCACCGCAACTCGAGAAAAACCATGAGACTTCCCCCTCGCCGCGAGATGAGGCCCGATTCCCCTGCACTGCGTGCAGAGCAATTCCGTGTTGCACATCACACATGAAAGGAGCCTTGATTTCCTTGGTGGCCCTCCAGAGAAACCCCAACAACACTGTTTCAAGGCTAGAGGGATCCTGAGGTCACTGTAGCAACACGAAAGAGCTCCGTGGACCAAAAATCCACTCTAGATGAGAGGTTAGTCCCTGTCTTCGACTCCAGAGGAATACCACCTGACCACAAGCACTTCAAGAGGAGGCTTCTCTCAGCTCTAGGTATGTGAGAGGGACCCTGAGTTTGCGGCCTCAAGTGGAATGGACACTGCGATTCCCTGACTGGAAATAAAGCCGGATATCCCTGCAGTGACTTGAATGCAGGCTTGTCTTGCATCTCCCAAGATGAAAGGATGTCTGAATCCCCTGTGGAGACCACAGAGAAAGACCTAGTTCCCCACCTCATCGCGACCGGAGGCCTCACATCCTTTGAAAACTCCAGAGGTACGCGGAGATCAGTGCCTCCAAAGGAGACGATGCCTGACTCCTCGTGAAACTTGATAGGAGTCCCAGGATTCCTGTGGCACGTGGAAAGGGACCCTTGGTCTCCCGCCTCAGCTGGAGAGGCGTCCCAATTGCCCTGCCAAGCCTCGAGGAGAATCCCGAGTTGTCCCTATCAACTAGGCAGGAGTCCTGCAGTCGCTGAAAAAACACGTGGGTGGAAGGGCCATCCCCGTCGTAACTCGAGAATATACCCCAGGTTCCCGCCGCAACTCGAGGAAAACCATGAGACTTCCCCCTCGCCGCGAGATGAGGCCCGATTCCCCTGCACTGCGTGCAGAGCAATTCCGTGTTGCACATCACACATGAAAGGAGCCTTGATTTCCTTGATGGCACTCCAGAGAAACCCCAAGAACACTGTTTCAAGGCTAGAGGGATCCTGAGGTCACTGTAGCAACACGAAAGAGCTCCGTGGACCAAAAATCAACTCGAGATGAGAGGTTAGTCCCTGGCTTCGACTCCAGAGGAATACCACCGTACCACAAGCACCTCAAGAGGAGGCTTCTCTCAGCTCCAGGTATGTGAGAGGGACCCTGAGTTTGCGGTCTCAAGTGGAATGGACACCGCGATGCCCTGACTCGAAATAAGGCCGGATATCCCTGCAGTGACTTGAATGCAGGCTCGTCTTGCATCTCGCAAGAGGAAAGGATGTCTGAATCCCCTGTGGAGACCACAGAGAATGACCTACTTCCCCACATCATCGCGAACGGAGGCCTCACATCCTTTGAAAACTTCAGAGGTACGCAAAGATCAGTGCCTCCAAAGGAGACGATGCCTGACTCCTCGTGAATCTTGATAGGAGTCCCAGGATTCCTGTGCACGTGGAAAGGGACCCTTGGTCTCCCGCCTCAGCTGGAGAGGCGTCCCAACTGCCCTGTCAAGCCTCGAGGAGAATCCCGAGTTGTCCCTCGCAACTAGGCAGGAGTCCTGACCTCGCTGAACAAACACGTGGGTGGAAGGGCCATCCCCGTCGTAACTCGAGAATATACCCCAGGTTCCCGCCGCAACTCGAGAAAAACCATGAGAATTCCCCCTCGCCGCGAGATGAGGCCCGATTCCCCTGCACTGCGTGCAGAGCAATCCCGTGTTGCACATCACACATGGAAGGACCCTTGATTTCCTTGATGGCACTCCAGAGAAACCCCAAGAACACTGTTTCAAGGCTAGAGGGATCCTGAGGTCACTGTAGCAACACGAAAGAGCTCCGTGGACCAAAAATCAACTCGAGATGAGAGGTTAGTCCCTGGCTTCGACTCCAGAGGAATACCACCTTACCACAAGCACCTCAAGAGGAGGCTTCTCTCAGCTCTAGGTATGTGAGAGGGACCCTGAGTGTGCGGCCTCAAGTGGAATGGACACTGCGATATCCTGACTCGAAATAAAGCCGGATATCCCTGCAGTGACTTGAATGCAGGCTCGTCTTGCATCTCCCAAGACGAAAGGATGTCTGAATCCCCTGTGGAGACCACAGAGAAAGACCTAGTTCCCCACCTCATCGCGACCGGAAGCCTTACATCCTTTGAAAACTCCAGAGGTACGCGGAGATCAGTGCCTCCAAAGGAGACGATGCCTGACTCCTCGTGAAACTTGATAGGAGTCCCAGGATTCCTGTGGCACGTGGAAAGGGACCCTTGGTCTCCCGCCTCAGCTGGAGAGGCGTCCCAATTGCCCTGCCAAGCCTCGAGGAGAATCCCGAGTTGTCCCTCGCAACTAGGCAGGAGTCCTGACGTCGCTGAACAAACACGTGGTTGGAAGGGCCATCCCCGTCGTAACTCGAGAATATACCCCAGGTTCCCACCGAAACTCGAGAAAAACCATGAGACTTCCCCCTCGCCGCGAGATGAGGCCCGATTCCCCTGCACTGCGTGCAGAGCAATTCCGTCTTGCACATCACACATGAAAGGAGCCTTGATTTCCTTGGTGGCCCTCCAGAGAAACCCCAACAACACTGTTTCAAGGCTAGAGGGATCCTGAGGTCACTGTAGCAACACGAAAGAGCTCCGTGGACCAAAAATCCACTCTAGATGAGAGGTTAGTCCCTGTCTTCGACTCCAGAGGAATACCACCTGACCACAAGCACTTCAAGAGGAGGCTTCTCTCAGCTCTAGGTATGTGAGAGGGACCCTGAGTTTGCGGCCTCAAGTGGAATGGACACTGCGATTCCCTGACTGGAAATAAAGCCGGATATCCCTGCAGTGACTTGAATGCAGGCTCGTCTTGCATCTCCCAAGACGAAAGGATGTCTGAATCCCCTGTGGAGACCACAGAGAAAGACCTAGTTCCCCACCTCATCGCGACCGGAGGCCTCACATCCTTTGAAAACTCCAGAGGTACGCGGAGATCAGTGCCTCCAAAGGAGACGATGCCTGACTCCTCGTGAAACTTGATAGGAGTCCCAGGATTCCTGTGGCACGTGGAAAGGGACCCTTGGTCTCCCGCCTCAGCTGGAGAGGCGTCCCAATTGCCCTGCCAAGCCTCGAGGAGAATCCCGAGTTGTCCCTATCAACTAGGCAGGAGTCCTGCAGTCGCTGAACAAACACGTGGGTGGAAGGGCCATCCCCGTCGTAACTCGAGAATATACCCCAGGTTCCCACCGCAACTCGAGAAAAACCATGAGACTTCCCCCTCGCCGCGAGATGAGGCCGGATTCACCTGCACTGCGTGCAGAGCAATTCCGTGTTGCTCATCACACATGAAAGGAGCCTTGATTTCCTTGATGGCACTCCAGAGAAACCCCAAGAACACTGTTTCAAGGCTAGAGGAATCCTGAGGTCACTGTAGCAACACGAAAGAGCTCCGTGGACCAGAAATCAACTCGAAATGAGAGGTTAGTCCCTGGCTTCGACTCCAGAGGAATACCGCCTTACCACAAGCACCTCAAGAGGAGGCTTCTCTCAGCTCCAGGTATGTGAGAGGGACCCTGAGTTTGCGGTCTCAAGTGGAATGGACACCGCGATGCCCTGACTCGAAATAAGGCCGGATATCCCTGCAGTGACTTGAATGCAGGCTCGTCTTGCATCTCGCAAGACGAAAGGATGTCTGAATCACCTGTGGAGACCACAGAGAATGACCTACTTCCCCACCTCATCGCGACCGGAGGCCTCACATCCTTTGAAAATTCCAGAGGTACGCGGAGATCAGTGCCTCCAAAGGAGACGATGCCTGACTCCTCGTGAATCTTGATAGGAGTCCCAGGATTCCTGTGCACGTGGAAAGGGACCCTTGGTCTCCCGCCTCAGCTGGAGAGGCGTCCCAATTGGCCTGCCAAGCCTCGAGGAGAATCCCGAGTTGTTCCTCGCAACTAGGCAGGAGTCCTGACGTTGCTGAACAAACACGTGGGTGGAAGGGCCATCCCCGTCGTAACTCGAGAATATACCCCAGGTTCCCGCCGCAACTCGAGAAAAACCATGAGACTTCCCCCTCCCTGCGATATGAGGCCCGATTCCCCTGCACTGCGTGCAGAGCAATTCCGTGTTGCACATCACACATGAAAGGACCCTTGATTTCCTTGGTGGCACTCCAGAGAAACCCCAACAACACTGTTTCAAGGCTAGAGGGATCCTGAGGTCACTGTAGCAACACGAAAGAGCTCCGTTGACCAAAAATCAACTGGAGATGAGAGGTTAGTCCCTGGCTTCGACTCCAGAGGAATACCACCTGACCACAAGCACCTCAAGAGGAGGCTTCTCTCAGCTCTAGGTATGTGAGAGGGACCCTGAGTGTGCGGCCTCAAGTGGAATGGACACTGCGATATCCTGACTCGAAATAAAGCCGGATATCCCTGCAGTGACTTGAATGCAGGCTCGTCTTGCATCTCCCAAGACGAAAGGATGTCTGAATCCCCTGTGGAGACCACAGAGAAAGACCTAGTTCCCCACCTCATCGCGACAGGAGGCCTCAAATCCTTTGAAAACTCCAGAGGTATGCGGAGATCAGTGCCTCCAAAGGAGACGATGCCTGACTCCTCGTGAAACTTGATAGAAGTCACAGGATTCCTGTGGCACGTGGAAAGGGACCCTTGGTCTCCCGCCTCAGCTGGAGAGGCGTCCCAATTGGCCTGCCAAGCCTCGAGGAGAATCCCGAGTTGTCCCTATCAACTAGGCAGGAGTCCTGCAGTCGCTGAACAAACACGTGGGTGTAAGGGCCATCCCAGTCGTAACTCGAGAATATACCCCAGGTTCCCGCCGCAACTCGAGAAAAAGCATGAGAATTCCCCCTCGCCGCGAGATGAGGCCCGATTCCCCTGCACTGCGTGCAGAGCAATTCCGTGTTGCACATCACACATGAAAGGAGCCTTGATTTCCTTGATGGCACTCCAGAGAAACCCCAAGAACACTGTTTCAAGGCTAGAGGGATCCTGAGGTCACTGTAGCAACACGAAAGAGCTCCGTGGACCAAAAATCAACTCGAGATGAGAGGTTAGTCCCTGGCTTCGACTCCAGAGGAATACCACCTTACCACAAGCACCGCAAGAGGAGGCTTCTCTCAGCTCTAGGTATGTGAGAGGGACCCTGAGTGTGCGGCCTCAAGTGGAATGGACACTGCGATATCCTGACTCGAAATAAAGCCGGATATCCCTGCAGTGACTTGAATGCAGGCTCGTCTTGCATCTCCCAAGACGAAAGGATGTCTGAATCCCCTGTGGAGACCACAGAGAAAGACCTAGTTCCCCACCTCATCGCGACCGGAAGCCTTACATCCTTTGAAAACTCCAGAGGTACACGGAGATCAGTGCCTCCAAAGGAGACGATGCCTGACTCCTCGTGAAACTTGATAGGAGTCCCAGGATTCCTGTGGCACGTGGAAAGGGACCCTTGGTCTCCCGCCTCAGCTGGAGAGGCGTCCCAATTGCCCTGCCAAGCCTCGAGGAGAATCCCGAGTTGTCCCTCGCAACTAGGCAGGAGTCCTGACGTCGCTGAACAAACACGTGGCTGGAAGGGCCGTCCCCGTGGTAACTCGCGAATATACCCCAGGTTCCCACCGCAACTCGAGAAAAACCATGAGACTTCCCCCTCGCCGCGAGATGAGGCCCGATTCCCCTGCACTGCGTGCAGAGCAATTCCGTGTTGCACATCACACATGAAAGGAGCCTTGATTTCCTTGGTGGCCCTCCAGAGAAACCCCAACAACACTGTTTCAAGGCTAGAGGGATCCTGAGGTCACTGTAGCAACACGAAAGAGCTCCGTGGACCAAAAATCCACTCTAGATGAGAGGTTAGTCCCTGTCTTCGACTCCAGTGGAATACCACCTGACCACAAGCACTTCAAGAGGAGGCTTATCTCAGCTCTAGGTATGTGAGAGGGACCCTGAGTTTGCGGCCTCAAGTGGAATGGACACTGCGATTCCCTGACTGGAAATAAAGCCGGATATCCCTGCAGTGACTTGAATGCAGGCTTGTCTTGCATCTCCCAAGACGAAAGGATGTCTGAATCCCCTGTGGAGACCACAGAGAAAGACCTAGTTCCCCACCTCATCGCGACCGGAGGCCTCACATCCTTTGAAAACTCCAGAGGTACGCGGAGATCAGTGCCTCCAAAGGAGACGATGCCTGACTCCTCGTGAAACTTGATAGGAGTCCCAGGATTCCTGTGGCACGTGGAAAGGGACCCTTGGTCTCCCGCCTCAGCTGGAGAGGCGTCCCAATTGCCCTGCCAAGCCTCGAGGAGAATCCCGAGTTGTCCCTATCAACTAGGCAGGAGTCCTGCAGTCGCTGAACAAACACGTGGGTGTAAGGGCCATCCCCGTCGTAACTCGAGAATATACCCCAGGTTCCCACCGCAACTCGAGAAAAAGCATGAGACTTCCCCCTCGCCGCGAGATGAGGCCCGATTCCCCTGCACTGCGTGCAGAGCAATTCCGTGTTGCACATCACACATGAAAGGACCCTTGATTTCCTTGATGGCACTCCAGAGAAACCCCAAGAACACTGTTTCAAGGCTAGAGGGATCCTGAGGTCACTGTAGCAACACGAAAGAGCTCCGTGGACCAGAAATCAACTCGAGATGAGAGGTTAGTCCCTGGCTTCGCCTCCAGAGGAATACCACCTTACCACAAGCACCTCAAGAGGAGGCTTCTCTCAGCTCCAGGTATGTGAGAGGGACCCTGAATTTGCGGTCTCAAGTGGAATGGACACCGTGATGCCCTGACTCGAAATAAGGCCGGATATCCCTGCAGTGACTTGAATGCAGGCTCGTCTTGCATCTCGCAAGACGAAAGGATGTCTGAATCACCTGTGGAGACCACAGAGAATGACCTACTTCCCCACCTCATCGCGACCGGAGGCCTCACATCCTTTGAAAACTCCAGAGGTACGCAGAGATCAGTGCCTCCAAAGGAGACGATGCCTGACTCCTCGTGAATCTTGATAGGAGTCCCAGGATTCCTGTGCACGTGGAAAGGGACCCTTGGTCTCCCGCCTCAGCTGGAGAGGCGTCCCAATTGCCCTGCCAAGCCTCGAGGAGAATCCCGAGTTGTCCCTCGCAACTAGGCAGGAGTCCTGACGTTGCTGAACAAACACGTGGGTGGAAGGGCCATCCCCGTCGTAACTCGAGAATATACCCCAGGTTCCCACCGCAACTCGAGAAAAACCATGAGACTTCCCCTTCCCTGCGATATGAGGCCCGATTCCCCTGCACTGCGTGCAGAGCAATTCCGTGTTGCACATCACACATGAAAGGACCCTTGATTTCCTTGGTGGCACTCCAGAGAAACCCCAACAACACTGTTTCAAGGCTAGAGGGATCCTGAGGTCACTGTAGCAACACGAAAGAGCTCCGTGGACCAAAAATCAACTCGAGATGAGAGGTTAGTCCCTGGCTTCGACTCCAGAGGAATACCACCTTAACACAAGCACCTCAAGAGGAGGCTTCTCTCAGCTCTAGGTATGTGAGAGGGACCCTGAGTGTGCGGCCTCAAGTGGAATGGACACTGCGATATCCTGACTCGAAATAAAGCCGGATATCCCTGCAGTGACTTGAATGCAGGCTCGTCTTGCATCTCCCAAGACGAAAGGACGTCTGAATCCCCTGTGGAGACCACAGAGAAAGACCTAGTTCCCCACCTCATCGCGACCGGAGGCCTCACATCCTTTGAAAACTCCAGAGGTACGCGGAGATCAGTGCCTCCTAAGGAGACGATGCCTGACTCCTCGTGAAACTTGATAGGAGTCCCAGGATTCCTGTGGCACGTGGAAAGGGACCCTTGGTCTCCCGCCTCAGCTGGAGAGGCGTCCCAATTGCCCTGCCAAGCCTCGAGGAGAATCCCGAGTTGTCCCTGGCAACTAGGCAGGAGTCCTGACGTCGCTGAACAAACAAGTGGGTGGAACGACCATCCCCGTCGTAACTCGAGAATATACCCCAGGTTCCCGCCGCAACTCGAGAAAAACCATGAGACTTCCCCCTCGCCGCGAGATGAGGCCCGATTCCCCTGCACTGTGTGCAGATCAATTCCGTGTTGCACATCACACATGAAAGGAGCCTTGATTTCCTTGATGGCACTCCAGAGAAACCCCAAGAACACTGTTTCAAGGCTAGAGGGATCCTGAGGTCACTGTAGCAACACGAAAGAGCTCCGTGGACCAACAATCAACTCGAGATGAGAGGTTAGTCCCTGGCTTCGCCTCCAGAGGAATACCACCTTACCACAAGCACCTCAAGAGGAGGCTTCTCTCAGCTTTAGGTATGTGAGAGGGACCCTGAGTTTGCGGCCTCAAGTGGAATGGACACCGCGATGCCCTGACTCGAAATAAGTCCGGATATCCCTGCAGTCACTTGAATGCAGGCGCGTCTTGCATCTCCCAAGATGAAAGGATGTCTGAATCCCCTGTGGAGACCTCAGAGAAAGATCTAGTTCCCCACCTCATCGCGACCGGAGGCCTCACATCCTCTGAAAACTCCAGAGGTACGCGGAGATCAGTGCCTCCAAAGGAGACGATGCCTGACTCCTCGTGAAACTTGATAGGAGTCCCAGGATTCCTGTGGCACATGGAAAGGGACCCTTGGTCTCCCGCCTCAGCTGGAGAGGCGTCCCAATTGCCCTGCCAAGCCTCGAGGAGAATCCAGAGTTGTCCCTCGCAAATAGGCAGGAGTCCTGACGTCGCTGAACAAACACGTGGGTGGAAGGGCCATCCCCGTCGTAACTCGAGAATATACCCCAGGTTCCCGCCGCAACTCGAGAAAAACCATGAGACTTCCCCCTCGCCGCGAGATGAGGCCCGATTCCCCTGCACTGCGTGCAGAGCAATTCCGTGTTGCACATCACACATGAAAGGAGCCTTGATTTCCTTGATGGCACTCCAGAGAAACCCCAAGAACACTGTTTCAAGGCTAGAGGGATCCTGAGGTCACTGTAGCAACACGAAAGAGCTCCGTGGACCAAGAATCAACTCGAGATGAGAGGATAGTCCCTGGCTTCGACTCCAGAGGAATACCACCTTACCACAAGCACCTCAAGAGGAGGCTTCTCTCAGCTCTAGCTATGTGCTGAGTTTGTGGCCTCAAGTGGAATGGACACCGCGATGCCCTGACTCGAAATAAGGCCGGATATCCCTGCAGTGACTTGAATGCAGGCTTGTCTTGCATCTCCCAAGACGAAAGAATGTCCGAATTCCCTGTGGAGACCACAGAAAAAGACCTAGTTCCCCACCACATCGCGACCGGAGGCCTCACATCCTTTGAAAACTCCAGAGGTACGCAGAGATCAGTGCCTCCAAAGGAGACGATGCCTGACTCCTCGTGAAACTTGATAGGAGTCCCAGGATTCCTGTGGCACTTGGAAAGGGACCCTTGGTCTTCCCCCTCAGCTGGAGAGGCGTCCCAATTGCCCTGCCAAGCCTCGAGGAGAATCTCGAGTTGTCCCTCGCAACTAGGCAGGAGTCCTGACGTCGCTGAACAAACACGTGTGTGGAAGTGCCATCCCCGTCATAACTCGAGAATATACCCCAGGTTCCCGCCGCAACTCGAGAAAAACCATGAGACTTCCCCCTCGCCGCGAGATGAGGCCGGATTCACCTGCACTGCGTGCAGAGCAGTTCCGTGTTGCTCATCACACATGAAAGGAGCCTTGATTTCCTTGATGGCACTCCAGAGAAACCCCAAGAACACTGTTTCAAGGCTAGAGGGATCCTGAGGTCACTGTAGCAACACGAAAGAGCTCCGTGGACCAACAATCAACTCGAGATGAGAGGTTAGTCCCTGGCTTCGACTCCAGAGGAATACCACCTTACCACAAGCACCTCAAGAGGAGGCTTCTCTCAGCTCTAGGTATGTGAGAGGGACCCTGAGTTTGCGGCCTCAAGTGGAATGGACACCGCGATTCCCTGACTCGAAATAAGGCCGGATATCCCTGCAGTGACTTGAATGCAGGCTCGTCTTGCATCTCCCAAGACGAAAGGATGTCCGAATCCCCTGTGGAGACCACAGAAAAAGACGTAGTTCCCCACCTCATCGCGACCGGAGGCCTCACATCCTTTGAAAACTCCAGAGGTACGCGGAGATCAGTGCCTCCAAAGGAGACGATGCCTGACTCCTCGTGAAACTTGATAAGAGTCCCAGGATTCCTGTGGCACGTGGAAAGGGACCCTTGGTCTCCCGCCTCAGCTGGAGAGGCGTCCCAATTGCCCTGCCAAGCCTCGAGGAGAATCCCGAGTTGTCCCTCGCAACTAGGCAGGAGTCCTGACGTCGCTGAATAAACACGTGGGTGGAAGGGCCATCCCCGTCTTAACTCGAGAATATAACCAAGGGTCCCGCCGCAAATCGAGTAAAACCATGAGACTTCTCCATCGCCGCGATATGAGGCCCGATTCCCCTGCACTGCGTGCAGAGCAATTCCGTGTTGCACATCACACATGAAAGGACCCTTGATTTCCTTGATGGCACTCCAGAGAAACCCCAAGAACACTGTTTCAAGGCTAGAGGGATCCTGAGGTCACTGTACCCACACGAAAGAGCTCCGTGGACCAAAAATCAACTCGAGATGAGAGGTTAGTCCCTGGCTTCGACTCCAGAGGAATACCACCTTACCACAAGCACCTCAAGAGGAGGCTTCTCTCAGCTCTAGGTATGTGAGAGGGACCCTGAGTTTGCGGCCTTAAGTGGAATGGACACTGCGATGCCCTGACGCGAAATAAGGCCGGATATCCCTGCAGTGACTTGAATGCAGGCTCGTCTTGCATCTCCCAAGATGAAAGGATGTCTGAATCCCCTGTGGAGACCACAGAGAAAGACCTAGTTCCCCACCTCATCGCGACCGGAGGCCTCACATCCTTTGAAAACTCCAGAGGTACGCGGAGATCAGTGCCTCCAAAGGAGACGATGCCTGACTCCTCGTGAAACTTGATAGGAGTCCCAGGATTCCTGTGGCACGTGGAAAGGGATCCTTGGTCTCCCGCCTCAGCTGGAGAGGCATCCCAATTGCCCTGCCAAGCCTCGAGGAGAATCCCGAGTTGTCCCTCGCAACTAGGCAGGAGTCCTGACGTCGCTGAACAAACACGTGGGTGGAAGGTCCATCCCCGTCGTAACTCGAGAATATACCCCAGGTTCCCGCCGCAACTCGAGAAAAACAATGAGACTTCCCCCTCGCCGCGAGATGAGGCCCGATTCCCCTGCACTGCGTGCAGAGCAATTCCGTGTTGCACATCACACATGAAAGGACCCTTGATTTCCTTGGTGGCACTCCAGAGAAACCCCAACAACACTGTTTCAAGGCTAGAGGGATCCTGAGGTCACTGTAGCAACACGAAAGAGCTCCGTGGACCAAAAACCAACTGGAGATGAGAGGTTAGTCCCTGGCTTCGACTCCAGAGGAATACCACCTGACCACAAGCACCTCAAGAGGAGGCTTCTCTCAGCTCTAGGTATGTGAGAGGGACCCTGAGTGTGCGGCCTCAAGTGGAATGGACACTGCGATATCCTGACTCGAAATAAAGCCGGATATCCCTGCAGTGACTTGAATGCAGGCTCGTCTTGCATCTCCCAAGACGAAAGGATGTCTGAATCCCCTGTGGAGACCACAGAGAAAGACCTAGTTCCCCACCTCATCGCGACAGGAGGCCTCAAATCCTTTGAAAACTCCAGAGGTATGCGGAGATCAGTGCCTCCAAAGGAGACGATGCCTGACTCCTCGTGAAACTTGATAGAAGTCACAGGATTCCTGTGGCACGTGGAAAGGGACCCTTGGTCTCCCGCCTCAGCTGGAGAGGCGTCCCAATTGGCCTGCCAAGCCTCGAGGAGAATCCCGAGTTGTCCCTATCAACTAGGCAGGAGTCCTGCAGTCGCTGAACAAACACGTGGGTGTAAGGGCCATCCCAGTCGTAACTCGAGAATATACCCCAGGTTCCCGCCGCAACTCGAGAAAAAGCATGAGAATTCCCCCTCGCCGCGAGATGAGGCCCGATTCCCCTGCACTGCGTGCAGAGCAATTCCGTGTTGCACATCACACATGAAAGGAGCCTTGATTTCCTTGATGGCACTCCAGAGAAACACCAAGAACACTGTTTCAAGGCTAGAGGGATCCTGAGGTCACTGTAGCAACACGAAAGAGCTCCGTGGACCAAAAATCAACTCGAGATGAGAGGTTAGTCCCTGGCTTCGACTCCAGAGGAATACCACCTTACCACAAGCACTGCAAGAGGAGGCTTCTCTCAGCTCTAGGTATGTGAGAGGGACCCTGAGTGTGCGGCCTCAAGTGGAATGGACACTGCGATATCCTGACTCGAAATAAAGCCGGATATCCCTGCAGTGACTTGAATGCAGGCTCGTCTTGCATCTCCCAAGACGAAAGGATGTCTGAATCCCCTGTGGAGACCACAGAGAAAGACCTAGTTCCCCACCTCATCGCGACCGGAAGCCTTACATCCTTTGAAAACTCCAGAGGTACGCGGAGATCAGTGCCTCCAAAGGAGACGATGCCTGACTCCTCGTGAAACTTGATAGGAGTCCCAGGATTCCTGTGGCACGTGGAAAGGGACCCTTGGTCTCCCGCCTCAGCTGGAGAGGCGTCCCAATTGCCCTGCCAAGCCTCGAGGAGAATCCCGAGTTGTCCCTCGCAACTAGGCAGGAGTCCTGACGTCGCTGAACAAACACGTGGGTGGAAGGGCCATCCCCGTGGTAACTCGCGAATATACCCCAGGTTCCCACCGCAACTCGAGAAAAACCATGAGACTTCCCGCTCGCCGCGAGATGAGGCCCGATTCCCCTGCACTGCGTGCAGAGCAATTCCGTGTTGCACATCACACATGAAAGGAGCCTTGATTTCCTTGATGGCACTCCAGAGAAACCCCAACAACACTGTTTCAAGGCTAGAGGGATCCTGAGGTCACTGTAGCAACACGAAAGAGCTCCGTGGACCAAAAATCCACTCTAGATGAGAGGTTAGTCCCTGTCTTCGACTCCAGTGGAATACCACCTGACCACAAGCACTTCAAGAGGAGGCTTATCTCAGCTCTAGGTATGTGAGAGGGACCCTTAGTTTGCGGCCTCAAGTGGAATGGACACTGCGATTCCCTGACTGGAAATAAAGCCGGATATCCCTGCAGTGACTTGAATGCAGGCTTTTCTTGCATCTCCCAAGACGAAAGGATGTCTGAATCCCCTGTGGAGACCACAGAGAAAGACCTAGTTCCCCACCTCATCGCGACCGGAGGCCTCACATCCTTTGAAAACTCCAGAGGTACGCGGAGATCAGTGCCTCCAAAGGAGACGATGCCTGACTCCTCGTGAAACTTGATAGGAGTCCCAGGATTCCTGTGGCACGTGGAAAGGGACCCTTGGTCTCCCGCCTCAGCTGGAGAGGCGTCCCAATTGCCCTGCCAAGCCTCGAGGAGAATCCCGAGTTGTCCCTATCAACTAGGCAGGAGTCCTGCAGTCGCTGAACAAACACGTGGGTGTAAGGGCCATCCCCGTCGTAACTCGAGAATATACCCCAGGTTCCCACCGCAACTCGAGAAAAAGCATGAGACTTCCCCCTCGCCGCGAGATGAGGCCCGATTCCCCTGCACTGCGTGCAGAGCAATTCCGTGTTGCACATCACACATGAAAGGACCCTTGATTTCCTTGATGGCACTCCAGAGAAACCCCAAGAACACTGTTTCAAGGCTAGAGGGATCCTGAGGTCACTGTAGCAACACGAAAGAGCTCCGTGGACCAGAAATCAACTCGAGATGAGAGGTTAGTCCCTGGCTTCGACTCCAGAGGAATACCGCCTTACCACAAGCACCTCAAGAGGAGGCTTCTCTCAGCTTCAGGTATGTGAGAGGGACCCTGAATTGCGGTCTCAAGTGGAATGGACACCGCGATGCCCTGACTCGAAATAAGGCCGGATATCCCTGCAGTGACTTGAATGCAGGCTCGTCTTGCATCTCGCAAGACGAAAGGATGTCTGAATCACCTGTGGAGACCACAGAGAATGACCTACTACCCCACCTCATCGCGACCGGAGGCCTCACATCCTTTGAAAACTCCAGAGGTACGCAGAGATCAGTGCCTCCAAAGGAGACGATGCCTGACTCCTCGTGAATCTTGATAGGAGTCCCAGGATTCCTGTGCACGTGGAAAGGGACCCTTGGTCTCCCGCCTCAGCTGGAGAGGCGTCCCAATTGCCCTGCCAAGCCTCGAGGAGAATCCCGAGTTGTCCCTCGCAACTAGGCAGGAGTCCTGACGTTGCTGAACAAACACGTGGGTGGAAGGGCCATCCCCGTCGTAACTCGAGAATATACCCCAGGTTCCCACCGCAACTCGAGAAAAACCATGAGACTTCCCCCTCCCTGCGATATGAGGCCCGATTCCCCTGCACTGCGTGCAGAGCAATTCCGTGTTGCACATCACACATGAAAGGACCCTTGATTTCCTTGGTGGCACTCCAGAGAAACCCCAACAACACTGTTTCAAGGCTAGAGGGATCCTGAGGTCACTGTAGCAACACGAAAGAGCTCCGTGGACCAAAAATCAACTCGAGATGAGAGGTTAGTCCCTGGCTTCGACTCCAGAGGAATACCACCTTAACACAAGCACCTCAAGAGGAGGCTTCTCTCAGCTCTAGGTATGTGAGAGGGACCCTGAGTGTGCGGCCTCAAGTGGAATGGACACTGCGATATCCTGACTCGAAATAAAGCCGGATATCCCTGCAGTGACTTGAATGCAGGCTCGTCTTGCATCTCCCAAGACGAAAGGACGTCTGAATCCCCTGTGGAGACCACAGAGAAAGACCTAGTTCCCCACCTCATCCCGACCGGAGGCCTCACATCCTTTGAAAACTCCAGAGGTACGCGGAGATCAGTGCCTCCTAAGGAGACGATGCCTGACTCCTCGTGAAACTTGATAGGAGTCCCAGGATTCCTGTGGCACGTGGAAAGGGACCCTTGGTCTCCCGCCTCAGCTGGAGAGGCGTCCCAATTGCCCTGCCAAGCCTCGAGGAGAATCCCGAGTTGTCCCTGGCAACTAGGCAGGAGTCCTGACGTCGCTGAACAAACAAGTGGGTGGAACGACCATCCCCGTCGTAACTCGAGAATATACCCCAGGTTCCCGCCGCAACTCGAGAAAAACCATGAGACTTCCCCCTCGCCGCGAGATGAGGCCCGATTCCCCTGCACTGTGTGCAGATCAATTCCGTGTTGCACATCACACATGAAAGGAGCCTTGATTTCCTTGATGGCACTCCAGAGAAACCCCAAGAACACTGTTTCAAGGCTAGAGGGATCCTGAGGTCACTGTAGCAACACGAAAGAGCTCCGTGGACCAACAATCAACTCGAGATGAGAGGTTAGTCCCTGGCTTCGCCTCCAGAGGAATACCACCTTACCACAAGCACCTCAAGAGGAGGCTTCTCTCAGCTTTAGGTATGTGAGAGGGACCCTGAGTTTGCGGCCTCAAGTGGAATGGACACCGCGATGCCCTGACTCGAAATAAGTCCGGATATCCCTGCAGTCACTTGAATGCAGGCGCGTCTTGCATCTCCCAAGATGAAAGGATGTCTGAATCCCCTGTGGAGACCTCAGAGAAAGATCTAGTTCCCCACCTCATCGCGACCGGAGGCCTCACATCCTCTGAAAACTCCAGAGGTACGCGGAGATCAGTGCCTCCAAAGGAGACGATGCCTGACTCCTCGTGAAACTTGATAGGAGTCCCAGGATTCCTGTGGCACATGGAAAGGGACCCTTGGTCTCCCGCCTCAGCTGGAGAGGCGTCCCAATTGCCCTGCCAAGCCTCGAGGAGAATCCAGAGTTGTCCCTCGCAAATAGGCAGGAGTCCTGACGTCGCTGAACAAACACGTGGGTGGAAGGGCCATCCCCGTCGTAACTCGAGAATATACCCCAGGTTCCCGCCGCAACTCGAGAAAAACCATGAGACTTCCCCCTCGCCGCGAGATGAGGCCCGATTCCCCTGCACTGCGTGCAGAGCAATTCCGTGTTGCACATCACACATGAAAGGAGCCTTGATTTCCTTGATGGCACTCCAGAGAAACCCCAAGAACACTGTTTCAAGGCTAGAGGGATCCTGAGGTCACTGTAGCAACACGAAAGAGCTCCGTGGACCAAGAATCAACTCGAGATGAGAGGATAGTCCCTGGCTTCGACTCCAGAGGAATACCACCTTACCACAAGCACCTCAAGAGGAGGCTTCTCTCAGCTCTAGCTATGTGCTGAGTTTGTGGCCTCAAGTGGAATGGACACCGCGATGCCCTGACTCGAAATAAGGCCGGATATCCCTGCAGTGACTTGAATGCAGGCTTGTCTTGCATCTCCCAAGACGAAAGAATGTCCGAATTCCCTGTGGAGACCACAGAAAAAGACCTAGTTCCCCACCACATCGCGACCGGAGGCCTCACATCCTTTGAAAACTCCAGAGGTACGCAGAGATCAGTGCCTCCAAAGGAGACGATGCCTGACTCCTCGTGAAACTTGATAGGAGTCCCAGGATTCCTGTGGCACTTGGAAAGGGACCCTTGGTCTTCCCCCTCAGCTGGAGAGGCGTCCCAATTGCCCTGCCAAGCCTCGAGGAGAATCTCGAGTTGTCCCTCGCAACTAGGCAGGAGTCCTGACGTCGCTGAACAAACACGTGTGTGGAAGTGCCATCCCCGTCATAACTCGAGAATATACCCCAGGTTCCCGCCGCAACTCGAGAAAAACCATGAGACTTCCCCCTCGCCGCGAGATGAGGCCGGATTCACCTGCACTGCGTGCAGAGCAGTTCCGTGTTGCTCATCACACATGAAAGGAGCCTTGATTTCCTTGATGGCACTCCAGAGAAACCCCAAGAACACTGTTTCAAGGCTAGAGGGATCCTGAGGTCACTGTAGCAACACGAAAGAGCTCCGTGGACCAACAATCAACTCGAGATGAGAGGTTAGTCCCTGGCTTCGACTCCAGAGGAATACCACCTTACCACAAGCACCTCAAGAGGAGGCTTCTCTCAGCTCTAGGTATGTGAGAGGGACCCTGAGTTTGCGGCCTCAAGTGGAATGGACACCGCGATTCCCTGACTCGAAATAAGGCCGGATATCCCTGCAGTGACTTGAATGCAGGCTCGTCTTGCATCTCCCAAGACGAAAGGATGTCCGAATCCCCTGTGGAGACCACAGAAAAAGACGTAGTTCCCCACCTCATCGCGACCGGAGGCCTCACATCCTTTGAAAACTCCAGAGGTACGCGGAGATCAGTGCCTCCAAAGGAGACGATGCCTGACTCCTCGTGAAACTTGATAAGAGTCCCAGGATTCCTGTGGCACGTGGAAAGGGACCCTTGGTCTCCCGCCTCAGCTGGAGAGGCGTCCCAATTGCCCTGCCAAGCCTCGAGGAGAATCCCGAGTTGTCCCTCGCAACTAGGCAGGAGTCCTGACGTCGCTGAATAAACACGTGGGTGGAAGGGCCATCCCCGTCTTAACTCGAGAATATAACCAAGGGTCCCGCCGCAAATCGAGTAAAACCATGAGACTTCTCCATCGCCGCGATATGAGGCCCGATTCCCCTGCACTGCGTGCAGAGCAATTCCGTGTTGCACATCACACATGAAAGGACCCTTGATTTCCTTGATGGCACTCCAGAGAAACCCCAAGAACACTGTTTCAAGGCTAGAGGGATCCTGAGGTCACTGTACCCACACGAAAGAGCTCCGTGGACCAAAAATCAACTCGAGATGAGAGGTTAGTCCCTGGCTTCGACTCCAGAGGAATACCACCTTACCACAAGCACCTCAAGAGGAGGCTTCTCTCAGCTCTAGGTATGTGAGAGGGACCCTGAGTTTGCGGCCTTAAGTGGAATGGACACTGCGATGCCCTGACGCGAAATAAGGCCGGATATCCCTGCAGTGACTTGAATGCAGGCTCGTCTTGCATCTCCCAAGATGAAAGGATGTCTGAATCCCCTGTGGAGACCACAGAGAAAGACCTAGTTCCCCACCTCATCGCGACCGGAGGCCTCACATCCTTTGAAAACTCCAGAGGTACGCGGAGATCAGTGCCTCCAAAGGAGACGATGCCTGACTCCTCGTGAAACTTGATAGGAGTCCCAGGATTCCTGTGGCACGTGGAAAGGGATCCTTGGTCTCCCGCCTCAGCTGGAGAGGCATCCCAATTGCCCTGCCAAGCCTCGAGGAGAATCCCGAGTTGTCCCTCGCAACTAGGCAGGAGTCCTGACGTCGCTGAACAAACACGTGGGTGGAAGGTCCATCCCCGTCGTAACTCGAGAATATACCCCAGGTTCCCGCCGCAACTCGAGAAAAACAATGAGACTTCCCCCTCGCCGCGAGATGAGGCCCGATTCCCCTGCACTGCGTGCAGAGCAATTCCGTGTTGCACATCACACATGAAATGAGCCTTGATTTCCTTGATGGCACTCCAGAGAAACCCCAAGAACACTGTTTCAAGGCTAGAGGGATCCTGAGGTCACTGTAGCAACACGAAAGAGCTCCGTGGACCAGAAATCAACTCGAGATGAGAGGTTAGTCCCTGGCTTCGACTCCAGAGGAATACCGCCTTACCACAAGCACCTCAAGAGGAGGCTTCTCTCAGCTCCAGGTATGTGAGAGGGACCCTGAGTTTGTGGTCTCAAGTGGAATGTACACCGCGATGCCCTGACTCGAAATAAGGCCGGATATCCCTGCAGTGACTTGAATGCAGGCTCGTCTTGCATCTCGCAAGACGAAAGGATGTCTGAATCACCTGTGGAGACCACAGAGAATGACCTACTTCCCCACCTCATCGCGACCGGAGGCCTCACATCCTTTGAAAATTCCAGAGGTACGCAGAGATCAGTGCCTCCAAAGGAGACGATGCCTGACTCCTCGTGAATCTTGATAGGAGTCCCAGGATTCCTGTGCACGTGGAAAGGGACCCTTGGTCTCCCGCCTCAGCTGGAGAGGCGTCCCAATTGCCCTGCCAAGCCTCGAGGAGAATCCCGAGTTGTCCCTCGCAACTAGGCAGGAGTCCTGACGTTGCTGAACATACACGTGGGTGGAAGGGCCATCCCCGTCGTAACTCGAGAATATACCCCAGGTTCCCGCCGCAACTCGAGAAAAACCATGAGACTTCCCCCTCCCTGCGATATGAGGCCCGATTCCCCTGCACTGCGTGCAGAGCAATTCCGTGTTGCACATCACACATGAAAGGACCCTTGATTTCCTTGGTGGCACTCCAGCGAAACCCCAACAACACTGTTTCAAGGCTAGAGGGATCCTGAGGTCACTGTAGCAACACGAAAGAGCTCCGTGGACCAAAAATCAACTCGAGATGAGAGGTTAGTCCCTGGCTTCGACTCCAGAGGAATACCACCTGACCACAAGCACCTCAAGAGGAGGCTTCTCTCAGCTCTAGGTATGTGAGAGGGACCCTGAGTGTGCGGCCTCAAGTGGAATGGACACTGCGATATCCTGACTCGAAATAAAGCCGGATATCCCTGCAGTGACTTGAATGCAGGCTCGTCTTGCATCTCCCAAGACGAAAGGATGTCTGAATCCCCTGTGGAGACCACAGAGAAAGACCTAGTTCCCCACCTCATCGCGACCGGAGGCCTCACATACTTTGAAAACTCCAGAGGTACGCGGAGATCAGTGCCTCCTAAGGAGACGATGCCTGACTCCTCGTGAAACTTGATAGGAGTCCCAGGATTCCTGTGGCACGTGGAAAGGGACCCTTGGTCTCCCGCCTCAGCTGGAGAGGCGTTCCAATTGCCCTGCCAAGCCTCGAGGAGAATCCCGAGTTGTCCCTGGCAACTAGGCAGGAGTCCTGACGTCGCTGAACAAACAAGTGGGTGGAAGGACCATCCCCGTCGTAACTCGAGAATATACCCCAGGTTCCCGCCACAACTCGAGAAAAACCATGAGACTTCCCCCTCGCCGCGAGATGAGGCCCGATTCCCCTGCACTGTGTGCAGATCAATTCCGTGTTGCACATCACACATGAAAGGAGCCTTGGTTTCCTTGATGGCACTCCAGAGAAACCCCAAGAACACTGTTTCAAGGCTAGAGGGATCCTGAGGTCACTGTAGCAACACGAAAGAGCTCCGTGGACCAACAATTAACTCGAGATGAGAGGTTAGTCCCTGGCTTCGCCTCCAGAGGAATACCACCTTACCAAAAGCACCTCAAGAGGAGGCTTCTCTCAGCTTTAGGTATGTGAGAGGGACCCTGAGTTTGCGGCCTCAAGTGGAATGGACACCGCGATGCCCTGACTCGAAATAAGGCCGGATATCCCTGCAGTCACTTGAATGCAGGCGCGTCTTGCATCTCCCAAGATGAAAGGATGTCTGAATCCCCTGTGGAGACCTCAGAGAAAGATCTAGTTCCCCACCTCATCGCGACCGGAGGCCTCACATCCTTTGAAAACTCCAGAGGTACGCGGAGATCAGTGCCTCCAAAGGAGACGATGCCTGACTCCTCGTGAAACTTGATAGGAGTCCCAGGATTCCTGTGGCACATGGAAAGGGACCCTTGGTCTCCCGCCTCAGCTGGAGAGGCGTCCCAATTGCCCTGCCAAGCCTCGAGGAGAATCCAGAGTTGTCCCTCGCAAATAGGCAGGAGTCCTGACGTCGCTGAACAAACACGTGGGTGGAAGGGCCATCCCCGTCGTAACTCGAGAATATACCCCAGGTTCCCGCCGCAACTCGAGAAAAACCATGAGACTTCCCCCTCGCCGCGAGATGAGGCCCGATTCCCCTGCACTGCGTGCAGAGCAATTCCGTGTTGCACATCACACATGAAAGGAGCCTTGATTTCCTTGATGGCACTCCAGAGAAACCCCAAGAACACTGTTTCAAGGCTAGAGGGATCCTGAGGTCACTGTAGCAACACGAAAGAGCTCCGTGGACCAAGAATCAACTCGAGATGAGAGGATAGTCCCTGGCTTCGACTCCAGAGGAATACCACCTTACCACAAGCACCTCAAGAGGAGGCTTCTCTCAGCTCTAGCTATGTGCTGAGTTTGCGGCCTCAAGTGGAATGGACACCGCGATGCCCTGACTCGAAATAAGGCCGGATATCCCTGCAGTGACTTGAATGCAGGCTCGTCTTGCATCTCCCAAGACGAAAGAATGTCCGAATTCCCTGTGGAGACCACAGAAAAAGACCTAGTTCCCCACCTCATCGCGACCGGAGGCCTCACATCCTTTGAAAACTCCAGAGGTACGCAGAGATCAGTGCCTCCAAAGGAGACGATGCCTGACTCCTCGTGAAACTTGATAGGAGTCCCAGGATTCCTGTGGCACGTGGAAAGGGATCCTTGGTCTTCCCCCTCAGCTGGAGAGGCGTCCCAATTGCCCTGCCAAGCCTCGAGGAGAATCTCGAGTTGTCCCTCGCAACTAGGCAGGAGTCCTGACGTCGCTGAACAAACACGTGTGTGGAAGTGCCATCCCCGTCACAACTCGAGAATATACCCCAGGTTCCCGCCGCAACTCGAGAAAAACCATGAGACTTCCCCCTCGCCACGAGATGAGGCCAGATTCACCTGCACTGCGTGCAGAGCAATTCCGTGTTGCTCATCACACATGAAAGGAGCCTTGATTTCCTTGATGGCACTCCAGAGAAACCCCAAGAACACTGTTTCAAGGCTAGAGGGATCCTGAGGTCACTGTACCCACACGAAAGAGCTCCGTGGACCAAAAATCAACTCGAGATGAGAGGTTAGTCCCTGGCTTCGACTCCAGAGGAATACCACCTTACCACAAGCACCTCAAGAGGAGGCTTCTCTCAGCTCTAGGTATGTGAGAGGGACCCTGAGTTTGCGGCCTCAAGTGGAAAGGACACCGCGATGCCCTGACGCAAAATAAGGCCGGATATCCCTGCAGTGACTTGAATGCAGGCTCGTCTTGCATCTCCCAAGACGAAAGGATGTCTGAATCCCCTGTGGAGACCACAGAGAAAGACCTAGTTCCCCACCTCATCGCGACCGGAGGCCTCACATCCTTTGAAAACTCCAGAGGTACGCGGAGATCAGTGCCTCCAAAGGAGACGATGCCTGACTCCTCGTGAAACTTGATAGGAGTCCCAGGATTCCTGTGGCACGTGGAAAGGGACCCTTGGTCTCCCGCCTCAGCTGGAGAGGCGTCCCAATTGCCCTTTCAAGCCTCGAGGAGAATCCCGAGTTGTCCGTCGCAACTAGGCAGGAGTCCTGCCGTCGCTGAACAAACACGTGGGTGGAAGGGCCATCCCCGTCGTAACTCGAGAATATACCCCAGGTTCCCGCCGCAATTCGAGAAAAACAATGAGACTTCCCCCTCGCCGCGAGATGAGGCCCGATTCCCCTGCACTGCGTGCAGAGCAATTCCGTGTTGCACATCACACATGAAAGGAGCCTTGATTTCCTTGATGGCACTCCAGAGAAACCCCAAGAACACTGTTTCAAGGCTAGAGGGATCCTGAGGTCACTGTAGCAACACGAAAGAGCTCCGTGGACCAACAATCAACTCGAGATGAGAGGTTAGTCCCTGGCTTCGACTCCAGAGGAATACCACCTTACCACAAGCACCTCAAGAGGAGGCTTCTCTCAGCTCTAGCTATGTGCTGAGTTTGCCGCCTCAAGTGGAATGGACACCGCGATGCCCTGACTCGAAATAAGGCCGGATATCCCTGCAGTGACTTGAATGCAGGCTCGTCTTGCATCTCCCAAGACGAAAGGATGTCCGAATCCCCTGAGGAGACCACAGAAAAAGAACTAGTTCCCCACCTCATCGCGACCGGAGGCCTCACATCCTTTGAAAAGTCCAGAGGTACGCGGAGATCAGTGCCTCCAAAGGAGACGATGCCTGACTCCTCGTGAAACTTGATAGGAGTCCCAGGATTCCTGTGGCACGTGGAAAGGGACCCTTGGTCTCCCGCCTCAGCTGGAGAGGCGTCCCAATTGCCCTGCCAAGCCTCGAGGAGAATCCCGAGTTGTCCCTCGCAACTAGGCAGGAGTCCTGACGTCGCTGAACAAACACGTGGGTGGAAGGGCCATCCCCGTCGTAACTCGAGAATATACCCCAGGTTCCCGCCGCAACTCGAGAAAAACCATGAGACTTCCCCCTCGCCGCGAGATGAGGCCCGATTCCCCTGCACTGCGTGCAGAGCAATTCAGTGTTGCACATCACACATGAAAGGAGCCTTGATTTCCTTGATGGCAGTCCAGACAAACCCCAAGAACACTGTTTCAAGGCTAGCGGGATCCTGAGGTCACTGTAGCCACACGAAGGAGCACCGTGGCCCAACAATAAACTCGAGATGAGAGGATAGTCCCTGGCGTCGACTCCAGAGGAATACCACCTTAACACAAGCACCTCAAGAGGAGGCTTCTCTCAGCTCTAGGTATGTGAGAGGTACCCTGAGTTTGCGGCCTCAAGTGGAATGGAGACCGCGATGCCCTGACTCGAAATAAGGCCGGATATCCCTGCAGTGACTTGAATGCAGGCTCGTCTTGCATCTCCCAAGACGAAAGGATGTCTGAATCCCCTGTGGAGACCACAGAGAGAGACCTAGTTCCCCACCTCATCGCGACGGGAGGCCTCACATCCTTTGAAAACTTCAGAGGTACGCGGAGATCAGTGCCTCCAAAGGAGACGATGCCTGACTCCTCGTGAAACTTGATAGGAGTCCTAGGATTCCTGTGCACGTGGAAAGGGACACTTGGTCTCCCGCCTCAGTTGGAGAGGCGTCCCAATTTCCCTGCCAAGCCTCGAGGAGAATCCCGAGTTGTCCGTCGCAACTAGACAGGTGTCCTGCCGTCGCTGAACAAACACGTGGGTGGAAGGGCCATCCCCGTCGTAACTCGAGAATATACCCCAGGTTCCCGCCGCAACTCGAGAAAAACCATGAGACTTCCCCCTCACTGCGATATGAGGCCCGATTCCCCTGCACTGCGTGCAGAGCAATTCGGTGTTGCACATCACACATGAAAGGAGCCTTGATTTCCTTGATGGCACTCCAGAGAAACCCCAAGAACACTGTTTCACGGCTAGAGGGATCCTGAGGTCACTGTAGCAACACGAAAGAGCTCCGTGGACCAAAAAGCAACTCGAGATGAGAGGTTAGTCCCTGGCTTCGACTCCAGAGGAATACCACCTTACCACAAGCACCTCAAGAGGAGGCTTCTCTCAGCTCTAGGTATGTGAGAGGGACCCTGAGTTTGCGGCCTCATGTGGAATGGACACCGCGATGCCCTGGCTCGATATAAGGCCGGACATCCCTGCAGTGACTTGAATGCAGGCTCGTCTTGCATCTCCCAAGACGAAAGGATGTCTGAATCCCCTGTGGAGACCACAGAGAAAGACCTAGTTCCCCACCTCATCGCGACCGGAGGCCTCACATCCTTTGAAAACTCCACAGGTACGCAGAGATCAGTGCCTCCAAAGGAGACGATGCCTGACTCCTCGTGAAACTTGATAGGAGTCCCAGGATTCCTGTGGCACGTGGAAAGGGACCCCTGGTCTCCCGCCTCAGCTGGAGAGGCGTCCCAATTGCCCTGCCAAGCCTCGAGGAGAATCCCGAGTTGTCCCTCGCAACTAGGCAGGAGTCCTGTCGTCGCTGAACAAACACGTGGGTGGAAGGGCCATCCCCGTCATAACTCGAGAATTTACCCCAGGTTCCCGCCGCAACTCGAGAAAAACCATGAGACTTCCCCCTCGCCGCGAGATGAGGCCCGATTCCCCTGCACTGCGTGCAGAGCAATTCCGTGTTGCACATCACACATGAAAGAAGCCTTGATTTCCTTGATGGCACTCCAGAGAAACCCCAAGAACACTGTTTCAAGGCTAGAGGGATCCTGAGGTCACTGTAGCAACACCAAAGAGCTCCGTGGACCAAAAAACAACTCGAGATGAGAGGTTAGTCCCTGGCTTCGACTCCAGAGGAATACCACCTTACCAAAAGCACCTCAAGAGGAGGCTTCTCTCAGCTCTAGGTATGTGAGAGGGACCCTGAGTTTGCGGCCTCAAGTGGAATGGACACCGCGATGCCCTGACTCGAAATAAGGCCGGATATCCCTGCAGTGACTTGAATGCAGGCTCGTCTTGCATCTGCCAAGACGAAAGGATGTCTGAATCCCCTGTGGAGACCACAGAGAAAGACCTAGTTCCCCACCCCATCGTGACCGGAGGCCTCACATCCTTTGAAAACTTCAGAGGTACGCGGAGATCAGTGCCTCCAAAGAAGACGATGCCTGACTCCTCGTGAAACTTGATAGGAGTCCCAGGATTCCTGTGGCACATGGAAAGGGACCCTTGGTCTCCCGCCTCAGCTGGAGAGGCGTCCCAATTGCCCCGCCAAACCTCGAGGAGAATCACGAGTTGTCCGTCGCAACTAGGCAGGAGTCCTGCCGTCGCTGAACAAACACCTGGTTGGAAGGGCCATCCCCGTCGTAACTCGAGAATATACCCCAGGTTCCCGCAGCAACTCGAGAAAAACCATGAGACTTCCCCCTCGCCGCGATATGAGGCCCGATTCCCCTGCACTGCGTGCACAGCAATTCCATGTTGCGCATCACACATGAAAGGAGCCTTGATTTCCTTGATGGCACTCCAGAGAAACCCCAAGAACACTGTTTCAAGGCTAGCGGGATCCTGAGGTCAATGTAGCAAGAGGAAAGAGCTCCGTGGACCAAGAATCAACTCGAGATGAGAGGTTAGTCCCTGGCTTCGACTCCAGAGGAAAACCACCTTACCACAAGCACCTCAAGAGGAGGCTTCTCTCAGCTCTAGCTATGTGCTGAGTTTGCGGCCTCAAGTGGAATGGACACCGCGATGCCCTGACTCGAAATAAGGCCGGATATCCCTGCAGTGACTTGAATGCAGGCGCGTCTTGCATCTCCCAAGACGAAAGGATGTCTGAATCCCCTGTGGAGACCTCAGAGAAAGATCTAGTTCCCCACCTCATCGCGACCGGAGGCCGCACATCCTTTGAAAAGTCCAGAGGTACGCGGAGATCAGTGCCTCCAAAGGAGACGATGCCTGACTCCTCGAGAAACTTGATAGGAGTCCCAGGATTCCTGTGGCACATGGAAAGGGACCCTTGGTCTCCGCCCTCAGCTGGAGAGGCGTCCCAATTGCCCTGCCAAGCCTCGAGGAGAATCCCGAGTTGTCCCTCGCAAATAGGCAGGAGTCCTGACGTCGCTGAACAAACACGTGGGTGGAAGGGCCATCCCCGTCATAACTCGAGAATATACCCCAGGGTCCTACCGCAACTCGAGAAAAACCATGAGACTTACCCCTCGCCGCGAGATGAGGCCCGATTCTCCTGCACTGCATGCAGAGCAATTCCGTATTGCACATCAAACATGAACGGAGCCTTGATTTCCTTGATGGCACTCCAGAGAAACCCCAAGAACACTGATTCAAGGCTAGAGGGATCCTGAGGTTACTGTAGCAACACGAAAGAGGTCCGTGGACCAAAAATCAACTCGAGATGAGAGGTTAGTCCCTGACTTCGACTCCAGAGGAATACCACCTTAATACAAGCACCTCAAGAGGAGGCTTCTCTCAGCTCTAGGTATGTGAGAGGGACCCTGAGTTTGCGGCCTCAAATGGAATGGACACCGCGATGCCCTGACGCAAAATAAGGCCGGATATCCCTGCAGTGACTTGAATGCAGGCTCGTCTTGCATCTCCCAAGACGAAAGGATGTCTGAATCCCCTGTGGAGACCACAGAGAAAGACCTAGTTCCCCACCTCATCGCGACCGGAGGCCTCACATCCTTTGAAAACTCCAGAGGTACGCGGAGATCAGTGCCTCCAAAGGAGACGATGCCTGACTCCTCGTGAAACTTGATAGGAGTCCCAGGATTCCTGTGGCACGTGGAAAGGGACCCTTGGTCTCCCGCCTCAGCTGGAGAGGCGTCCCAATTGCCCTTCCAAGCCTCGAGGAGAATCCCGAGTTGTCCGTCGCAACTAGGCAGGAGTCCTGCCGTCGCTGAACAAACACGTGGGTGGAAGGGCCATCCCCGTCGTAACTCGAGAATATACCCCAGGTTCCCGCAGCAACTCGAGAAAAACCATGAGACTTCCCCCTCGCCGCGAGATGAGGCCCGATTCCCCTGCACTGCGTGCAGAGCAATTCCGTGTTGCACATCACACATGAAAGGAGCCTTGATTTCCTTGATGGCACTCCAGAGAAAGCCCAAGAACACTGTTTCAAGGCTAGAGGGATCCTGAGGTCACTGTAGCAACAGGAAAGAGCTCCGTGGACCAACAATAAACTCGAGATGAGAGGTTAGTCCCTGGCTTCGACTCCAGAGGAATACCACCTTACCACAAGCACCTCAAGAGGAGGATTCTCTCAGCTCTAGGTATGTGAGAGGGACCCTGAGTTTGCGGCCTCAAGTGGAATGGACACCGCGATGCCCTGACTCGAAATAAGGCCGGACATCCCTGCAGTGACTTGAATGCAGGCTCGTCTTCCATCTCCCAAGATGAAAGGATGTCTGAATCCCCTGTGGAGACCACAGAGAAAGACCTAGTTCCCCACCTCATGGCGACCGGAGGCCTCACATCCTTTGAAAAGTCCAGAGGTACGCGGAGATCAGTGCCTCCAAAGGAGACGATGCCTGACTCCTCGTGAAACTTGATAGGAGTCCCAGGATTCCTGTGGCACGTGGAAAGGGACCCTTGGTCTCCGGCCTCAGCTGGAGAGGCGTCCCAATTGCCCTGCAAAGCCTCGAGGAGAATCCCGAGTTGTCCCTCGCAACTAGGCAGGAGTCCTGACGTCGCTGAACAAACACGTGGGTGGAAGGGCCATCCCCGTCGTAACTCGAGAATATACCCCAGGTTCCCGCCGCAACTCGAGAAAAACCATGAGACTTCCCCCTCGCCGCGAGATGAGGCCCGATTCCCCTGCACTGCGTGCAGAGCAATTCCGTGTTGCACATCACACATGAAAGGAGCCTTGATTTCCTTGATGGCACTCCAGAGAAACCCCAAGAACACTGTTTCAAGGCTAGAGGGATCCTGAGATCACTGTAGCAACACGAAAGAGCTCCGTGGCCCAAAATCAACTCGAGATGAGAGGTTAGTCCCTGGCTTCGACTCCAGAGGAATACCACCTTACCACAAGCACCTCAAGAGGAGGCTTCTCTCAGCTCTAGGTATGTGAGAGGGACCCTGAGTTTGCGGTCTCAAGTGGAATGGACACCGCGATGCCCTGACTCGAAATAAGGCCGGATATCCCTGCAGTGACTTGAATGCAGGCTCGTCTTGCATCTCCCAAGATGAAAGGATGTCTGAATCCCCTGTGGAGACCACAGAGAATGACCTAGTTCCCCACCTCATCGCGACCGGAGGCCTCACATCCTTTGAAAACTCCAGAGGTACGCGGAGATCAGTGCCTCCAAAGGAGACGATGCCTGACTCCTCGTGAAACTTGATAGGAGTCCCAGGATTCCTGTGGCACGTGGAAAGGGACCCTTGGTCTCCCGCCTCAGCTGGAGAGGCATCCCAATTTCCCTGCCAAGCTTCGAGGAGAATCCCGAGTTGTCCCTCGCAACTAGGCAGGAGTCCTGACGTCGCTGAACAAACACGTGGGTGGAAGGGCCATCCCCGTCGTAACTCGAGAATATACCCCAGGTTCCCGCCGCAACTCGAGAAAAACCATGAGACTTCCCCCTCGCCGCGAGATGAGGCCCGATTCCACTGCACTGCGTGCAGAGCAATTCCGTGTTGCACATCACACATGAAAGGAGCCTTGATTTCCTTGATGGCACTCCAGAGAAACCCCAAGAACACTGTTTCAAGGCTAGAGTGATCCTGAGGTCATTGTAGCAACACGAAAGAGCTCCGTGGACCAAAAATCAACTCGAGATGAGAGGTTAGTCCCTGGCTTCGACTCCAGAGGAATACCACCTTACCACAAGCACCTCAAGAGGAGGCTTCTCTCAGCTCTAGGTGTGTAAGAGGGACCCTGAGTTTGCGGCCTCAAGTGGAATGGACACCGCGATGCCCTGACGCGAAATAAGGCCGGATATCCCTTCAGTGACTTGAATGCAGGCTCGTCTTGCATCTCCCAAGACGAAAGGATGTCTGAATCCCCTGTGGAGACCACAGAGAAAGACCTAGTTCCCCACCTCATCGCGACCGGAGGCCTCACATCCTTTGAAAACTCCAGAGGTACGCGGAGATCAGTGCCTCCAAAGGAGACGATGCCTGACTCCTCGTGAAACTTGATAGGAGTCCCAGGATTCCTGTGGCACGTGGAAAGGGACCCTTGGTCTCCCGCCTCAGCTGGAGAGGCGTCCCAATTGCCCTGCCAAGCCTCGAGGAGAATCCCGAGTTGTCCCTCGCAACTAGGCAGGAGTCCTGACTTCGCTGAACAAACACGTGGGTGGAAGGGCCATCCCCGTCGTAACTCGAGAATATACCCCAGGTTCCCGCCGCAACTCAAGAAAAACCATGAGACTTTTCCCTCGCCGCGAGATGAGGCCCGATTCCCCTGCACTGCGTGCAGAGCAATTCCGTGTTGCACATCACACATGAAAGGAGCCTTGATTTCCTTGATGGCACTCCAGAGAAACCCCAAGAACACTGTTTCAAGGCTAGAGGGATCCTGAGGTCACTGTAGCAACACGAAAGAGCTCCGAGGACCAAAAATCAACTCGAGATGAGAGGTTAGTCCCTGGCTTCGACTCCAGAGGAATACCACCTTACCACAAGCACCTCAAGAGGAGGCTTCTCTCAGCTCTAGGTATGTGAGAGGGACCCTGATTTTGCGGCCTCTAGTGGAATGGACACTGCAATGCCCTGACGCAAAATAAGGCCGGATATCCCTGCAGTGACTTGAATGCAGGCTCGTCTTGCATCTCCCAAGATGAACGGATGTCTGAATCCCCTGTGGAGACCGCAGAGAAAGACCTAGTTCCCCACCTCATGGCGAACGGAGGTCTCACATCCTTTGAAAACTCCAGAGGTACGCGGAGATCAGTGCCTCCAAAGGAGACGATACCTGACTCCTCGTGAAACTTGATAGGAGTCCCAGGATTCCTGTGGCACGTGGAAAGGGACCCTTGGTCTCCCGCCTCAGCTGGAGAGGCGTCCCAATTGTCCTGCCAAGCCTCGAGGAGAATCCCGAGTTGTCCCTCGCAACTAGGCAGGAGTCTGACGTCGCTGAACAAACACGTGGGTGGAAGGGCCATCCCCGTCGTAACTCGAGAATATAACCCAGCTTCCAATCGCAACTCGAGAAAAACCATTAGACTTCACCCTCGCCGCAAAATGAGGCCCGATACCCTGAATTGCGTGCAGAGCAATTCCCTGTTGCACATCACACATGAAAGGAGCCTTGATTTCCTTGATGGCACTCCAGAGAAACCCCAAGAACACTGTTTCAAGGCTAGAGGGTTCCCGAGGTCACTGTAGCAACACGAAAGAGCTCGGTGGACCAAAAATCAACTCGAGATGAGAGTTTAGTCCCTGGCTTCGACTCCAGAGGAATACCACCTTACCACAAGCACCTCAAGAGGAGGCTTCTCTCAGCTCTAGGTATGTGAGAGGGACCCTGAATTTGCGGCCTCAAGTGGAATGGAGACCGCGATGCCCTGACTCGAAATAAGGCCGGATATCCCTGCAGTGACTTGAATGCAGGCTCGTCTTGCATCTCCCAAGACGAAAGGATGTCTGAATCCCCTGTGGAGACCACAGAGAAAGACCTAGTTCCCCACCTCATCGCGACCGGAGGCCTCACATCCTTTAAAAACTCCAAAGGTACTCGGAGATCAGTGCCTCCAATGGAGACGATGCCTGACTCCTCGTGAAACTTGATAGGCGTCCCAGGATTCCTGTGGCACGTGGAAAGGGACCCTTGGTCTCCCGCCTCAGCTGGAGAGGCGTCGCAATGGCCCTGCCAAGCCTCGAGGAGAATCCCGAGTTGTCCCTCGCAACTAGGCAGGAGTCCTGACGTCGCTGAACAAACACGTGGGTGGAAGGGCCATCCCCGTCGTAACTCGAAAATATACCCCAGGTTCCCGCCGCAACTCGAGAAAAACCATGAGACTTCCCCCTCGCCGCGAGATGAGGCCCGATTCCCCTGCACTGCGTGCAGAGCAATTTCGTGTTGCACATCACACATGAAAGGAGCCTTGATTTCCTTGATGGCACTCCAGAGAATCCCCAAGAACACTGTTTCAAGGCTGGAGGGATCCTGACGTCCCTGTAGCAGCACGAAAGACCTCCGTGTACCATGAATCAACTCGAGATGAGAGGTTAGTCCCTGGCTTCGACTCTAAAGGAATACCACCTTACCACAAGCACCTCAAGAGGAGGCTTCTCTCAGCTCTAGGTATGTGAGAGGGACCCTGAGTTTGCGGCCTCAAGTGGAATGGAGACCGCGATGCCCTGACGCGAAATAAGGCCGGATATCCCTGCAGTGACTTAAATGCAGGCTCGTCTTCCATCTCCCAAGACGAAAGGATGTCTGAATCCCCTGTGGAGACCACAGAGAAAGACGTAGTTCCCCACCTCATCGCGACCGGAGGCCTCACATTCTTTGAAAACTCCAGAGGTACGCGGAGATCAGTGCCTCCAAAGAAGACGATGCCTGACTCCTCGTGAAACTTGATAGGAGTCCCAGGATTCCTGTGGCATGTGGAAAGGGACCCTTGGTCTCCCGCCTCAGCTGGAGAGGCGTCCCAATTGCCCTGCCAAGCTTCGAGGAGAATCCCGAGTTGTCCCTCGCAACTAGGCAGGAGTCCTGACGTCGCTGAACAAACACGTGGGTGGAAGGGCCATCCCCGTCGTAACTCGAGAATATACCCCAGGTTCCCGCCGCAACTCGAGAAAAACCATGAGACTTCCCCCTCGCCGCGAGATGAGGCCCGATTCCCCTGCACTGCGTGCAGAGCAATTCCGTGTTGCACATCACACATGAAAGGAGCCTTGATTTCCTTGATGGCACTCCAGAGAAACCCCAAGAACACTGTTTCAAGGCTAGAGGGATCCTGAGGTCACTGTAGCAACACGAAAGAGCTCCGTGGACCAAAAATCAACTCGAGATGAGAGGTTAGTCCCTGGCTTCGACTCCAGAGGAATACCACCTTACCACAAGCACCTCAAGAGGAGGCTTCTCTCAGCTCTAGGTATGTGAGAGGGACCCTGAGTTTGCGGCCTCAAGTGGAATGGACACCGCGATTCCCTGACGCGAAATAAGGCCGGACATCCCTGCAGTGACTTGAATGCAGGCTCGTCTTGCATCTCCCAAGACGAAAGGATGTCTGAATCCCCTGTGGTGACCACAGAGAATGACCTAGTTCCCCACCTCATCGCGACCGGAGGCCTCACATCCTTTGAAAACTCCAGAGGTACGTGGAGATCAGTGCCTCCAAAGGAGACGATGCCTGACTCCTCGTGAAACTTGATAGGAGTCCCCGGATTCCTGTGGCACGTGGAAAGGGACACTTGGTCTCCTGCCTCAGCTGCAGAGGCGTCCCAATTGCCCTGCCAAGCCTCGAGGAGAATCCCGAGTTGTCCCTCGCAACTAGGCAGGAGTCCTGACGTCGCTGAACAAACACGTGGGTGGAAGGGCCATCCCCGTCGTAATTCGAGAATATACCCCAGGTTCCCGCCGCAACTCGAGAAAAACCATGAGACTTCCCCCTCGCCGCGAGATGAGGCCCGATTCCCATGCACTGCGTGCAGAGCAATTCCGTGTTGCACATCACACATGAAAGGAGCCTTGATTTCCTTGATGGCACTCCAGAGAAACCCAAGAACACTGTTTCAAGGTTGAGGGATCCTGAGGTCCCTGTAGCAGCACGAAAGAGCTCCGTGGACCATGAATCAACTCGAGATGAGAGGTTAGTCCCTGGCTTCGACTCTAGAGGAATACCACCTTACCACAAGCACCTCAAGAGGAGGCTTCTCTCATCTCTAGGTATGTGAGAGGGACCCTGAGTTTGCGGCCTCAAGTGGAATGGACACCACGATGCCCTGACTCAAAATTATTCCGGATATCCCTGCAGTGACTTGAATGCAGGCTCGTCTTGCATCTCCCAAGACGAAAGGATGTCTGAATCCCCTGTGGAGACCACAGAGAAAGACCTAGTTCCCCACCTCATCGCGACCGGAGGCCTCACATCCTTTGAAAACTCCAGAGGTACGCGGAGATCAGTGCCTCCAAAGGAGACGATGCCTGACTCCTCATGAAACTTGATAGGAGTCCCAGGATTCCTGTGGCACGTGGAAAGGGACCCTTGGTCTCCCGCTTCAGCTGGAGAGGCGTCCCAATTGCCCTGCCAAGCCTCGAGGAGAATCCCGAGTTGTCCCTCGCAACTAGGCAGGAGTCTGACGACGCTGAACAAACACGTGGGTGGAAGGGCCATCCCCGTCGTAACTCGAGAATATACCCCAGCTTCCAATCGCAACTCGAGAAAACCATTAGACTTCCCCCTCGCCGCAAAATGAGGCCAGATACCCTGAACTGCGTGCAGAGCAATTCCGTGTTGCACATCACACATGAAAGGAGCCTTGATTTCCTTGATGGCACTCCAGACAAACCCGAAGAACACTGTTTCAAGGCTAGAGGGATCCTGAGGTCACTGTAGCAACACGAAAGAGCTCCGTGGACCAAAAATCAACTCGAGATGAGAGGTTAGTCCCTGGCTTCGACTCCAGAGGAATACCACCTTACCACAAGCACCTCAAGAGGAGGCTTCTCTCAGCTCTAGGTATGTGAGAGGGACCCTGATTTTGCGGCCTCTAGTGGAATGGACACTGCAATGCCCTGACGCAAAATAAGGCCGGATATCCCTGCAGTGACTTGAATGCAGGCTCGTCTTGCATCTCCCAAGATGAACGGATGTCTGAATCCCCTGTGGAGACCGCAGAGAAAGACCTAGTTCCCCACCTCATGGCGACCGGAGGTCTCACATCCTTTGAAAACTCCAGAGGTACGCGGAGATCAGTGTCTCCAAAGGAGACGATACCTGACTCCTCGTGAACCTTGATAGGAGTCCCAGGATTCATGTCGCACGTGGAAAGGGACCCTTGGTCTCCCGCCTCAGCTGGAGAGGAGTCCTAATTGCCCTGCCAAGCCTCGAGGAGAATCTCGAGTTGTCCCTCGCAACTAGGCAGGAGTCTGACGTCGCTGAACAAACACGTGGGTGGAAGGGCCATCCCCGTCGTAACTCGAGAATATACCCCAGGTTCCCGCCGCAACTCGAGAAAAACCATTAGACTTCCCCCTCGCCGCAAAATGAGGCCCGATACCCTGAACTGCGTGCAGAGCAATTCCGTGTTACACATCACACATGAAAGGAGCCTTGATTTCCTTGATGGCACTCCAGAGAAACCCCAAGAACACTGTTTCAAGGCTAGAGGGATCCTGAGGTCACTGTAGCAACACGAAAGAGCTCCGTGTAACAAGAATCAACTCGAGATGAGAGGTTAGTCCCTGGCTTCGACTCCAGAGGAATACCACCTTACCACAAGCACCTCAAGAGGAGGCTTCTCTCAGCTCTAGGTATGTGAGAGGGACCCTGAGTTTGCGGCCTCAAGTGGAATGGACACCATGATGCCCTGACTCGAAATAAGGCCGGATATCCCTGCAGTGACTTGAATGCAGGCTCGTCTTGCATCTCCCAAGACGAAAGGATGTCTGAATCCCCTGTGGAGACCACAGAGAAAGACCTAGTTCCCCACCTCATCGCGACCGGAGGCCTCACATCCTTTGAAAACTCCAGAGGTCCGTCGGAGATCAGTGCCTCCAAAGGAGACGATGCCTGACTCCTCGTGAAACTTGATAGGAGTCCCAGGATTCCTGTGGCACGTGGAAAGGGACCCTTGGTCTCCCGCCTCAGCTGGAGAGGCGTCCCAATTGCCCTGCCAAGCCTCGAGGAGAATCCCGAGTTGTCCCTCGCAACTAGGCAGGAGTCCTGACGTCGCTGAAGAAAGACGTGTGTGGAAGGGCCATCCCCGTCGTAACTCGAGAATATAATCCAGGTTCCCACCGCAACTCGAGAAAAACCATGAGACTTCCCCCTCGCCACGAGATGAGGTCAGATTCCCCTGCACTGCGTGCAGAGCAATTCCGTGTTGCACATCACACATGAAAGGAGCCTTGATTTCCTTGATGGCACTCCAGAGAAACCCCAAGAACACTGTTTCAAGGCTAGAGGGATCCTGAGGTCACAGTAGCAACACGAAAGAGCTCCGTGGACCAAAAACCAACTCGAGATGAGAGGTTAGTCCCTGGCTTCGACTCCAGAGGAATACCACCTTACCACAAGCACCTCAAGAGGAGGCTTCTCTCAGCTCTAGGTATGTGAGAGGGACCCTGATTTTGCGGCCTCTAGTGGAATGGACACTGCAATGCCCTGACGCAAAATACGGCCGGATATCCCAGCAGTGACTTGAATGCAGGCTCGTCTTGCATCTCCCAAGATGAACGGATGTCTGAATCCCCTGTGGAGACCGCAGAGAAAGACCTAGTTCCCCACCTCATGGCGACCGGAGGTCTCACATCCTTTGAAAACTCCAGAGGTACGCGGAGATCAGTGCCTCCAAAGGAGACGATACCTGACTCCTCGTGAAACTTGATAGGAGTCCCAGGATTCCTGTGGCACATGGAAAGAGACACTTGGTCTCCTGCCTCAGCTGGAGAGGCGTCCCAATTGCCCTGCCAAGCCTCGAGGAGAATCCCGAGTTGTCCCTCGCAACTAGGCAGGAGTCCTGACGTCGCTGAACAAACACGTGGGTGGAAGGGCCATCCCCGTCGTAACTCGAGAATATACCCCAGGTTCCCGCCGCAACTCGAGAAAAACCATGAGACTTCCCCCTCACCGCAAAATGAGGCCCGATACCCTGAACTGCGTGCAGAGCAATTCCGTGTTGCACATCACACATGAAAGGAGCCTTGATTTCCTTCATGGCACTCCAGAGAAACCCCAAGAACACTGTTTCAAGGCTAGAGGGATCCTGAGGTCACTGTAGCAACACGAAAGAGCTCCGTGGACCAAGAATCAACTCGAGATGAGAGGTTAGTCCCTGGCTTCGACTCCAGAGGAATACCACCTTACCACAAGCACCTCAAGAGGAGGCTTCTCTCTGCTCTAGGTATGTGAGAGGGACCCTGAGTTTGCGGCCTCAAGTGGAATGGACACCGCGATGCCCTGACTCGAAATAAGGCCGGATATCCCTGCAGTGACTTGAATACAGGCTCGTCTTGCATCTCCCAAGACGAAAGGATGTCTGAATCCCCTGTGGAGACCACAGAGAAAGACCTAGTTCCCCACCTCATCGCGACCGGAGGCCTCACATCCTTTGAAAACTCCAGAGGTACGCGGAGATCAGTGCCTCCAAAGGAGACGATGCCTGACTCCTTGTGAAACTTGATAGGAGTCCCAGGATTCCTGTGGCACGTGGAAAGGGACCCTTGGTCTCCCGCCTCAGCTGGAGAGGCGTCCCAATTGCCCTGCCAAGCCTCGAGGAGAATCCCGAGTTGTCCCTCGTAACTAGGCAGGAGTCCTGACGTCGCTGAACAAACACGTGGGTGAAAGGGCCATCCCCGTCATAACTCGAGAATATACCCCAGGTTCCCGCCGCAACTCGAGAAAAACCATGAGACTTCCCCCTCGCCGCGAGATGAGGCCCGATTCCCCTGCACTGCGTGCAGAGCAATTCGGTGTTGCACATCACACATGAAAGGAGCCTTGATTTCCTTGATGGCACTCCAGAGAAACCCCAAGAACACTGTTTCAAGGCTAGAGGGATCATGAGGTCACTGTAGAAACACGAAAGAGCTCCGTGGACGAAAAATTAACTCGAGATGAGAGGTTAGTCCCTGGCTTCGACTCCAGAGGAATACCACCTTACCACAAGCACCTCAAGAGGAGGCTTCTCTCAGCTCTATGTATGTGAGAGGGACCCTGAGTTTGCGGCCTCAAGTGGAATGGAGACCGCAAAGCCCTGACTCGAAATAAGGCCGGATATCCCTGCAGTGACTTGAATGCAGGCTCGTCTTGCATCTCCCAAGACGAAAGGATGTCTGAATCCCCTGTGGAGACCACAGAAAAAGACCGAGTTCCCCACCTCATCGCGACCGGAGGCCTCACATCCTTTGAAAACTCCAGAGGTACGCGGAGATCAGTGCCTCCAAAGAAGACGATGCCTGACTCCTCGTGAAACTTGATAGGAGTCCCAGGATTCCTGTGGCACGTGGAAAGGGACCCTTGGTCTCCCGCCTCAGCTGGAGAGGCGTCCCAATTGCCCTGCCAAGCTTCGAGGAGAATCCAGAGTTGTCCCTCGCAACTAGGCAGTGGTCCTGACGTCGCTGAACAAACACGTGGGTGGAAGGGCCATCCCCGTCGTAACTCGAGAATATACCCCAGGTTCCCGCCGCAACTCGAGAAAAACCATAAGACTTCCCCCTGGCCGCGAGATGAGGCCCGATTCCCCTGCACTGCGTGCAGAGCAATTCCGTGTTGCACATCACACATGAAAGGAGCCTTGATTTCCATGATGGCACTCCAGAGAAACCCCAAGAACACTGTTTCAAGGCTAGAGGGATCCTGAGGTCACTGTAGCAACACGAAAGAGCTCCGTGGACCAAAAATCAACTCGAGATGAGAGGTTAGTCCCTGGCTTCGACTCCAGAGGAATACCACCTTACCACAAGCACCTCAAGAGGAGGCTTCTCTCAGCTCTAGGTATGTGAGAGGGACCCTGAGTTTGCGGCCTCAAGTGGAATGGACACCGCGATTCCCTGACTCGAAATAAGGCCGGATATCCCTGCAGTGACTTGAATGCAGGCTCGTCTTGCATCTCCCAAGACGAAAGGATGTCTGAATCCCCTGTGGTGACCACAGAGAATGACCTAGTTCCCCACCTCATCGCGACCGGAGGCCTCACATCCTTTGAAAACTCCAGAGGTACGTGGAGATCAGTGCCTCCAAAGGAGACGATGCCTGACTCCTCGTGAAACTTTATAGGAGTCCCCGGATTCCTGTGGCACGTGGAAAGGGACACTTGGTCTCCTGCCTCAGTTGGAGAGGCGTCCCAATTGCCCTGCCAAGCCTCGAGGAGAATCCCGAGTTGTCCCTCGCAACTAGGCAGGAGTCCTGACGTCGCTGAACAAACACGTGGGTGGAAGGGCCATCCCCGTCGTAACTCGAGAATATACCCCAGGTTCCCGCCGCAACTCGAGAAAAACCATGAGACTTCCCCCTCGCCGCTCGATGAGGCCCAATTCCCCTGCACTGCGTGCAGAGCAATTCCGTGTTGCACATCACACATGAAAGGAGCCTTGATTTCCTTGATGGCACTCCAGAGAAACCAAGAACACTGTTTCAAGGTTGAGGGATCCTGAGGTCCCTGTAGCAGCACGAAAGAGCTCCGTGGACCATGAATCAACTCGAGATGAGAGGTTAGTCCCTGGCTTCCACTCCAGAGGAATACCACCTTACCACAAGCACCTCAAGAGGAGGCTTCTCTCAGCTCTAGGTATGTGAGAGGGACCCTGAGTTTGCGGCCTCCAGTGGAATGGACACCGCGATGCCCTGACGCGAAATAAGGCCGGATATCCCTGCAGTGACTTGAATGCAGGCTCGTCTTGCATCTCCCAAGACGAAAGGATGTCTGAATCCCCTGTGGAGACCACAGAGAAAGACCTAGTTTCCCACCTCATCGCGACCGGAGGCCTCACATCCTTTGAAAACTACAGAGGTACGCGGAGATCAGTGCCTCCAAAGGAGACGATGCCTGACTACTCGTGAAACTTGATAGGAGTCCCAGGATTCCTGTGGCACGTGGAAAGGGACCCTTGGTCTCCCGCCTCAGCTGGAGAGGCGTCCCAATTGCCCTGCCAAGCCTCGAGGAGAATCCCGAGTTGTCCCTCGCAACTAGGCAGGAGTCCTGACGTCGCTGAAGAAAGACGTGTGTGGAAGGGCCATCCCCGTCGTAACTCGAGAATATAATCCAGGTTCCCGCCGCAACTCGAGAAAAACCATGAGACTTCCCCCTCGCCATGAGATGAGGCCCGATTCCCCTGCACTGCGTGCAGAGCAATTCCGTGTTGCACATCACACATGAAAGGAGCCTTGATTTCCTTGATGGCACTCCAGAGAAACCCCAAGAACACTGTTTCAAGGCTAGAGGGTTCCCGAGGTCACTGTAGCAACACGAAAGAGCTCCGTGGACCAAAAATCAACTCGAGATGAGAGTTTAGTCCCTGGCTTCGACTCCAGAGGAATACCACCTTACCACAAGCACCTCAAGAGGAGGCTTCTCTCAGCTCTAGGTATGTGAGAGGGACCCTGAGTTTGCTGCCTCAAGTGGAATGGACACCGCGATGCACTGACGCGAAATAAGGCCGGATATCCCTGCAGTGACTTGAATGCAGGCTCGTCTTGCATCTCCCAAGACGAAAGGATGTCTGAATCCCCTGTGGAGACCACAGAGAAAGACCTAGTTCCCCACCTCATGGCGACCGGAGGCCTCACATCCCTTGAAAACTCCAGAGGTACGCGGAGATCAGTGCCTCCAAAGGAGACGATGCCTGACTCCTCGTGAAACTTGATAGGAGTCCCAGGATTCCTGTGGCACGTGGAAAGGGACCCTTGGTCTCCGGCCTCAGCTGGAGAGGCGTCCCAATTGCCCTGCCAAGCCTCGAGGAGAATCCCGAGTTGTCCCTCGCAACTAGGCAGGAGTCCTGACGTCGCTGAACAAACACGTGGGTGGAAGGGCCATCCCCGTCGTAACTCGAGAATATACCCCAGGTTCCCGCCGCAACTCGAGAAAAACCATGAGACTTCCCCCTCGCCGCGAGATGAGGCCCGATTCCCCTGCACTGCGTGCAGAGGAATTCCGTGTTGCACATCACACATGAAAGGAGCCTTGATTTCCTTGATGGCACTCCAGAGAAACCCCAAGAACACTGTTTCAAGGCTAGAGGGATCCTGAGGTCACTGTAGCAACACGAAAGAGCTCTGTGGACCAAAAATCAACTCGAGATGAGAGGTTAGTCCCTGGCTTCGACTCCAGAGGAATACCACCTTACCACAAGCACCTCAAGAGGAGGCTTCTCTCAGCTCTAGGTATGTGAGAGGGACCCTGAGTTTGCGGCCTCAAGTGGAATGGACACCGCGATGCCCTGACGCGAAATAAGGCCGGATATCCCTGCAGTGACTTGAATGCAGGCTCGTCTTGCATCTCCCAAGACGAAAGGATGTCTGAATCCCCTGTGGAGACCACAGAGAATGACCTAGTTCCCCACCTCATCGCGACCGGAGGCCTCACATCCTTTGAAAACTCCAGAGGTACGCGGAGATCAGTGCCTCCAAAGGAGACGATGCCTGACTCCTCGTGAAACTTGATAGGAGTCCCAGGATTCCTGTGGCACGTGGAAAGGGAAACTTCGTCTCCCGCCTCAGCTGGAGAGGTGTCCCAATTGCCCTGCCAAGCCTCGAGGAGAATCCCGAGTTGTCCCTCGCAACTAGGCAGGAGTCCTGACGTCGCTGAACAAACACGTGGGTGGAAGGGCCATCCCCGTCGTAACTCGAGAATATACCCCAGGTTCCCGCCGCAACTCGAGAAAAACCATGAGACTTCCCCCTCGCCGCGAGATGAGGCCCGATTCCCCTGCACTGCGTGCAGAGCAATTCCGTGTTGCACATCACACATGAAAGGAGCCTTGATTTCCTTGATGGCACTCCAGAGAAACCCTAAGAACACTGTTTCAAGGCTGGAGGGATCCTGAGGTCCCTGTAGCAGCACGAAAGACCTCCGTGGACCATGAATCAACTCGAGATGAGAGGTTAGTCCCTGGCTTCGACTCTAGAGGAATACCACCTTATCACAAGCACCTCAAGAGGAGGCTTCTCTCAGCTCTAGGTATGTGAGAGGGACCCTGAGTTTGCGGCCTCAAGTGGAATGGACACCGCGATGCCCTGACGCGAAATAAGGCCGGATATCCCTGCAGTGACTTGAATGCAGGCTCGTCTTGCATCTCCCAAGACGAAAGGATGTCTGAATCTCCTGTGGAGACCACAGAGAAAGACCTAGTTCCCCACCTCATCGCGCCCGGACGCCTCACATCCTTTGAAAACTCCAGAGGTACGCGGAGATCAGTGCCTCCAAAGGAGACGATGCCTGACTCCTCGTGAAACTTGATAGGAGTCCCAGGATTCCTGTGGCACGTGGAAAGGGACCCTTGGTCTCCCGCCTCAGTTGGAGAGGCGTCCCAATTGCCCTGCAAAGCCTCGAGGAGAATCCCGAGTTGTCCCTCTCAACTAGGCAGGAGTCCTGACGTCGCTGAAGAAACACGTGTGTGGAAGGGCCATCCCCGTCTTAACTCGAGAATATACCCCCGGTTCCCGCCGCAACTCGAGAAAAACCATGAGACTTCCCCCTCGCCGCGAGATGAGGCCCGATTCCCCTGCACTGCGTGCAGAGCAATTCCGTGTTGCACATCACACATGAAAGGAGCCTTGATTTCCATGATGGCACTCCAGAGAAACCCGAAGAACACTGTTTCAAGGCTAGAGGGATCCTGAGGTCACTCTAGCAACACGAAAGAGCTCCGTGGACCAAAAATCAACTCGAGATGAGAGGTTAGTCCCTGGCTTCGACTCCAGAGGAATACCACCTTACCACAAGCACCTCAAGAGGAGGCTTCTCTCAGCTCTAGGTATGTGAGAGGGACCCTGAGTTTGCGGCCTCAAGTGGAATGGACACCGCGATTCCCTGACGCGAAATAAGGCCGGATATCCCTGCAGTGACTTGAATGCAGGTTCGTCTTGCATCTCCCAAGACGAAAGGATGTCTGAATCCCCTGTGGTGACCACAGAGAATGACGTAGTTCCCCACCTCATCGCGACCGGAGGCCTCACATCCTTTGAAAACTCTAGAGGTACGTGGAGATCAGTGCCTCCAAAGGAGACGATGCCTGACTCCTCGTGAAACTTGATAGGAGTCACAGGATTCCTGTGGCACGTGGAAAGGGACACTTGGTCTCCTGCCTCAGCTGCAGAGGCGTCCCAATTGCCCTGCCAAGCCTCGAGGAGAATCCCGAGTTGTCCCTCGCAACTAGGCAGGAGTCCTGACGTCGCTGAACAAACACGTGGGTGGAAGGGCCATCCCCGTCGTAACTCGAGAATATACCCCAGGTTCCCGCCGCAACTCGAGAAAAACCATGAGACTTCCCCCTCGCCGCGAGATGAGGCCCGATTCCCCTGCACTGCGTGCAGAGGAATTCCGTGTTGCACATCACACATGAAAGGAGCCTTGATTTCCTTGATGGCACTCCAGAGAAACCCAAGAACACTGTTTCAAGGTTGAGGGATCCTGAGGTCCCTGTAGCAGCACGAAAGAGCTCCGTGGACCATGAATCAACTCGAGATGAGAGGTTAGTCCCTGGCTTCGAATCTAGAGGAATAACACCTTATCACAAGCAACTCAAGAGGAGGCTTCTCTCAGCTCTATGTATGTGAGAGGGACCCTGAGTTTGCGGCCTCAAGTGGAATGGACACCGCGATGCCCTGACGCGAAATAAGGCCGGATATCCCTGCAGTGACTTGAATGCAGGCTCGTCTTGCATCTCCCAAGACGAAAGGATGTCTGAATCCCCTGTGGAGACCACAGAGAAAGACCTAGTTACCCACCTCATCGCGACCGGAGGCCTCACATCCTTTGAAAACTCCAGAGGTACGCGGAGATCAGTGCCTCCAAAGGAGACGATGCCTGACTCCTCGTGAAACTTGATAGGAGTCCCAGGATTCCTGTGGCACGTGGAAAGGGACCCTTGGTCTCCCGCCTCAGCTGGAGAGGCGTCCCAATTGCCCTGCCAAGCCTCGAGGAGAATCCCGAGTTGTCCCTCGCAACTAGGCAGGAGTCCTGACGTCGCTGAACAAACACGTGGGTGGAAGGGCCATCCCCGTCGTAACTCGAGAATATACCCCAGGTTCCCGCCGCAACTCAAGAAAAACCATGAGACTTCCCCCTCGCCGCGAGATGAGGCCCGATACCCTGAACTGCGTGCAGAGCAATTCCGTGTTGCACATCACACATGAAAGGAGCCTTGATTTCCTTGATGGCACTCCAGAGAAACCCCAAGAACACTGTTTCAAGGCTAGAGGGATCCTGAGGTCACTGTAGAACACGAAAGAGCTCCGTCGACCAAATATCAACTCGAGATGAGAGGTTAGTCCCTGGCTTCGACTCCAGAGGAATACCACCTTACCACAAGCACCTCAAGAGGAGGCTTCTCTCAGCTCTAGGTATGTGAGAGGGACCCTGAGTTTGCGGCCTCAAGTGGAATGGACACCACGATGCCCTGACTCAACATAAGGCCGGATATCCCTGCAGTGACTTGAATGCAGGCTCGTCTTGCATCTCCCAAGACGAAAGGATGTCTGAATCCCCTGTGGAGACCACAGAGAAAGACCTAGTTCCCCACCTCATCGCGACCGGAGGCCTCACATCCTTTGAAAACTCCAGAGGTACGCGGAGATCCGTGCCTCCAAAGGAGACGATGCCTGACTCCTGGTGAAACTTGATAGGAGTCCCAGGATTCCTGTGGCACGTGGAAAGGGACCCTTGGTCTCCCGCCTCAGCTGGAGAGGCGTCCCAATTGCCCTGCCAAGCCTCGAGGAGAATCCCGAGTTGTCCCTCGCAACTAGGCAGGAGTCCTGACGTCGCTGAAGAAAGACGTGTGTGGAAGGGCCATCCCCGTCGTAACTCGAGAATATACTCCAGGTTCCCGCCGCAACTCGAGAAAAACCATGAGACTTCCCCCTCGCCACGAGATGAGGCCAGATTCCCCTGCACTGCGTGCAGAGCAATTCCTTGTTGCACATCACACATGAAAGGAGCCTTGATTTCCTTGATGGCACTCCAGAGAAACCCCAAGAACACTGTTTCAAGGCTAGAGGGTTCCTGAGGTCACTGTAGCAACACGAAAGAGCTCCGTGGACAAAAAATCAACTCGAGATGAGAGTTTAGTCCCTGGCTTCGACTCCAGAGGAATACCACCTTACCACAAGCACCTCAAGAGGAGGCTTCTCTCAGCTCTAGGTATGTGAGAGGGACCCTGAGTTTGCGGCCTCAAGTGGAATGGACACCGCGATGCACTGACGCGAAATAAGGCCGGATATCCCTGCAGTGACTTGAATGCAGGCTCGTCTTGCATCTCCCAAGACGAAAGGATGTCTGAATCCCCTGTGGAGACCACAGAGAAAGACCTAGTTCCCCACCTCATGGCGACCGGAGGCCTCACATCCTTTGAAAAGTCCAGAGGTACGCGAATATCAGTGCCTCCAAAGGAGACGATGCCTGACTCCTCGTGAAACTTGATAGGAGTCCCAGGATTCCTGTGGCACGTGGAAAGGGACCCTTGGTCTCCCGCCTCAGCTGGAGAGGCGTCCCAATTGCCCTGCCAAGCCTCGAGGAGAATCCCGAGTTGTCCCTCGCAACTAGGCAGGAGTCCTGACGTCGCTGAACAAACACGTGTGTGGAAGGGCCTTCCCCGTCGTAACTCGAGAATATACCCCAGGTTCCCGCCGCAACTCAAGAAAAACCATGAGACTTTCCCCTCGCCGCGAGATGAGGCCTGATTCCCCTGCACTGCGTGCAGAGCAATTCCGTGTTGCACATCACACATGAAAGGAGCCTTGATTTCCTTGATGGCACTCCAGAGAAACCCCAAGAACACTGTTTCAAGGCTAGAGGGATCCTGAGGTCACTGTAGCAACAGGAAAGAGCTCCGTGGACCAACAATCAACTCGAGATGAGAGGTTAGTCCCTGGCTTCGACTCCAGAGGAATACAACCTTACCACAAGCACCTCAAGAGGAGGCTTCTCTCAGCTCTAGGTATGTGAGAGGGACCCTGATTTTGCGACCTCTAGTGGAATGGACACTGCAATGCCCTGACGCAAAATAAGGCCGGATATCCCTGCAGTGACTTGAATGCAGGCTCGTCTTGCATCTCCCAAGATGAACGGATGTCTGAATCCCCTGTGGAGACCGCAGAGAAAGACCTAGTTCCCCACCTCATGGCGACCGGAGGTCTTACATCCTTTGAAAACTCCAGAGGTACGCGGAGATCAGTGCCTCCAAAGGAGACGATACCTGACTCCTCGTGAAACTTAATAGGAGTCCCAGGATTCATGTGGCACGTGGAAAGGGACCCTTCGTTTCCCGCCTCAGCTGGAGAGGCGTCCTAATTGCCCTGCCAAGCCTCGATGAGAATACCGAGTTGTCCCTCGCAACTAGGCAGGAGTCTTACGTCGCTGAACAAACACGTGGATGGAAGGGCCATCCCCGTCGTAACTCGAGAATATACCCCAGCTTCCAATCGCAACTCGAGAAAAACCATTAGACTTCCCCCTCGCCGCAAAATGAGGCCCGATACCCTGAACTGCGTGCAGAGCAATTCCGTGTTACACATCACACATGAAAGGAGCCTTGATTTCCTTGATGGCACTCCAGAGAAACCCCAAGAACACTGTTTCAAGGCTAGAGGGATCCTGAGGTCACTGTAGCAACACGAAAGAGCTCCGTGGACCAAAAATCAACTCGAGATGAGAGGTTAGTCCCTGGCTTCGACTCCAGAGGAATACCACCTTACCACAAGCACCTCAAGAGGAGGCTTCTCTCAGCTCTAGGTATGTGAGAGGGACCCTGAGTTTGCGGCCTCAACTGGAATGGACACCACGATGCCCTGACTCGAAATAAGGCCGGATATCCCTGCAGTGACTGGAATGCAGGCTCGTCTTGCATCTCCCAAGACGAAAGGATGTCTGAATCCCCTGTGGAGACCACAGAGAAAGACCTAGTTCCCAACCTCATCGCGACCGGAGGCCTCACATCCTTTGAAAACTCCAGAGGTACGCGGAGATCAGTGCCTCCAAAGGAGACGATGCCTGACTCCTCGTGAAACTTGATAGGAGTCCCAGGATTCCTGTGGCACGTGGAAAGGGACCCTTGGTCTCCCGCCTCAGCTGGAGAGGCGTCCCAATTGCCCTGCCAAGCCTCGAGGAGAATCCCGAGTTGTCCCTCGCAACTAGGCAGGAGTCCTGACGTGGCTGAACAAACACGTGGGTGGAAGGGCCATCCCCGTCGTAACTCGAGAATATACCCCAGGTTCCCGCCGCAACTCGAGAAAAACCATGAGACTTCCCCCTCGCCACGAGATGAGGCCAGATTCCCCTGCACTGCGTGCAGAGCAATTCCGTGTTGCACATCACACATGAAAGGAGCCTTGATTTCCTTGATGGCACTCCAGAGAAACCCCAAGAACACTGTTTCAAGGCTAGAGGGTTCCTGAGGTGACTGTAGCAACACGAAAGAGCTCCGTGGACCAAAAATCAACTCGAGATGAGAGTTTAGTCCCTGGCTTCGACTCCAGAGGAATACCACCTTACCACAAGCACCTCAAGAGGAGGCTTCTCTCAGCTCTAGGTATGTGAGAGGGACCCTGAGTTTGCAGCCTCAAGTGGAATGGACACCGCGATGCACTGATGGGAAATAAGGCCGGATATCCCTGCAGTGACTTGAATGCAGCCTCGTCTTGCATCTCCCAAGACGAAAGGATGTCTGAATCCCCTGTGGAGACCACAGAGAAAGACCTAGTTCCCCACCTCATGGCAACCGGAGGCCTCACATCCTTTGAAAACTCCAGAGGTACGCGGAGATCAGTGCCTCCAAAGGAGACGATGCCTGACTCCTCGTGAAACTTGATAGGAGTCCCAGGATTCCTGTGGCACGTGGAAAGGGACCCTTGGTCTCCGGCCTCAGCTGGAGAGGCGTCCCAATTGCCCTGCCAAGCCTCGAGGAGAATCCCGAGTTGTCCCTCGCAACTAGGCAGGAGTCCTGACGTCGCTGAACAAACACGTGGGTGGAAGGGCCATCCCCGTCGTAACTCGAGAATATACCCCAGGTTCCCGCCGCAACTCGAGAAAAACCATGAGACTTCCCCCTCGCCGCGAGATGAGGCCCGATTCCCCTGCACTGCGTGCAGAGCAATTCCGTGTTGCACATCACACATGAAAGGAGCCTTGATTTCCTTGATGGCACTCCAGAGAAACCCCAAGAACACTGTTTCAAGGATGGAGGGATCCTGAGGTCCCTGTAGCAGCACGAAAGACCTCCTTGGACCATGAATCAACTCGAGATGAGAGGTTAGTCCCTGGCTTCTACTCTAGAGGAATACCACCTTATCACAAGCACCTCAAGAGGAGGCTTCTCTCAGCTCTAGGTATGTGAGAGGGACCCTGAGTTTGCGGCCTCAAGTGGAATGGACACGGCGATGCCCTGACGCGAAATAAGGCCGGATATCCCTGCAGTGACTTGAATGCAGGCTCGTCTTGCATCTCCCAAGACGAAAGGATGTCTGAATCCCCTGGGGAGACCACAGAGAAAGACCTAGTTCCCCACCTCATCGCGACCGGAGGCCTCACATCCTTTGAAAACTCCAGAGGTACGCGGAGATCAGTGCCTCCAAAGGAGACGATGCCTGACTCCTCGTGAAACTTGATAGGAGTCCCAGGATTCCTGTGGCACGTGGAAAGGGACCCTTGGTCTCCCGCCTCAGCTGGAGAGGCATCCCAATTGCCCTGCCAAGCTTCGAGATGAATCCCGAGTTGTCCCTCGCAACTAGGCAGGAGTCCTGACGTCGCTGAACAAACACGTGGGTGGAAGGGCCATCCCCGTCGTAACTCGAGAATATACCCCAGGTTCCCGCCGCAACTCGAGAAAAACCATGAGACTTCCCCCTCGCCGCGAGATGAGGCCCGATTCCCCTGCACTGCGTGCAGAGCAATTCCGTGTTGCACATCACACATGAAAGGAGCCTTGATTTCCTTGATGGCACTCAAGAGAAACCCCAAGAACACTGTTTCAAGGCTAGAGGGATCCTGAGGTCATTGTAGCAACACGAAACAGCTCCGTGGACCAAAAATCAACTCGAGATGAGAGGTTAGTCCCTGGCTTCGACTCCAGAGGAATACCACCTTACCACAAGCACCTCAAGAGGAGGCTTCTCTCAGCTCTAGGTATGTGAGAGGGACCCTGATTTTGCGACCTCTAGTGGAATGGACACTGCAATGCCCTGACGCAAAATAAGGCCGGATATCCCTGCAGTGACTTGAATGCAGGCTCGTCTTGCATCTCCCAAGATGAACGGATGTCTGAATCCCCTGTGGAGACCGCAGAGAAAGACCTAGTTCCCCACCTCATGGCGACCGGAGGTCTCACATCCTTTGAAAATTCCAGAGGTACGCGGAGATCAGTGCCTCCAAAGGAGACGATACCTGACTCCTCGTGAAACTTGATAGGAGTCCCAGGATTCATGTGGCACGTGGAAAGGGACCCTTGGTTTCCGACTCAGCTGGAGAGGCGTCCTAATTGCCCTGCCAAGCCTCGAGGAGATTCCCGAGTTGTCCCTCGCAACTAGGCAGGAGTCTGACGACGCTGAACAAACACGTGGGTGGAAGGGCCATCCCCGTCGTAACTCGAGAATATACCCCAGCTTCCAATCGCAACTCGAGAAAAACCATTAGACTTCCCCCTCGCCGCAAAATGAGGCCCGATACCCTGAACTGCGTGCAGAGCAATTCCGTGTTACACATCACACATGAAAGGAGCCTTGATTTCCTTGATGGCACTCCAGAGAAACCCCAAGAACACTGTTTCAAGGCTAGAGGGATCCTGAGGTCACTGTAGCAACACGAAAGAGCTCCGTGGACCAAAAATCAACTCGAGATGAGAGGTTAGTCCCTGGCTTCGACTCCAGAGGAATACCACCTTACCACAAGCACCTCAAGAGGAGGCTTCTCTCAGCTCTATGTATGTGAGAGGGACCCTGAGTTTGCGGCCTCAAGTGGAATGGACACCACGATGCCCTGACTCGAAATAAGGCCGGATATCCCTGCAGTGACTTGAATGCAGGCTCGTCTTGCATCTCCCAAGACGAAAGGATGTCTGAATCCCCTGTGGAGACCACAGAGAAAGACCTAGTTCCCCACCTCATGGCGACCGGAGGCCTCACATCCTTTGAAAACTCCAGAGGTACGCGGAGATCAGTGCCTCCAAAGGAGACGATGCCTGACTCCTCGTGAAACTTGATAGGAGTCCCAGGATTCCTGTGGCACGTGGAAAGGGACCCTTGGTCTCCCGCCTCAGCTGGAGAGGCGTCCCAATTGCCCTGCCAAGCCTCGAGGAGAATCCCGAGTTGTCCCTCGCAACTAGGCAGGAGTCCTGACGTCGCTGAACAAACACGTGGGTGGAAGGGCCATCCCCGTCGTAACTCGAGAATATACCCCAGGTTCCCGCCGCAACTCGAGAAAAACCATGAGACTTCCCCCTCGCCACGAGATGAGGCCAGATTCCCCTGCACTGCGTGCAGAGCAATTCCGTGTTGCACATCACACATGAAAGGAGCCTTGATTTCCTTGATGGCACTCCAGAGAAACCCCAAGAACACTGTTTCAAGGCTAGAGGGTTCCTGAGGTCACTGTAGCAACACGAAAGAGCTCCGTGGACCAAAAATCAACTCGAAAAGAGAGGTTAGTCCCTGGATTCGTCTCCAGAGGAATACCACCTTACCACAAGCACCTCAAGAGGAGGCTTCTCTCAGCTCTAGGTATGTGAGAGGGACCCTGAGTTTGCGGCCTTAAGTGGAATGGACACGGCGATACCCTGATGCGAAATAAGGCCGGATATCCCTGCAGTGACTTGAATGCAGGCTCGTCTTGCATCTCCCAAGACGAAAGGAAGTCTGAATCCCCTGGGGAGACCACAGAGAAAGACCTAGTTCCCCACCTCATCGCGACCGGAGGCCTCACATCCTTTGAAAACTCCAGAGGTACGCGGAGATCAGTGCCTCCAAAGGAGACGATGCCTGACTCCTCGTGAAACTTGATAGGAGTCCCAGGATTCCTGTGGCACGTGGAAAGGGACCCTTGGTCTCCCGCCTCAGCTGGAGAGGCATCCCAATTGCCCTGCCAAGCTTCGAGGAGAATCCCGAGTTGTCCCTCGCAACTAGGCAGGAGTCCTGACGTCGCTGAACAAACACGTGGTTGGAAGGGCCATCCCCGTCGTAACTCGAGAATATACCCCAGGTTCCCGCCGCAACTCGAGAAAAACCATGAGACTTCCCCCTCGCCGCGAGATGAGGCCCGATTCCCCTGCACTGCGTGCAGAGCAATTCCGTGTTGCACATCACACATGAAAGGAGCCTTGATTTCCTTGATGGCACTCCAGAGAAACCCCAAGAACACTGTTTCAAGGCTAGAGGGATCCTGAGGTCATTGTAGCAACACGAAAGAGCTCCGTGGACCAAAAATCAACTCGAGATGAGAGGTTAGTCCCTGGCTTCGACTCCAGAGGAATACCACCTTACCACAAGCACCTCAAGAGGAGGCTTCTCTCAGCTCTAGGTATGTGAGAGGGACCCTGAGTTTGCGGCCTCAAGTGGAATGTACACCGCGATTCCCTGACGCGAAATAAGGCCAGATATCCCTGCAGTGACTTGAATGCAGCCTCGTCTTGCATCTCCCAAGACGAAAGGATGTCTGAATCCCCTGTCGTGACCACAGAGAATGACCTAGTTCCCCACCTCATCGCGACCGGAGGCCTCACATCATTTGAAAACTCCAGAGGTACGCGGAGATCAGTGCCTCCAAAGGAGACGATGCCTGACTCCTCGTGAAACTTGATAGGAGTCACAGGATTCCTGTGGCACGTGGAAAGGAACACTTGGTCTCCTGCCTCAGCTGGAGAGGTGTCCCAATTGCCCTGCCAAGCCTCGAGGAGAATCCCGAGTTGTCCCTCGCAACTAGGCAGGAGTCCTGACGCCGCTGAACAAACAAGTGGGTGGAAGGGCCATCCCCGTCGTAACTCGAGAATATACCCAAGGTTCCCGCCGCAACTCGAGAAAAACCATGAGACTTCCCCCTCGCCGCGAGATGAGGCCCGATTCCCCTGCACTGCGTGCAGAGCAATTTCGTGTTGCACATCACACATGAAAGGAGCCTTAATTTCCTTGATGGCACTCCAGAGAAACCCCAAGAACACTGTTTCAAGGCTAGAGGGATCCTGAGGTCACTGTAGCAGCACGAAAGAGCTCCGTGGACCATGAATCAACTCGAGATGAGAGGTTAGTCCCTGGCTTCGGCTCTAGAGGAATACCACCTTATCACAAGCACCTCAAGAGGAGGCTTCTCTCAGCTCTAGGTATGTGAGAGGGACCCTGAGTTTGCGGCCTCAAGTGGAATGGACACCGCGATGCCCTGAACCGAAATAAGGCCGGATATCCCTGCAGTGACTTGAATGCAGGCTCGTCTTGCATCTCCCAAGACGAAAGGATGTCTGAATCCCCTGTGGAGACCACAGAGAAAGACCTAGTTCCCCACCTCATCGCGACCGGAGGTCTCACACCCTTTGAAAACTCCAGAGGTACGCGGAGATCAGTGCCTCCAAAGAGACGATACCTGACTCCTCGTGAAACTTGATAGGAGTCCCAGGATTCCTGTGGCACGTGGAAAGGGACCCTTGGTCTCCCGCCTCAGCTGGAGAGGCGTCCCAATTGCCCTGCCAAGCCTCGAGGAGAATCCCGAGTTGTCCCTCGCAACTAGACAGGAGTCTGACGACGCTGAACAAACACGTGGGTGGAAGGGCCATCCCCGTCGTAACTCAAGAATATACCCCAGCTTCCAATCGCAACTCGAGAAAAACCATTAGACTTCCCCCTCGCCGCAAAATGAGGCCCGATACCCTGAACTGCGTGCAGAGCAATTCCGTGTTGCACATCACACATGAAAGGAGCCTTGATTTCCTTGATGGCACTCCAGAGAAACCCCAAGAACACTGTTTCAAGGCTAGAGGGATCCTGAGGTCACTGTAGCAACACGAAAGAGCTCCGTGGACCAAAAATCAACTCGAGATGAGAGGATAGTCCCTGGCTTCGACTCCAGAGGAATACCACCTTACCACAAGCACCTTAAGAGGATGCTTCTCTCAGCTCTAGGTATGTGAGAGGGACCCTGAGTTTGCGGCCTCAAGTGGAATGGACACCACGATGCCCTGCCTCGAAATAAGGCCTGATATCCCTGCAGTAACTTAAATGCAGGCTCGTCTTGCATCTCCCAAGACGAAAGGATGTCTGAATCCCCTGTGGAGACCACAGAGAAAGACCTAGTTCCCAAACTCATCGCGACCGGAGGCCTCACATCCTTTGAAAACTCCAGAGGTACGCGGAGATCAGTGCCTCCAAAGGAGACGATGCCTGACTCCTCGTGAAACTTGATAGGAGTCACAGGATTCGTGTGGCACGTGGAAAGGGACACTTGGTCTCCTGCCTCAGCTGGAGAGGCGTCCCAATTGCCCTGCCAAGGCTCGAGGAGAATTCCGAGTTGTCCCTCGCAACTAGGCAGGAGTCCTGACGTCGCTGAACAAACACGTGGGTGGAAGGGCCATCCCCGTCGTAACTCGAGAATATACCCCAGGTTCCCGCCGCAACTCGAGAAAAACCATGAGACTTCCCCCTCGCCACGAGATGAGGCCAGATTCCCCTGCACTGCGTGCAGAGCAATTCCGTGTTGCACATCACACATGAAAGGAGCCTTGATTTCCTTGATGGCACTCCAGAGAAACCCCAAGAACACTGTTTCAAGGCTAGAGGGTTCCTGAGGTCACTGTAGCAACACGAAAGAGCTCCGTGGACCAAAAATCAACTCGAGATGAGAGTTTAGTCCCTGGCTTCGACTCCAGAGGAATACCACCTTACCACAAGCACCTCAAGAGGAGGCTTCTCTCAGCTCTAGGTATGTGAGAGGGACCCTGAGTTTGCGGCCTCAAGTGGAATGGACACCGCGATGCACTGACTCGACATAAGGCCGGATATCCCTTCAGTGACTTGAATGCAGGCTCGTCTTGCATCTCCCAAGACGAAAGGATGTCTGAATCCCCTGTGGAGACCACAGAGAAAGACCTAGTTCCCCACCTCATGGCAACCGGAGGCCTCACATCCTTTGAAAAATCCAGAGGTACGCGGAGATCAGTGCCTCCAAAGGAGACGATGCCTGACTCCTCGTGAAACTTGATAGGAGTCCCAGGATTCCTGTGGCACGTGGAAAGGGACGCTTGGTCTCCGGCCTCAGCTGGAGAGGCGTCCCAATTGCCCTACCAAGCCTCGAGGAGAATCCCGAGTTGTCCCTCGCAACTAGGCAGGAGTCCTGACGTCGCTGAACAAACACGTGGGTGGAAGGGCCATCCCCGTCGTAACTCGAGAATATACCCCAGGTTCCCGCCGCAACTCGAGAAAAACCATGAGACTTCCCCCTCGCCGCGAGATGAGGCCCGATTCCCCTGCACTGCGTGCAGAGCAATTCCGTGTTGCACATCACACATGAAAGGAGCCTTGATTTCCTTGATGGCACTCCAGAGAAACCCCAAGAACACTGTTTCAAGGCTAGAGGGATCCTGAGATCACTGTAGCAACACGAAAGAGCTCCGTGGCCCAAAAATCAACTCGAGATGAGAGGTTAGTCCCTGGCTTCGACTCCAGAGGAATACCACCTTACCACAAGCATCTCAAGAGGAGGCTTCTCTCAGCTCTAGGTATGTGAGAGGGACCCTGAGTTTGCGGCCTCAAGTGGAATGGACACCGCGATGCCCTGACTCGAAATAAGGCCGGATATCCCTGCAGTGACTTGAATGCAGGCTCGTCTTGCATCTCCCAAGACGAAAGGATGTCTGAATCCCCTGTGGAGACCACAGAGAATGACCTAGTTCCCCACCTCATCGCGACCGGAGGCCTCATATCCTTTGAAAACTCCAGAGGTACGCGGAGATCAGTGCCTCCAAAGGAGACGATGCCTGACTCCTCGTGAAACTTGATAGGAGTCCCAGGATTCCTGTGGCACGTGGAAAGGGACACTTGGTCTCCCGCCTCAGCTGGAGAGGTGTCCCAATTGCCCTGCCAAGCCTCGAGGAGAATCCCGAGTTGTCCCTCGCAACTAGGCAGGAGTCCTGACGTCGCTGAACAAACACGTGGGTGGAAGGGCCATCCCCGTCTTAACTCGAGAATATACCCCAGGTTCCCGCCGCAACTCGAGAAAAACCATGAGACTTCCCCCTCGCCGCGAGATGAGGCCCGATTCCCCTGCACTGCGTGCAGAGCAATTCCGTGTTGCACATCACACATGAAAGGAGCCTTGATTTCCTTGATGGCACTCCAGAGAAACCCCAAGAACACTGTTTCAAGGCTGGAGGGATCCTGAGGTCCCTGTAGCAGCACGAAAGACCTCCTTGGACCATGAATCAACTCGAGATGAGAGGTTAGTCCCTGGTTTCGACTCTAGAGGAATACCACCTTATCACAAGCACCTCAAGAGGAGGCTTCTCTCAGCTCTAGGTATGTGAGAGGGACCCTGAGTTTGCGGCCTTAAGTGGAATGGACACGGCGATGCCCTGATGCGAAATAAGGCCGGATATCCCTGCAGTGACTTGAATGCAGGCTCGTCTTGCATCTCCCAAGACGAAAGGATGTCTGAATCCCCTGTGGAGACCACAGAGAATGACCTAGTTCCCCACCTCATCGCGACCGGAGGCCTCACATCCTTTGAAAACTCCAGAGGTACGCGGAGATCAGTGCCTCCAAAGGAGACGATGCCTGACTCCTCGTGAAACTTGATAGGAGTCCCAGGATTCCTGTGGCACGTGGAAAGGGACCCTTGGTCTCCCGCCTCAGCTGGAGAGGCATCCCAATTGCCCTGCCAAGCTTCGAGGAGAATCCCGAGTTGTCCCTCGCAACTAGGCAGGAGTCCTGACGTCGCTGAACAAACACGTGGGTGGAAGGGCCATCCCCGTCGTAACTCGAGAATATACCCCAGGTTCCCGCCGCAACTCGAGAAAAACCATGAGACTTCCCCCTCGCCGCGAGATGAGGCCCGATTCCCCTGCACTGCGTGCAGAGCAATTCCGTGTTGCACATCACACATGAAAGGAGCCTTGATTTCCTTGATGGCACTCCAGAGAAACCCCAAGAACACTGTTTCAAGGCTAGAGGGATCCTGAGGTCATTGTAGCAACACGAAAGAGCTCCGTGGACCAAAAATCAACTCGAGATGAGAGGTTAGTCCCTGGCTTCGACTCCAGAGGAATACCACCTTACCACAAGCACCTCAAGAGGAGGCTTCTCTCAGCTCTAGGTATGTGAGAGGGACCCTGAGTTTGCGGCCTCAAGTGGAATGTACACCGCGATTCCCTGACGCGAAATAAGGCCAGATATCCCTGCAGTGACTTGAATGCAGCCTCGTCTTGCATCTCCCAAGACGAAAGGATGTCTGAATCCCCTGTCGTGACCACAGAGAACGACCTAGTTCCCCACCTCATCGCGACCGGAGGCCTCACATCATTTGAAAACTCCAGAGGTACGCGGAGATCAGTGCCTCCAAAGGAGACGATGCCTGACTCCTCGTGAAACTTGATAGGAGTCACAGGATTCCTGTGGCACGTGGAAAGGAACACTTGGTCTCCTGCCTCAGCTGGAGAGGTGTCCCAATTGCCCTGCCAAGCCTCGAGGAGAATCCCGAGTTGTCCCTCGCAACTAGGCAGGAGTCCTGACGCCGCTGAACAAACAAGTGGGTGGAAGGGCCATCCCCGTCGTAACTCGAGAATATACCCAAGGTTCCCGCCGCAACTCGAGAAAAACCATGAGACTTCCCCCTCGCCGCGAGATGAGGCCCGATTCCCCTGCACTGCGTGCAGAGCAATTTCGTGTTGCACATCACACATGAAAGGAGCCTTAATTTCCTTGATGGCACTCCAGAGAAACCCCAAGAACACTGTTTCAAGGCTAGAGGGATCCTGAGGTCACTGTAGCAGCACGAAAGAGCTCCGTGGACCATGAATCAACTCGAGATGAGAGGTTAGTCCCTGGCTTCGGCTCTAGAGGAATACCACCTTATCACAAGCACCTCAAGAGGAGGCTTCTCTCAGCTCTAGGTATGTGAGAGGGACCCTGAGTTTGCGGCCTCAAGTGGAATGGACACCGCGATGCCCTGAACCGAAATAAGGCCGGATATCCCTGCAGTGACTTGAATGCAGGCTCGTCTTGCATCTCCCAAGACGAAAGGATGTCTGAATCCCCTGTGGAGACCACAGAGAAAGACCTAGTTCCCCACCTCATCGCGACCGGAGGTCTCACACCCTTTGAAAACTCCAGAGGTACGCGGAGATCAGTGCCTCCAAAGAGACGATACCTGACTCCTCGTGAAACTTGATAGGAGTCCCAGGATTCCTGTGGCACGTGGAAAGGGACCCTTGGTCTCCCGCCTCAGCTGGAGAGGCGTCCCAATTGCCCTGCCAAGCCTCGAGGAGAATCCCGAGTTGTCCCTCGCAACTAGACAGGAGTCTGACGACGCTGAACAAACACGTGGGTGGAAGGGCCATCCCCGTCGTAACTCAAGAATATACCCCAGCTTCCAATCGCAACTCGAGAAAAACCATTAGACTTCCCCCTCGCCGCAAAATGAGGCCCGATACCCTGAACTGCGTGCAGAGCAATTCCGTGTTGCACATCACACATGAAAGGAGCCTTGATTTCCTTGATGGCACTCCAGAGAAACCCCAAGAACACTGTTTCAAGGCTAGAGGGATCCTGAGGTCACTGTAGCAACACGAAAGAGCTCCGTGGACCAAAAATCAACTCGAGATGAGAGGATAGTCCCTGGCTTTGACTCCAGAGGAATACCACCTTACCACAAGCACCTTAAGAGGATGCTTCTCTCAGCTCTAGGTATGTGAGAGGGACCCTGAGTTTGCGGCCTCAAGTGGAATGGACACCACGATGCCCTGCCTCGAAATAAGGCCTGATATCCCTGCAGTAACTTAAATGCAGGCTCGTCTTGCATCTCCCAAGACGAAAGGATGTCTGAATCCCCTGTGGAGACCACAGAGAAAGACCTAGTTCCCAAACTCATCGCGACCGGAGGCCTCACATCCTTTGAAAACTCCAGAGGTACGCGGAGATCAGTGCCTCCAAAGGAGACGATGCCTGACTCCTCGTGAAACTTGATAGGAGTCACAGGATTCGTGTGGCACGTGGAAAGGGACACTTGGTCTCCTGCCTCAGCTGGAGAGGCGTCCCAATTGCCCTGCCAAGGCTCGAGGAGAATTCCGAGTTGTCCCTCGCAACTAGGCAGGAGTCCTGACGTCGCTGAACAAACACGTGGGTGGAAGGGCCATCCCCGTCGTAACTCGAGAATATACCCCAGGTTCCCGCCGCAACTCGAGAAAAACCATGAGACTTCCCCCTCGCCGCGAGATGAGGCCCGATTCCCCTGCACTGCGTGCAGAGCAATTCCGTGTTGCACATCACACATGAAAGGAGCCTTGATTTCCTTGATGGCACTCCAGAGAAACCCCAAGAACACTGTTTCAAGGTTGAGGGATCCGGAGGTCCCTCTAGCAGCACGAAAGAGCTCCGTGGACCATGAATCAACTCGAGATGAGAGGTTAGTCCCTGGCTTCGACTCTAGAGGAATACCACCTTATCACAAGCACCTCAAGAGGAGGCTTCTCTCAGCTCTAGGTTTGTGAGAGGTACCCTGAGTTTGCGGCCTCAAGTGGAATGGACACCGCGATGCCCTGACGCGAAATAAGGCCGGATATCCCTTCAGTGACTTGAATGCAGGCTCGTCTTGCATCTCCCAAGACGAAAGGATGTCTGAATCCCCTGTGGAGACCACAGAGAAAGACCTAGTTCCCCACCTCATCGCGACTGGAGGCCTCACATCCTTTGAAAACTCCAGAGGTACGCGGAGATCAGTGCCTCCAAAGGAGACGATGCCTGACTCCTCGTGAAACTTGATAGGAGTCCCAGGATTCCTGTGGCACGTGGAAAGGGACCCTTGGTCTCCCGCCTCAGCTGGAGAGGCGTCCCAATTGCCCTGCCAAGCCTCGAGGAGAATCCCGAGTTGTCCCTCGCAACTAGGCAGGAGTCCTGACGTCGCTGAACAAACACGTGGGTGGAAGGGATATCCCCGTCGTAACTCGAGAATATACCCCAGGTTCCCGCCGCAACTCAAGAAAAACCATGAGACTTTTCCCTCGCCGCGAGATGAGGCCCGATTCCCCTGCACTGCGTGCAGAGGAATTCCGTGTTGCACATCACACATGAAAGGACCCTTGATTTCCTTGATGGCACTCCAGAGAAACCCCAAGAACACTGTTTCAAGGCTAGAGGGATCCTGAGGTCACTGTAGCAACACGAAAGAGCTCCGTGGACCAAAAATCAACTCGAGATGAGAGGTTAGTCCCTGGCTTCGACTCCAGAGGAATACCACCTTACCACAAGCACCTCAAGAGGAGGCTTCTCTCAGCTCTAGGTATGTGAGAGGGACCCTGAGTTTGCGGCCTCTAGTGGAATGGACACTGCAATGCCCTGACGCAAAATAAGGCCGGATATCCCTGCAGTGACTTGAATGCAGGCTCGTCTTGCATCTCCCAAGATGAACGGATGTCTGAATCCCCTGTGGAGACCGCAGAGAAAGACCTAGTCCCCACCTCATGGCGACCGGAGGTCTCACATCCTTTGAAAACTCCAGAGGTACGCGGAGATCAGTGCCTCCAAAGGAGACGATACCTGACTCCTCGTGAAACTTGATAGGAGTCCCAGGATTCCTGTGGCACGTGGAAAGGGACCCTTGGTCTCCCGCCTCAGCTGGAGAGGCGTCCCAATTGCCCTGCCAAGCCTCGAGGAGAATCCCGAGTTGTCCCTAGCAACTAGGCAGGAGTCTGACGTCGCTGAACAAACACGTGGGTGGAAGGGCCATCCCCGTCGTAACTCGAGAATATAACCCAGCTTCCAATCGCAACTCGAGAAAAACCATTAGACTTCACCCTCGCCGCAAAATGAGGCCCGATACCCTGAATTGCGTGCAGAGCAATTCCGTGTTGCACATCACACATGAAAGGCGCCTTGATTTCCTTGATGGCACTCCAGAGAAACCCCAAGAACACTGTTTCAAGGCTAGAGGGTTCCCGAGGTCACTGTAGCAACACGAAAGAGCTCGGTGGACCAAAAATCAACTCGAGATGAGAGTTTAGTCCCTGGCTTCGACTCCAGAGGAATACCACCTTACCACAAGCACCTCAAGAGGAGGCTTCTCTCAGCTCTAGGTATGTGAGAGGGACCCTGAATTTGCGGCCTCAAGTGGAATGGAGACCGCGATGCCCTGACTCGAAATAAGGCCGGATATCCCTGCAGTGACTTGAATGCAGGCTCGTCTTGCATCTCCCAAGACGAAAGGATGTCTGAATCCCCTGTGGAGACCACAGAGAATGACCTAGTTCCCCACCTCATCGCGACCGGAGGCCTCACATCCTTTGAAAAATCCAGAGGTACGCGGAGATCAGTGCCTCCAAAGGAGACGATGCCTGAATCCTCGTGAAACTTGATAGGAGTCCCAGGATTCCTGTGGCACGTGGAAAGGGACCCTTGGTCTCCCGCCTCAGCTGGAGAGGCGTCCCAATTGCCCTGCCAAGCCTCGAGGAGAATCCCGAGTTGTCCCTCGCAACTAGGCAGGAGTCCTGACGTCGCTGAACAAACACGTGGGTGGAAGGGCCATCCCAGTCGTAACTCAAGAATATACCCCAGGTTCCCGCCGCAACTCGAGAAAAACCATGAGACTTCCCCCTCGCCGCGAGATGAGGCCCGATTCCCCTGCACTGCGTGCAGAGCAATTCCGTGTTGCACATCACACATGAAAGGAGCCTTGATTTCCTTGATGGCACTCCAGAGAAACCCCAAGAACACTGTTTCAAGGTTGAGGGATCCTGAGGTCCCTGTAGCAGCACGAAAGAGCTCCGTGGACCATGAATCAACTCGAGATGAGAGGTTAGTCCCTGGCTTCGACTCTAGAGGAATACCACCTTATCACAAGCACCTCAAGAGGAGGCTTCTCTCAGCTCTGGGTATGTGAGAGGGACCCTGAGTTTGCGGCCTCAAGTGGAATGGACACCGCGATGCCCTGACGGGAAATAAGGCCGGATATCCCTGCAGTGACTTGAATGCAGGCTCGTCTTGCATCTCCCAAGACGAAAGGATGTCTGAATCCCCTGTGGAGACCACAGAGAAAGACCTAGTTCCCCACCTCATCGCGACCGGAGGCCTCACATCCTTTGAAAACTCCAGAGGTACGCGGAGATCAGTGCCTCCAAAGGAGACGATGCCTGACTCCTCGTGAAACTTGATAGGAGTCCCAGGATTCCTGTGGCACGTGGAAAGGGACCCTTGGTCTCCCGCCTCAGCTGGAGAGGCGTCGCAATTGCCCTGCCAAGCCTCGAGGAGAATCCCGAGTTGTCCCTCGCAACTAGGCAGGAGTCCTGACGTGGCTGAACAAACACGTGGGTGGAAGGGCCATCCCCGTCGTAACTCGAGAATATACCCCAGGTTCCCGCCGCAACTCGAGAAAAACCATGAGACTTCCCCCTCGCCGCGAGATGAGGCCCGATTCCCCTGCACTGCGTGCAGAGCAATTCCGTGTTGCACATCACACATGAAAGGAGCCTTGATTTCCTTGATGGCACTCCAGAGAAACCCCAAGAACACTGTTTCAAGGCTAGAGGGATCCTGAGGTCCCTGTAGCAACACGAAAGAGCTCCGTGGACCAAAAATCAACTCGAGATGAGAGATTAGTCCCTGGCTTCGACTCCAGAGGAATACCACCTTACCACAAGCACCTCAAGTGGAAGCTTCTCTCAGCTCTAGGTATGTGAGAGGGACCCTGATTTTGCGGCCTCTAGTGGAATGGACACTGCAATGCCCTGACGCAAAATAAGGCCGGATATCCCTGCAGTGACTTGAATGCAGGCTCGTCTTGCATCTCCCAAGATGAACGGATGTCTGAATCCCCTGTGGAGACCGCAGAGAAAGACCTAGTTCCCCACCTCATGGCGACCGGAGGTTTCACATCCTTTGAAAACTCCAGGGGTATGCGGAGATCAGTGCCTCCAAAGGAGACGATACCTGACTCCTCGTGAAACTTGATTGGAGTCCCAGGATTCCTGTGGCACGTGGAAAGGGACCCTTGGTCTCCCGCCTCAGCTGGAGAGGCGTCCCAATTGCCCTGCCAAGCCTCGAGGAGAATCCCGAGTTGTCCCTCGCAACTAGGCAGGAGTCTGACGTCGCTGAACAAACACGTGGGTGGAAGGGCCATCCCCGTCGTAACTCGAGAATATACCCCAGCTTCCAATCGCAACTCTAGAAAAACCATTAGACTTCCCCCTCGCCGCAAAATGAGGCACGATACCCTGAACTGCGTGCAGAGCAATTCCGTGTTGCACATCACACATGAAAGGAGCCTTGATTTCCTTGATGGCACTCCAGACAAACCCCAAGAACACTGTTTCAAGGTTCAGGGATCCTGAGGTCACTGTAGCAACACGAAAGAGCTCTGTGCACCAAAAATCAACTCGAGATGAGAGGTTAGTCCCTGGCTTCGACTCCAGAGGAATACCACCTTACCACAAGCACCTCAAGAGGAGGCTTCTCTCAGCTCTAGCTATGTGCTGAGTTTGCGGCCTCAAGTGGAATGGACACCGTGATGCCCTGACTTGAAATAAGGCCGGATATCCCTGCAGTGACTTGAATGCAGGCGCGTCTTGCATCTCCCAAGAAGAAAGGATGTCTGAATCCCCTGTGGAGACCTCAGAGAAAGATCTAGTTTCCCACCTGATCGCGACCGGAGGCCTCACATCCTTTGAAAACTCCAGAGGTACGCGGAGATCACTGCCTCCAAAGGAGACGATGCCTGACTCCTCGTGAAACTTGATAGGAGTCCCAGGATTCCTGTGGCACATGGAAAGGGACCCTTGGTCTCCGGCCTCAGCTGGAGAGGCGTCCCAATTGCCCTGCCAAGCCTCGAGGAGAATCCCGAGTTGTCCCTCGCAACTAGGCAGGAGTCCTGACGTCGCTGAACAAACATGTGGGTGGAAGGGCCATCCCCGTCGTAACTCGAGAATATACCCCAGGTTACCGCCGCAACTCGAGAAAAACCATGAGACTTCCCCCTCGCCGCGAGATGAGGCCCGATTCCCCTGCACTGCGTGCAGAGCAATTCCGTGTTGCACATCACACATGAAAGGAGCCTTGATTTCCTTGGTGGCACTCCAGAGAAACCCCAAGAACACTGTTTCAAGGCTAGAGGGATCCTGAGGTCACCCTAGCAACACGAAAGAGCTCCGTGGACGAAAAATCAACTCGAGATGAGAGGTTAGTCCCTGGCTTCGACTCCCGAGGAATACCACATTACCACAAGCACCTCAAGAGGAGGCTTCTCTCAGCTCTAGGTATGTGAGAGGGACCCTGAGTTTGCGGCCTCAAGTGGAATGGACACCGCGATGCCCTGACGCGAAATAAGGCCGGGTATCCCTGCAGTGACTTGAATGCAGGCTCGTCTTGCATCTCCCAAGACGAAAGGATGTCTGAATCCCCTGTGGAGACCACAGAGAAAGACCTAGTTCCCCACCTCATCGCGACCGGAGGCCTCACATCCTTTGAAAACTCCAGAGGTACGCAGAGATCAGTGCCTCCAAAGGAGACGATGCCAGACTCCTCGTGAAACTTGATAGGAGTCCCAGGATTCCTGTGGCACGTGGAAAGGGACCCTTGGTCTCCCGCCTCAGCTGGAGAGGCGTCCCAATTGCCCTGCCAAGCCTCGAGGAGAATCCCGAGTTGTCCCTCGCAACTAGGCAGGAGTCCTGACGTCGCTGAACAAACACGTGGGTGGAAGGGCCATCCCCGTCGTAACTCGAGAATATACCCCAGGTTCCCGCCACAACTCGAGAAAAACCATGAGACTTCCCCCTCGCCGCGAGATGAGGCCCGATTCCCCTGCACTGCGTGCAGAGCAATTCTGTGTTGCACATCACACATGAAAGGAGCCTTGATTTCCTTGATGGCACTTCAGAGAAACCCCAAGAACACTGTTTCAAGGCTGGAGGGATCCTGAGGTGCCTGTAGCAGCACGAAAGAGCTCCGTGGACCATGAATCAACTCGAGATGAGAGGTTAGTCCCTGGTTTCGACTCCAGAGGAATACCACCTTACCACAAGCACCTCAAGAGGAGGCTTCTCTCAGCTCTAGCTATGTGAGAGGGACCCTGAGTTTGCGTCCTCAAGTGGAATTGACATCGCGATGCCCTGACGCGAAATAAGGCTGGATATCCCTGCAGTGACTTGAATGCAGGCTCGTCTTGCATCTCCCAAGATGAAAGGATGTCTGAATGCCCTGTGGAGACAACAGAGAAAGACCTAGTTCCCCACCTCATCGCGATCGGAGGCCTCACATCCTTTGAAAACTCCAGAGGTCCGCGGAGATCAGTGCCTCCAAAGGAGACGATGCCTGACTCCTCGTGAAACTTGATAGGAGTCCCAGGATTCCTGTGGCACGTGGAAAGGGACCCTTGGTCTCCCACCTCAGCTGGAGAGGCATACCAATTGCCCTGCCAAGCCTCGAGGAGAATCCCGAGTTGTCCCTCGCAACTAGGCAGGAGTCCTTACGTCGCTGAAGAAACACGTGGGTGGAAGGGCCATCCCCGTCGTAACTCGCGAATATACCCCAGGTTCCCGCCGCAACTAGAGAAAAACCATGAGACTTCCCCCTCGCCGCGAGATGAGGCCCGATTCCCCTGCACTACGTGCAGAGCAATTCCGTGTTGCACATCACACATGAAAGGAGCCTTGATTTCCTTGATGGCACTCCAGAGAAACCCCAAGAACACTGTTTCAAGGCTAGAGGGATCCTCAGGTCACTGTAGCAACATGAAAGAGCACCGTGGACCAAAAATCAACTCGAGATGACAGGTTAGTCCCTGGCTTCGACTCCAGAGGAATACCACCTTACCACAAGCACCTCAAGAGGAGGCTTCTCTCAGCTCTATATATGTGAGAGGGACCCTGAGTTTGCGGCCTCAAGTGGAATGGAGACCGCGATGCCCTGACTCGAAATAAGGCCGGATATCCCTGCAGTGACTTGAATGCAGGCTCGTCTTGCATCTCCCAAGATGAAAGGATGTCTGAATCCCCTGTGGAGACCGCAGAGAAAGACCTAGTTCCCCACCTCATGGCGACCGGAGGCCTCACATCCTTTGAAAACTCCAGAGGTCCGCGGAGATCAGTGCCTCCAAAGGAGACGATGCCTGACTCCTCGTGAAACATGATAGGAGTCCCCGGATTCCTGTGGCACGTGGAAAGGGACCCTTGGTCTCCCGCCTCAGCTGGAGAGGCGTCCCAATTGCCCTGCCAAGCCTCGAGGAGAATCCCGAGTTGTCCCTCGCAACTAGGCAGGAGTCCTGACATGGCTGAACACACACGTGGGTGGAAGGGCCATCCCCGTCGTAACTCGAGAATATACCCCAGGTTACCATCGCAACTCGAGAAAAACCATTAGACTTCTCCCTCGCCGCAAAATGAGGTCCGATACCCTGCACTGCGTGCAGAGCAATTCCGTGTTGCACATCACACATGAAAGGAGCCTTGATTTTCTTGATGGCGCTCCAGAGAAACCACAAGAACACTGTTTCAAGGCTAGAGGGACCCTGAGGTCACTGTAGCAACACGAAAGAGCTCCGTGGACCAAAAATCAACTTGAGATGAGAGGTTAGTCCCTGGCTTCGACTCCAGAGGTATACCACCTTACCACAAGCACCTCAAGAGGAGGCTTCTCTCAGCTCTAGGTATGTGAGAGGGACCCTGAGTTTGCGGCCTCAAGTGGAATGGACACCGCGATGCCCTGACTCGAAATAAGGCTGGATATCCCTGCAGTGACTGGAATGCAGGCTCGTCTTGCATCTCCCAAGAAGAAAGGATGTCTGAATCCCCTGTGGAGACCACAGAGATAGACCTAGTTCCCCACCTCATCGCGACCGGAGGCCTCACATCCTTTGAAAACTCCAGAGGTACGCGGAGATCAGTGCCTCCAAAGGAGACGATGCCTGAATCCTCGTGAAACTTGATAGGAGTCCCAGGATTCCTGTGGCACGTGGAAAGGGACCCTTGGTCTCCCGCCTCAGCTGGAGAGGCGTCCCAATTGCCCTGCCAAGCCTCGAGGAGAATCCCGAGTTGTCCCTCGCAACTAGGCAGGAGTCCTGACATCACTGAAGAAACACGTGTGTGGAGGGCCATCCCCGTCGTAACTCGAGAATATACCCCAGGTTCCCGCCGCAACTCGAGAAAAACCATGAGACTTCCCCTTCGCCACGAGATGAGGCCCGATTCCCCTGCACTGCGTGCAGAGCAATTCCGTGTTGCACATCACACATGAAAGGAGCCTTGATTTCCTTGATGGCTCTCCAGAGAAAACCAAAGAACACTGTTTCAAGGCTGCAGGGATCCTGAGGTCCCTGTAGCAGCACGAAAGAGCTCCGTGGACCATGAATCAACTCGAGATGAGAGGTTAGTCCCTGGCTTCGACTCCAGAGGAATACCACCTTACCACAAGCACCTCAAGAGGAGGCTTCTCTCAGCTCTAGGTATGTGAGAGGGACCCTGAGTTTGCGGCCTCAAGTGGAATGGACACCGCGATGCCCTGACGCGAAATAAGGCCGGATATTCCTGCAGTGACTTGAATGCAGGCTCGTCTTGCATCTCCCAAGACGAAAGGATGTCTGAATTCCCTGTGGAGACCACAGAGAATGACCTAGTTCCCCACCTCATCGCGACCGGAGGCCTCACATCCTTTGAAAACTCCAGAGGTACGCGGAGATCAGTGCCTCCAAAGGAGACGATGCCTGACTCCTCGTGAAACTTGATAGGAGTCCCAGGATTCCTGTGGCACGTGGAAAGGGACCCTTGGTCTCCCGCCTCAGCTGGAGAGGCGTCCCAATTGCCCTGCCAAGCCTCGAGGAGAATCCCGAGTTGTCCCTCGCAACTAGGCAGGAGTCCTGACGTCGCTGAAGAAACACGTGTGTGGAAGGGCCATCCCCGTCGTAACTCGAGAATATACCGCAGGTTCCCGCCGCAACTCGAGAAAAACCATGAGACTTCCCCCTCGCCGAGAGATGATGCCCGATTCCCCTGCACTGCGTGCAGAGCAATTCCGTGTTGCACATCACACATGAAAGGAGCCTTGATTTCCTTGATGGCACTCCAGAGAAACCCCAAGAACACTGTTTCAAGGTTGAGGGATCCTGAGGTCACTGTAGCAACACGAAAGAGCTCCGTGGACCAAAAATCAACTCGAGATGAGAGGTTAGTCCCTGGCTTCGACTCCAGAGGAATACCACCTTACCACAAGCACCTCAAGAGGAGGCTTCTCTCAGCTCTATGTATGTGAGAGGGACCCTGAGTTTGCGGCCTCAAGTGGAATGGACACCGCGATGCCCTGACTCGAAATAAGGCCGGATATCCCTGCAGTGACTTGAATGCAGGCTCGTCTTGCATCTCCCAAGACGAAAGGATGTCTGAATCCCCTGTGGAGACCACAGAGAAAGACCTAGTTCCCCATCTCATCGCGACCGGAGGCCTCACATCCTTTGAAAACACCAGAGGTACGCGGAGATCAGTGCCTCCAAAGGAGACGATGCCTGACTCCTCGTGAAACTTGATAGGAGTCCCAGGATTCCTGTGGCACGTGGAAAGGGACCCTTGGTCTCCCGCCTCAGCTGGAGAGGCGTCCCAATTGCCCTGCCAAGCCTCGAGGATAATCCCTAGTTGTCCCTTGCAACTAGGCAGGAGTCCTGACGTCGCTGAAGAAACACGTGTGTGGAAGGGCCATCCCCGTCGTAACTGGCGAATATACCCCAGGTTCCCGCCGCAACTAGAGAAAAACCATGAGACTTCCCCCTCGCCGCGAGATGAGGCCCGATTCCCCTGCACTGCGTGCAGAGCAATTCCGTGTTGCACATCACACATGAAAGGAGCCTTGATTTCCTTGATGGCACTCCAGAGAAACCCCAAGAACACTGTTTCAAGGCTAGAGGGATCCACAGGTCACTGTAGCAACAGGAAAGAGCTCCGTGGACCAAAAATCAACTCGAGATGAGAGGTTAGTCCCTTGCTTCGACTCCAGAGGAATACCACCTTACCACAAGCACCTCAAGAGGAGGCTTCTCTCAGCTCTAGGTATGTGAGAGGGACCCTGAGTTTGCGGCCTCACGTGGAATGGAGACCGCGATGCCCTGACTCGAAATAAGGCGGGATATCCCTGCAGTGACTTGAATGCAGGCTCGTCTTGCATCTCCCAAGATGAAAGGATGTCTGAATCCCCTGTGGAGACCGCAGAGAAAGACCTAGTTCCCCACCTCATGGCGACCGGAGGCCTCACATCCTTTGAAAACTCCAGAGGTCCGCGGAGATCAGTGCCTCCAAAGGAGACGATGCCTGACTCCTCGTGAAACTTGATAGGAGTCCCAGCATTCCTGTGGCACGTGGAAAGGGACCCTTGGTCTCCCGCCTCAGCTGGAGAGGCGTCCCAATTGCCCTGCCAAGCCTCGAGGAGAATCCCGAGTTGTCCCTCGCAACTAGGCAGGAGTCTGACGTCGATGAACAAACACGTGGGTGGAAGGGCCATCCCCATCGTAACTCGAGAATATACCCCAGGTTACCATCGCAACTCGAGAAAAATCATTAGACTTCTCCCTCGCCGCAAAATGAGGTCCGATACCCTGCACTGCGTGCAGAGCAATTCCGTGTTGCACATCACACATGAAAGGAGCCTTGATTTCCTTGATGGCACTCCAGAGAAACCCCAAGAACACTGTTTCAAGGTTGAGGTATCCTGAGGTCACTGTAGCAACACGAAAGAGCTCCGTGGACCAAAAATCAACTCGAGATGAGAGGTTAGTCCCTGGCTTCGAATCCAGAGGAATACCACCTTACCACAAGCACCTCAAGAGGAGGCTTCTCTCAGCTCTAGGTATGTGAGACGGACCCTGAGTATGCGGCCTCAAGTGGAATGGAGACCGCGATGCCCTGACTCGAAATAAGGCCGGATATCCCTTCAGTGACTTGAATGCAGGCTCGTCTTGCATCTCCCAAGACGAAAGGATGTCTGAATCCCCTGTGGAGACCACAGAGAAAGACCTAGTTCCCCACCTCATCGTGACCGGAGGCCTCACATCCTTTGAAAATTCCAGAGGTACGCGGAGATCAGTGCCTCCAAAGGAGACGATGCCTGACTCCTCGTGAAACTTGATAGGAGTCCCAGCATTCCTGTGTCACGTGGAAAGGGACCCTTGGTCTCCCGCCTCAGCTGGAGAGGCGTCCCAATTGCCCTGCCAAGCCTCGAGGAGAATCCCGTGTTGTCCCTCGCAACTAGGCAGGAGTCCTGACGTTGCTGAACAAACACGTGGGTGGAAGGGCCATCCCCGTCGTAACTCGAGAATATACCCCAGGTTCCCTCCGCAACTCGAGAAAAACCATGAGACTTCCCCCTCGCCGCGAGATGAGGCCCGATTCCCCTGCACTGCGTGCAGAGCAATTCGGTGTTCAACATTACACATGAAAGGAGCCTTGATTTCCTTGATGGCACTCCAGAGAAACCCCAAGAACACTGTTTCAAGGCTAGAGGGATCCTGAGGTCACTGTAGCAACACGAAAGAGCTCCGTGGACCAAGAATCAACTCGAGATGAGAGGTTAGTCCCTGGATTCAACTCCAGAGGTATACCACCTTACCACAAGCACCTCAAGAGGAGGCTTCTCTCAGCTCTAGGTATGTGAGAGGGACCCTAATTTTGCGGCCTAAAGTGGAATGGACACTGCGATGCCCTGACGCGAAATAAGGCCGGATATCCCATCAGTGACTTGAATGCAGGCTCATCTTGCATCTCCCAAATTGAACGAATGTCTGAAGCCCCTGTGGAGACAACAGAGAAAGACGTAGTTTCCCACCTCACGGCGACAGGAGGCCTCACATCCTTTGAAAACTCCAGAGGTCCGCGGAGATCAGTGCCTCCAAAGGAGACGATGCCTGACTCCTCGTGAAACATGATAGGAGTCCCAAGATTCCTGTGGCACGTGGAAAGGGACCCTTGGTCTCCCGCCTCAGCTGGAGAGGCGTCCCAATTGCCCTGCCAAGCCTCGAGGAGAATCCCGAGTTCTCCCTCACAACTAGGCAGGAGTCCTGACGTCGCTGAACAAACACGTGTGTGGAAGGGCCATCCCCGTCGTAACTCGAGAATATACCCCAGGTTCCCGCCGCAACTCGAGAAAAACCATGAGACTTCCCCCTCGCCGCGAGATGAGGCCTGATTCTCCTGCACTGCGTGAAGAGCAATTCCGTGTTGCACATCACACATGAAAGGAGCCTTGATTTCCTTGATGGCACTCCAGAGAAACCCCAAGAACACTGTTTCAAGGCTAGAGGGATCCTGAGGTCACTGTAGCAACACGAAAGAGCTCCGCGGGCCAAAAATCAACTCGAGATGAGAGGTTAGTCCCTGGCTTTGACTCCAGAGGAAAACCACCTTACCACAAGCACCTCAAGAGGAGGCTTCTCTCAGCTCTAGGTATGTGAGAGGGACCCTGAGTTTGCGGCCTCAAGTGGAATGGACACCGCGATGCCCTGACTCGAAATAAGGCCGGATATCCCTGCAATGACTTGAATGCAGGCTCGTCTTGCATCTCCCAAGATGAAAGGATGTCTGAATCCCCTGTGGAGACCACAGAGAAAGACCTAGTTCCCCACCTCATCGCGACCGGAGGCCTCACATCCTTTGAAAATTCCAGAGGTACGCGGAGATCAGTGCCTCCAAAGGAGACGATGCCTGACTCCTCGTGAAACTTGATAGGAGTCCCAGGATTCCTGTGGCACGTGGAAAGGGACCCTTGGTCTCCCGCCTCAGCTGGAGAGGCGTCCCAATTGCCCTGCCAAGCCTCGAGGAGAATCCCGAGTTGTCCCTCGCAACTAGGCAGGAGTCTGACGTCGCTGAACAAACACGTGGGTGGAAGGGCCATCCCAGTCGTAACTCGAGAATGTACCCCAGGTTCCAGCCGCAACTCGAGAAAAACCATGAGACTTCCCCCTCGCCGCGAGATGAGGCCCGATTCCCCTGCACTGCGTGCAGAGCAATTCCGTGTTGCACATCACACAAGAAAGGAGCCTTGATTTCCTTAATGGCACTCCAGAGAAAACCCAAGAACACTGTTTCAAGGCTAGCAGGATCCTGAGGTCACTGTAGCAACACGAAAGAGCTCCGTGGACCAAAAATCAACTCGAGATGAGAGGTTAGTCCCTGGTTTCGACTCCAGAGGAATACCACCTTATCACAAGCACCTCAAGAGGAGGCTTCTCTCAGCTCTAGCTATGTGCTGAGTTTGCGGCCTCAAGTGGAATGGACACCGCGATGCCCTGACTCGAAATAAGGCCGGATATCCCTGCAGTGACTTGAATGCAGGCTCGTCTTGCATCTCCCAAGACGAAAGGGTGTCCGAATCCCCTGTGGAGACGACAGAAAAAGACCTAGTTCCCCACCTCATGGCGACCGGAGGCCTCACATCCTTTGAAAACTCCAGAGGTACGCGGAGATCAGTGCCTCCAAAGGAGACGATGCCTGACTCCTCGTGAAACTTGATAGGAGTCCCAGGATTCCTGTGTCACGTGGAAAGGGACCCTTGGTCTCCCGCCTCAACTGGAGAGGCGTCGCAATTGCCCTGCCAAGCCTCGAGGAGAATCCCGAGTTGTCCCTCGCAACTAGGCAGGAGTCCTGACGTCGCTGAACAAACACGTGGGTGGAAGGGCCATCCCCGTCGTAACTCGAGAATATACCCCAGGTTCCCGCCGCAACTCGAGAAAAACCATGAGACTTCCCCCTCGCCGCGAGATGAGGCCCGATTCCCCTGCACTGCGTGCAGAGCAATTCGGTGTTCAACATTACACATGAAAGGAGCCTTGATTTCCTTGATGGCACTCCAGAGAAACCCCAAGAACACTGTTTCAAGGCTAGAGGGATCCTGAGGTCACTGTAGCAACACGAAAGAGCTCCGTGGACCAAGAATCAACTCGAGATGAGAGGTTAGTCCCTGGATTCAACTCCAGAGGTATACCACCTTACCACAAGCACCTCAAGAGGAGGCTTCTCTCAGCTCTAGGTATGTGAGAGGGACCCTAATTTTGCGGCCTAAAGTGGAATGGACACTGCGATGGCCTGACGCGAAATAAGGCCAGATATCCCTGCAGTGACTTGAATGCAGGCTCATCTTGCATCTCCCAAAATGTACGAATGTCTGAATCCCCGGTGGAGACAACAGAGAAAGACCTAGTTTCCCACCTCACGGCGACCGGAGGCCTCACATCCTTTGAAAACTCCAGAGGTATGCGGAGATCAGTGCCTCCAAAGGAGACGATGCCTGACTCCTCGTGAAACATGATAGGAGTCCCAGGATTCCTGTGGCACGTGGAAAGGGACCCTTGGTCTCCGGCCTCAGCTGGAGAGGCGTCCCAATTGCCCTGCCAAGCCTCGAGGAGAATCCCGAGTTGTCCCTCGCAACTAGGCAGGAGTCCTGACGTCGCTGAACAAACACGTGTGTGGAAGGGCCATCCCCGTCGTAACTCGAGAATATACCCCAGGTTCCCGCCGCAACTCGAGAAAAACCATGAGACTTCCCCCTCGCCGCGAGATGAGGCCCGATTCCCCTGCACTGCGTGCAGAGCAATTCCGTGTTGCACATCACACATGAAAGGAGCCTTGATTTTCTTGATGGCACTCCAGAGAAACCCCAAGAACACTGTTTCAAGGCTAGAGGGATCCTGAGGTCACTGTAGCCACACGAAAGAGCTCCATGGACCAAAATTCAACTCGAGATGAGAGGTTAGTCGCTGGCTTCGACTCCAGAGGAATACCACCTTCCCACAAGCACCTCAAGAGGAGGCTTCTCTCAGCTTTAGGTATGTGAGAGGGACCCTGAGTTTGCGGCCTCAAGTGGAATGGACACCGCGATGCCCTGACGCGAAATAAGGCCGGATATCCCTGCAGTGACTTGAATGCAGGCTCGTCTTGCATCTCCCAAGACGAAAGGATGTCTGAATCCCCTGTGGAGACCACAGAGAAAGACCTAGTTCCCCACCTCATCGCGACCGGAGGCCTCACATCCTTTGAAAACTCCAGAGGTACGCGGAGATCAGTGCCTCCAAAGAAGACGATGCCTGACTCCTCGTGAAACTTGATAGGAGTCCCAGGATTCCTGTGGCACGTGGAAAGGGACCCTTGGTCTCCCGCCTCAGCTGGAGAGGCGTCCCAATTGCCCTGCCAAGCCTCGAGGAGAATCCCGAGTTGTCCCTCGCAACTAGGCAGGAGTTCTGACGTCGCTGAAGAAACACGTGTGTGGAAGGGCCATCCCCGTCGTAACTCGAGAATATACCCCAGGTTCCCGCCGCAACTGGAGAAAAACCATGAGACTTCCCCCTCGCCGCGAGATGAGGCCCGATTCCCCTGCACTGCATGCAGAGCAATTCCGTGTTGCACATCACACATGAAAGGAGCCTTGATTTCCTTGATGGCACTCCAGAGAAACCCCAAGAACACTGTTTCAAGGTTGAGGGATCCTGAGGTCACTGTAGCAACACGAAAGAGCTCTGTGGACCAAAACTCAACTTGAGATGAGAGGTTAGTCCCTGGCTTCGACTCCAGAGGAATACCACCTTACCACAAGCACCTCAAGAGGAGGCTTCTCTCAGCTCTATGTATGTGAGAGGGACCCTGAGTTTGCGGCCTCAAGTGGAATGGAGACCGCGATGCCCTGACTCGAAATAAGGCCGGATATCCCTGCAGTGACTTGAATGCAGGCTCGTCTTGCATCTCCCAAGACGAAAGGATGTCTGAATCCCCTGTGGAGACCACAGAGAAAGACCCAGTTCCCCACCTCATCGCGACCGGAGGCCTCACATTCTTTGAAAATTCCAGAGGTACTCGGAGATCAGTGCCTCCAAAAGAGACGATGCCTGACTCCTTGTGAAACTTGATAGGAGTCCCAGGATTCCTGTGGCACGTGGAAAGGGACACTTGGTCTCCCGCCTCAGCTGGAGAGGCGTACTAATTGCCCTGCCAAGCCTCGAGGAGAATCCCGAGTTGTCCCTCGCAACTAGGCAGGAGTCTGACGTCGCTGAACAAACACGTGGGTGGAAGGGCCATCCCCGTCGTAACTCGAGAATATACCCCAGCTTCCAATCGCAACTCGAGAAAAACCATTAGACTTCCCCCTCGCCGCAAAATGAGGCCCGATACCCTGAACTGCGTGCAGAGCAATTCCGTGTTGCACATCACACATGAAAGGAGCCTTGATTTCCTTGATGGCACTCCAGAGAAACCCCAAGAACACTGTTTCAAGGCTGAGGGATCCTGAGGTCACTGTAGCAACACGAAAGAGCTCCGAGGACCAAAAATCAACTCGAGATGAGAGGTTAGTCCCTGGCTTCGACTCCAGAGGAATACCACCTTACCACAAGCACCTCAAGAGGAGGCTTCTCTCAGCTCTAGGTTTGTGAGAGGGACCCTGAGTTTGCGGCCTCAAGTGGAATGGACACCGCGATGCCCTGACTCGAAATAAGGCCGGATATCCCTGCAGTGACTTGAATGCAGGCTCGTATTGCATCTCCCAAGACGAAAGGATGTCTGAATCCCCTGTGGAGACCACAGAGAAAGACCTAGTTCCCCACCTCATGGCGACCGGAGGCCTCACATCCTTTGAAAATTCCAGAGGTATGCGGAGATCAGTGCCTCCAAAGGAGACGATGCCTGACTCCTCGTGAAACTTGATAGGAGTCCCAGGATTCCTGTGGCACGTGGAAAGGGACCCTTTGTCTCCCGCCTCAGCTGGAGAGGCGTCCCAATTGCCCTGTCAAGCCTCGAGGAGATTTCCGAGTTGTCACTCGCAACTAGGCAGGAGTCCTGACGTCGCTGAACAAACACGTGGGTGGAAGGGCCATCCCCGTCGTAACTCGAGAATATACCCCAGGTTCCCGCCGCAACTCGAGAAAAACCATGAGACTTCCCCCTCGCCGCGAGATGAGGCCCGATTCCCCTGCACTGCGTGCAGAGCAATTCCGTGTTGCACATCACACATGAAAGGAGCCTTGATTTCCTTGATGGCACTCCAGAGAAACCCCAAGAACACTGTTTCAAGGCTAGCGGGATCCTGAGGTCACTGTAGCAACACGAAAGAGCTCCGTGGACCAAAAATCAACTCGAGATGAGAGGTTAGTCCCTGGCTTCGACTCCAGAGGAATACCACCTTATCACAAGCACCTCAAGAGGAGGCTTCTCTCAGCTCTAGCTATGTGCTGAGTTTGCGGCCTCAAGTGGAATGGACACCGCGATGCCCTGACTCGAAATAAGGCCGGATATCCCTGCAGTGACTTGAATGCAGGCTCATCTTGCATCTCCCAAAATGAACGAATGTCTCAATCCCCTGTGGAGACCACAGAGAAAGACCTAGTTTCCCACCTCACGGCGACCGGAGGCCTCACATCCTTTGAAAACTCCAGAGGTACGTGGAGATCAGTGCCTCCAAAGGAGACGATGCCTGAGTCCTCGTGAAACATGATAGGAGTTCCAGGATTCCTGTGGCACGTGGAAAGGGACCCTTGGTCTCCCGCCTCAGCTGAAGAGGCGTCCCAATTGCCCTGCCAAGCCTCGAGGAGAATCCCGAGTTGTCCCTCGCAACTAGGCAGGAGTCCTGACGTCGCTGAACAAACACGTGTGTGGAAGGGCCATCCCCGTCGTAACTCGAGAATATACCCCAGGTTCCCGGCGCAACTCGAGAAAAACCATGAGACTTCCCCCTCGCCGCGATATGAGGCCCGATTCCCCTGCACTGCGTGCAGAGCAATTTGGTGTTGAACATTACACATGAAAGGAGCCTTGATTTCCTTGATGGCACTCCAGAGAAACCCCAACAACACTGTTTCAAGGCTAGAGGGATCCTGAGGTCACTGTAGCAACACGAAAGAGCTCCGTGGACCAAGAATCAATTCGAGATGAGAGGTTAGTCCCTGGATTCAACTCCAGAGGTATACCACCTTACCACAAGCACCTCAAGAGGAGGCTTATCTCAGCTCTAGGTAAGTGAGAGGGACCCTAATTTTGCGGCCTAAAGTGGAATGGACACTGCGATGCCCTGACGCGAAATAAGGCCGGATATCCCTGCAGTGACTTGAATGCAGGCTAATCTTGCATCTCCCAAAATGAACGAATGTCTGAATCCCCTGTGGAGACAACAGAGAAAGACCTAGTTTCCCACCTCATGGCGACCGGAGGCCTCACATCCTTTGAAAACTCCAGAGGTACGCGGAGATCAGTGCCTCCAAAGGAGACGATGCCTGACTCCTCGTGAAACATGATAGGAGTCCCAGGATTCCTGTGGCACGTGGAAAGGGACCCTTGGTCTCCCGCCTCAGCTGGAGAGGCGTCCCAATTGCCCTGCCGAGCCTCGAGGAGAATCCCGAGTTGTCCCTCGCAACTAGGCAGGAGTCCTGACGTCACTGAACAAACACGTGTGTGGAAGGGCCATCCCCGTCGTAACTCGAGAATATACCCCAGGTTCCTGCCGCAACTCGAGAAAAACCATGAGACTTCCCCCTCGCCGCGAGATGAGGCCTGATTCTCCTGCACTGCGTGAAGAGCAATTCCGTGTTGCACATCACACATGAAAGGAGCCTTGATTTCCTTGATGGCACTCCAGAGAAACCCCAAGAACACTGTTTCAAGGCTAGAGGGATCCTGAGGTCACTGTAGCAACACGAAAGAGCTCCGTGGACCAAAAATCAACTCGAGATGAGAGGTTAGTCCCTGGCTTCGAATCCAGAGGAAAACCACCTTACCACAAGCACCTCAAGAGGAGGATTCTCTCAGCTCTAGGTATGTGAGAGGGACCCTGAGTTTGCAGCCTCAAGTGGAATGGACACCGCGATGCCCTGACGCGAAATAAGGCCGGATATCCCTGCAGTGACTTGAATGCAGGCTCGTCTTGCATCTCCCAAGATGAAAGGATGTCTGAATCCCCTGTGGAGACCACAGAGAAAGACCTAGTTCCCCACCTCATCGCGACCGGAGGCCTCACATCCTTTGAAAATTCCAGAGGTACGCGGAGATCAGTTCCTCCAAAGGAGACGATGCCTGACTCCTCGTGAAACTTGGTAGGAGTCCCAGGATTCCTGTGGCACGTGGAAAGGGACCCTTGGTCTCCCGCCTCAGCTGGAGAGGCGTCCCAATTGCCCTGCCAAGCCTCGAGGAGAATCCCGAGTTGTCCCTCGCAACTAGGCAGGAGTCCTGACGTCGCTGAACAAACACGTGTGTGGAGGGCCATCCCCGTCGTAACTCGAGAATATACCCCAGGTTCCCGCCGCAACTCGAGAAAAACCATGAGACTTCCCCCTCGCCACGAGATGAGGCCCGATTCACCTGCACTGCGTGCAGAGCAATTCCGTGTTGCACATCACACATGAAAGGAGCCTTGATTTCCTTGATGGCTCTCCATAGAAAACCCAAGAACACTGTTTCAAGGCTGCAGGGATCCTGAGGTCCCTGTAGCAGCACGAAAGAGCTCCGTGGACCATGAATCAACTCGAGATGAGAGGTTAGTCCCTGGCTTCGACTCCAGAGGAATACCACCTTACGACAAGCACCTCAAGAGGAGGCTTCTCTCAGCTCTAGGTATGTGAGAGGGACCCTGAGTTTGCGGCCTCAAGTGGAATGGACACCGCGATGCCCTGACGCGAAATAAGGCCGGATATCCCTGCAGTGACTTGAATGCAGGCTCGTCTTGCATCTCCCAAGACGAAAGGATGTCTGAATTCCCTGTGGAGACCACAGAGAATGACCTAGTTCCCCACCTCATCGCGACCGGAGGCCTCACATCCTTTGAAAACTCCAGAGGTACGCGGAGATCAGTGCCTCCAAAGGAGACGATGCCTGACTCCTCGTGAAACTTGATAGGAGTCCCAGGATTCCTGTGGCACGTGGAAAGGGACCCTTGGTCTCCCGCCTCAGCTGGAGAGGCGTCCCAATTGCCCTGCCAAGCCTCGAGGAGAATCCCGAGTTGTCCCTCGCAACTAGGCAGGAGTCCTGACGTTGCTGAACAAACACGTGGGTGGAAGGGCCATCCCCGTCGTAACTCGAGAATATACCCCAGGTTCCCGCCGCAACTCGAGAAAAACCATGAGACTTCCCCCTCGCCGCGAGATGAGGCCCGATTCCCCTGCACTGCGTGCAGAGCAATTCCGTGTTCAACATTACACATGAAAGGAGCCTTGATTTCCTTGATGGCACTCCAGAGAAACCCCAAGAACACTGTTTCAAGGCTAGAGGGATCCTGAGGTCACTGTAGCAACACGAAAGAGCTCCGTGGACCAAGAATCAACTCGAGATGAGAGGTTAGTCCCTGGATTCAACTCCAGAGGTATACCACCTTACCACAAGCACCTCAAGAGGAGGCTTCTCTCAGCTCTAGCTATGTGCTGAGTTTGCGGCCTCAAGTGGAATGGACACCGCGATGCCCTGACTCGAAATAAGGCCGGATATCCCTGCAATGACTTGAATGCAGGCTCGTCTTGCATCTCCCAAGACGAAAGGATGTCTGAATTCCCTGTGGAGACCACAGAGAAAGACCTAGTTCCACACCTCATCGCGACCGGAGGCCTCACATCCTTTGAAAACTCCAGAGGTACGTGGAGATCAGTGCCTCCAAAGGAGACGATGCCTGACTCCTTGTGAAACTTGATAGGAGTCCCAGGATTCCTGTGGCACGTGGAAAGGGACCCTTTGTCTCCCGCCTCAGCTGGAGAGGCGTCCCAATTGCCCTGCCAAGCCTCGAGGAGAATCCCGAGTTGTCCCTCGCAACTAGGCAGGAGTCCTGACGTCGCTGAACAAACACGTGGGGGGAAGGGCCATCCCCGTCGTAACTCGAGAATATACCGCAGGTTACCATCGCAACTCGAGAAAAACCATTAGACTTTCCCCTCGCCGCAAAATGAGGTCCGATACCCTGCACTGCGTGCAGAGCAATTCCGTGTTGCACATCACACATGAAAGGAGCCTTGATTTCCTTGATGGCACTCCAGAGAAACCCCAAGAACACTGTTTCAAGGCTGAAGGATCCTGAGGTCACTGTAGCAACACGAAAGAGCTCCGTGGACCAAAAATCAACTCGAGATGAGAGGTTAGTCCCTGGCTTCGACTCCAGAGGAATACCACCTTACCACAAGCACCTCAAGAGGAGGCTTCTCTCAGCTCTAGGTATGTGAGAGGGACCCTGAGTTTGCGGCCTCAAGTGGAATGGACACCACGATGCCCTGACTCGAAATAAGGCCGGATATCCCTGCAGTGACTTGAATGCAGGCTCGTCTTGCATCTCCCAAGACGAAAGGATGTCTGAATCCCCTGTGGAGACCACAGAGAAAGACCTAGTTCCCCACCTCATGGCGACCGGAGGCCTCACATCCTTTGAAAATTCCAGAGGTATGCAGAGATCAGTGCCTCCAAAGGAGACGATGCCTGACTCCTCGTGAAACTTGATAGGAGTCCCAGGATTCCTGTGGCACGTGGAAAGGGACCCTTGGTCTCCCGCCTCAGCTGGAGAGGCGTCCCAATTGCCCTGCCAAGCCTCGAGGAGAATCCCGAGTTGTCCCTCGTAACTAGGCAGGAGTCCTGACGTCGCTGAACAAACACGTGGGTGGAAGGGCCATCCCCGTCGTAACTCGAGAATATACCCCAGGTTCCCGCCGCAACTCGAGAAAAACCATGAGACTTCCCCCTCGCCGCGAGATGAGGCCCGATTCCCCTGCACTGCGTGCAGAGCAATTCCGTGTTGCACATCACACATGAAAGGAGCCTTGATTTCCTTGATGGCACTCCAGAGAAACCCCAAGAACACTGTTTCAAGGTTGAGGGATCCTGAGGTCCCTGTAGCAGCACGAAAGAGCTCCGTGGACCATGAATCAACTCGAGATGAGAGGTTAGTCCCTGGCTTCGACTCTAGAGGAATACCACCTTATCACAAGCACCTCAAGAGGAGGCTTCTCTCAGCTCTGGGTATGTGAGAGGGACCCTGAGTTTGTGGCCTCAAGTGGAATGGACACCGCGATGCCCTGACGCGAAATAAGGCCGGATATCCCTGCAGTGACTTGAATGCAGGCTCGTCTTGCATCTCCCAAGACGAAAGGATGTCTGAATCCCCTGTGGAGACCACAGAGAAAGACCTAGTTCCACACCTCATGGCGACCGGAGGCCTCACATCCTTTGAAAACTCCAGAGGTACGCGGAGATCAGTGCCTCCAAAGGAGACGATGCCTGACTCCTCGTGAAACTTGATAGGAGTCCCAGGATTCCTGTGGCACATTGAAAGGGACCCTTGGTTTTCCGCCGCAGCTGGAGAGGCGTCCCAATTGCCCTGCCAAGCCTCGAGGAGAATCCCGAGTTGTCCCTCGCAACTAGGCAGGAGTCCTGACGTCGCTGAACAAACACGTGGGTGAAAGGGCCATCCCCGTCATAACTCGAGAATATACCCCAGGTTCCCGCCGCAACTCGAGAAAAACCATGAGACTTCCCCCTCGCCGCGAGATGAGGCCCGATTCCCCTGCACTGCGTGCAGAGCAATTCCGTGTTGCACATCACACATGAAAGGAGCCTTGATTTCCTTGATGGCACTCCAGAGAAACCCCAAGAACACTGTTTCAAGGCTAGAGGGATCCTGAGGTCACTGTAGAAACACGAAAGAGCTCCGTGGACGAAAAATTAACTCGAGATGAGAGGTTAGTCCCTGGCTTCGACTCCAGAGGAATACCACCTTACCACAAGCACCTCAAGAGGAGGCTTCTCTCAGCTCTATGTATGTGAGAGGGACCCTGAGTTTGCGGCCTCAAGTGGAATGGAGACCGCAAAGCCCTGACTCGAAATAAGGCCGGATATCCCTGCAGTGACTTGAATGCAGGCTCGTCTTGCATCTCCCAAGACGAAAGGATGTCTGAATCCCCTGTGGAGACCACAGAAAAAGACCGAGTTCCCCACCTCATCGCGACCGGAGGCCTCACATCCTTTGAAAACTCCAGAGGTACGCGGAGATCAGTGCCTCCAAAGAAGACGATGCCTGACTCCTCGTGAAACTTGATAGGAGTCCCAGGATTCCTGTGGCACGTGGAAAGGGACCCTTGGTCTCCCGCCTCAGTTGGAGAGGCGTCCCAATTGCCCTGCCAAGCTTCGAGGAGAATCCAGAGTTGTCCCTCGCAACTAGGCAGTGGTCCTGACGTCGCTGAACAAACACGTGGGTGGAAGGGCCATCCCCGTCGTAACTCGAGAATATACCCCAGGTTCCCGCCGCAACTCGAGAAAAACCATAAGACTTCCCCCTGGCCGCGAGATGAGGCCCGATTCCCCTGCACTGCGTGCAGAGCAATTCCGTGTTGCACATCACACATGAAAGGAGCCTTGATTTCCATGATGGCACTCCAGAGAAACCCCAAGAACACTGTTTCAAGGCTAGAGGGATCCTGAGGTCACTGTAGCAACACGAAAGAGCTCCGTGGACCAAAAATCAACTCGAGATGAGAGGTTAGTCCCTGGCTTCGACTCCAGAGGAATACCACCTTACCACAAGCACCTCAAGAGGAGGCTTCTCTCAGCTCTAGGTATGTGAGAGGGACCCTGAGTTTGCGGCCTCAAGTGGAATGGACACCGCGATTCCCTGACGCGAAATAAGGCCGGATATCCCTGCAGTGACTTGAATGCAGGCTCGTCTTGCATCTCCCAAGACGAAAGGATGTCTGAATCCCCTGTGGTGACCACAGAGAATGACCTAGTTCCCCACCTCATCGCGACCGGAGGCCTCACATCCTTTGAAAACTCCAGAGGTACGTGGAGATCAGTGCCTCCAAAGGAGACGATGCCTGACTCCTCGTGAAACTTTATAGGAGTCCCCGGATTCCTGTGGCACGTGGAAAGGGACACTTGGTCTCCTGCCTCAGCTGGAGAGGCGTCCCAATTGCCCTGCCAAGCCTCGAGGAGAATCCCGAGTTGTCCCTCGCAACTAGGCAGGAGTCCTGACGTCGCTGAACAAACACGTGGGTGGAAGGGCCATCCCCGTCGTAACTCGAGAATATACCCCAGGTTCCCGCCGCAACTCGAGAAAAACCATGAGACTTCCCCCTCGCCGCGAGATGAGGCCCGATTCCCCTGCACTGCGTGCAGAGGAATTCCGTGTTGCACATCACACAGGAAAGGAGCCTTGATTTCCTTGATGGCACTCCAGAGAAACCCAAGAACACTGTTTCAAGGTTGAGGGATCCTGAGGTCCCTGTAGCAGCACGAAAGAGCTCCGTGGACCATGAATCAACTCGAGATGAGAGGTTAGTCCCTGGCTTCGAATCTAGAGGAATAACACCTTATCACAAGCAACTCAAGAGGAGGCTTCTCTCAGCTCTATGTATGTGAGAGGGACCCTGAGTTTGCGGCCTCAAGTGGAATGGACACCGCGATGCCCTGACGCGAAATAAGGCCGGATATCCCTGCAGTGACTTGAATGCAGGCTCGTCTTGCATCTCCCAAGACGAAAGGATGTCTGAATCCCCTGTGGAGACCACAGAGAAAGACCTAGTTACCCACCTCATCGCGACCGGAGGCCTCACATCCTTTGAAAACTCCAGAGGTACGCGGAGATCAGTGCCTCCAAAGGAGACGATGCCTGACTCCTCGTGAAACTTGATAGGAGTCCCAGGATTCCTGTGGCACGTGGAAAGGGACCCTTGGTCTCCCGCCTCAGCTGGAGAGGCGTCCCAATTGCCCTGCCAAGCCTCGAGGAGAATCCCAAGTTGTCCCTCGCAACTAGGCAGGAGTCCTGACGTCGCTGAACAAACACGTGGGTGGAAGGGCCATCCCCGTCGTAACTCGAGAATATACCCCAGGTTCCCGCCGCAACTCAAGAAAAACCATGAGACTTCCCCCTCGCCGCGAGATGAGGCCCGATACCCTGAACTGCGTGCAGAGCAATTCCGTGTTGCACATCACACATGAAAGGAGCCTTGATTTCCTTGATGGCACTCCAGAGAAACCCCAAGAACACTGTTTCAAGGCTAGAGGGATCCTGAGGTCACTGTAGAACACGAAAGAGCTCCGTCGACCAAATATCAACTCGAGATGAGAGGTTAGTCCCTGGCTTCGACTCCAGAGGAATACCACCTTACCACAAGCACCTCAAGAGGAGGCTTCTCTCAGCTCTAGGTATGTGAGAGGGACCCTGAGTTTGCGGCCTCAAGTGGAATGGACACCACGATGCCCTGACTCAACATAAGGCCGGATATCCCTGCAGTGACTTGAATGCAGGCTCGTCTTGCATCTCCCAAGACGAAAGGATGTCTGAATCCCCTGTGGAGACCACAGAGAAAGACCTAGTTCCCCACCTCATCGCGACCGGAGGCCTCACATCCTTTGAAAACTCCAGAGGTACGCGGAGATCCGTGCCTCCAAAGGAGACGATGCCTGACTCCTGGTGAAACTTGATAGGAGTCCCAGGATTCCTGCGGCACGTGGAAAGGGACCCTTGGTCTCCCGCCTCAGCTGGAGAGGCGTCCCAATTGCCCTGCCAAGCCTCGAGGAGAATCCCGAGTTGTCCCTCGCAACTAGGCAGGAGTCCTGACGTCGCTGAAGAAAGACGTGTGTGGAAGGGCCATCCCCGTCGTAACTCGAGAATATACTCCAGGTTCCCGCCGCAACTCGAGAAAAACCATGAGACTTCCCCCTCGCCACGAGATGAGGCCAGATTCCCCTGCACTGCGTGCAGAGCAATTCCTTGTTGCACATCACACATGAAAGGAGCCTTGATTTCCTTGATGGCACTCCAGAGAAACCCCAAGAACACTGTTTCAAGGCTAGAGGGTTCCTGAGGTCACTGTAGCAACACGAAAGAGCTCCGTGGACAAAAAATCAACTCGAGATGAGAGTTTAGTCCCTGGCTTCGACTCCAGAGGAATACCACCTTACCACAAGCACCTCAAGAGGAGGCTTCTCTCAGCTCTAGGTATGTGAGAGGGACCCTGAGTTTGCGGCCTCAAGTGGAATGGACACCGCGATGCACTGACGCGAAATAAGGCCGGATATCCCTGCAGTGACTTGAATGCAGGCTCGTCTTGCATCTCCCAAGACGAAAGGATGTCTGAATCCCCTGTGGAGACCACAGAGAAAGACCTAGTTCCCCACCTCATGGCGACCGGAGGCCTCACATCCTTTGAAAAGTCCAGAGGTACGCGAATATCAGTGCCTCCAAAGGAGACGATGCCTGACTCCTCGTGAAACTTGATAGGAGTCCCAGGATTCTTGTGGCACGTGGAAAGGGACCCTTGGTCTCCCGCCTCAGCTGGAGAGGCGTCCCAATTGCCCTGCCAAGCCTCGAGGAGAATCCCGAGTTGTCCCTCGCAACTAGGCAGGAGTCCTGACGTCGCTGAACAAACACGTGTGTGGAAGGGCCATCCCCGTCGTAACTCGAGAATATACCCCAGGTTCCCGCCGCAACTCAAGAAAAACCATGAGACTTTCCCCTCGCCGCGAGATGAGGCCTGATTCCCCTGCACTGCGTGCAGAGCAATTCCGTGTTGCACATCACACATGAAAGGAGCCTTGATTTCCTTGATGGCACTCCAGAGAAACCCCAAGAACACTGTTTCAAGGCTAGAGGGATCCTGAGGTCACTGTAGCAACAGGAAAGAGCTCCGTGGACCAACAATCAACTCGAGATGAGAGGTTAGTCCCTGGCTTCGACTCCAGAGGAATACAACCTTACCACAAGCACCTCAAGAGGAGGCTTCTCTCAGCTCTAGGTATGTGAGAGGGACCCTGATTTTGCGACCTCTAGTGGAATGGACACTGCAATGCCCTGACGCAAAATAAGGCCGGATATCCCTGCAGTGACTTGAATGCAGGCTCGTCTTGCATCTCCCAAGATGAACGGATGTCTGAATCCCCTGTGGAGACCGCAGAGAAAGACCTAGTTCCCCACCTCATGGCGACCGGAGGTCTTACATCCTTTGAAAACTCCAGAGGTACGCGGAGATCAGTGCCTCCAAAGGAGACGATACCTGACTCCTCGTGAAACTTAATAGGAGTCCCAGGATTCATGTGGCACGTGGAAAGGGACCCTTCGTTTCCCGCCTCAGCTGGAGAGGCGTCCTAATTGCCCTGCGAAGCCTCGATGAGAATACCGAGTTGTCCCTCGCAACTAGGCAGGAGTCTTACGTCGCTGAACAAACACGTGGATGGAAGGGCCATCCCCGTCGTAACTCGAGAATATACCCCAGCTTCCAATCGCAACTCGAGAAAAACCATTAGACTTCCCCCTCGCCGCAAAATGAGGCCCGATACCCTGAACTGCGTGCAGAGCAATTCCGTGTTACACATCACACATGAAAGGAGCCTTGATTTCCTTGATGGCACTCCAGAGAAACCCCAAGAACACTGTTTCAAGGCTAGAGGGATCCTGAGGTCACTGTAGCAACACGAAAGAGCTCCGTGGACCAAAAATCAACTCGAGATGAGAGGTTAGTCCCTGGCTTCGACTCCAGAGGAATACCACCTTACCACAAGCACCTCAAGAGGAGGCTTCTCTCAGCTCTAGGTATGTGAGAGGGACCCTGAGTTTGCGGCCTCAACTGGAATGGACACCACGATGCCCTGACTCGAAATAAGGCCGGATATCCCTGCAGTGACTGGAATGCAGGCTCGTCTTGCATCTCCCAAGACGAAAGGATGTCTGAATCCCCTGTGGAGACCACAGAGAAAGACCTAGTTCCCAACCTCATCGCGACCGGAGGCCTCACATCCTTTGAAAACTCCAGAGGTACGCGGAGATCAGTGCCTCCAAAGGAGACGATGCCTGACTCCTCGTGAAACTTGATAGGAGTCCCAGGATTCCTGTGGCACGTGGAAAGGGACCCTTGGTCTCCCGCCTCAGCTGGAGAGGCGTCCCAATTGCCCTGCCAAGCCTCGAGGAGAATCCCGAGTTGTCCCTCGCAACTAGGCAGGAGTCCTGACGTCGCTGAACAAACACGTGGGTGGAAGGGCCATCCCCGTCGTAACTCGAGAATATACCCCAGGTTCCCGCCGCAACTCGAGAAAAACCATGAGACTTCCCCCTCGCCACGAGATGAGGCCAGATTCCCCTGCACTGCGTGCAGAGCAATTCCGTGTTGCACATCACACATGAAAGGAGCCTTGATTTCCTTGATGGCACTCCAGAGAAACCCCAAGAACACTGTTTCAAGGCTAGAGGGTTCCTGAGGTGACTGTAGCAACACGAAAGAGCTCCGTGGACCAAAAATCAACTCGAGATGAGAGTTTAGTCCCTGGCTTCGACTCCAGAGGAATACCACCTTACCACAAGCACCTCAAGAGGAGGCTTCTCTCAGCTCTAGGTATGTGAGAGGGACCCTGAGTTTGCAGCCTCAAGTGGAATGGACACCGCGATGCACTGATGGGAAATAAGGCCGGATATCCCTGCAGTGACTTGAATGCAGCCTCGTCTTGCATCTCCCAAGACGAAAGGATGTCTGAATCCCCTGTGGAGACCACAGAGAAAGACCTAGTTCCCCACCTCATGGCAACCGGAGGCCTCACATCCTTTGAAAACTCCAGAGGTACGCGGAGATCAGTGCCTCCAAAGGAGACGATGCCTGACTCCTCGTGAAACTTGATAGGAGTCCCAGGATTCCTGTGGCACGTGGAAAGGGACCCTTGGTCTCCGGCCTCAGCTGGAGAGGCGTCCCAATTGCCCTGCCAAGCCTCGAGGAGAATCCCGAGTTGTCCCTCGCAACTAGGCAGGAGTCCTGACGTCGCTGAACAAACACGTGGGTGGAAGGGCCATCCCCGTCGTAACTCGAGAATATACCCCAGGTTCCCGCCGCAACTCGAGGAAAACCATGAGACTTCCCCCTCGCCGCGAGATGAGGCCCGATTCCCCTGCACTGCGTGCAGAGCAATTCCGTGTTGCACATCACACATGAAAGGAGCCTTGATTTCCTTGATGGCACTCCAGAGAAACCCCAAGAACACTGTTTCAAGGCTGGAGGGATCCTGAGGTCCCTGTAGCAGCACGAAAGACCTCCTTGGACCATGAATCAACTCGAGATGAGAGGTTAGTCCCTGGCTTCTACTCTAGAGGAATACCACCTTATCACAAGCACCTCAAGAGGAGGCTTCTCTCAGCTCTAGGTATGTGAGAGGGACCCTGAGTTTGCGGCCTCAAGTGGAATGGACACGGCGATGCCCTGACGCGAAATAAGGCCGGATATCCCTGCAGTGACTTGAATGCAGGCTCGTCTTGCATCTCCCAAGACGAAAGGATGTCTGAATCCCCTGGGGAGACCACAGAGAAAGACCTAGTTCCCCACCTCATCGCGACCGGAGGCCTCACATCCTTTGAAAACTCCAGAGGTACGCGGAGATCAGTGCCTCCAAAGGAGACGATGCCTGACTCCTCGTGAAACTTGATAGGAGTCCCAGGATTCCTGTGGCACGTGGAAAGGGACCCTTGGTCTCCCGCCTCAGCTGGAGAGGCATCCCAATTGCCCTGCCAAGCTTCGAGAAGAATCCCGAGTTGTCCCTCGCAACTAGGCAGGAGTCCTGACGTCGCTGAACAAACACGTGGGTGGAAGGGCCATCCCCGTCGTAACTCGAGAATATACCCCAGGTTCCCGCCGCAACTCGAGAAAAACCATGAGACTTCCCCCTCGCCGCGAGATGAGGCCCGATTCCCCTGCACTGCGTGCAGAGCAATTCCGTGTTGCACATCACACATGAAAGGAGCCTTGATTTCCTTGATGGCACTCAAGAGAAACCCCAAGAACACTGTTTCAAGGCTAGAGGGATCCTGAGGTCATTGTAGCAACACGAAACAGCTCCGTGGACCAAAAATCAACTCGAGATGAGAGGTTAGTCCCTGGCTTCGACTCCAGAGGAATACCACCTTACCACAAGCACCTCAAGAGGAGGCTTCTCTCAGCTCTAGGTATGTGAGAGGGACCCTGATTTTGCGACCTCTAGTGGAATGGACACTGCAATGCCCTGACGCAAAATAAGGCCGGATATCCCTGCAGTGACTTGAATGCAGGCTCGTCTTGCATCTCCCAAGATGAACGGATGTCTGAATCCCCTGTGGAGACCGCAGAGAAAGACCTAGTTCCCCACCTCATGGCGACCGGAGGTCTCACATCCTTTGAAAATTCCAGAGGTACGCGGAGATCAGTGCCTCCAAAGGAGACGATACCTGACTCCTCGTGAAACTTGATAGGAGTCCCAGGATTCATGTGGCACGTGGAAAGGGACCCTTGGTTTCCGCCTCAGCTGGAGAGGCGTCCTAATTGCCCTGCCAAGCCTCGAGGAGATTCCCGAGTTGTCCCTCGCAACTAGGCAGGAGTCTGACGACGCTGAACAAACACGTGGGTGGAAGGGCCATCCCCGTCGTAACTCGAGAATATACCCCAGCTTCCAATCGCAACTCGAGAAAAACCATTAGACTTCCCCCTCGCCGCAAAATGAGGCCCGATACCCTGAACTGCGTGCAGAGCAATTCCGTGTTACACATCACACATGAAAGGAGCCTTGATTTCCTTGATGGCACTCCAGAGAAACCCCAAGAACACTGTTTCAAGGCTAGAGGGATCCTGAGGTCACTGTAGCAACACGAAAGAGCTCCGTGGACCAAAAATCAACTCGAGATGAGAGGTTAGTCCCTGGCTTCGACTCCAGAGGAATACCACCTTACCACAAGCACCTCAAGAGGAGGCTTCTCTCAGCTCTAGGTATGTGAGAGGGACCCTGAGTTTGCGGCCTCAAGTGGAATGGACACCACGATGCCCTGACTCGAAATAAGGCCGGATATCCCTGCAGTGACTTGAATGCAGGCTCGTCTTGCATCTCCCAAGACGAAAGGATGTCTGAATCCCCTGTGGAGACCACAGAGAAAGACCTAGTTCCCCACCTCATGGCGACCGGAGGCCTCACATCCTTTGAAAACTCCAGAGGTACGCGGAGATCAGTGCCTCCAAAGGAGACGATGCCTGACTCCTCGTGAAACTTGATAGGAGTCCCAGGATTCCTGTGGCACGTGGAAAGGGACCCTTGGTCTCCCGCCTCAGCTGGAGAGGCGTCCCAATTGCCCTGCCAAGCCTCGAGGAGAATCCCGAGTTGTCCCTCGCAACTAGGCAGGAGTCCTGACGTCGCTGAACAAACACGTGGGTGGAAGGGCCATCCCCGTCGTAACTCGAGAATATACCCCAGGTTCCCGCCGCAACTCGAGAAAAACCATGAGACTTCCCCCTCGCCACGAGATGAGGCCAGATTCCCCTGCACTGCGTGCAGAGCAATTCCGTGTTGCACATCACACATGAAAGGAGCCTTGATTTCCTTGATGGCACTCCAGAGAAACCCCAAGAACACTGTTTCAAGGCTAGAGGGATCCTGAGGTCACTGTAGCAACACGAAAGAGCTCCGTGGACCAAAAATCAACTCGAGATGAGAGTTTAGTCCCTGGCTTCGACTCCAGAGGAATACCACCTTACCACAAGCACCTCAAGAGGAGGCTTCTCTCAGCTCTAGGTATGTGAGAGGGACCCTGAGTTTGCGGCCTCAAGTGGAATGGACACCGCGATGCACTGACGCGAAATAAGGCAGGATATCCCTTCAGTGACTTGAATGCAGGCTCGTCTTGCATCTCCCAAGACGAAACGATGTCTGAATCCCCTGTGGAGACCACAGAGAAAGACCTAGTTCCCCACCTCATGGCAACCGGAGGCCTCACATCCTTTGAAAACTCCAGAGGTACGCGGAGATCAGTGCCTCCAAAGGAGACGATGCCTGACTCCTCGTGAAACTTGATAGGAGTCCCAGGATTCCTGTGGCACGTGGAAAGGGAAGCTTGGTCTCCGGCCTCAGCTGGAGAGGCGTCCCAATTGCCCTACCAAGCCTCGAGGAGAATCCCAAGTTGTCCCTCGCAACTAGGCAGGAGTCCTGACGTCGCTGAACAAACACGTGGGTGGAAGGGCCATCCCCGTCGTAACTCGAGAATATACCCCAGGTTCCCGCCGCAACTCGAGAAAAACCATGAGACTTCCCCCTCGCCGCGAGATGAGGCCCGATTCCCCTGCACTGCGTGCAGAGCAATTCCGTGTTGCACATCACACATGAAAGGAGCCTTGATTTCCTTGATGGCACTCCAGAGAAACCCCAAGAACACTGTTTCAAGGCTAGAGGGATCCTGAGATCACTGTAGCAACACGAAAGAGCTCCGTGGCCCAAAAATCAACTCGAGATGAGAGGTTAGTCCCTGGCTTCGACTCCAGAGGAATACCACCTTACCACAAGCATCTCAAGAGGAGGCTTCTCTCAGCTCTAGGTATGTGAGAGGGACCCTGAGTTTGCGGCCTCAAGTGGAATGGACACCGCGATGCCCTGACTCGAAATAAGGCCGGATATCCCTGCAGTGACTTGAATGCAGGCTCGTCTTGCATCTCCCAAGACGAAAGGATGTCTGAATCCCCTGTGGAGACCACAGAGAATGACCTAGTTCCCCACCTCATCGCGACCGGAGGCCTCATATCCTTTGAAAACTCCAGAGGTACGCGGAGATCAGTGCCTCCAAAGGAGACGATGCCTGACTCCTCGTGAAACTTGATAGGAGTCCCAGGATTCCTGTGGCACGTGGAAAGGGACACTTGGTCTCCCGCCTCAGCTGGAGAGGTGTCCCAATTGCCCTGCCAAGCCTCGAGGAGAATCCCGAGTTGTCCCTCGCAACTAGGCAGGAGTCCTGACGTCGCTGAACAAACACGTGGGTGGAAGGGCCATCCCCGTCTTAACTCGAGAATATACCCCAGGTTCCCGCCGCAACTCGAGAAAAACCATGAGACTTCCCCCTCGCCGCGAGATGAGGCCCGATTCCCCTGCACTGCGTGCAGAGCAATTCCGTGTTGCACATCACACATGAAAGGAGCCTTGATTTCCTTGATGGCACTCCAGAGAAACCCCAAGAACACTGTTTCAAGGCTGGAGGGATCCTGAGGTCCCTGTAGCAGCACGAAAGACCTCCTTGGACCATGAATCAACTCGAGATGAGAGGTTAGTCCCTGGTTTCGACTCTAGAGGAATACCACCTTATCACAAGCACCTCAAGAGGAGGCTTCTCTCAGCTCTAGGTATGTGAGAGGGACCCTGAGTTTGCGGCCTTAAGTGGAATGGACACGGCGATGCCCTGATGCGAAATAAGGCCGGATATCCCTGCAGTGACTTGAATGCAGGCTCGTCTTGCATCTCCCAAGACGAAAGGATGTCTGAATCCCCTGGGGAGACCACAGAGAAAGACCTAGTTCCCCACCTCATCGCGACCGGAGGCCTCACATCCTTTGAAAACTCCAGAGGTACGCGGAGATCAGTGCCTCCAAAGGAGACGATGCCTGACTCCTCGTGAAACTTGATAGGAGTCCCAGGATTCCTGTGGCACGTGGAAAGGGACCCTTGGTCTCCCGCCTCAGCTGGAGAGGCATCCCAATTGCCCTGCCAAGCTTCGAGGAGAATCCCGAGTTGTCCCTCGCAACTAGGCAGGAGTCCTGACGTCGCTGAACAAACACGTGGTTGGAAGGGCCATCCCCGTCGTAACTCGAGAATATACCCCAGGTTCCCGCCGCAACTCGAGAAAAACCATGAGACTTCCCCCTCGCCGCGAGATGAGGCCCGATTCCCCTGCACTGCGTGCAGAGCAATTCCGTGTTGCACATCACACATGAAAGGAGCCTTGATTTCCTTGATGGCACTCCAGAGAAACCCCAAGAACACTGTTTCAAGGCTAGAGGGATCCTGAGGTCATTGTAGCAACACGAAAGAGCTCCGTGGACCAAAAATCAACTCGAGATGAGAGGTTAGTCCCTGGCTTCGACTCCAGAGGAATACCACCTTACCACAAGCACCTCAAGAGGAGGCTTCTCTCAGCTCTAGGTATGTGAGAGGGACCCTGAGTTTGCGGCCTCAAGTGGAATGTACACCGCGATTCCCTGACGCGAAATAAGGCCAGATATCCCTGCAGTGACTTGAATGCAGGCTCGTCTTGCATCTCCCAAGACGAAAGGATGTCTGAATCCCCTGTCGTGACCACAGAGAATGACCTAGTTCCCCACCTCATCGCGACCGGAGGCCTCACATCATTTGAAAACTCCAGAGGTACGCGGAGATCAGTGCCTCCAAAGGAGACGATGCCTGACTCCTCGTGAAACTTGATAGGAGTCACAGGATTCCTGTGGCACGTGGAAAGGAACACTTGGTCTCCTGCCTCAGCTGGAGAGGTGTCCCAATTGCCCTGCCAAGCCTCGAGGAGAATCCCGAGTTGTCCCTCGCAACTAGGCAGGAGTCCTGACGCCGCTGAACAAACACGTGGGTGGAAGGGCCATCCCCGTCGTAACTCGAGAATATACCCAAGGTTCCCGCCGCAACTCGAGAAAAACCATGAGACTTCCCCCTCGCCGCGAGATGAGGCCCGATTCCCCTGCACTGCGTGCAGAGCAATTTCGTGTTGCACATCACACATGAAAGGAGCCTTAATTTCCTTGATGGCACTCCAGAGAAACCCCAAGAACACTGTTTCAAGGCTAGAGGGATCCTGAGGTCACTGTAGCAGCACGAAAGAGCTCCGTGGACCATGAATCAACTCGAGATGAGAGGTTAGTCCCTGGCTTCGGCTCTAGAGGAATACCACCTTATCACAAGCACCTCAAGAGGAGGCTTCTCTCAGCTCTAGGTATGTGAGAGGGACCCTGAGTTTGCGGCCTCAAGTGGAATGGACACCGCGATGCCCTGACGCGAAATAAGGCCGGATATCCCTGCAGTGACTTGAATGCAGGCTCGTCTTGCATCTCCCAAGACGAAAGGATGTCTGAATCCCCTGTGGAGACCACAGAGAAAGACCTAGTTCCCCACCTCATCGCGACCGGAGGTCTCACACCCTTTGAAAACTCCAGAGGTACGCGGAGATCAGTGCCTCCAAAGAGACGATACCTGACTCCTCGTGAAACTTGATAGGAGTCCCAGGATTCCTGTGGCACGTGGAAAGGGACCCTTGGTCTCCCGCCTCAGCTGGAGAGGCGTCCCAATTGCCCTGCCAAGCCTCGAGGAAAATCCCGAGTTGTCCCTCGCAACTAGGCAGGAGTCTGACGACGCTGAACAAACACGTGGGTGGAAGGGCCATCCCCGTCGTAACTCAAGAATATACCCCAGCTTCCAATCGCAACTCGAGAAAAACCATTAGACTTCCCCCTCGCCGCAAAATGAGGCCCGATACCCTGAACTGCGTGCAGAGCAATTCCGTGTTGCACATCACACATGAAAGGAGCCTTGATTTCCTTGATGGCACTCCAGAGAAACCCCAAGAACACTGTTTCAAGGCTAGAGGGATCCTGAGGTCACTGTAGCAACACGAAAGAGCTCCGTGGACCAAAAATCAACTCGAGATGAGAGGATAGTCCCTGGCTTTGACTCCAGAGGAATACCACCTTACCACAAGCACCTTAAGAGGATGCTTCTCTCAGCTCTAGGTATGTGAGAGGGACCCTGAGTTTGCGGCCTCAAGTGGAATGGACACCACGATGCCCTGCCTCGAAATAAGGCCTGATATCCCTGCAGTAACTTAAATGCAGGCTCGTCTTGCATCTCCCAAGACGAAAGGATGTCTGAATCCCCTGTGGAGACCACAGAGAAAGACCTAGTTCCCAAACTCATCGCGACCGGAGGCCTCACATCCTTTGAAAACTCCAGAGGTACGCGGAGATCAGTGCCTCCAAAGGAGACGATGCCTGACTCCTCGTGAAACTTGATAGGAGTCACAGGATTCGTGTGGCACGTGGAAAGGGACACTTGGTCTCCTGCCTCAGCTGGAGAGGCGTCCCAATTGCCCTGCCAAGGCTCGAGGAGAATTCCGAGTTGTCCCTCGCAACTAGGCAGGAGTCCTGACGTCGCTGAACAAACACGTGGGTGGAAGGGCCATCCCCGTCGTAACTCGAGAATATACCCCAGGTTCCCGCCGCAACTCGAGAAAAACCATGAGACTTCCCCCTCGCCGCGAGATGAGGCCCGATTCCCCTGCACTGCGTGCAGAGCAATTCCGTGTTGCACATCACACATGAAAGGAGCCTTGATTTCCTTGATGGCACTCCAGAGAAACCCCAAGAACACTGTTTCAAGGTTGAGGGATCCGGAGGTCCCTGTAGCAGCACGAAAGAGCTCCGTGGACCATGAATCAACTCGAGATGAGAGGTTAGTCCCTGGCTTCGACTCCAGAGGAATACCACCTTATCACAAGCACCTCAAGAGGAGGCTTCTCTCAGCTCTAGGTTTGTGAGAGGTTCCCTGAGTTTGCGGCCTCAAGTGGAATGGACACCGCGATGCCCTGACGCGAAATAAGGCCGGATATCCCTTCAGTGACTTGAATGCAGGCTCGTCTTGCATCTCCCAAGACGAAAGGATGTCTGAATCCCCTGTGGAGACCACAGAGAAAGACCTAGTTCCCCACCTCATCGCGACTGGAGGCCTCACATCCTTTGAAAACTCCAGAGGTACGCGGAGATCAGTGCCTCCAAAGGAGACGATGCCTGACTCCTCGTGAAACTTGATAGGAGTCCCAGGATTCCTGTGGCACGTGGAAAGGGACCCTTGGTCTCCCGCCTCAGCTGGAGAGGCGTCCCAATTGCCCTGCCAAGCCTCGAGGAGAATCCCGAGTTGTCCCTCGCAACTAGGCAGGAGTCCTGACGTCGCTGAACAAACACGTGGGTGGAAGGGATATCCCCGTCGTAACTCGAGAATATACCCCAGGTTCCCGCCGCAACTCAAGAAAAACCATGAGACTTTTCCCTCGCCGCGAGATGAGGCCCGATTCCCCTGCACTGCGTGCAGAGGAATTCCGTGTTGCACATCACACATGAAAGGACCCTTGATTTCCTTGATGGCACTCCAGAGAAACCCCAAGAACACTGTTTCAAGGCTAGAGGGATCCTGAGGTCACTGTAGCAACACGAAAGAGCTCCGTGGACCAAAAATCAACTCGAGATGAGAGGTTAGTCCCTGGCTTCGACTCCAGAGGAATACCACCTTACCACAAGCACCTCAAGAGGAGGCTTCTCTCAGCTCTAGGTATGTGAGAGGGACCCTGAGTTTGCGGCCTCTAGTGGAATGGACACTGCAATGCCCTGACGCAAAATAAGGCCGGATATCCCTGCAGTGACTTGAATGCAGGCTCGTCTTGCATCTCCCAAGATGAACGGATGTCTGAATCCCCTGTGGAGACCGCAGAGAAAGACCTAGTCCCCACCTCATGGCGACCGGAGGTCTCACATCCTTTGAAAACTCCAGAGGTACTCGGAGATCAGTGCCTCCAAAGGAGACGATACCTGACTCCTCGTGAAACTTGATAGGAGTCCCAGGATTCCTGTGGCACGTGGAAAGGGACCCTTGGTCTCCCGCCTCAGCTGGAGAGGCGTCCCAATTGCCCTGCCAAGCCTCGAGGAGAATCCCGAGTTGTCCCTCGCAACTAGGCAGGAGTCTGACGTCGCTGAACAAACACGTGGGTGGAAGGGCCATCCCCGTCGTAACTCGAGAATATAACCCAGCTTCCAATCGCAACTCGAGAAAAACCATTAGACTTCACCCTCGCCGCAAAATGAGGCCCGATACCCTGAATTGCGTGCAGAGCAATTCCGTGTTGCACATCACACATGAAAGGCGCCTTGATTTCCTTGATGGCACTCCAGAGAAACCCCAAGAACACTGTTTCAAGGCTAGAGGGTTCCCGAGGTCACTGTAGCAACACGAAAGAGCTCGGTGGACCAAAAATCAACTCGAGATGAGAGTTTAGTCCCTGGCTTCGACTCCAGAGGAATACCACCTTACCACAAGCACCTCAAGAGGAGGCTTCTCTCAGCTCTAGGTATGTGAGAGGGACCCTGAATTTGCGGCCTCAAGTGGAATGGAGACCGCGATGCCCTGACTCGAAATAAGGCCGGATATCCCTGCAGTGACTTGAATGCAGGCTCGTCTTGCATCTCCCAAGACGAAAGGATGTCTGAATCCCCTGTGGAGACCACAGAGAATGACCTAGTTCCCCACCTCATCGCGACCGGAGGCCTCACATCCTTTGAAAACTCCAGAGGTACGCGGAGATCAGTGCCTCCAAAGGAGACGATGCCTGAATCCTCGTGAAACTTGATAGGAGTCCCAGGATTCCTGTGGCACGTGGAAAGGGACCCTTGGTCTCCCGCCTCAGCTGGAGAGGCGTCCCAATTGCCCTGCCAAGCCTCGAGGAGAATCCCGAGTTGTCCCTCGCAACTAGGCAGGAGTCCTGACGTCGCTGAACAAACACGTGGGTGGAAGGGCCATCCCCGTCGTAACTCAAGAATATACCCCAGGTTCCCGCCGCAACTCGAGAAAAACCATGAGACTTCCCCCTCGCCGCGAGATGAGGCCCGATTCCCCTGCACTGCGTGCAGAGCAATTCCGTGTTGCACATCACACATGAAAGGAGCCTTGATTTCCTTGATGGCACTCCAGAGAAACCCCAAGAACACTGTTTCAAGGTTGAGGGATCCTGAGGTCCCTGTAGCAGCACGAAAGAGCTCCGTGGACCATGAATCAACTCGAGATGAGAGGTTAGTCCCTGGCTTCGACTCTAGAGGAATACCACCTTATCACAAGCACCTCAAGAGGAGGCTTCTCTCAGCTCTGGGTATGTGAGAGGGACCCTGAGTTTGCGGCCTCAAGTGGAATGGACACCGCGATGCCCTGACGGGAAATAAGGCCGGATATCCCTGCAGTGACTTGAATGCAGGCTCGTCTTGCATCTCCCAAGACGAAAGGATGTCTGAATCCCCTGTGGAGACCACAGAGAAAGACCTAGTTCCCCACCTCATCGCGACCGGAGGCCTCACATCCTTTGAAAACTCCAGAGGTACGCGGAGATCAGTGCCTCCAAAGGAGACGATGCCTGACTCCTCGTGAAACTTGATAGGAGTCCCAGGATTCCTGTGGCACGTGGAAAGGGACCCTTGGTCTCCCGCCTCAGCTGGAGAGGCGTCGCAATTGCCCTGCCAAGCCTCGTGGAGAATCCCGAGTTGTCCCTCGCAACTAGGCAGGAGTCCTGACGTGGCTGAACAAACACGTGGGTGGAAGGGCCATCCCCGTCGTAACTCGAGAATATACCCCAGGTTCCCGCCGCAACTCGAGAAAAACCATGAGACTTCCCCCTCGCCGCGAGATGAGGCCCGATTCCCCTGCACTGCGTGCAGAGCAATTCCGTGTTGCACATCACACATGAAAGGAGCCTTGATTTCCTTGATGGCACTCCAGAGAAACCCCAAGAACACTGTTTCAAGGCTAGAGGGATCCTGAGGTCCCTGTAGCAACACGAAAGAGCTCCGTGGACCAAAAATCAACTCGAGATGAGAGATTAGTCCCTGGCTTCGACTCCAGAGGAATACCACCTTACCACAAGCACCTCAAGTGGAAGCTTCTCTCAGCTCTAGGTATGTGAGAGGGACCCTGATTTTGCGGCCTCTAGTGGAATGGACACTGCAATGCCCTGACGCAAAATAAGGCCGGATATCCCTGCAGTGACTTGAATGCAGGCTCGTCTTGCATCTCCCAAGATGAACGGATGTCTGAATCCCCTGTGGAGACCGCAGAGAAAGACCTAGTTCCCCACCTCATGGCGACCGGAGGTTTCACATCCTTTGAAAACTCCAGGGGTATGCGGAGATCAGTGCCTCCAAAGGAGACGATACCTGACTCCTCGTGAAACTTGATTGGAGTCCCAGGATTCCTGTGGCACGTGGAAAGGGACCCTTGGTCTCCCGCCTCAGCTGGAGAGGCGTCCCAATTGCCCTGCCAAGCCTCGAGGAGAATCCCGAGTTGTCCCTCGCAACTAGGCAGGAGTCTGACGTCGCTGAACAAACACGTGGGTGGAAGGGCCATCCCCGTCGTAACTCGAGAATATACCCCAGCTTCCAATCGCAACTCTAGAAAAACCATTAGACTTCCCCCTCGCCGCAAAATGAGGCACGATACCCTGAACTGCGTGCAGAGCAATTCCGTGTTGCACATCACACATGAAAGGAGCCTTGATTTCCTTGATGGCACTCCAGACAAACCCCAAGAACACTGTTTCAAGGTTCAGGGATCCTGAGGTCACTGTAGCAACACGAAAGAGCTCTGTGCACCAAAAATCAACTCGAGATGAGAGGTTAGTCCCTGGCTTCGACTCCAGAGGAATACCACCTTACCACAAGCACCTCAAGAGGAGGCTTCTCTCAGCTCTAGCTATGTGCTGAGTTTGCGGCCTCAAGTGGAATGGACACCGTGATGCCCTGACTTGAAATAAGGCCGGATATCCCTGCAGTGACTTGAATGCAGGCGCGTCTTGCATCTCCCAAGAAGAAAGGATGTCTGAATCCCCTGTGGAGACCTCAGAGAAAGATCTAGTTTCCCACCTCATCGCGACCGGAGGCCTCACATCCTTTGAAAACTCCAGAGGTACGCGGAGATCACTGCCTCCAAAGGAGACGATGCCTGACTCCTCGTGAAACTTGATAGGAGTCCCAGGATTCCTGTGGTACATGGAAAGGGACCCTTGGTCTCCGGCTTCAGCTGGAGAGGCGTCCCAATTGCCCTGCCAAGCCTCGAGGAGAATCCCGAGTTGTCCCTCGCAACTAGGCAGGAGTCCTGACGTCGCTGAACAAACATGTGGGTGGAAGGGCCATCCCCGTCGTAACTCGAGAATATACCCCAGGTTACCGCCGCAACTCGAGAAAAACCATGAGACTTCCCCCTCGCCGTGAGATGAGGCCCGATTCCCCTGCACTGCGTGCAGAGCAATTCCGTGTTGCACATCACACATGAAAGGAGCCTTGATTTCCTTGGTGGCACTCCAGAGAAACCCCAAGAACACTGTTTCAAGGCTAGAGGGATCCTGAGGTCACCCTAGCAACACGAAAGAGCTCCGTGGACGAAAAATCAACTCGAGATGAGAGGTTAGTCCCTGGCTTCGACTCCCGAGGAATACCACATTACCACAAGCACCTCAAGAGGAGGCTTCTCTCAGCTCTAGGTATGTGAGAGGGACCCTGAGTTTGCGGCCTCAAGTGGAATGGACACCGCGATGCCCTGACGCGAAATAAGGCCGGGTATCCCTACAGTGACTTGAATGCAGGCTCGTCTTGCATCTCCCAAGACGAAAGGATGTCTGAATCCCCTGTGGAGACCACAGAGAAAGACCTAGTTCCCCACCTCATCGCGACCGGAGGCCTCACATCCTTTGAAAACTCCAGAGGTACGCAGAGATCAGTGCCTCCAAAGGAGACGATGCCAGACTCCTCGTGAAACTTGATAGGAGTCCCAGGATTCCTGTGGCACGTGGAAAGGGACCCTTGGTCTCCCGCCTCAGCTGGAGAGGCGTCCCAATTGCCCTGCCAAGCCTCGAGGAGAATCCCGAGTTGTCCCTCGCAACTAGGCAGGAGTCCTGACGTCGCTGAAGAAACACGTGGGTGGAAGGGCCATCCCCGTCGTAACTCGAGAATATACCCCAGGTTCCCGCCACAACTCGAGAAAAACCATGAGACTTCCCCCTCGCCGCGAGATGAGGCCCGATTCCCCTGCACTGCGTGCAGAGCAATTCTGTGTTGCACATCACACATGAAAGGAGCCTTGATTTCCTTGATGGCACTTCAGAGAAACCCCAAGAACACTGTTTCAAGGCTGGAGGGATCCTGAGGTGCCTGTAGCAGCACGAAAGAGCTCCGTGGACCATGAATCAACTCGAGATGAGAGGTTAGTCCCTGGTTTCGACTCCAGAGGAATACCACCTTACCACAAGCACCTCAAGAGGAGGCTTCTCTCAGCTCTAGCTATGTGAGAGGGACCCTGAGTTTGCGTCCTCAAGTGGAATTGACATCGCGATGCCCTGACGCGAAATAAGGCTGGATATCCCTGCAGTGACTTGAATGCAGGCTCGTCTTGCATCTCCCAAGATGAAAGGATGTCTGAATGCCCTGTGGAGACAACAGAGAAAGACCTAGTTCCCCACCTCATCGCGATCGGAGGCCTCACATCCTTTGAAAACTCCAGAGGTCCGCGGAGATCAGTGCCTCCAAAGGAGACGATGCCTGACTCCTCGTGAAACTTGATAGGAGTCCCAGGATTCCTGTGGCACGTGGAAAGGGACCCTTGGTCTCCCACCTCAGCTGGAGAGGCATACCAATTGCCCTGCCAAGCCTCGAGGAGAATCCCGAGTTGTCCCTCGCAACTAGGCAGGAGTCCTTACGTCGCTGAAGAAACACGTGGGTGGAAGGGCCATCCCCGTCGTAACTCGCGAATATACCCCAGGTTCCCGCCGCAACTAGAGAAAAACCATGAGACTTCCCCCTCGCCGCGAGATGAGGCCCGATTCCCCTGCACTACGTGCAGAGCAATTCCGTGTTGCACATCACACATGAAAGGAGCCTTGATTTCCTTGATGGCACTCCAGAGAAACCCCAAGAACACTGTTTCAAGGCTAGAGGGATCCTCAGGTCACTGTAGCAACATGAAAGAGCACCGTGGACCAAAAATCAACTCGAGATGACAGGTTAGTCCCTGGCTTCGACTCCAGAGGAATACCACCTTACCACAAGCACCTCAAGAGGAGGCTTCTCTCAGCTCTATATATGTGAGAGGGACCCTGAGTTTGCGGCCTCAAGTGGAATGGACACCGCGATGCACTGACGCGAAATAAGGCCGGATATCCCTGCAGTGACTTGAATGCAGGCTCGTCTTGCATCTCCCAAGATGAAAGGATGTCTGAATCCCCTGTGGAGACCGCAGAGAAAGACCTAGTTCCCCACCTCATGGCGACCGGAGGCCTCACATCCTTTGAAAACTCCAGAGGTCCGCGGAGATCAGTGCCTCCAAAGGAGACGATGCCTGACTCCTCGTGAAACATGATAGGAGTCCCCGGATTCCTGTGGCACGTGGAAAGGGACCCTTGGTCTCCCGCCTCAGCTGGAGAGGCGTCCCAATTGCCCTGCCAAGCCTCGAGGAGAATCCCGAGTTGTCCCTCGCAACTAGGCAGGAGTCCTGACATGGCTGAACACACACGTGGGTGGAAGGGCCATCCCCGTCGTAACTCGAGAATATACCCCAGGTTACCATCGCAACTCGAGAAAAACCATTAGACTTCTCCCTCGCCGCAAAATGAGGTCCGATACCCTGCACTGCGTGCAGAGCAATTCCGTGTTGCACATCACACATGAAAGGAGCCTTGATTTTCTTGATGGCGCTCCAGAGAAACCACAAGAACACTGTTTCAAGGCTAGAGGGACCCTGAGGTCACTGTAGCAACACGAAAGAGCTCCGTGGACCAAAAATCAACTTGAGATGAGAGGTTAGTCCCTGGCTTCGACTCCAGAGGTATACCACCTTACCACAAGCACCTCAAGAGGAGGCTTCTCTCAGCTCTAGGTATGTGAGAGGGACCCTGAGTTTGCGGCCTCAAGTGGAATGGACACCGCGATGCCCTGACTCGAAATAAGGCTGGATATCCCTGCAGTGACTGGAATGCAGGCTCGTCTTGCATCTCCCAAGAAGAAAGGATGTCTGAATCCCCTGTGGAGACCACAGAGATAGACCTAGTTCCCCACCTCATCGCGACCGGAGGCCTCACATCCTTTGAAAACTCCAGAGGTACGCGGAGATCAGTGCCTCCAAAGGAGACGATGCCTGACTCCTCGTGAAACTTGATAGGAGTCCCAGGATTCCTGTGGCACGTGGAAAGGGACCCTTGGTCTCCCGCCTCAGCTGGAGAGGCGTCCCAATTGCCCTGCCAAGCCTCGAGGAGAATCCCGAGTTGTCCCTCGCAACTAGGCAGGAGTCCTGACATCACTGAAGAAACACGTGTGTGGAGGGCCATCCCCGTCGTAACTCGAGAATATACCCCAGGTTCCCGCCGCAACTCGAGAAAAACCATGAGACTTCCCCTTCGCCACGAGATGAGGCCCGATTCCCCTGCACTGCGTGCAGAGCAATTCCGTGTTGCACATCACACATGAAAGGAGCCTTGATTTCCTTGATGGCTCTCCAGAGAAAACCAAAGAACACTGTTTCAAGGCTGCAGGGATCCTGAGGTCCCTGTAGCAGCACGAAAGAGCTCCGTGGTCCATGAATCAACTCGAGATGAGAGGTTAGTCCCTGGCTTCGACTCCAGAGGAATACCACCTTACCACAAGCAACTCAAGAGGAGGCTTCTCTCAGCTCTAGGTATGTGAGAGGGACCCTGAGTTTGCGGCCTCAAGTGGAATGGACACCGCGATGCCCTGACGCGAAATAAGGCCGGATATTCCTGCAGTGACTTGAATGCAGGCTCGTCTTGCATCTCCCAAGACGAAAGGATGTCTGAATTCCCTGTGGAGACCACAGAGAATGACCTAGTTCCCCACCTCATCGCGACCGGAGGTCTCACATCCTTTGAAAACTCCAGAGGTACGCGGAGATCAGTGCCTCCAAAGGAGACGATGCCTGACTCCTCGTGAAACTTGATAGGAGTCCCAGGATTCCTGTGGCACGTGGAAAGGGACCCTTGGTCTCCCGCCTCAGCTGGAGAGGCGTCCCAATTGCCCTGCCAAGCCTCGAGGAGAATCCCGAGTTGTCCCTCGCAACTAGGCAGGAGTCCTGACGTCGCTGAAGAAACACGTGTGTGGAAGGGCCATCCCCGTCGTAACTCGAGAATATACCGCAGGTTCCCGCCGCAACTCGAGAAAAACCATGAGACTTCCCCCTCGCCGAGAGATGATGCCCGATTCCCCTGCACTGCGTGCAGAGCAATTCCGTGTTGCACATCACACATGAAAGGAGCCTTGATTTCCTTGATGGCACTCCAGAGAAACCCCAAGAACACTGTTTCAAGGTTGAGGGATCCTGAGGTCACTGTAGCAACACGAAAGAGCTCCGTGGACCAAAAATCAACTCGAGATGAGAGGTTAGTCCCTGGCTTCGACTCCAGAGGAATACCACCTTACCACAAGCACCTCAAGAGGAGGCTTCTCTCAGCTCTATGTATGTGAGAGGGACCCTGAGTTTGCGGCCTCAAGTGGAATGGAGACCGCGATGCCCTGACTCGAAATAAGGCCGGATATCCCTGTAGTGACTTGAATGCAGGCTCGTCTTGCATCTCCCAAGACGAAAGGATGTCTGAATCCCCTGTGGAGACCACAGAGAAAGACCTAGTTCCCCATCTCATCGCGACCGGAGGCCTCACATCCTTTGAAAACACCAGAGGTACGCGGAGATCAGTGCCTCCAAAGGAGATGATGCCTGACTCCTCGTGAAACTTGATAGGAGTCCCAGGATTCCTGTGGCACGTGGAAAGGGACCCTTGGTCTCCCGCCTCAGCTGGAGAGGCGTCCCAATTGCCCTGCCAAGCCTCGAGGATAATCCCTAGTTGTCCCTTGCAACTAGGCAGGAGTCCTGACGTCGCTGAAGAAACACGTGTGTGGAAGGGCCATCCCCGTCGTAACTGGCGAATATACCCCAGGTTCCCGCCGCAATTAGAGAAAAACCATGAGACTTCCCCCTCGCCGCGAGATGAGGCCCGATTCCCCTGCACTGCGTGCAGAGCAATTCCGTGTTGCACATCACACATGAAAGGAGCCTTGATTTCCTTGATGGCACTCCAGAGAAACCCCAAGAACACTGTTTCAAGGCTAGAGGGATCCACAGGTCACTGTAGCAACAGGAAAGAGCTCCGTGGACCAAAAATCAACTCGAGATGAGAGGTTAGTCCCTTGCTTCGACTCCAGAGGAATACCACCTTACCACAAGCACCTCAAGAGGAGGCTTCTCTCAGCTCTATATATGTGAGAGGGACCCTGAGTTTGCGGCCTCACGTGGAATGGAGACCGCGATGCCCTGACTCGAAATAAGGCGGGATATCCCTGCAGTGACTTGAATGCAGGCTCGTCTTGCATCTCCCAAGATGAAAGGATGTCTGAATCCCCTGTGGAGACCGCAGAGAAAGACCTAGTTCCCCACCTCATGGCGACCGGAGGCCTCACATCCTTTGAAAACTCCAGAGGTCCGCGGAGATCAGTGCCTCCAAAGGAGACGATGCCTGACTCCTCGTGAAACTTGATAGGAGTCCCAGCATTCCTGTGGCACGTGGAAAGGGACCCTTGGTCTCCCGCCTCAGCTGGAGAGGCGTCCCAATTGCCCTGCCAAGCCTCGAGGAGAATCCCGAGTTGTCCCTCGCAACTAGGCAGGAGTCTGACGTCGATGAACAAACACGTGGGTGGAAGGGCCATCCCCATCGTAACTCGAGAATATACCCCAGGTTACCATCGCAACTCGAGAAAAATCATTAGACTTCTCCCTCGCCGCAAAATGAGGTCCGATACCCTGCACTGCGTGCAGAGCAATTCCGTGTTGCACATCACACATGAAAGGAGCCTTGATTTCCTTGATGGCACTCCAGAGAAACCCCAAGAACACTGTTTCAAGGTTGAGGTATCCTGAGGTCACTGTAGCAACACGAAAGAGCTCCGTGGACCAAAAATCAACTCGAGATGAGAGGTTAGTCCCTGGCTTCGAATCCAGAGGAATACCACCTTACCACAAGCACCTCAAGAGGAGGCTTCTCTCAGCTCTAGGTATGTGAGACGGACCCTGAGTATGCGGCCTCAAGTGGAATGGAGACCGCGATGCCCTGACTCGAAATAAGGCCGGATATCCCTTCAGTGACTTGAATGCAGGCTCGTCTTGCATCTCCCAAGACGAAAGGATGTCTGAATCCCCTGTGGAGACCACAGAGAAAGACCTAGTTCCCCACCTCATCGTGACCGGAGGCCTCACATCCTTTGAAAACTCCAGAGGTACGCGGAGATCAGTGCCTCCAAAGGAGACGATGCCTGACTCCTCGTGAAACTTGATAGGAGTCCCAGCATTCCTGTGTCACGTGGAAAGGGACCCTTGGTCTCCCGCCTCAGCTGGAGAGGCGTCCCAATTGCCCTGCCAAGCCTCGAGGAGAATCCCGTGTTGTCCCTCGCAACTAGGCAGGAGTCCTGACGTTGCTGAACAAACACGTGGGTGGAAGGGCCATCCCCGTCGTAACTCGAGAATATACCCCAGGTTCCCTCCGCAACTCGAGAAAAACCATGAGACTTCCCCCTCGCCGCGAGATGAGGCCCGATTCCCCTGCACTGCGTGCAGAGCAATTCGGTGTTCAACATTACACATGAAAGGAGCCTTGATTTCCTTGATGGCACTCCAGAGAAACCCCAAGAACACTGTTTCAAGGCTAGAGGGATCCTGAGGTCACTGTAGCAACACGAAAGAGCTCCGTGGACCAAGAATCAACTCGAGATGAGAGGTTAGTCCCTGGATTCAACTCCAGAGGTATACCACCTTACCACAAGCACCTCAAGAGGAGGCTTCTCTCAGCTCTAGGTATGTGAGAGGGACCCTGAGTTTGCGGCCTCAAATGGAATGGACACCGCGATGCCCTGACGCGAAATAAGGCCGGATATCCCATCAGTGACTTGAATGCAGGCTCATCTTGCATCTCCCTAATTGAACGAATGTCTGAATCCCCTGTGGAGACAACAGAGAAAGACGTAGTTTCCCACCTCACGGCGACAGGAGGCCTCACATCCTTTGAAAACTCCAGAGGTCCGCGGAGATCAGTGCCTCCAAAGGAGACGATGCCTGACTCCTCGTGAAACATGATAGGAGTCCCAAGATTCCTGTGGCACGTGGAAAGGGACCCTTGGTCTCCCGCCTCAGCTGGAGAGGCGTCCCAATTGCCCTGCCAAGCCTCGAGGAGAATCCCGAGTTCTCCCTCACAACTAGGCAGGAGTCCTGACGTCGCTGAACAAACACGTGTGTGGAAGGGCCATCCCCGTCGTAACTCGAGAATATACCCCAGGTTCCCGCCGCAACTCGAGAAAAACCATGAGACTTCCCCCTCGCCGCGAGATGAGGCCTGATTCTCCTGCACTGCGTGAAGAGCAATTCCGTGTTGCACATCACACATGAAAGGAGCCTTGATTTCCTTGATGGCACTCCAGAGAAACCCCAAGAACACTGTTTCAAGGCTAGAGGGATCCTGAGGTCACTGTAGCAACACGAAAGAGCTCCGCGGGCCAAAAATCAACTCGAGATGAGAGGTTAGTCCCTGGCTTTGACTCCAGAGGAAAACCACCTTACCACAAGCACCTCAAGAGGAGGCTTCTCTCAGCTCTAGGTATGTGAGAGGAACCCTGAGTTTGCGGCCTCAAGTGGAATGGACACCGCGATGCCCTGACTCGAAATAAGGCCGGATATCCCTGCAATGACTTGAATGCAGGCTCGTCTTGCATCTCCCAAGATGAAAGGATGTCTGAATCCCCTGTGGAGACCACAGAGAAAGACCTAGTTCCCCACCTCATCGCGACCGGAGGCCTCACATCCTTTGAAAATTCCAGAGGTACGCGGAGATCAGTGCCTCCAAAGGAGACGATGCCTGACTCCTCGTGAAACTTGATAGGAGTCCCAAGATTCCTGTGGCACGTGGAAAGGGACCCTTGGTCTCCCGCCTCAGCTGGAGAGGCGTCCCAATTGCCCTGCCAAGCCTCGAGGAGAATCGCGAGTTGTCCCTCGCAACTAGGCAGGAGTCCTGACGTCGCTGAACAAACACGTGGGTGGAAGGGCCATCCCCGTCGTAACTCGAGAATATACCCCAGGTTCCCATCGCAACTCGAGAAAAACCATGAGACTTCCCCGTCGACGCAAAATAAGGCCCGATACCCTGCACTGCGTGCAGAGCAATTCCGTGTTGCACATCACACATGAAAGGAGCCTTGATTTCCTTGATGGCACACCAGAGAAACCCCAAGAACACTGTTTCAAGGCTAGAGGGATCCTGAGGTCACTGTAGCAACACGAAAGAGCTCCGTGGACCAAAAGTCAACTCGAGATGAGAGGTTAGTCCCTGGCTTCGACTCCAGGGGAATACCACCTTACCACAAGCACTTCAAGAGGAGGCTTCTCTCAGCTCTAGGTATGTGAGAGGGACGCTGATTTTGCGGCCTCAAGTGGAATGGACACTGCGATGCCCTGACGCAAAATAAGGCCGGATATCCCTGCAGTGACTTGAATGCAGGCTCGTCTTGCATCTCCCAAGATGAAAGGATGTCTGAATTCCCTGTGGAGACCGCAGAGAAAGACCTAGTTCCCCACCTCATGGCGACCGGAGGCCTCACATCCTTTGAAAACTCCAGAGGTCCGCGGAGATCAGTGCCTCCAAAGGAGACGATGCCTGACTCCTCGTGAAACTTGATAGGAGTCCCCGGATTCCTGTGGCACGTGGAAAGGGACCCTTGGTCTCCCGCCTCAGCTGAAGAGGCGTCCCAATTGCCCTGCCAAGCCTCGAGGAGAATCCCGAGTTGTCCCTCGCAACTAGGCAGGAGTCTGACGTCGCTGAACAAACACGTGGGTGGAAGGGCCATCCCAGTCGTAACTCGAGAATGTACCCCAGGTTCCAGCCGCAACTCGAGAAAAACCATGAGACTTCCCCCTCGCCGCGAGATGAGGCCCGATTCCCCTGCACTGCGTGCAGAGCAATTCCGTGTTGCACATCACACAAGAAAGGAGCCTTGATTTCCTTAATGGCACTCCAGAGAAAACCCAAGAACACTGTTTCAAGGCTAGCAGGATCCTGAGGTCACTGTAGCAACACGAAAGAGCTCCGTGGACCAAAAATCAACTCGAGATGAGAGGTTAGTCCCTGGTTTCGACTCCAGAGGAATACCACCTTATCACAAGCACCTCAAGAGGAGGCTTCTCTCAGCTCTAGCTATGTGCTGAGTTTGCGGCCTCAAGTGGAATGGAGACCGCGATGCCCTGCCTCGAAATAAGGCCGGATATCCCTGCAGTGACTTGAATGCAGGCTCGTCTTGCATCTCCCAAGACGAAAGGGTGTCCGAATCCCCTGTGGAGACGAAAGAAAAAGACCTAGTTCCCCACCTCATGGCGACCGGAGGCCTCACATCCTTTGAAAACTCCAGAGGTACGCGGAGATCAGTGCCTCCAAAGGAGACGATGCCTGACTCCTCGTGAAACTTGATAGGAGTCCCAGGATTCCTGTGTCACGTGGAAAGGGACCCTTGGTCTCCCGCCTCAACTGGAGAGGCGTCGCAATTGCCCTGCCAAGCCTCGAGGAGAATCCCGAGTTGTCCCTCGCAACTAGGCAGGAGTCCTGACGTCGCTGAACAAACACGTGGGTGGAAGGGCCATCCCCGTCGTAACTCGAGAATATACCCCAGGTTCCCGCCGCAACTCGAGAAAAACCATGAGACTTCCCCCTCGCCGCGAGATGAGGCCCGATTCCCCTGCACTGCGTGCAGAGCAATTCGGTGTTCAACATTACACATGAAAGGAGCCTTGATTTCCTTGATGGCACTCCAGAGAAACCCCAAGAACACTGTTTCAAGGCTAGAGGGATCCTGAGGTCACTGTAGCAACACGAAAGAGCTCCGTGGACCAAGAATCAACTCGAGATGAGAGGTTAGTCCCTGGATTCAACTCCAGAGGTATACCACCTTACCACAAGCACCTCAAGAGGAGGCTTCTCTCAGCTCTAGGTATGTGAGAGGGACCCTAATTTTGCGGCCTAAAGTGGAATGGACACTGCGATGGCCTGACGCGAAATAAGGCCAGATATCCCTGCAGTGACTTGAATGCAGGCTCGTCTTGCATCTCCCAAGATGAAAGGATGTCTGAATCCCCTGTGGAGACCACAGAGAAAGACCTAGTTCCCCACCTCATCGCGACCGGAGGCCTCACATCCTTTGAAAATTCCAGAGGTACGCGGAGATCAGTTCCTCCAAAGGAGACGATGCCTGACTCCTCGTGAAACTTGGTAGGAGTCCCAGGATTCCTGTGGCACGTGGAAAGGGACCCTTGGTCTCCCGCCTCAGCTGGAGAGGCGTCCCAATTGCCCTGCCAAGCCTCGAGGAGAATCCCGAGTTGTCCCTCGCAACTAGGCAGGAGTCCTGACGTCGCTGAACAAACACGTGTGTGGAGGGCCATCCCCGTCGTAACTCGAGAATATACCCCAGGTTCCCGCCGCAACTCGAGAAAAACCATGAGACTTCCCCCTCGCCACGAGATGAGGCCCGATTCACCTGCACTGCGTGCAGAGCAATTCCGTGTTACACATCACACATGAAAGGAGCCTTGATTTCCTTGATGGCTCTCCATAGAAAACCCAAGAACACTGTTTCAAGGCTGCAGGGATCCTGAGGTCCCTGTAGCAGCACGAAAGAGCTCCGTGGACCATGAATCAACTCGAGATGAGAGGTTAGTCCCTGGCTTCGACTCCAGAGGAATACCACCTTACGACAAGCACCTCAAGAGGAGGCTTCTCTCAGCTCTAGGTATGTGAGAGGGACCCTGAGTTTGCGGCCTCAAGTGGAATGGACACCGCGATGCCCTGACGCGAAATAAGGCCGGATATCCCTGCAGTGACTTGAATGCAGGCTCGTCTTGCATCTCCCAAGACGAAAGGATGTCTGAATTCCCTGTGGAGACCACAGAGAATGACCTAGTTCCCCACCTCATCGCGACCGGAGGCCTCACATCCTTTGAAAACTCCAGAGGTACGCGGAGATCAGTGCCTCCAAAGGAGACGATGCCTGACTCCTCGTGAAACTTGATAGGAGTCCCAGGATTCCTGTGGCACGTGGAAAGGGACCCTTGGTCTCCCGCCTCAGCTGGAGAGGCGTCCCAATTGCCCTGCCAAGCCTCGAGGAGAATCCCGAGTTGTCCCTCGCAACTAGGCAGGAGTCCTGACGTTGCTGAACAAACACGTGGGTGGAAGGGCCATCCCCGTCGTAACTCGAGAATATACCCCAGGTTCCCGCCGCAACTCGAGAAAAACCATGAGACTTCCCCCTCGCCGCGAGATGAGGCCCGATTCCCCTGCACTGCGTGCAGAGCAATTCCGTGTTCAACATTACACATGAAAGGAGCCTTGATTTCCTTGATGGCACTCCAGAGAAACCCCAAGAACACTGTTTCAAGGCTAGAGGGATCCTGAGGTCACTGTAGCAACACGAAAGAGCTCCGTGGACCAAGAATCAACTCGAGATGAGAGGTTAGTCCCTGGATTCAACTCCAGAGGTATACCACCTTACCACAAGCACCTCAAGAGGAGGCTTCTCTCAGCTCTAGCTATGTGCTGAGTTTGCGGCCTCAAGTGGAATGGACACCGCGATGCCCTGACTCGAAATAAGGCCGGATATCCCTGCAATGACTTGAATGCAGGCTCGTCTTGCATCTCCCAAGACGAAAGGGTGTCCGAATCCCCTGTGGAGACCACAGAAAAAGACCTAGTTCCCCACCTCATGGCGACCGGAGGCCTCACATCCTTTGAAAACTCCAGAGGTACGCGGAGATCAGTGCCTCCAAAGGAGACGATGCCTGACTCCTCGTGAAACTTGGTAGGAGTCCCAGGATTCCTGTGTCACGTGGAAAGGGACCCTTGGTCTCCCGCCTCAACTGGAGAGGCGTCGCAATTGCCCTGCCAAGCCTCGAGGAGAATCCCGAGTTGTCCCTCGCAACTAGGCAGGAGTCCTGACGTCGCTGAACAAACACGTGGGTGGAAGGGCCATCCCCGTCGTAACTCGAGAATATACCCCAGGTTCCCGCCGCAACTCGAGAAAAACCATGAGACTTCCCCCTCGCCGCGAGATGAGGCCCGATTCCCCTGCACTGCGTGCAGAGCAATTCGGTGTTCAACATTACACATGAAAGGAGCCTTGATTTCCTTGATGGCACTCCAGAGAAACCCCAAGAACACTGTTTCAAGGCTAGAGGGATCCTGAGGTCACTGTAGCAACACGAAAGAGCTCCGTGGACCAAGAATCAACTCGAGATGAGAGGTTAGTCCCTGGATTCAACTCCAGAGGTATACCACCTTACCACAAGCACCTCAAGAGGAGGCTTCTCTCAGCTCTAGGTATGTGAGAGGGACCCTAATTTTGCGGCCTAAAGTGGAGTGGACACTGCGATGCCCTGACGCGAAATAAGGCCAGATATCCCTGCAGTGACTTGAATGCAGGCTCATCTTGCATCTCCCAAAATGTACGAATGTCTGAATCCCCGGTGGAGACAACAGAGAAAGACCTAGTTTCCCACCTCATCGCGACCGGAGGCCTCACATCCTTTGAAAATTCCAGAGGTACTCGGAGATCAGTGCCTCCAAAGGAGACGATGCCTGACTTCTCGTGAAACTTGATAGGAGTCCCAGGATTCCTGTGGCACGTGGAAAGGGACCCTTGGTCTCCCGCCTCAGCTGGAGAGGCGTCCAAATTGCCCTGCCATGCCTCGAGGAGAATCGCGAGTTGTCCCTCGCAACTAGGCAGGAGTCCTGACGTCGCTGAAGAAACACGTGGGTGGAAGGGCCATCCCCATCGTAACTCGAGAATATACCCCAGGTTCCCGCCGCAACTCGAGAAAAATCATGAGACTTCCCCCTCGCCGCGAGATGAGGCCCGATTCCCCTGCACTGCGTGCAGAGCAATTCATTGTTGCACATCACACATGAAAGGAGCCTTGATTTCCTTGATGGCACTCCAGAGAAACCCCAAGAACACTGTTTCAAGGCTGAGGGATCCTGAGGTCACTGTAGCAACACGAAAGAGCTCTGTGGACCAAAAATCAACTCGAGATGAGAGGTTAGTCCCTGGCTTCGACTCCAGAGGAATACCACCTTACCACAAGCATCTCAAGAGGAGGCTTCTCTCAGCTCTAGGTATGTTAGAGGGACCCTGAGTTTGCAGCCTCAAGTGTAATGGAGACCGCGATGCCCTGACTCGAAATCAGGCCGGATATCCCTGCAGTGACTTGAATGCAGGCTCGTCTTGCATCTCCCAAGACGAAAGGATGTCTGAATTCCCTGTGGAGACCACAGAGAAAGACCTAGTTCCACACCTCATCGCGACCGGAGGCCTCACATCCTTTGAAAACTCCAGAGGTACGTGGAGATCAGTGCCTCCAAAGGAGACGATGCCTGACTCCTTGTGAAACTTGATAGGAGTCCCAGGATTCCTGTGGCACGTGGAAAGGGACCCTTTGTCTCCCGCCTCAGCTGGAGAGGCGTCCCAATTGCCCTGCCAAGCCTCGAGGAGAATCCCGAGTTGTCCCTCGCAACTAGGCAGGAGTCCTGACGTCGCTGAACAAACACGTGGGTGGAAGGGCCATCCCCGTCGTAACTCGAGAATATACCGCAGGTTACCATCGCAACTCGAGAAAAACCATTAGACTTTCCCCTCGCCGCAAAATGAGGTCCGATACCCTGCACTGCGTGCAGAGCAATTCCGTGTTGCACATCACACATGAAAGGAGCCTTGATTTCCTTGATGGCACTCCAGAGAAACCCCAAGAACACTGTTTCAAGGCTGAAGGATCCTGAGGTCACTGTAGCAACACGAAAGAGCTCCGTGGACCAAAAATCAACTCGAGATGAGAGGTTAGTCCCTGGCTTCGACTCCAGAGGAATACCACCTTACCACAAGCACCTCAAGAGGAGGCTTCTCTCAGCTCTAGGTATGTGAGAGGGACCCTGAGTTTGCGTCCTCAAGTGGAATGGACACCACGATGCCCTGACTCGAAATAAGGCCGGATATCCCTGCAGTGACTTGAATGCAGGCTCGTCTTGCATCTCCCAAGACGAAAGGATGTCTGAATCCCCTGTGGAGACCACAGAGAAAGACCTAGTTCCCCACCTCATGGCGACCGGAGGCCTCACATCCTTTGAAAATTCCAGAGGTATGCAGAGATCAGTGCCTCCAAAGGAGACGATGCCTGTCTCCTCGTGAAACTTGATAGGAGTCCCAGGATTCCTGTGGCACGTGGAAAGGGACCCTTTGTCTCCCGCCTCAGCTGGAGAGGCGTCCCAATTGCCCTGCCAAGCCTCGAGGAGATTCCCGAGTTGTCACTCGCAACTAGGCAGGAGTCCTGACGTCGCTGAACAAACACTTGGGTTTAAGGGCCATCCCCGTCGTAACTCGAGAATATACCCCAGGTTCCCACCGCAACTCGAGAAAAACCATGAGACTTCCCCCTCGCCGCGAGATGAGGCCCGATTCCCCTGCACTGCGTGCAGAGCAATTCCGTGTTGCACATCACACATGAAAGGAGCCTTGATTTTCTTGATGGCACTCCAGAGAAACCCCAAGAACACTGTTTCAAGGCTAGAGGGACCCTGAGGTCATTGTAGCAACACGAAAGAGCTCCGTGGACCAAAAATCAACTCGAGATGAGAGGTTAGTCCCTGGCTTCAACTCCAGAGGAATACCACCTTACCACAAGCACCTCAAGAGGAGGCTTCTTTCAGCTTTAGGTATGTGAGAGGGACCCTGAGTTTGCGGTCTCAAGTGGAATGGAAACCGCGATGCCCTGGCTCGAAATCAGGCCGGATATCCCTGCAGTGACTTGAATGCAGGCTCGTCTTGCATCTCCCAAGACGAAAGGATGTCTGAATCCCCTGTGGAGACCACAGAGAAAGACCTAGTTTCCCACCTCATCGCGACCGGAGGCCTCACATCCTTTGAAAACTCCAGAGGTACGCGGAGATCAGTGCCTCCATAGGAGACGATGCCTGACTCCTCGTGAAACTTGATAGGAGACCCAGGATTCCTGTGGCACGTGGAAAGGGACCCTTTGTCTCCCGCCTCAGCTGGAGAGGCGTCCCAATTGCCCTGCCAAGCCTCGAGGAGAATCCCGAGTTGTCCCTATCAACTAGGCAGGAGTCCTGACGTGGCAGAACAAACACGTGGGTGGAAGGGCCATCCCCGTCGTAACTCGAGAATATACCCCAGGTTCCCGCCGCAACTCGAGAAAAACCATGAGACTTCCCCCTCGCCGCGAGATGAGGCCCGATTCCCCTGCACTGCGTGCAGAGCAATTCCGTGTTGCACATCACACATGAAAGGAGCCTTGATTTCCTTGATGGCACTCCAGAGAATCCCCAAGAACATTGTTTCAAGTTTGAGGAATCCTGAGGTCACTGTAGCAACACGAAAGAGCTCCGTGGACCAAAAATCAACTCGAGATGAGAGGTTAGTCCCTGGCTTCGACTCCAGAGTAATACCACCTTACCACAAGCACCTCAAGAGGAGGCTTCTCTCAGCTCTAGGTATGTGAGAGGGACCCTGAGTTTGCGGCCTCAAGTGGAATGGAGACTGCGATGCCCTGACTCGAAATAAGGCCGGATATCCCTGCAGTGACTTGAATGCAGGCTCGTCTTGCATCTCCCAAGACGAAAGGATGTCTGAATCCCCTGTGGAGACCACAGAGAAAGACCTAGTTCCACACCTCATCGCGACCGGAGGCCTCACATCCTCTGAAAACTCCAGAGGTACGCGGAGATCAGTGCCTCCACAGGAGACGATGCCTGACTCCTCGTGAAACTTGATAGGAGTCTCAGGATTCCTGTGGCACGTGGAAAGGGACCCTTGGTCTCCCGGCTCAGCTTGACAGGCGTCCCAATTGCCCTGCCAAGCCTCGAGGAGAATCCCAAGTTGTCCCTCGTAACTAGGCAGGAGTCCTGACATCGCTGAACAAACACGTGTGTGGAAGGGCCATCCCCGTCGTAACTCGAGAATATACCCCAGGTTCCCGCCGCAACTCGAGAAAAACCATGAGACTTCCCCTTCACCGCGAGATGAGGCCCGATTCCCCTGCACTGCGTGCAGAGAAATTCCGTGTTGCACATCACACATGAAAGGAGCCTTGATTTTCTTGATGGCACTCCAGAGAAACCCCAAGAACACTGTTTCAAGGCTAGAGGGATCCTGAGGTCACTGTAGCCACACGAAAGAGCTCCGTGGACCAAAATTCAACTCGAGATGAGAGGTTAGTCCCTGGCTTCGACTCCAGAGGAATACCACCTTACCACAAGCACCTCAAGAGGAGGCTTCTCTCAGCTTTAGGTATGTGAGAGGGACCCTGAGTTTGCGGCCTCAAGTGGAATGGACACCGCGATGCCCTGACGCGAAATAAGGCCGGATATCCCTGCAGTGACTTGAATGCAGGCTCATCTTGCATCTCCCAAAATGAACGAATGTCTCAATCCCCTGTGGAGACCACAGAGAAAGACCTAGTTTCCCACCTCACGGCGACCGGAGGCCTCACATCCTTTGAAAACTCCAGAGGTACGTGGAGATCAGTGCCTCCAAAGGAGACGATGCCTGACTCCTCGTGAAACATGATAGGAGTCCCAGGATTCCTGTGGCACGTGGAAAGGGACCCTTGGTCTCCCGCCTCAGCTGGAGAGGCGTCCCAATTGCCCTGCCAAGCCTCGAGGAGAATCCCGAGTTGTCGCTCGCAACTAGGCAGGAGTCCTGACGTCGCTGAACAAACACGTGTGTGGAAGGGCCATCCCCGTCGTAACTCGAGAATATACCCCAGGTTCCCGCCGCAACTCGAGAAAAACCATGAGACTTCCCATTCGCCGCGAGATGAGGCCTGATTCTCCTGCACTGCGTGCAGAGCAATTCCGTGTTGCACATCACACATGAAAGGAGCCTTGATTTCCTTGATGGCACTCCAGAGAAACCCCAAGAACACTGTTTCAAGGCTAGAGGGATCCTGAGGTCACTGTAGCAACACGAAAGAGCTCCGTGGACCAAAAATCAACTCGAGATGAGAGGTTAGTCCCTGGCTTCGACTCCAGAGGAATACCACCTTACCACAAGCACCTCAAGAGGAGGCTTCTCTCAGCTCTAGGTATGTGAGAGGGACCCTGAGTTTGCGGCCTCAAGTGGAATGGAGACTGCGATGCCCTGACTCGAAATAAGGCCGGATATCCCTGCAGTGACTTGAATGCAGGCTCTTCTTGCATCTCCCAAGACGAAAGGATGTCTGAATCCCCTGTGGAGACCACAGAGAAAGACCTAGTTCCACACCTCATCGCGACCGGAGGCCTCACATCCTCTGAAAACTCCAGAGGTACGCGGAGATCAGTGCCTCCAAAGGAGACGATGCCTGACTCCTCGTGAAACATGATAGGAGTCCCAGGATTCCTGTGGCACGTGGAAAGGGACCCTTGGTCTCCCGGCTCAGCTTGACAGGCGTCCCAATTGCCCTGCCAAGCCTCGAGGAGAATCCCGAGTTGTCCCTCGTAACTAGGCAGTAGTCCTGACATCGCTGAACAAACACGTGGGTGGAAGGGCCATCCCCGTCGTAACTCGAGAATATACCCCAGGTTCCCGCCGCAACTCGAGAAAAACCATGAGACTTCCCCTTCGCCGCGAGATGAGGCCCGATTCCCCTGCACTGCGTGCAGAGCAATTCCGTGTTGCACATCACACATGAAAGGAGTCTTGATTTTCTTGATGGCACTCCAGAGAAACCCCAAGAACACTGTTTCAAGGCTAGAGGGATCCTGAGGTCACTGTAGCCACACGAAAGAGCTCCCTGGACCAAAATTCAACTCGAGATGAGAGGTTAGTCCCTGGCTTCGACTCCAGAGGAATACCACCTTACCACAAGCACCTCAAGAGGAGGCTTCTCTCAGCTTTAGGTATGTGAGAGGGACCCTGAGTTTGCGGCCTCAAGTGGAATGGACACCGCGATGCCCTGGCTCGAAATAAGGCCGGATATCCCTGCAGTGACTTGAATGCAGGCTCGTCTTGCATCTCCCAAGACGAAAGGATGTCTGAATCCCATGTGGAGACCACAGAGAAAGACCTAGTTCCCCACCTCATGGCGACCGGAGGCCTCACATCCTTTGAAAATTCCAGAGGTATGCGGAGATCAGTGCCTCCAAAGGAGACGATGCCTGACTCCTCGTGAAACTTGATAGGAGTCCCTGGATTCCTGTGGCACGTGGAAAGGGACCCTTTGTCTCCCGCCTCAGCTGGAGAGGCGTCCCAATTGCCCTGCCAAGCCTCGAGGAGATTCCTGAGTTGTCACTCGCAACTAGGCAGGAGTCCTGACGTCGCTGAACAAACACGTGGGTCGAAGGGCCATCCCCGTCGTAACTCGAGAATATACCCCAGGTTCCCGCCGCAACTCGAGAAAAACTATGAGACTTCCCCCTCGCCGCGAGATGAGGCCCGATTCCCCTGCACTGCGTGCAGAGCAATTCCGTGTTGCACATCACACATGAAAGGAGCCTTGATTTCCTTGATGGCACTCCAGAGAAACCCCAAGAACACTGTTTCAAAGTTGAGGGATCCTGAGGTCACTGTAGCAACACGAAAGAGCTCCGTGGACCAAAAATCAACTCGAGATGAGTGGTTAGTCCCTGGCTTCGACTCCAAAGGAATACCACCTTACCACAAGCACCTCAAGAGGAGTCTTCTCTCAGCTCTATGTATGTGAGAGGGACCCTGAGTTTGCCGCCTCAAGTGGAATGGAGACCGCGATGCCCTGACGCGAAATAAGGCCGGATATCCCTGCAGTGACTTGAATGCAGGCTCGTCTTGCATCTCCCAAGACGAAAGGATGTCTGAATCCCCTGTGGAGACCACAGAGAAAGACCTAGTTCCCCACCTCATGGCGACCGGAGGCCTCACATCCTTTGAAAACTCCAGAGGTCCGCGGAGATCAGTGCCTCCAAAGGAGACGATGCCTGACTCCTCGTGAAACTTGATAGGAGTCCCCGGATTCCTGTGGCACGTGGAAAGGGACCCTTGGTCTCCCGCCTCAGCTGGAGAGGCGTCGCAATTGCCCTGCCAAGCCTCGAGGAGAATCCCGAGTTGTCCCTCGCAACTAGGCAGGAGTCTGACGTCGCTGAACAAACACGTGGGTGGAAGGGCCATCCCCATCGTAACTCGAGAATATACCCCAGGTTACCATCACAACTCGAGAAAAACCATTAGACTTCCCCCTCGCCGCAAAATGAGGTCCGATACCCTGCACTGCGTGCAGAGCAATTCCGTGCTGCACATCACACATGAAAGGAGCCTTGATTTCCCTGATGGCACTCCAGAGAAACCCCAAGAACACTGTTTCAAGGCTAGAGGGATCCTGAGGTCACTGTAGCAACAGGAAAGAGCTCCGTGGACCAAAAATCAACTCGAGATGAGAGGTTAGTCCCTGGCTTCGACTCCAGAGGAATACCACCTTATCACAAGCACCTCAAGAGGAGGCTTCTCTCAGCTCTAGCTATGTGCTGAGTTTGCGGCCTCAAGTGGAATGGACACCGCGATGCCCTGACTCGAAATCAGGCCGGATATCCCTGCAGTGACTTGAATGCAGGCTCATCTTGCATCTCCCAAAATGAACGAATGTCTCAATCCCCTGTGGAGACCACAGAGAAAGACCTAGTTTCCCACCTCACGGCGACCGGAGGCCTCACATCCTTTGAAAACTCCAGAGGTACGTGGAGATCAGTGCCTCCAAAGGAGACGATGCCTGAGTCCTCGTGAAACATGATAGGAGTCCCAGGATTCCTGTGGCACGTGGAAAGGGACCCTTGGTCTCCCGCCTCAGCTGGAGAGGCGTCCCAATTGCCCTGCCAAGCCTCGAGGAGAATCCCGAGTTGTCCCTCGCAACTAGGCAGGAGTCCTGACGTCGCTGAACAAACACGTGTGTGGAAGGGCCATCCCCGTCGTAACTCGAGAATATACCCCAGGTTCCCTCCGCAACTCGAGAAAAACCATGAGACTTCCCCCTCGCCGCGAGATGAGGCCTGATTCTCCTGCACTGCGTGAAGAGCAATTCCGTGTTGCACATCACACATGAAAGGAGCCTTGATTTCCTTGATGGCACTCCAGAGAAACCCCAAGAACACTGTTTCAAGGCTAGAGGGATCCTGAGGTCACTGTAGCAACACGAAAGAGCTCCGTGGACCAAAAATCAACTCGAGATGAGAGGTTAGTCCCTGGCTTCAACTCCAGAGGAATACCAGTTTACCACAAGCACCTCAAGAGAAGGCTTCTCTCAGCTTTAGGTATGTGAGAGGGACCCTCAGTTTGCGGCCTCAAGTGGAATGGAGACCGCGATGCCCTGGCTCGAAATCAGGCCGGATATCCCTGCAGTGACTTGAATGCAGGCTCGTCTTGCATCTCCCAAGACGAAAGGATGTCTGAATCCCCTGTGGAGACCACAGAGAAAGACCGAGTTTCCCACCTCATGGCGACCGGAGTCCTCACATCCTTTGAAAACTCCAGAGGTACGCGGAGATCAGTGCCTCCAAAGGAGACGATGCCTGACTCCTCGTGAAATTTGATAGGAGACCCAGGATTCCTGTGGAACGTGGAAAGGGACCCTTGGTCTCCCGCCTCAGCTGGAGAGGCGTCCCAATTGCCCTGCCAAGCCTCGAGGAGAATCCCGAGTTGTCCCTCGCAACTAGGCAGGAGTCCTGACGTCGCTGAACAAACACGTGGGTGGAAGGGCCATCCCCGTCGTAACTCGAGAATATACCCCAGGTTCCCGCCGCAACTCGAGAAAAACCATGAGACTTCCCCCTCACCGCGAGATGAGGCCCGATTCCCCTGCACTGCGTGCAGAGCAATTCCGTGTTGCACATCACACATGAAAGGAGCCTTGATTTTCTTGATGGCACTCCAGAGAAACCCCAAGAACACTGTTTCAAGGCTAGAGGGATCCTGAGGTCACTGTAGCCACACGAAAGAGCTCCATGGACCAAAATTCAACTCGAGATGAGAGGTTAGTCGCTGGCTTCGACTCCAGAGGAATACCAAATTACCACAAGCACCTCAAGAGGAGGCTTCTCTCAGCTTTAGGTATGTGAGAGGGACCCTGAGTTTGCGGCCTCAAGTGGAATGGGCACCGCGATGCCCTGACGCGAAATAAGGCCGGATATCCCTGCAGTGACTTGAATGCAGGCTCGTCTTGCATCTCCCAAGACGAAAGGATGTCTGAATCCCCTGTGGAGACCACAGAGAAAGACCTAGTTCCCCACCTCATCGCGACCGGAGGCCTCACATCCTTTGAAAACTCCAGAGGTACGCGGAGATCAGTGCCTCCAAAGAAGACGATGCCTGACTCCTCGTGAAACTTGATAGGTGTCCCAGGATTCCTGTGGCACGTGGAAAGGGACCCTTGGTCTCCCGCCTCAGGTGGAGAGGCGTCCCAATTACCCTGCCAAGCCTCGAGGAGAATCCCGAGTTGTCCCTCGCAACTAGGCAGGAGTCCTGACGTCGCTGAAGAAACACGTGTGTGGAAGTGCCATCCCCGTCTTAACTCGAGAATATACCCCAGGTTCCCGCCGCAACTGGAGAAAAACCATGAGACTTCCCCCTCGCCGCGAGATGAGGCCCGATTCCCCTGCACTGCATGCAGAGCAATTCCGTGTTGCACATCACACATGAAAGGAGCCTTGATTTCCTTGATGGCACTCCAGAGAAACCCCAAGAACACTGTTTCAAGGCTAGAGGGATCCTGAGGTCACTGTAGCAACACGAAAGAGCTCTGTGGACCAAAAATCAACTCGAGATGAGAGGTTAGTCCCTGGCTTCGACTCCAGAGGAATACCACCTTACCACAAGCACCTCAAGAGGAGGCTTCTCTCAGCTCTATGTATGTGAGAGGGACCCTGAGTTTGCGGCCTCAAGTGGAATGGAGACCGCGATGCCCTGACTCGAAATAAGGCCGGATATCCCTGCAGTGACTTGAATGCAGGCTCGTCTTGCATCTCCCAAGACGAAAGGATGTCTGAATCCCCTGTGGAGACCACAGAGAAAGACCTAGTTCCCCACCTCATCGCGACCGGAGGCCTCACATCCTCTGAAAATTCCAGAGGTACGCGGAGATCAGTGCCTCCAAAGGAGACGATGCCTGACTCCTCGTGAAACTTGATAGGAGTCCCCGGATTCCTGTGGCACGTGGAAAGGGACCCTTGGTCTCCCGCCTCAGCTGGAGAGGCGTCGCAATTGCCCTGTCAAGCCTCGAGGAGAATCCCGAGTTGTCCCTCGCAACTAGGCAGGAGTCTGACGTCGCTGAACAAACACGTGGGTGGAAGGGCCATCCCCGTCGTAACTCGAGAATATACCCCAGGTTACCATCACAACTCGAGAAAAACCATTAGATTTCCCCCTCGCCGCAAAATGAGGTCCGATACACAGCACTGCGTGCAGAGCAATTCCGTGTTGCACATCACACATGAAAGGAGCCTTGATTTCCTTGATGGCACTCCAGAGAAACCCCAAGAACACTGTTTCAAGGCTAGCGGGATCCTGAGGTCACTGTAGCAACAGGAAAGAGCTCCGTGGACCAAAAATCAACTCGAGATGAGAGGTTAGTCCCTGGCTTCGACTCCAGAGGAATACCACCTTACCACAAGCACCTCAAGAGGAGGCTTCTCTCAGCTCTAGGTATGTGAGAGGGACCCTGAGTTTGCCGCCTCAAGTGGAATGGAGACCGCGATGCCCTGACTCGAAATCAGGCCGGATATCCCTGCAGTGACTTGAATGCAGGCTCATCTTGCATCTCCCAAAATGAACGTATGTCTCAATCCCCTGTGGAGACTACAGAGAAAGACCTAGTTTCCCACCTCACGGCGACCGGAGGCCTCACATCCTTTGAAAACTCCAGAGGTACGTGGAGATCAGTGCCTCCAAAGGAGACGATGCCTGAGTCCTCGTGAAACATGATAGGAGTCCCAGGATTCCTGTGGCACGTGGAAAGGGACCCTTGGTCTCCCGCCTCAGCTGGAGAGGCGTCCCAATTGCCCTGCCAAGCCTCGAGGAGAATCCCGAGTTGTCCCTCGCAACTAGGCAGGAGTGCTGACGTCGCTGAACAAACACGTGTGTGGAAGGGCCATCCCCGTCGTAACTCGAGAATATACCCCAGGTTCCCGCCGCAACTCGAGAAAAACCATGAGGCTTCCCCCTCGCCGCGAGATGAGGCCCGATTCCCCTGCACTGCGTGCAGAGTAATTCGGTGTTGAACATTACACATGAAAGGAGCCTTGATTTCCTTGATGGCACTCCAGAGAAACCCCAAGAACACTGTTTCAAGGCTAGAGGGATCCTGAGGTCACTGTAGCAACACGAAAGAGCTCCGTGGACCAAGAATCAACTCGAGATGAGAGGTTAGTCCCTGGATTCAACTCCAGAGGTATACCACCTTACCACAAGCACCTCAAAAGGAGGCTTATCTCAGCTCTAGGTATGTGAGAGGGACCCTAATTTTGCGGCCTAAAGTGGAATGGACACTGCGATGCCCTGACGCGAAATAAGGCCGGATATCCCTGCAGTGACTTGAATGCAGGCTCATCTTGCATCTCCCAAAATGAACGAATGTCTGAATCCCCTGTGGAGACAACAGAGAAAGACCTAGTTTCCCACCTCATGGCGACCGGAGGCCTCACATCCTTTGAAAACTCCAGAGGTACGCGGAGATCAGTGCCTCCAAAGGAGACGATGCCTGACTCCTCGTGAAACATGATAGGAGTCCCAGGATTCCTGTGGCACGTGGAAAGGGACCCTTGGTCTCCCGCCTCAGCTGGAGAGGCGTCCCAATTGCCCTGCCGAGCCTCGAGGAGAATCCCGAGTTGTCCCTCGCAACTAGGCAGGAGTCCTGACGTCGCTGAACAAACACGTGTGTGGAAGGGCCATCCCCGTCGTAACTCGAGAATATACCCCAGGTTCCCGCCGCAACTCGAGAAAAACCATGAGACTTCCCCCTCGCCGCGAGATGAGGCCTGATTCTCCTGCACTGCGTGAAGAGCAATTCCGTGTTGCACATCACACATGAAAGGAGCCTTGATTTCCTTGATGGCACTCCAGAGAAACCCCAAGAACACTGTTTCAAGGCTAGAGGGATCCTGAGGTCACTGTAGCAACACGAAAGAGCTCCGTGGACCAAAAATCAACTCGAGATGAGAGGTTAGTCCCTGGCTTCGACTCCAGAGGAAAACCACCTTACCACAAGCACCTCAAGAGGAGGATTCTCTCAGCTCTAGGTATGTGAGAGGGACCCTGAGTTTGCGGCCTCAAGTGGAATGGACACCGCGATGCCCTGACGCGAAATAAGGCCGGATATCCCTGCAGTGACTTGAATGCAGGCTCGTCTTGCATCTCCCAAGATGAAAGGATGTCTGAATCCCCTGTGGAGACCACAGAGAAAGACCTAGTTCCCCACCTCATCGCGACCGGAGGCCTCACATCCTTTGAAAATTCCAGAGGTACGCGGAGATCAGTGCCTCCAAAGGAGACGATGCCTGACTCCTCGTGAAACTTGGTAGGAGTCCCAGGATTCCTGTGGCACGTGGAAAGGGACCCTTGGTCTCCCGCCTCAGCTGGAGAGGCGTCCCAATTGCCCTGCAAAGCCTCGAGGAGAATCCAGAGTTGTCCCTCGCAACTAGGCAGGAGTCCTGACGTCGCTGAACAAACACGTGGGTGGAAGGGCCATCCCCGTCGTAACTCGAGAATATACCCCAGGTTCCCGCCGCAACTCGAGAAAAATCATGAGACTTCCCCCTCGCCGCGAGATGAGGCCCGATTCCCCTGCACTGCGTGCAGAGCAATTCCGTGTTGCACATCACACATGAAAGGAGCCTTGATTTCCTTGATGGCACTCCAGAGAAACCCCAAGAACACTGTTTCAAGGTTGTGGGATCCTGAGGTCACTGTAGCAACACGAAAGAGCTCCGTGGACCAAAAATCAACTCGAGATGAGTGGTTAGTCCCTGGCTTCGACTCCAAAGGAATACCACCTTACCACAAGCACCTCAAGAGGAGGCTTCTCTCAGCTCTAGGTATGTGAGAGGGACCCTGAGTTTGCCGCCTCAAGTGGAATGGAGACCGCGATGCCCTGACTCGAAATCAGGCCGGATATCCCTGCAGTGACTTGAATGCAGGCTCGTCTTGCATCTCCCAAGACGAAAGGATGCCTGAATCCCCTGTGGAGACCACAGAGAAAGACCTAGTTCCCCACCTCATGGCGACCGGAGGCCTCACATCCTTTGAAAACTCCAGAGGTCCGCGGAGATCAGTGCCTCCAAAGGAGACGATGCCTGACTCCTCGTGAAACTTGATAGGAGTCCCCGGATTCCTGTGGCACGTGGAAAGGGACACTTGGTCTCCCGCCTCAGCTGGAGAGGCGTCCCAATTGCCCTGCCAAGCCTCGAGGAGAATCCCGAGTTGTCCCTCGCAACTAGGCAGGAGTCTGACGTCGCTGAACAAACACGTGGGTGGAAGGGCCATCCCAGTCGTACTTCGAGAATATACCCCAGGTTACCATCACAACTCGAGAAAAACCATTAGACTTCCCCCTCGCCGCAAAATGAGGTCCGATACCCTGCACTGCGTGCAGAGCAATTCCGTGTTGCACATCACACATGAAAGGAGCCTTGATTTCCTTGATGGCACTCCAGAGAATCCCCAAGAACACTGTTTCAAGGCTAGCGGGATCCTGAGGTCACTGTAGCAACAGGAAAGAGCTCCGTGGACCAAAAATCAACTCGAGATGAGAGGTTCGTCCCTGGCTTCGACTCCAGAGGAATACCACCTTATCACAAGCACCTCAAAAGGAGGCTTCTCTCAGCTCTAGCTATGTGCTGAGTTTGCGGCCTCAAGTGGAATGGACACCGCGATGCCCTGGCTCGAAATAAGGCCGGATATCCCTGCAGTGACTTGAATGCAGGCTCGTCTTGCATCTCCCAAGACGAAAGGGTGTCCGAATCCCCTGTGGAGACCACAGAAAAAGACCTAGTTCCCCACCTCATCGCGACCGGAGGCCTCACATCCTTTGAAAACTCCAGAGGTACGCGGAGATCAGTGCCTCCAAAGGAGACGATGCCTGACTCCTCGTGAAACTTGATAGGAGTCCCAGGATTCCTGTGTCACGTGGAAAGGGACCCTTGGTCTCACGCCTCAGCTGGAGAGGCGTCCCAATTGCCCTGCCAAGCCTCGAGGAGAATCCCGAGTTGTCCCTCGCAACTAGGCAGGAGTCCTGACGTCGCTGAACAAACACGTGGGTGGAAGGGCCATCCCCGTCGTAACTCGAGAATATACCCCAGGTTCCCGCCGCAACTCGAGAAAAACCATGAGACTTCCCCCTCGCCGCGAGATGAGGCCCGATTCCCCTGCACTGCGTGCAGAGCAATTCCGTGTTGAACATTACACATGAAAGGAGCCTTGATTTCCTTGATGGCACTCCAGAGAAACCCCAAGAACACTGTTTCAAGGCTAGAGGGATCCTGAGGTCACTGTAGCAACACGAAAGAGCTCCGTGGACCAAGAATCAACTCGAGATGAGAGGTTAGTCCCTGGATTCAACTCCAGAGGTATACCACCTTACCACAAGCACCTCAAGAGGAGGCTTCTCTCAGCTCTAGGTATGTGAGAGGGACCCTAATTTTGCGGCCTAAAGTGGAATGGACACTGCGATGCCCTGACTCGAAATAAGGCTGGATATCCCTGCAGTGACTTGAATGCAGGCTTATCTTGCATCTCCCAAAATGAACGAATGTCTGTATCCCCTGTGGAGACAACAGAGAAAGACCTAGTTTCCCACCTCACGGCGACCGGAGGCCTCACATCCTTTGAAAACTCCAGAGGTACGCGGAGATCAGTGCCTCCAAAGGAGACGATGCCTGACTCCTCGTGAAACATGATAGGAGTCCCAGGATTCCTGTGGCACGTGGAAAGGGACCCTTGGTCTCCCGCCTCAGCTGGAGAGGCGTCCCAATTGCCCTGCCAAGCCTCGAGGAGAATCCCGAGTTGTCCCTCGCAACTAGGCAGGAGTCCTGCCGTCGCTGAACAAACACGTGGGTGGGCCATCCCCGTCGTAACTCGACAATATACCCCAGGTTCCCGCCGCAACTCGAGAAAAACCATGAGACTTCCCCCTCGATGCGAGATGAGGCCAGATTCCCCTGCACTGCGTGCAGAGCAATTCCGTGTTGCACATCACACATGAAAGGAGCCTTGATTTTCTTGATGGCACTCCAGAGAAACCCCAAGAACACTGTTTAAAGGTTGAGGGATCCTGAGGTCACTGTAGCAACACGAAAGAGCTCTGTGGACCAAAAATCAACTCGATATGAGAGGTTAGTCCCTGGCTTCGACTCCAGAGGAATACCACCTTACCACAAGCACCTCAAGAGGAGGCTTCTCTCAGCTCTATGTATGTGAGAGGACCCTGAGTTAGCGGCCTCAAGTGGAATGGAGACCGCGATTCCCTGACTCGAAATAAGGCCGGATATCCCTGCAGTGACTTGAATGCAGGCTCGTCTTGCATCTCCCAAGACGAAAGGATGTCTGAATCCCCTGTGGAGACCACAGAGAAAGACCTAGTTCCCCACCTCATCGCGACCGGAGGCCTCACATCCTTTGAAAACACCAGAGGTACGCGGAGATCAGTGCCTCCAAAGGAGACGATGCCTGACTCCTCGTGAAACTTGATAGGAGTCCCAGGATTCCTGTGGCACGTGGAAAGGGACCCTTGGTCTCCCGCCTCAGCTGGAGAGGGGTCCCAATTGCGCTGCCAAGCCTCGAGGAGAATCCCGAGTAGTCCCTCGCAACTACGCAGGAGTCCTGACGTCGCTGAAGAAACACGTGTGTGGAAGGGCCATCCTCATCGTAACTCGAGAATATACCCCAGGTTCCCGCCGCAACTCGAGAAAAACCATGAGACTTCCCCCTCGCCGCGAGATGAGGCCCGATTCCTCTGCACTGCGTGCAGAGCAATTCCGTGTTGCACATCACACATGAAAGGAGCCTTGATTTCCTTGATGGCACTCCAGAGAAACCCCAAGAACACTGTTTCAAGGTTGAGGGATCCTGAGGTCACTGTAGCAACACAAAAGAGCTCCGTGGACCAAAAATCAACTCGAGATGAGAGGTTAGTCCCTGGCTTCGACTCCAGAGGAATACCACCTTAACACAAGCAACTCAAGAGGAGGCTTCTCTCAGCTCTAGGTATGTGCGAGGGATCCTGAGTTTGCGGCCTCAAGTGGAATGGACACCGCGATGCCCTGACTCGAAATAAGGCCGGATATCCCTGCAGTGACTTGAATGCAGGCTCGTCTTGCATCTCCCAAGACGAAAGGATGTCTGAATCCCCTGTGGAGACCACAGAGAAAGACCTAGTTCCCCACCTGATCGCGACCGGAGGCCTCACATCCTTTGAAAACTCCAGAGCTACGCGGAGATCAGTGCCTCCAAAGGAGACGATGCCTGACTCCTCGTGAAACTTGATAGGAGTCCCAGGATTCCTGTGCACGTGGAAAGGGACCGTTGTTCTCCCGCCTCAGCTGCAGAGGCGTCCCAATTGCCCTGCGAAGCCTCGAGGAGAATCCCGAGCTGTCCCTCGCAACTAGGCAGGAGTCCTGCCGTCGCTGAACAAACAAGTGGTTGGAAGCGTCATCCCCGTCGTAACTCGAGAATATACCCCATTTCCCGCCGCAACTCGAGAAAAACCATGAGACTTCCCCCTCGCAGCGATATGAGGCCAGATTCCCCTGCACTGTGTGCAGAGCAATTCCGTGTTGCACATCACACATGAAAGGAGCCATGATTTTCTTGATGGCACTCCAGAGAAAACCCAACAACACTGTTTCAAGGCTAGCGGGATCCTGAGGTCACTGTAGCAACACGAAAGAGCTCCGTGGACCAACAATCAACTCGAGATGAGAGGTTAGTCCCTGGCTTCGACTCCAGAGGAATACCACCTTAACACAAGCACCTCAAGAGGAGGCTTCTCTCAGCTCTAGGTATGTGAGAGGGACCCTGAGTTTGCGGCCTCAAGTGGAATGGACACCGCGATGCCCTGACTCGAAATAAGGCCGGATATCCCTGCAGTGACTTGAATGCAGGCTCGTCTTGCATCTCCCAAGACGAAAGGATGTCTGAATCCCCTGTGGAGACCACAGAGAAAGAACTAGTTCCCCACCTGATCGCGACAGGAGGCCTCACATCCTTTGAAAACTCCAGAGGTACGTGGAGATCAGTGCCTCCAAAGGAGACGATGCCTGACTCCTCGTGAAACTTGATAGGAGTCCCAGGATTCCTGTGCACGTGGAAAGGGACCCTTGGTCTCCCGCCTCAGATGGAGAGGCGTCCCAATTGCCCTGCCAAGCCTCGAGGAGAATCCCGAGTTGTCCCTCGAAACTAGGCAGGAGTCCTGACGTCGCTGAACAAACACGTGGGTGGAAGGGCCATCCCAGTCGTAACTCGAGAATATACCCCAGGTTCCCGCCGCAACTCGAGAAAAACCATGAGACTTCCCCCTCGCCGCGAGATGAGCCCCGATTCCCCTGCACTGCGTGCAGAGCAGTTCCGTGTTGACATCACACATGAAAGGAGCCTTGATTTCCTTGATGGCACTCCAGAGAAACCCCAAGAACACTGTTTCAAGGCTAGAGGGATCCTGAGGTCACTGTAGCAACACGAAAGAGCTCCGTGGACCAAAAATCAACTCGAGATGAGAGGTTAGTCCCTGGCTTCGACTCCAGAGGAATACCACCTTACCACAAGCACCTCAAGAGGAGGCTTCTCTCAGCTCTACCTATGTGCTGAGTTTGCGGTCTCAAGTGGAATGGACACCGCGATGCCCTGACGCGAAATAAGGCCGGATATCCCTGCAGTGACTTGAATGCAGGCTCGTCTTGCATCTCCCAAGACGAAAGGATGTCTGAATCCCCTGTGGAGACCACAGAGAAAGACCAATTTCCCCACTTCATCGCGACCGGAGGCCGCAAATTCTTTGAAAACTTTAGAGGTATGCAGAGATCAGTGCCTCCAAAGGAGACGATGCCTCCCTCCTCGTGAAACTTGATAGGAGTCCCAGGATTCCTGTGGCACGTGGAAAGGGACACTTGGTCTCCCGCCTCAGCTGGAGAGGCGTCGCAATTGCCCTGCCAAGCCTCGAGGAGAATCCCGAGTTGTCCCTCGCAACTAGGCAGGAGTCCTGACGTCGCCGAACAAACACGTGGGTGGAAGGGCCATCCCCGTCGTAACTCGAGAATATACCCCAGGTTCCCGCCGCAACTCCAGAAAAACCATGAGTCTTCCCCCTCGCCACGAGATGAGGCCCGATTCCCCTGCACTCCGTGCAGAGCAATTCCGTGTTGCACATCACACATGAAAGGAGCCTTGATTTCCTTGATGGCACTCCAGAGAAACCCCGAGAACACTGTTTCAAGGCTGGAGGGATCCTGAGGTCCCTGTAGCAGCATGAAAGAGCTCCGTGGACCATTAATCAACTCGAGATGAGAGGTTAGTCCCTGGCTTCGACTACAGAGGAATACCACCTTACCACAAGCACCTCAAGAGGAGGCTTCTCTCAGCTCTAGGTATGTGAGAAGGACCCTGAGTTTGCGGCCTCAAGTGGAATGGACACCGCGATGCCCTGACTCGAAATAAGGCCGGATATCCCTGCAGTGACTTGAATGCAGGCTCGTCTTGCATCTCCCAAGACGAAAGGATGTCTGAATCCCCTGTGGAGACCACAGAGAAAGACCTAGTTCCCCACCTCATCGCGACCGGAGGCCTCACATCCTTTGAAAACTCCAGAGGTACGCGGAGAACAGTGCCTCCAAAGGAGACGATGCCTGACTCCTCGTGAAACTTGATAGGAGTCCCAGGATTCCTGTGGCACGTGGAAAGGGACCCTTGGTCTCCCGCCTCAGCTGGAGAGGCGTCCCAATTGCCCTGCCAAGCCTCGAGGAGAATCCCGAGTTGTCCCTCGCAACTAGGCAGGAGTCCTGCCGTCGCTGAACTAACACGTGTGTGGAAGGGCCATCCCAGTCATAACTCGAGAATATACCCCAGGTTCCCGTCACAACTCGAGAAAAACCATGAGACTTCCCCCTCGCCGCGAGATGAGGCCCGATTCCCCTGCACTGTGTGCAGAGCAATTCCGTGTTGCACATCACACATGAAAGGAGCCTTGATTTCCTTGATGGCACTCCAGAGAAACCCCAAGAACACTGTTTCAAGGTTGAGGAATCCTGAGGTCACTGTAGCAACACGAAAGAGCTCCGTGGACCAAAAATCAACTCGAGATGAGAGGTTAGTCCCTGGCTTCGACTCCAGAGGAATACCACCTTACCACAAGCACCTCAAGAGGAGGATTCTCTCAGCTCTACCTATGTGCTGAGTTTGCGGTCTCAAGTGGAATGGACACCGCGATGCCCTGACTCGAAATAAGGCCGGATATCCCTGCAGTGACTTGAATGCAGGCTCGTCTTGCATCTCTCAGGATGAAAGGATGTCTGAATCCCCTGTGGAGACCACAGAAAAAGACCTAGTTCCCCACCTCATCGCGACCGGAGGCCTCACATCCTTTGAAAACTCCAGAGCTACGCGGAGATCAGTGCCTCCAAAGGAGACGATGCCTGACTCCTCGTGAAACTTGATAGGAGTCCCAGGATTCCTGTGCACGTGGAAAGGGACCCTTGGTCTCCCGCCTCTGCTGGAGAGGCGTCCCAATTGCCCTGCCAAGCCTCGAGGAGAATCCCGAGCTGTCCCTCGAAGCTAGGAAGGAGTCCTGACGTCGCTGAACAAACACGTGGTTGGAAGGGCCATCCCCGTCGTTACTCAAGAATATACCCCAGGTTCCCGCCGCAACTCGAGAAAAACCATGAGACTTCCCCCTCGCCGCGAGATGAGGCCCGATTCCCCTGCACTGCGTGCAGAGCAATTCCGTGTTGCACATCACACATGAAAGGAGCCTTGATTTCCTTGGTGGCACTCCAGAGAAACCCCAAGAACACTGTTTCAAGGCTAGAGGGATCCTGAGGTCACTGTAGCAACACGAAAGAGCTCCGTGGACCACAAATCAACTCGAGATGAGAGGTTAGTCCCTGGCTTCGACTCCAGAGGAATACCACCTTACCACAAGCACCTCAAGAGGAGGCTTCTCTCAGCTCTAGGTATGTGAGAGGGACCCTGAGTTTGCGGCCTCAAGTGGAATGGACACCGCGATGCCCTGACTCGAAATAAGGCCGGATATCCCTGCAGTGACTTGAATGCAGGCTCGTCTTGCATCTCCAAAGATGAAAGGATGTCTGAATCCCCTGTGGAGACCACAGAGAAGGACCTAGTTCCCCACCTCACCGCGACCGGCGGCCTCACATCCTTTGAAAACTCCAGAGATACACGGAGATCAGTGCCTCCAAAGGAGACGATGCCTGACTCCTCGTGAAACTTGATAGGAGTCACAGGATTCCTGTGGCACGTGGAAAGGGACACTTGGTCTCCCGCCTCAGCTGGAGAGGCGTCCCAATTGCACTGCAAAGCCTCGAGGAGATTCCCGAGTTGTCCCTCGCAACTAGGCAGGAGTCCTGACGTCGCTGAACAAACACGTGTGTGGAAGGGCCATCCCCGTGGTAAATCGAGAATATAACGCAGGTTCCCGTCGCAACTCGAGAAAAACCATGAGACTTCCCCCTCGCCGCGAGATGAGGCCCGATTCCCCTGCACTGCGTGCAGAGCAATTCCGTGTTGCACATCACACATGAAAGGATCCTTGATTTTCTTGATGGCACTCCAGAGAAACACCAAGAACACTGTTTCAAGGTTGAGGGATCCTGAGGTCACTGTAGCAACACGAAAGAGCTCCGTGGACCAAAAATCAATTCGAGATGAGAGTTTAGTCCCTGGCTTCGACTCCAGAGGAATACCACCTTACCACAAGCACCTCAAGAGGAGGCTTCTCTCAGCTCTAGCTATGTGAGAGGGACCCTGAAATTGCGGCCTCAAGTGGAATGGACACCGCGATTCCCTGACGCGAAATAAGGCCAGATATCCCTGCAGTGACTTGAATGCAGGCTCGTCTTGCATCTCCCAAGACGAAAGGATGTCTGAATCCCCTGTGGAGACCACAGAGAATGACCTAGTTCCCCACCTCATCGCGACCGGAGGCCTCACATCCTTTGAAAACTCCAGAGGTACGCGGAGATCAGTGCCTCCAAAGGAGACGATGCCTGACTCCTCGTGAAACTTGATAGGAGTCCCAGGATTCCTGTGGCACGTGGAAAGGGACACTTGGTCTCCCGCCTCAGCTGGAGAGGCGTCCCAATTGCCCTGCCAAGCCTCGAGGAGAATCCCGAGTTGTCCCTCGCAACTAGGCAGGAGTCCTGACGTCGCTGAACAAACACGTGGATGGAACGGCCATCCCCGTCGTAACTCGATAATATACCCCAGGTTCCCGCCGCAACTCGAGAAAAACCATGAGACTTCCCCCTCGCCGCGAGATGAGGCCCGATTCCCCTGCACTGCGTGCAGAGCAATTCCGTGTTGCACATCACACATGAAAGGAGCCTTGATTTCCTTGATGGCACTCCAGAGAAACTCCAAGAACACTGTTTCAAGGCTAGAGGGATCCTGAGGTCACTGTAGCATCACGAAAGAGCTCCGTGGACCAAAAATCAACTCGAGATGAGAGGTTAGTCCCTGGCTTCGACTCCAGAGGAATACCACCTTACCACAAGCACCTCAAGAGGAGGCTTCTCTCAGCTGTATGTATGTGAGAGGGACCCTGAGTTTGCGGCCTCAAGTGGAATGGAGACCGCGATGCCCTTGACTCGAAATAAGGCCGGATATCCCTGCAGTGACTTGAATGCAGGCTCGTGTTGCATCTCCCAAGACGAAAGGATGTCTGAATCCCCTGTGGAGACCACAGAGAAAGACCTAGTTCCCCACCTCATCGCGACCGGAGGCCTCACATCCTTTGAAAACTCCAGAGGTACGCGGAGATCAGTGCCTCCAAAGGAGACGATGCCTGACTCCTCGTGAAACTTGATAGGAGTCCCAGGATTCCTGTGGCACGTGGAAAGGGACCCTTGGTCTCCCGCCTCAGCTGGAGAGGCGTCCAAATTGCCCTGCCAAGCCTCGAGGAGAATCCCGAGTTGTCCCTCCCAACTAGGCAGGAGTCCTGACGTCGCTGAACAAACACGTGGGTGGAAGGGCCATCCCCGTCTTAACTCGAGAATATACCCCAGGTTCCCGCCGCAACTCGAGAAAAACCATGAGACTTCCCCCTCGCCGCGAGATGAGGCCCGATTCCCCTGCACTGCGTGCAGAGCAATTCCGTGTTGCACATCACACATGAAAGGAGCCTTGATTTCCTTGATGGCACTCCAGAGAAACCCCAAGAACACTGTTTCAAGGCTAGAGGGATCCTGAGGTCACTGTAGCAACACGAAAGAGCTCCGTGGACCAAAAATCAACTCGAGATGAGAGGTTAGTCCCTGGCTTCGACTCCAGAGGAATACCACCTTACCACAAGAACCTCAAGAGGAGGCTTCTCTCAGCTCTAAGTATGTGAGAGGGACCCTGAGTTTGCGGCCTCAAGTGGAACGGAGACCGCGATGCCCTGACTCGAAATAAGGCCGGATATCCCTGCAGTGACTTGAATGCAGGCTCGTCTTGCATCTCCCAAGACGAAAGGATGTCTGAATGCCCTGTGGAGACCACAGAGAATGACCTAGTTCCCCACCTCATCGCGACCGGAGGCCTAACATCCTTGGAAAACTCCAGAGGAATGCAGAGATCAGTGCCTCCAAAGGAGACGATGCCTGACTCCTCGTGAAACTTGATAGGAGTCCCAGGATTCCTGTGGCACGTGGAAAGGGAACCTTGGTCTCCCGCCTCAGCTGGAGAGGCGTCCCAATTGCCCTGCCAAGCCTCGAGGAGAATCCCGAGTTGTCCCTCGCAACTAGGCAGGAGTCCTGACGTCGCTGAACAAACACGTGGGTGGAAGGGCTATCCCCGTCGTAACTCGAGAATATACCCCAGGTTCCCGCCGCAACTCGAGAAAAACCATGAGACTTCCCCCTCGCCGCGAGATGAGGCGCGATTCCCCTGCACTGCGTGCAGAGCAATTCCGTGTTGCACATCACACATGAAAGGAGCCTTGATTTCCTTGATGGCACTCCAGAGAAAACCCAAGAACACTGTTTCAAGGCTGGAGGGATCCTGAGGTCCCTGTAGCAGCACGAAAGACCTCCGTGGACCATGAATCAACTCGAGAGGAGAGGTTAGTCTCTGGCTTCGACTCCAGAGGAATACCACCTTACCACAAGCACCTCAAGAGGAGGCTTCTCTCAGCTCTAGGTATGTGAGAGGGACCCTGAGTTTGCGGCCTCAAGTGGAATGGACACCGCGATGCCCTAACTCGAAATAAGGCCGGATATCCCTGCAGTGACTTGAATGCAGGCTCGTCTTGCATCTCCCAAGACGAAAGGATGTCTGAATCCCCTGTGGAGACCACAGAGAAAGACCTAGTTCCCCACCTCATCGCGACCGGAGGCCTCACATCCTTTGAAAACTCCAGAGGTACGCGGAGATCAGTGCCTCCAAAGGAGACGATGCCTGACTCCTCGTGAAATTTTATAGGAGTCCCAGGATACCTGTGGCACGTGGAAAGGGACCCTTGGTCTCCCGCCTCAGCTAGAGAGGCGTCGCAATTGCCCTGCCAAGCCTCGAGGAGAATCCCGAGTTGTCCCTCGCAACTAGGCAGGAGTCCTGACGTCGCTGAACAAACACGTGGATGGAACGGCCATCCCCGTCGTAACTCGATAATATACCCCAGGTTCCCGCCGCAACTCGAGAAAAACCATGAGACTTCCCCCTCGCCGCGAGATGAGGCCCGATTCCCCTGCACTGCGTGCAGAGCAATTCCGTGTTGCACATCACACATGAAAGGAGCCTTGATTTCCTTGATGGCACTCCAGAGAAACTCCAAGAACACTGTTTCAAGGCTACAGGGATCCTGAGGTCACTGTAGCATCACGAAAGAGCTCCGTGGACCAAAAATCAACTCGAGATGAGAGGTTAGTCCCTGGCTTCGACTCCAGAGGAATACCACCTTACCACAAGCACCTCAAGAGGAGGCTTCTCTCAGCTCTAGGTATGTGAGAGGGACCCTGAGTTTGCGGCCTCGAGTGGAATGGAGACCGCGATGCCCTGACTGGAAATAAGGCCGGATATCCCTGCAGTGACTTGAATGCAGGCTCGTCTTGCATCTCCCAAGACGAAAGGATGTCTGAATCCCCTGTGGAGACCACAGAGAAAGACCTAGTTCCCCACCTCATCGGGACCGGAGGCCTCACATCCTTTGAAAACTCCAGAGGTACGCAGAGATCAGTGCCTCCAAAGGAGACGATGCCTGACTCCTCGTGAAACTTGATAGGAGTCCCAGGATTCCTGTGGCACGTGGAAAGGGACCCTTGGTCTCCCACCTCAGCTGGAGAGGCGTCCCAATTGCCCTGCCAAGCCTCGAGGAGAATCCCGAGTTGTCCCTCGCAACTAGGCAGGAGTCCTGACGTCGCTGAACAAATACGTGGTTGGAAGGGCCATCCCAGTCGTAACTCGAGAATATACCCCAGGTTCCCGCCGCAACTCGAGAAAAACCATGAGACATCCCCCACGCCGGGAGATGAGGCCCGATTCCCCTGCACTGCGTGCAGAGCAATTCCGTGTTGCACATCACACATGAAAGGAGCCTTGATTTCCTTGATGGTACTCCAGAGAAACCCCAAGAACACTGTTTCAAGGCTAGAGGGATCCTGAGGTCACTCTAGCAACACGAAAGAGCTCCGTGGACCAAAAATCAACTCGAGATGAGAGGTTAGTCCCTGGCTTCGACTCCAGAGGAATACCACCTTACCACAAGCACCTGAAGAGGAGGCTTCTCTCAGCTCTAGCTAGGTGAGAGGGACCCTGAGTTTGCGGCCTCAAGTGGAATGGAGACCGCGATGCCCTGACTCGAAATAAGGCCGGATATCCCTGCAGTGACTTGAATGCAGGCTCGTCTTGCATCTCCCAAGACGAAAGGATGTCTGAATCCCCTGTGGAGACCACATAGAATGAACTAGTTCCCCACCTCATCGCGACCGGAGGTCTCACATCATTTGAAAATTCCCGAGGTACGCGGAGATCAGTGCCTCCAAAGGAGACAATGCCTGACTCCTCGTGAAACTTGATAGGAGTCCCAGGATTCCTTTGGCACGTGGAAAGGGACCCTTGGTCTCCCGCCTCAGCTGGAGAGGCGTCCCAATTGCCCTGCCAAGCCTCGAGGAGAATCCCGAGTAGTTCCTCACAACTAGGCAGGAGTCCTGACGTCGCTGAACTAACACGTGTGTGGAAGGGCCATCCCCGTCGTAACTCGAGAATATACCCCAGGCTCCCGCCGCAACTCGAGAAAAACCATGAGACTTCCCCCTCGCCGCGAGATGAGGCCCGATTCCCCTGCACTGCGTGCAGAGCAATTCTGTGTTGCACATCACACATGAAAGGAGCCTTGATTTCCTTGATGGCACTCCAGAGAAACCCCAAGAACACTGTTTCAAGGTTGAGGGATCCTGAGGTCACTGTAGCAACACGAAAGAGCTCCGTGGACCAAAAATCAACTCGAGATGAGAGGTTAGTCCCTGGCTTCGACTCCAGAGGAATACCACCTTACCACAAGAACCTCCAGAGGAGGCTTCTCTCAGCTCTATGTATGTGAGAGGGACCCTGAGTTTGCGGCCTCAAGTGGAATGGAGACCGCGATGCCCTGACTCGAAATAAGGCCGGATATCCCTGCAGTGACTTGAATGCAGGCTCGTCTTGCATCTCCCAAGATGAAAGGATGTCTGAATCCCCTGTGGAGACCACAGAGAAAGACCTAGTTCCCCACCTCATCGCGACCGGAGGCCTCACATCCTTTGAAAACTCCAGAGGTACACGGAGATCAGTGCCTCCAAAGGAGACGATGCCTGACTCCTCGTGAAACTTGATAGGAATCCCAGGATTCCTGTGGCACGTGGAAAGGGACCCTTGGTCTCCCGCCTCAGCTGGAGAGGCGTCCCAATTGCCCTGCCAAGCCTCGAGGAGAATCCCGAGTTGTCCCTCGCAACTAGGCAGGAGTCCTGACGTCGCTGAACAAACACGTGGGTGGAAGGGCCATCCCCGTCGTAACTCGAGAATATACCCCAGGTTCCCGCCGCAACTCGAGAAAAACCATGAGACTTCCCCCTCGCCGCGAGATGAGGCCCGATTCCCCTGCACTGCGTGCAGAGCAATTCCGTGTTGCACATCACACATGAAAGGAGCCTTGATTTCCTTGATGGCACTCCAGAGAAACCCCAAGAACACTGTTTCAAGGCTGGAGGCATCCTGAGGTCCCTGTAGCAGCACGAAAGAGCTCCGTGGACCATGAATCAACTCGAGAGGTGAGGTTAGTCCCTGGCTTCGACTCCAGAGGAATACCACCTTACCACAAGCACCTCAAGAGGAGGCTTCTCTCAGCTCTAGGTATGTGAGAGGGACCCTGAGTTTGCGGCCTCAAGTGGAATGGACACCGCGATGCCCTGACTCGAAATAAGGCTGGATATCCCTGCAGTGACTTGAATGCAGGCTCGTCTTGCATCTCCCAAGACGAAAGGATGTCTGAATCCCCTGTGGAGACCACAGAGAAAGACCTAGTTCCCCACCTCATCGCGACCGGAGGCCTCACATCCTTTGAAAACTCCAGAGGTACGCGGAGATCAGTGCCTCCAAAGGAGACGATGCCTGACTCCTCGTGAAACTTGATAGGAGTCCCAGGATTCCTGTGGCACGTGGAAAGGGACCCTTGGTCTCCCACCTCAGCTGGAGAGGCGTCCCAATTGCCCTGCCAAGCCTCGAGGAGAATCCCGAGTTGTTCACAACTAGGCAGGAGTCCTGACGTCGCTGAACTAACACGTGTGTGGAAGGGCCATCCCCGTCGTAACTCGAGAATATACCGCAGGTTCCCGCCGCAACTCGAGAAAAACCATGAGACTTCCCCCTCGCCGCGAGATGAGGCCAGATTCCCCTGCACTGCGTGCAGAGCAATTCTGTGTTGCACATCACACATGAAAGGAGCCTTGATTTTCTTGATGGCACTCCAGAGAAACCCCAAGAACACTGTTTCAAGGTTGAGGGATCCTGAGGTCACTGTAGCAACACGAAAGAGCTCCGTGGACCAAAAATCAACTCGAGATGAGAGGTTAGTCCCTGGCTTCGACTCCAGAGGAATACCACCTTACCACAAGAACCTCAAGAGGAGGCTTCTCACAGCTCTATGTATGTGAGAGGGACCCTGAGTTTGCGGCCTCAAGTGGAATGGAGACCGCGATGCCCTGACTCGAAATAAGGCCGGATATCCCTGCAGTGACTTGAATGCAGGCTCGTCTTGCATCTCCCAAGACGAAAGGATGTCTGAATCCCCTGTGGAGACCACAGAGAAAGACCTAGTTCCCCACCTCATCGCGACCGGAGGCCTCACATCCTTTGAAAACTCCAGAGGTACGCGGAGATCAATGCTTCCAAAGGAGACGATGCCTGACTCCTCGTGAAACATGATAGGAATCCCAGGATTCCTGTGGCACGTGGAAAGGGACCCTTGGTCTCCCGCCTCAGCTGGAGAGGCGTCGCAATTGCCCTGCCAAGCCTCGAGGAGAATCCCGAGTTGTCCCTCGCAACTAGGCAGGAGTCCTGACTTCGCTGAACAAACACGTGGGTGGAAGGGCCATCCCAGTCGTAACTCGAGAATATACCCCAGGTTCCCGCCGCAACTCGAGAAAAACCATGAGACATCCCCCATGCCGCGAGATGAGGCCCGATTCCCCTGCACTGCGTGCAGAGCAATTCCGTGTTGCACATCACACATGAAAGGAGCCTTGATTTCCTTGATGGTACTCCAGAGAAACTCCAAGAACACTGTTTCAAGGCTAGAGGGATCCTGAGGTCACTCTAGCAACACGAAAGAGCTCCGTGGGCCAAAAATCAACTCGAGATGAGAGGTTAGTCCCTGGCTTCGACTCCAGAGGAATACCACCTTACCACAAGCACCTCAAGAGGAGGCTTCTCTCAGCTCTAGCTAGGTGAGAGGGACCCTGAGTTTCCGGCCTCAATTGGAATGGAGACCGCGATGCCCTGACTCGAAATAAGGCCGGATATCCCTGCAGTGACTTGAATGCAGGCTCGTCTTGCATCTCCCAAGACGAAAGGATGTCTGAATCCCCTGTGGAGACCACATAGAATGACCTAGTTCCCCACCTCATCGCGACCGGAGGCCTCACATCTTTTGAAAATTCCAGAGATACGCGGAGATCAGTGCCTCCAAAGGAGACAATGCCTGACTCCTCGTGAAACTTGATAGGAGTCCCAGGATTCCTGTGGCACGTGGAAAGGGACCCTTGGTCTCCCGCCTCAGCTGGAGAGGCGTCCCAATTGCCCTGCCAAGCCTCGAGGAGAATCCCGAGTTGTTCCTCACAACTAGGCAGGAGTCCTGACGTCGCTGAACTAACACGTGTGTGGAAGGGCCATCCCCGTCGTAACTCGAGAATATACCGCAGGTTCCCGCCGCAACTCGAGAAAAACCATGAGACTTCCCACTCGCCGCGAGATGAGGCCCGATTCCCCTGCACTGCGTGCAGAGCAATTCTGTGTTGCACATCACACATGAAAGGAGACTTGATTTCCTTGATGGCACTCCAGAGAAACCCCAAGAACACTGTTTCAAGGTTGAGGGATCCTGAGGTCACTGTAGCAACACGAAAGAGCTCTGTGGACCAAAAATCAACTCGAGATGAGAGGTTAGTCCCTGGCTTCGACTCCAGAGGAATACCACCTTACCACAAGAACCTCAAGAGGAGGCTTCTCTCAGCTCTATGTATGTGAGAGGGACCCTGAGTTTGCGGCCTCAAGTGGAATGGAGACCGTGATGCCCTCACTCGAAATAAGGCCGGATATCCCTGCAGTGACTTGAATGCAGGCTCGTCTTGCATCTCCCAAGACGAAAGGATGTCTGAATCCCCTGTGGAGACCACAGAGAAAGACCTAGTTCCCCACCTCATCGCGACCGGAGGCCTCACATCCTTTGAAAACTCCAGAGGTACGCGGAGATCAGTGCCTCCAAAGGAGACGATGCCTGACTCCTCGTGAAACTTGATTGGAGTCCCAGGATTCCTGTGGCACCTGGAAAGGGAACCTTGGTCTCCCGCCTCAGCTGGAGAGGCGTCCCAATTGCCCTGCCAAGCCTCGAGGAGAATCCCGAGTTGTCCCTCGCAACTAGGCAGGAGTCCTGACGTCGCTGAACAAACACGTGGGTGGAAGGGCCATCCCCGTCGTAACTCGAGAATATACCCCAGGTTCCCGCCGCAACTCGAGAAAAACCATGAGACTTCCCCCTCCCCGCAAAATGAGGCCCGATTCCCCTGCACTGCGGGCAGAGCAATTCCGTTTTGCACATCACACATGAAAGGAGCCTTGATTTCCTTGATGGCACTCCAGAGAAACCCCAAGAACACTGTTTCAAGGATATAGGGATCCTGAGGTCACTGTAGCAACACGAAAGAGCTCTGTGGACCAAAAATCAACTCGAGATGAGAGGTTAGTCCCTGGCTTCGACTCCAGAGGAATACCATCTTACCACAAGCACCTCAAGAGGAGGCTTCTCTCAGCTCTAGCTATGTGAGAGGGACCCTGAGTTTGCGGCCTCAAGTGGAATGGACACCGCGATTCCCTGACGCGAAATAAGGCCGGATATCCCTGCAGTGACTTCAATGCAGGCTCGTCTTGCATCTCCCAAGACGAAAGGATGTCTGAATGCCCTGTGGAGACCACAGAGAAAGACCTAGTTCCCCACCTCATCGCGACCGGAGGCCTCACATCCTTTGAAAACTCCAGAGGTACGCGGAGATCAGTGCCTCCAAAGGAGACGATGCCTGACTCCTCGTGAAACTTGATAGGAGTCCCAGGATTCCTGTGGCACGTGGAAAGGGACACTTGGTCTCCCGCATCAGCTGGAGAGGCGTCCCAATTGCCCTGCCAAGCCTCGAGGAGAATCCCGAGTTGTCCCTCGCAACTAGGCAGGAGTCCTGACGTCGCTGAACAAACACGTGGGTGGAAGGGCCATCCCCGTCGTAACTCGAGAATATACCCCAGGTTCCCGCCGCAACTCGAGAAAAACCATGAGAATTCCCCCTCGCCGCGAGATGAGGCCCGATTCCCCTGCACTGCGTGCAGAGCAATTCCGTGTTGCACATCACACATGAAAGGAGCCTTGATTTCCTTGATGGCACTCGAGAGAAACCCCAAGAACACTGTTTCAAGGCTAGAGGGATCATGAAGTCACTGTAGCAACACGAAAGAGCTCCGTGGACCAAAAATCAACTCGATTTGAGAGGTTAGTCCCTGGCTTTGACTCCAGAGGAATACCACCTTACCACAAGCACCTCAAGAGGAGGCTTCTCTCAGCTCTATGTTTGTGAGAGGGACCCTGAGTTTGCGGCCTCAAGTGGAATGGACACCGCGATGCCCTGGCTCGAAATCTGGCCGGATATCCCTGCAGTGACTTGAATGCAGGCTCTTCTTGCATCTCCCAAGACGAAAGGATGTCTGAATCCCCTGTGAAGACCACAGAGAAAGACCTAGTTCCCCACCTCATCGCGACCGGAGGCCTCACATCCCTTGAAAACTCCAGAGGTACGCGGAGATCAGTGCCTCCAAAGGAGACGATTCCTGACTCCTCGTGAAACTTGATAGGAGTCCCAGGATTCCTGTGGCACGTGGAAAGGGACCCTTGGTCTGCCGCCTCAGCTGGAGAGGCGTCCCAATTGCCCTGCCAAGCCTCGAGGAGAATCCCGAGTTGTCCCTCGCAACTAGGCAGGAGTCCGGACATGGTTGAACAAACTCGTGGGTGGAAGGGCCATCCCCGTCGTAACACGAGAATATACAACAGGTTCCCATCGCAACTCGAGAAAAACCATGAGACTTCCCCCTCGATGCAAAATAAGGACCGATATCCTGCACTGCGTGCAGAGCAATTCCGTGTTGCACATCACACATGAAAGGAGCCTTGATTTCCTTGATGGCACTCCAGAGAAAACCCAAGAACACTGTTTCAAGGCTAGAGGGATCCTGAGGTCACTGTAGCAACACAAAAGAGCTCCATGGACCAAAAGTCAACTCGAGATGAGAGTTTAGTCCCTGGTTTCGACTCCAGGGGAATACTACCTTACCACAAGCACTTCAAGAGGAGGCTTCTCTCAGCTCTAGGTATGTGAGAGGGACCCTGATTTTGCGGCCTCAAGTGGAATGGACACTCCGATTCCCTGACGCAAAATAAGGCCGGATATCCCTGCAGTGACTTGAATGCAGGCTCGTCTTGCTTCTGCCAAGATGAAAGGATGTCTGAATCCCCTGTGGATACCGCAGAGAAAGACCTAGTTCCCCACCTCATGGCGACCGGAGGCCTCACATCCTTTGAAAACTCCAGAGGTCCGCGGAGATCAGTGCCTCCAAAGGAGACGATTCCTGACTCCTCGTGAAACTTGATAGGAGTCCGCGGATTCCTGTGGCACGTGGAAAGGGACACTTCGTCTCCCGCCTCAGCTGGAGAGGCGTCCCAATTGCCCTGCCAAGCCTCGAGGAGAATCCCGAGTGGTCCCTCGCAACTAGGCAGGAGTCCTGACGTCGCTGAACAAAAACGTGGGTGGAAGGGCCATCCCCGTCGTAACTCGAGAATATACCCCAGGTTCCCGCCGCAACTCGAGAAAAACCATGAGACTTCGCCCTCGCCGCGAGATGAGGCCCGATTCCCCTGCACTGCGTGCAGAGCAATTCCGTGTTGCACATCACACATGAAAGGAGCCTTGATTTCCTTGATGGCACTCCAGAGAAACCCCAAGAACACTGTTTCAAGGTTGAGGGATCCTGAGGTCACTGTAGCAACACGAAAGAGCTCCGTGGACCAAAAATCAACTCGAGATGAGAGGTTAGTCCCTGGCTTCGACTCCAGAGGAATACCACCTTACCACAAGCACCTCAAGAGGAGGCTTCTCTCAGCTCTATGTATGGAAGAGGCACTCTGAGTTTGCGGCCTGAAGTGGAATGGAGACCGCGATGCCCTGACTCGAAATAAGGCCGGATATCCCTGCAGTGACTTGAATGCAGGCTCGTCTTGCATCTCCCAAGACGAAAGGATGTCTGAATCCCCGGTGGAGACCACAGAGAAAGACCTAGTTCCCCACCTCATCGCGACCGGAGGCCTCACATCCTTTGAAAACTCCAGAGGTACGCGGAGATCAGTGCCTCCAAAGGAGACGATGCCTGACTCCTCGTGAAACTTGATAGGAGTCCCAGGATTCCTGTGGCACGTGGAAAGGGACCCTTGGTCTCCCACTTCAGCTGGAGAGGCGTCCCAATTGCCCTGGCAAGCCTCGAGGAGAATCCCGAGTTGTCCCTCGCAACTAGGTAGGAGTCCTGACGTCGCTGAACAAACACGTGGTTGGAAGGGCCATCCCCGTCGTAACTCGAGAATATACCCCAGGTTCCCGCCGCAACTCGAGAAAAACCATGAGACTGCCCCCTCGCCGCGAGATGAGGCCCGATTCCCCTGCACTGCGTGCAGAGCAATTCCGTGTTGCACATCACACATGAAAGGAGCCTTGATTTCCTTGATGGCACTCCAGAGAAACCCCAAGAACACTGTTTCAAGGTTGAGGGATCCTGAGGTCACTGTAGCAACACGAAAGAGCTCCGTGGACCAAAATCAACTCGAGATGAGAGGTTAGTCCCTGGCTTCGACTCCAGAGGAATACCACTTTACCACAAGCACCTCAAGAGGAGGCTTCTCTCAGCTCTATGTATGGAAGAGGCACCCTGAGTTTGCGGCCTCAAGTGGAATGGAGACCGCGATGCCCTGACTCGAAATAAGGCCGGATATCCCTGCAGTGACTTGAATGCAGGCTCGTCTTGCATCTCCCAAGACGAAAGGATGTCTGAATCCCCTGTGGAGACCACAGAGAAAGACCTAGTTCCCCATCTCATCGCGACCGGAGGCCTCACATCCTTTGAAAACTCCAGAGGAACGCGGAGATCAGTGCCTCCAAAGGAGACGATGCCTGACTCCTCGTGAAACTTGATAGGAGTCCCAGGATTCCTGTGGCACGTGGAAAGGGACCCTTGGTCTCCCACTTCAGCTGGAGAGGCGTCCCAATTGCCCTGCCAAGCCTCGAGGAGAATCCCGAGTTGTCCCTCGCAACTAGGCAGGAGTCCTGACGTGGCTCAACAAACACGTGGGTGGAAGGGCCATCCCCGGCGTAACTCGCGAATATACCCCAGGTTCCCGCCACAACTCGAGAAAAACCATGAGACTTCCCCCTCGCCGCGAGGTGAGGCCCGATTCCCCTGCACTGCGTGCAAAGCAATTCCGTGTTGCACATCACACATGAAAGGAGCCTTGATTTCCTTGATGGCACTCCAGAGAAACCCCAAGAACACTGTTTCAAGGCTAGAGGGATCCTGAGGTCACTGTAGCAACACGAAAGAGCTCCGTGGACCAAAAATCAACTCGAGATGAGAGGTTAGTCCCTGGCTTCGACTCCAGAGGAATACGACCTTACCACAAGCACCTCAAGAGGAGGCTTCTCTCAGCTCTAGGTATGTGAGAGGGACCCTGAGTTTGCGGCCTCAAGTGGAATGGACACCGCAATGCCCTGACTCGAAATAAGGCCGGATATCCCTGCAGTGACTTGAATGCAGGCTCGTCTTGCATCTCCCAAGAGGAAAGGATGTCTGAATACCCTGTGGAGACCACAGAGAATGACCTAGTTCCCCACCTCATCGCGACCGGAGGCCTCACATCCTTTGAAAACTCCAGAGGTACGTGGAGATAAGTGCCTCCAAAGGAGACGATGCGTGACTCCTCGTGAAACTTGATAGGAGTCCCAGGATTCCTGTGGCACGTGGAAAGGGACACTTGGTCTCCCGCCTCAGCTGGAGAGGCGTCCCAATTGCCCTGCCAAGCCTCGAGGAGAATCCCGAGTTGTCCCTCGCAACTAGGCAGGAGTCCTGACGTCGCTGAACAAACACGTGTGTGGAAGGGCCATCCTCGTCATAACTCGAGAATATACCCCAGGTTCCCGCCGCAACTCGAGAAAAACCATGAGACTTCGCCCTCGCCGCGAGATGAGGCCCGATTCCCCTGCACTGCGTGCAGAGCAATTCCGTGTTGCACATCACACATGAAAGGAGCCTTGATTTCCTTGATGGCACTCCAGAGAAACCCCAAGAACACTGTTTCAAGGCTGGAGGCATCCTGAGGTCCCTGTAGCAGCACGAAAGAGCTCCGTGGACCATGAATCAACTCGAGATGAGAGGTTAGTCCCTGGCTTCGACTCCAGAGGAATACCACCTTACCACAAGCACCTCAAGTGGAGGCTTCTCTCAGCTCTAGGTATGTGAGAGGGACCCTGAGTTTGCGGCCTCAAGTGGAATGGACACCGCGATGCCCTGACTCGAAATAAGGCCGGATATCCCTGCAGTGACTTGAATGCCGGCTCGTCTTGCATCTCCCAAGACGAAAGGATGTCTGAATCCCCTGTGGAGACCACAGAGAAAGACCAATTCCCCACCTCATCGCGACCGGAGGCCTCACATCCTTTGCAAACTCCAGAGGTACACCGAGATCAGTGCCTCCAAAGGAGACGATGCCTGACTCCTCGTGAAACTTGATAGGAGTCCCAGGATTCCTGTGGCACGTGAAAAGGGACCCTTGGTCTCCCACTTCAGCTGGAGAGGCGTCCCAATTGCCCTGGCAAGCCTCGAGGAGAATCCCGAGTTGTCCCACGCAACTAGGCAGGAGTCCTGACGTCGCAGAACAAACACGTGGTTGGAAGGGCCATCCCCGTCGTAACTCGCGAATATATCCCAGGTTCCCGCCGCAACTCGAGAAAAACCATGAGACTTCCCCCTCGCCGCGAGATGAGGCCCGATTCCCCTGCACTGCGTGCAGAGCAATTCCGTGTTGCACATCACACATGAAAGGAGCCTTGATTTCCTTGATGGCACTCCAGAGAAACCCCAAGAACACTGTTTCAAGGCTAGAGGGATCCTGAGGTCACTGTAGCAACACGAAAGAGCTCCGTGGACCAAAAATCAACTCGAGATGAGAGGTTAGTCCCTGGCTTCGACTCCAGAGGAATACCACCTTACCACAAGCACCTCAAGAGGAGGCTTCTCTCAGCTCTATGTATGGAAGAGGCACCCTGAGTTTGCGGCCTCAAGTGGAATGGAGACCGCGATGCCCTGACTCGAAATAAGGCCGGATATCCCTGCAGTGACTTGAATGCAGGCTCGTCTTGCATCTCCCAAGACGAAACGATGTCTGAATCCCCTGTGGAGACCACAGAGAAAGACCTAGTTCCCCACCTCATCGCGACCGAAGGCCTCACATCCTTTGAAAACTCCAGAGGTACGCGGAGATCAGTGCCTCCAAAGGAGACGATGCCTGACTCCTCGTGAAACTTGATAGGAGTCCCAGGATTCCTGTGGCACGTGGAAAGGGAACCTTGGTCTCCCACTTCAGCTGGAGAGGCGTCCCAATTGCCCTGCCAAGCCTCGAGGAGAATCCCGAGTTGTCCCTCGCACCTAAGCAGGAGTCCTGACGTCGCTGAACAAACAAGTGGTTGGAAGGGCCATCCCCGTGGTAACTCGTGAATATACCCCAGGTTCCCGCCGCAACTCGAGAAAAACCATGAGACTTCCCCCTCGCCGCGAGATGAGGCCCGATTCCCCTGCACTGCGTGCAGAGCAATTCCGTGTTGCACATCACACATGAAAGGAGCCTTGATTTCCTTGATGGCACTCCAGAGAAACCCCAAGAACACTGTTTCAAGGCTGGAGGCATCCTGAGGTCCCTGTAGCAGCACGAAAGAGCTCCGTGGACCATGAATCAACTCGAGATGAGAGGTTAGTCCCTGGCTTCGACTCCAGAGGAATACCACCTTACCACAAGCACCTCAAGAGGAGGCTTCTCTCAGCTCTAGCCATGTGAGAGGGACCCTGAGTTTGCGGCCTCAAGTGGAATGGACACCGCGATGCCCTGACTCGAAATAAGGCCGGATATCCCTGCAGTGACTTGAATGCAGGCTCGTCTTGCATCTCCCAAGACGAAAGGATGTCTGAATCCCCTGTGGAGACCACAGAGAATGACCTAGTTCCCCACCTCATCGCGACCGGAGGCCTCACATCCTTTGAAAACTCCAGAGGTACTCGGAGATCAGTGCCTCCAAAGGAGACGATGCCTGACTCCTCGTGAAACTTGATAGGAGTCCCAGGATTCCTGTGGCACGTGTAAAGGGACCCTTGGTCTCCGCCTCAGCTGGAGAGGGGTCGCAATTGCCCTGCCAAGCCTCGAGGAGAATCCCGAGTGGTCCCTCGCAACTAGGCAGGAGTCCTGACGTCGCTGAACAAAAACGTGGGTGGAAGGGCCATCCCCGTCGTAACTCGAGAATATACCCCAGGTTCCCGCCGCAACTCGAGAAAAACCATGAGACTTCCCCCTCGCCGCGAGATGAGGCCCGATTCCCCTGCACTGCGTGCAGAGCAATTCCGTGTTGCACATCACACATGAAAGGAGCCTTGATTTCCTTGATGGCACTCCAGAGAAACCCCAAGAACACTGTTTCAAGGCTAGAGGGATCCTGAGGTCACTGTAGCAACACGAAAGAGCTCCGTGGACCAAAAATCAACTCGAGATGAGAGGTTAGTCCCTGGCTTCGACTCCAGAGGAATACCACCTTACCACAAGCACCTCAAGAGGAGGCTTCTCTCAGCTCTAGGTATGTGAGAGGGACCCTGAGTTTGCGGCCTCAAGTGGAATGGACACCGCGATGCCCTGACTCGAAATAAGGCCGGATATCCCTGCAGTGACTGGAATGCAGGCTCGTCTTGCATCTCCCAAGACGAAAGGGTGTCTGAATCCCCTGTGGAGACCACAGAGAAAGACCTAGTTCCCCACCTCATCGCGACAGGAGGCCTCAAATCCTTTGAAAACTCCAGAGGTATGCGGAGATCAGTGCCTCCAAAGGAGACGATGCCTGACTCCTCGTGAAACTTGATAGGAGACCCAGGATTCCTGTGGCACGTGGAAAGGGACCCTTGGTCTCCCGTCTTAGCTGGAGAGGCGTCCCAATTGCCCTGCAAAGCCTCGAGGAGAATCCCGAGTTGTCCCTCGCAACTAGGCAGGAGTCCTGACGTCGCTGAAGAAACACGTGGGTGGAAGGGCCATCCCCGTCGTAACTCGAGAATATACCCCAGGTACCCGCCGCAACTCGAGAAAAACCATGAGACTTCCCCCTCGCCACGAGATGAGGCCCGATTCCCCTGCACTGCGTGCAGAGCAATTCCGTGTTGCACATCACACATGAAAGGAGCCTTGATTTCCTTCATGGCACTCCAGAGAAACCCCAAGAACACTGTTTCAAGGCTAGAGGGATCCTGAGGTCACTGTAGCAACACGAAAGAGCTCCGTGGACCAAGAATCAACACGAGATGAGAGGTTAGTCCCTGGCTTCGACTCCTGAGGAATACCACCTTACCACAAGCACCTCAAGAGGAGGCTTCTCTCAGCTCTAGGTATGTGAGAGGGATCCTGAGTTTGCGGCCTCAAGTGGAATGGACACCGCGATGCCCTGACTCGAAATAAGGCCGGATATCCCTGCAGTTACTTGAATGCAGGCTCGTCTTGCATCTCCCAAGAAGAAAGGATGTCTGAATCCCCTGTGGAGACCACAGAGAAACACCTAGTTCCCCACCTCATGGCGATCGGAGGCCTCACATCCTTTGAAAACTCCAGAGGTACGCGGAGATCAGTGCCTCCAAAGGAGACGATGCCTGACTCCTCGTGAAACTTGATAGGAGTCCCAGGATTCTTGTGGCACGTGGAAAGGGACCCTTCGTCTCCCGCCTCAGCTGGAGAGGCGTTCCAATTGCCCTGCCAAGCCTCGAGGAGAATCCCGAGTTGTGTCTCGCAACTAGGCAGGAGTCCTGACGTGGCTGAACAAACACGTGGGTGGAAGGGCCATCCCCGTCGTAACTCGAAAATATACCCCAGGTTCCCGCCGCAACTCGAGAAAAACCATGAGACTTCCCCCTCGATGCGAGATGAGGCCCGATTCCCCTGTACTGCGTGCAGAGCAATTCCGTCTTGCACATCACACATGAAAGGAGCCTTGATTTCCTTGATGGCACTCCAGAGAAAACCCAAGAACACTGTTTCAAGGATAGAGGGATCCTGAGGTCACTGTAGCAACACGAAAGAACTCTGTGGACCAAAAATCAACTCGAAAAGAGAGGTTAGTCCCTGGATTCGTCTCCAGAGGAATACCACCTTACCACAAGCACCTCAAGAGGAGGCTTCTCTCAGCTCTAGGTATGTGAGAGGGACCCTGAGTTTGCGGCCTCAAGTGGAATGGACACCGCGATGCCCTGACTCGAAATAAGGCCGGATATCCCTGCAGTGACTTCAATGCAGGCTCGTCTTGCATCTCCCAGGACGAAAGGATGTCTGAATCCCCTGTGGAAAGCACAGAGAAAGACTTAGTTCCCCACCTCATCGCGACCGATAGCCTCACATCCTTTGAAAACTCCAGAGGTACGCGGAGATCAGTGCCTCCAAAGGAGACGATGCCTGACTCCTCGTAAAACTTGATAGGAGTCCCAGGATTCCTGTGGCACTTGGAAAGGGACCCTTGGTCTCCCGCATCAGCTGGAGAGGCGTCCCAATTGCCCTGCCAAGCCTCGAGGAGAATCCAGAGTTGTCCCTCGCAACTAGGCAGGAGTCCTGACGTTGCTGAAGAAACACGTGGGTGGAAGGGCCATCCCCGTCGTAACTCGAGAATATACCCCAGGTTCCCGCCGCAACTCGAGAAAAACCATGAGACTTCCCCCTCGCCGCGAGATGAGGCCCGATTCCCCTGCACTGCGTGCAGAGCAATTCCGTGTTGCACATCACACATGAAAGGAGCCTTGATTTCCTTGATGGCACTCCAGAGAAACCCCAAGAACACTGTTTCAAGGCTAGAGGGATCCTGAGGTCACTGTAGCAACACGAAAGAGCTCCGTGGACCAAGAATCAACACGAGATGAGGGGTTAGTCCCTGGCTTCCACTCCTGAGGAATACCACCTTACCACAAGCAGCTCAAGAGGAGGCTTCTCTCAGCTCTAGGTATGTGAGAGGGATCCTGAGTTTTTGGCCTCAAGTGGAATGGACACCGCGATGCCCTGACTCGAAATAAGGCCGGATATCCCTGCAGTGACTTGAATGCAGGCTCGTCTTGCATCTCCCAAGAAGAAAGGATGTCTGAATCCCCTGTGGAGACCACAGAGAAACACCTAGTTCCCCACCTCATGGCGATCGGAGGCCTCACATCCTTTGAAAACTCCAGAGGTACGCGGAGATCAGTGCCTCCAAAGGAGACGATGCCTGACTCCTCGTGAAACTTGATAGGAGTCCCAGGATTCTTGTGGCACGTGGAAAGGGACCCTTGGTCTCCCGCCTCAGCTGGAGAGGCGTTCCAATTGCCCTGCCAAGCCTCGAGGAGAATCCCGAGTTGTCCCTCGCAACTAGGCAGGAGTCCTGACGTGGCTGAACAAACACGTGGGTGGAAGGGCCATCCCCGTCGTAACTCGAGAATATACCCCAGGTTCCCGCCGCAACTCGAGAAAAACCATGATACTTCCCCCTCGATGCGAGATGAGGCCCGATTCCCCTGTACTGCGTGCAGAGCAATTCCGTCTTGCACATCACACATGAAAGGAGCCTTGATTTCCTTGATGGCACTCCAGAGAAACCCCAAGAACACTGTTTCAAGGATAGAGGGATCCTGAGGTCACTGTAGCAACAAGAAAGAACTCTGTGGACCAAAAATCAACTCAAAAAGAGAGGTTAGTCCCTGGATTCGTCTCCAGAGGAATACCACCTTACCACAAGCACCTCAAGAGGAGGCTTCTCTCAGCTCTAGGTATGTGAGAGGGACCCTGAGTTTGCGGCCTCAAGTGGAATGGACACCGCGATGCCCTGACTCGAAATAAGGCCGGATATCCCTGCAGTGACTTCAATGCAGGCTCGTCTTGCATCTCCCAGGACGAAAGGGTGTCTGAATCCCCTGTGGAGACCACAGAGAAAGACTTAGCTCCCCACCTCATCGCGAACGATAGCCTCACATCCTTTGAAAACTCCAGAGGTACGCGGAGATCAGTGCCTCCAAAGGAGACGATGCCTGACTCCTCGTGAAATTTGATAGGAGTCCCAGGATTCCTGTGGCACTTGGAAAGGGACACTTGGTCTCCCGCCTCAGCTGGAGAGGCGTCCCAATTGCCCTGCCAAGCCTCGAGGAGAATCCAGAGTTGTCCCTCGCAACTAGGCAGGAGTCCTGACGTCGCTGAAGAAACACGTGGGTGGAAGGGCCATCCCCGTCGTAACTCGAGAATATACCCCAGGTTCCCGCCGCAACTCGAGAAAAACCATGAGACTTCCCCCTCGCCGCGAGATTAGGCCCGATTCCCCTGCACTGCGTGCAGAGCAATTCCGTGTTGCACATCACACATGAAAGGAGCCTTGATTTCCTTGATGGCACTCCAGAGAAACCCCAAGAACACTGTTTCAAGGCTAGAGGGATCCTGAGGTCACTGTAGCAACACGAAAGAGCTCCGTGGGCCAAAAATCAACTCGAGATGAGAGGTTAGTCCCTGGCTTCGACTCCAGAGGAATACCACCTTACCACAAGCACCTCAAGAGGAGGCTTCTCTCAGCTCTAGGTATGTGAGAGGGACCCTGAGTTTGCGGCCTCAAGTGGAATGGACACCGCGATGCCCTGACGCAAAATAAGGCTGGATATCCCTGCAGTGACTTGAATGCAGGCTCGTCTTGCATCTCCCAAGATGAAAGGATGTCTGAATCCCCTGTGGAGACCACAGAGAAAGACCTAGTTCCCCACCTCATCGCGACCGGAGGCCTCACATCCTTTGAAAACTCCAGAGGTACGCGGAGATCAGTGCCTCCAAAGGAGACGATGCCTGACTCCTCGTGAAACTTGATAGGAGTCCCAGGATTCCTGTGGCACGTGGAAAGGGACCCTTGGTCTCCCGCCTCAGCTGGAGAGACGTCCCAATTGCCTTGCCAAGCCTCGAGGAGAATCCCGAGTTGTGTCTCGCAACTAGGCAAGAGTCCTGACGTGGCTGAACAAACACGTGTGTGGAAGGGCCATCCCCGTCGTAACTCGAGAATATACCCCAGGTTCCCGCCGCAACTCGAGAAAAACCATGAGACTTCCCCCTCGCCGCGAGATGAGGCCCGATTCCCCTGCACTGCGTGCAGAGCAATTCCGTGTTGCACATCACACATGAAAGGAGCCTTGATTTCCTTGATGGCACTCCAGAGAAACCCCAAGAACACTGTTTCAAGGCTAGAGGGATCCTGAGGTCACTGTAGCAACACGAAAGAGCTCCGTGGACCAAAAATCAACTCGAGATGAGAGGTTAGTCCCTGGCTTCGACTCCAGAGGAATACCACCTTACCACAAGCACCTCAAGAGGAGGCTTCTCTCAGCTCTAGGTATGTGAGAGGGACCCTGAGTTTGCGGCCTCAAGTGGAATGGACACCGCGATGCCCTGACTCGAAATAAGGCCGGATATCCCTGCAGTGACTGGAATGCAGGCTCGTCTTGCATCTCCCAGGACGAAAGGATGTCTGAATCCCCTGTGGAGACCACAGAGAAAGACCTAGTTCCCCACCTCATCGCGACAGGAGGCCTCAAATCCTTTGAAAACTCCAGAGGTATGCGGAGATCAGTGCCTCCAAAGGAGACGATGCCTGACTCCTCGTGAAACTTGATAGGAGACCCAGGATTCCTGTGGCACGTGGAAAGGGACCCTTGGTCTCCCGTCTCAGCTGGAGAGGCATCCCAATTGCCCTGCCAAGCCTCGAGGAGAATCCCGAGTTGTCCCTCGCAAGTAGGCAGGAGTCCTGACGTCGCTGAAGAAACACGTGGGTGGAAGGGCCATCCCCGTCGTAACTCGAGAATATACCCCAGGTTCCCGCCGCAACTCGAGAAAAACCATGAGACTTCCCCCTCGCCACGAGATGAGGCCCGATTCCCCTGCACTGCGTGCAGAGCAATTCCGTGTTGCACATCACACATGAAAGGAGCCTTGATTTCCTTGATGGCACTCCAGAGAAACCCCAAGAACACTGTTTCAAGGCTAGAGGGATCCTGAGGTCACTGTAGCAACACGAAAGAGCTCCATGGACCAAGAATCAACACGAGATGAGAGGTTAGTCCCTGGCTTCGACTCCTGAGGAATACCACCTTACCACAAGCACCTCAAGAGGAGGCTTCTCTCAGCTCTAGGTATGTGAGAGGGATCCTGAGTTTGCGGCCTCAAGTGGAATGGACACCGCGATGCCCTGACGCGAAATAAGGCCGGATATCCCTGCCGTGACTTGAATGCAGGCTCGTCTTGCATCTCCCAAGAAGAAAGGATGTCTGAATCCCCTGTGGAGACCACAGAGAAACACCTAGTTCCCCACCTCATGGCGATCGGAGGCCTCACATCTTTTGAAAACTGCAGAGGTACGCGGAGATCAGTGCCTCCAAAGGAGACGATGCCTGACTCCTCGTGAAACTTGATAGGAGTCCCAGGATTCTTGTGGCACGTGGAAAGGGACCCTTCGTCTCCCGCCTCAGCTGGAGAGGCGTTCCAATTGCCCTGCCAAGCCTCAAGGAGAATCCCGAGTTGTGTCTCGCAACTAGGCAGGAGTCCTGACGTGGCTGAACAAACACGTGGGTGGAAGGGCCATCCCCGTCGTAACTCGAAAGTATACCCCAGGTTCCCGCCGCAACTCGAGAAAAACCATGAGACTTCCCCCTCGATGCGAGATGAGGCCCGATTCCCCTGTACTGCGTGCAGAGCAATTCCGTCTTGCACATCACACATGAAAGGAGCCTTGATTTCCTTGATGGCACTCCAGAGAAACCCCAAGAACACTGTTTCAAGGCTAGAGGGATCCTGAGGTCACTGTAGCAACACGAAAACACTCTGTGGACCAAAAATCAACTCGAAAAGAAAGGTTAGTCCCTGGATACGTCTCCAGAGGAATACCACCTTACCACAAGCACCTCAAGAGGAGGCTTCTCTCAGCTCTAGGTATGTGAAAGGGACCCTGAGTTTGCGGCCTCAAGTGGAATGGACACCGCGATGCCCTGACTCGAAATAAGGCCGGATATCCCTGCAGTGACTTCAATGCAGGCTCGTCTTGCATCTCCCAGGACGAAAGGATGTCTGAATCCCCTGTGGAAAGCACAGAGAAAGACTTAGTTCCCCACCTCATCGCGACCGATAGCCTCACATCCTTTGAAAACTCCAGAGGTACGCGGAGATCAGTGCCTCCAAAGGAGACGATGCCTGACTCCTCGTAAAACTTGATAGGAGTCCCAGGATTCCTGTGGCACTTGGAAAGGGACCCTTGGTCTCCCGCATCAGCTGGAGAGGCGTCCCAATTGCCTTGCCAAGCCTCGAGGAGAATCCAGACTTGTCCCTCGCAACTAGGCAGGAGTCCTGACGTTGCTGAAGAAACACGTGGGTGGAAGGGCCATCCCCGTCGTAACTCGAGAATATACCCCAGGTTCCCGCTGCAACTCGAGAAAAACCATGAGACTTCCCCCTCGCCGGGAGATGAGGCCCGATTCCCCTGCACTGCGTGCAGAGCAATTCCGTGTTGCACATCACACATGAAAGGAGCCTTGATTTCCTTGATGGCACTCCAGAGAAACCCCAAGAACACTGTTTCAAGGTTAGAGGGATCCTGAGGTCACTGTAGCAACACGAAAAAGCTCCTTGGGCCAAAAATCAACTCGAGATGAGAGGTTAGTCCCTGGCTTCGACTCCAGAGGAATACCACCTTACCACAAGAACCTCAAGAGGAGGCTTCTCTCAGCTCTAGGTATGTGAGAGGGACCCTGAGTTTGCGGCCTCAAGTGGAATGGACACCGCGATGCCCTGACGTGTAATAAGGCTGGATATCCCTGCAGTGACTTGAATGCAGGCTCGTCTTGCATCTCCCAAGATGAAAGGATGTCTGAATCCCCTGTGGAGACCACAGAGAAAGACCTAGTTCCCAACCTCATCGCGACCGGAGGCCTCACATCCTTTGAAAACTCCAGAGGTACGCGGAGATCAGTGCCTCCAAAGGAGACGATGCCTGACTCCTCGTGAAACTTGATAGGAGTCCCAGGATTCCTGTGGCACGTGGAAAGGGACCCTTGGTCTCCCGCCTCAGCTGGAGAGGCGTCCCAATTGCCTTGCCAAGCCTCGAGGAGAATCCCGAGTTGTGTCTCGCAACTAGGCAAGAGTCCTGACGTGGCTGAACAAACACGTGTGTGGAAGGGCCATCCCCGTCTTAACTCGAGAATACACCCCAGGTTCCCGCCGCAACTCGAGAAAAACCATGAGACTTCCCCCTCGCCGCGAGATGAGGCCCGATTCCCCTGCACTGCGTGCACAGCAATTCTGTGTTGCACATCACACATGAAAGGAGCCTTGATTTCCTTCATGGCACTCCAGAGAAACCCCAAGAATACTGTTTCAAGGCTAGAGGGATCCTGAGGTCACTGTAGCAACACGAAAGAGCGCCGTGGACCAAAAATCAACTCGAGATGAGAGGTTAGTCCCTGGCTTCGACTCCAGAGGAATACCACCTTACCACAAGCACCTCAAGAGGAGGCTTCTCTCAGCTCTAGGTATGTGAGAGGGACCCTGAGTTTGCGGCCTCAAGTGGAATGGACACCGCAATGCCCTGACTCGAAATAAGGCCGGATATCCCTGCAGTTACTTGAATGCAGGCTCGTCTTGCATCTCCCAAGAAGAAAGGATGTCTGAATCCCCTGTGGAGACCACAGAGAAACACCTAGTTCCCCACCTCATGGCGATCGGAGGCCTCACATCCTTTGAAAACTCCAGAGGTACGCGGAGATCAGTGCCTCCAAAGGAGACGATGCCTGACTCCTCGTGAAACTTGATAGGAGTCCCAGGATTCTTGTGGCACGTGGAAAGGGACCCTTCGTCTCCCGCCTCAGCTGGAGAGGCGTTCCAATTGCCCTGCCAAGCCTCGAGGAGAATCCCGAGTTGTGTCTCGCAACTAGGCAGGAGTCCTGACGTGGCTGAACAAACACGTGGGTGGAAGGGCCATCCCCGTCGTAACTCGAAAATATACCCCAGGTTCCCGCCGCAACTCGAGAAAAACCATGAGACTTCCCCCTCGATGCGAGATGAGGCCCGATTCCCCTGTACTGCGTGCAGAGCAATTCCGTCTTGCACATCACACATGAAAGGAGCCTTGATTTCCTTGATGGCACTCCAGAGAAAACCCAAGAACACTGTTTCAAGGATAGAGGGATCCTGAGGTCACTGTAGCAACACGAAAGAACTCTGTGGACCAAAAATCAACTCGAAAAGAGAGGTTAGTCCCTGGATTCGTCTCCAGAGGAATACCACCTTACCACAAGCACCTCAAGAGGAGGCTTCTCTCAGCTCTAGGTATGTGAGAGGGACCCTGAGTTTGCGGCCTCAAGTGGAATGGACACCGCGATGCCCTGACTCGAAATAAGGCCGGATATCCCTGCAGTGACTTGAATGCAGGCTCGTCTTGCATCTCCCAGGACGAAAGGATGTCTGAATCCCCTGTGGAAAGCACAGAGAAAGACTTAGTTCCCCACCTCATCGCGACCGATAGCCTCACATCCTTTGAAAACTCCAGAGGTACGCGGAGATCAGTGCCTCCAAAGGAGACGATGCCTGACTCCTCGTAAAACTTGATAGGAGTCCCAGGATTCCTGTGGCACTTGGAAAGGGACCCTTGGTCTCCCGCATCAGCTGGAGAGGCGTCCCAATTGCCCTGCCAAGCCTCGAGGAGAATCCAGAGTTGTCCCTCGCAACTAGGCAGGAGTCCTGACGTTGCTGAAGAAACACGTGGGTGGAAGGGCCATCCCCGTCGTAACTCGAGAATATACCCCAGGTTCCCGCCGCAACTCGAGAAAAACCATGAGACTTCCCCCTCGCCGCGAGATGAGGCCCGATTCCCCTGCACTGCGTGCAGAGCAATTCCGTGTTGCACATCACACATGAAAGGAGCCTTGATTTCCTTGATGGCACTCCAGAGAAACCCCAAGAACACTGTTTCAAGGCTAGAGGGATCCTGAGGTCACTGTAGCAACACGAAAGAGCTCCGTGGACCAAGAATCAACACGAGATGAGGGGTTAGTCCCTGGCTTCCACTCCTGAGGAATACCACCTTACCACAAGCAGCTCAAGAGGAGGCTTCTCTCAGCTCTAGGTATGTGAGAGGGATCCTGAGTTTTTGGCCTCAAGTGGAATGGACACCGCGATGCCCTGACTCGAAATAAGGCCGGATATCCCTGCAGTGACTTGAATGCAGGCTCGTCTTGCATCTCCCAAGAAGAAAGGATGTCTGAATCCCCTGTGGAGACCACAGAGAAACACCTAGTTCCCCACCTCATGGCGATCGGAGGCCTCACATCCTTTGAAAACTCCAGAGGTACGCGGAGATCAGTGCCTCCAAAGGAGACGATGCCTGACTCCTCGTGAAACTTGATAGGAGTCCCAGGATTCTTGTGGCACGTGGAAAGGGACCCTTGGTCTCCCGCCTCAGCTGGAGAGGCGTTCCAATTGCCCTGCCAAGCCTCGAGGAGAATCCCGAGTTGTCCCTCGCAACTAGGCAGGAGTCCTGACGTGGCTGAACAAACACGTGGGTGGAAGGGCCATCCCCGTCGTAACTCGAGAATATACCCCAGGTTCCCGCCGCAACTCGAGAAAAACCATGATACTTCCCCCTCGATGCGAGATGAGGCCCGATTCCCCTGTACTGCGTGCAGAGCAATTCCGTCTTGCACATCACACATGAAAGGAGCCTTGATTTCCTTGATGGCACTCCAGAGAAACCCCAAGAACACTGTTTCAAGGATAGAGGGATCCTGAGGTCACTGTAGCAACAGGAAAGAACTCTGTGGACCAAAAATGAACTCAAAAAGAGAGGTTAGTCCCTGGATTCGTCTCCAGAGGAATACCACCTTACCACAAGCACCTCAAGAGGAGGCTTCTCTCAGCTCTAGGTATGTGAGAGGGACCCTGAGTTTGCGGCCTCAAGTGGAATGGACACCGCGATGCCCTGACTCGAAATAAGGCCGGATATCCCTGCAGTGACTTCAATGCAGGCTCGTCTTGCATCTCCCAGGACGAAAGGGTGTCTGAATCCCCTGTGGAGACCACAGAGAAAGACTTAGCTCCCCACCTCATCGCGAACGATAGCCTCACATCCTTTGAAAACTCCAGAGGTACGCGGAGATCAGTGCCTCCAAAGGAGACGATGCCTGACTCCTCGTGAAACTTGATAGGAGTCCCAGGATTCCTGTGGCACTTGGAAAGGGACACTTGGTCTCCCGCCTCAGCTGGAGAGGCGTCCCAATTGCCCTGCCAAGCCTCGAGGAGAATCCAGAGTTGTCCCTCGCAACTAGGCAGGAGTCCTGACGTCGCTGAAGAAACACGTGGGTGGAAGGGCCATCCCCGTCGTAACTCGAGAATATACCCCAGGTTCCCGCCGCAACTCGAGAAAAACCATGAGACTTCCCCCTCGCCGCGAGATTAGGCCCGATTCCCCTGCACTGCGTGCAGAGCAATTCCGTGTTGCACATCACACATGAAAGGAGCCTTGATTTCCTTGATGGCACTCCAGAGAAACCCCAAGAACACTGTTTCAAGGCTAGAGGGATCCTGAGGTCACTGTAGCAACACGAAAGAGCTCCGTGGGCCAAAAATCAACTCGAGATGAGAGGTTAGTCCCTGGCTTCGACTCCAGAGGAATACCACCTTACCACAAGCACCTCAAGAGGAGGCTTCTCTCAGCTCTAGGTATGTGAGAGGGACCCTGAGTTTGCGGCCTCAAGTGGAATGGACACCGCGATGCCCTGACGCAAAATAAGGCTGGATATCCCTGCAGTGACTTGAATGCAGGCTCGTCTTGCATCTCCCAAGATGAAAGGATGTCTGAATCCCCTGTGGAGACCACAGAGAAAGACCTAGTTCCCCACCTCATCGCGACCGGAGGCCTCACATCCTTTGAAAACTCCAGAGGTACGCGGAGATCAGTGCCTCCAAAGGAGACGATGCCTGACTCCTCGTGAAACTTGATAGGAGTCCCAGGATTCCTGTGGCACGTGGAAAGGGACCCTTGGTCTCCCGCCTCAGCTGGAGAGACGTCCCAATTGCCTTGCCAAGCCTCGAGGAGAATCCCGAGTTGTGTCTCGCAACTAGGCAAGAGTCCTGACGTGGCTGAACAAACACGTGTGTGGAAGGGCCATCCCCGTCGTAACTCGAGAATATACCCCAGGTTCCCGCCGCAACTCGAGAAAAACCATGAGACTTCCCCCTCGCCGCGAGATGAGGCCCGATTCCCCTGCACTGCGTGCAGAGCAATTCCGTGTTGCACATCACACATGAAAGGAGCCTTGATTTCCTTGATGGCACTCCAGAGAAACCCCAAGAACACTGTTTCAAGGCTAGAGGGATCCTGAGGTCACTGTAGCAACACGAAAGAGCTCCGTGGACCAAAAATCAACTCGAGATGAGAGGTTAGTCCCTGGCTTCGACTCCAGAGGAATACCACCTTACCACAAGCACCTCAAGAGGAGGCTTCTCTCAGCTCTAGGTATGTGAGAGGGACCCTGAGTTTGCGGCCTCAAGTGGAATGGACACCGCGATGCCCTGACTCGAAATAAGGCCGGATATCCCTGCAGTGACTGGAATGCAGGCTCGTCTTGCATCTCCCAGGACGAAAGGATGTCTGAATCCCCTGTGGAGACCACAGAGAAAGACCTAGTTCCCCACCTCATCGCGACAGGAGGCCTCAAATCCTTTGAAAACTCCAGAGGTATGCGGAGATCAGTGCCTCCAAAGGAGACGATGCCTGACTCCTCGTGAAACTTGATAGGAGACCCAGGATTCCTGTGGCACGTGGAAAGGGACCCTTGGTCTCCCGTCTCAGCTGGAGAGGCATCCCAATTGCCCTGCCAAGCCTCGAGGAGAATCCCGAGTTGTCCCTCGCAAGTAGGCAGGAGTCCTGACGTCGCTGAAGAAACACGTGGGTGGAAGGGCCATCCCCGTCGTAACTCGAGAATATACCCCAGGTTCCCGCCGCAACTCGAGAAAAACCATGAGACTTCCCCCTCGCCACGAGATGAGGCCCGATTCCCCTGCACTGCGTGCAGAGCAATTCCGTGTTGCACATCACACATGAAAGGAGCCTTGATTTCCTTGATGGCACTCCAGAGAAACCCCAAGAACACTGTTTCAAGGCTAGAGGGATCCTGAGGTCACTGTAGCAACACGAAAGAGCTCCGTGGACCAAGAATCAACACGAGATGAGAGGTTAGTCCCTGGCTTCGACTCCTGAGGAATACCACCTTACCACAAGCACCTCAAGAGGAGGCTTCTCTCAGCTCTAGGTATGTGAGAGGGATCCTGAGTTTGCGGCCTCAAGTGGAATGGACACCGCGATGCCCTGACGCGAAATAAGGCCGGATATCCCTGCCGTGACTTGAATGCAGGCTCGTCTTGCATCTCCCAAGAAGAAAGGATGTCTGAATCCCCTGTGGAGACCACAGAGAAACACCTAGTTCCCCACCTCATGGCGATCGGAGGCCTCACATCTTTTGAAAACTGCAGAGGTACGCGGAGATCAGTGCCTCCAAAGGAGACGATGCCTGACTCCTCGTGAAACTTGATAGGAGTCCCAGGATTCTTGTGGCACGTGGAAAGGGACCCTTCGTCTCCCGCCTCAGCTGGAGAGGCGTTCCAATTGCCCTGCCAAGCCTCAAGGAGAATCCCGAGTTGTGTCTCGCAACTAGGCAGGAGTCCTGACGTGGCTGAACAAACACGTGGGTGGAAGGGCCATCCCCGTCGTAACTCGAAAATATACCCCAGGTTCCCGCCGCAACTCGAGAAAAACCATGAGACTTCCCCCTCGATGCGAGATGAGGCCCGATTCCCCTGTACTGCGTGCAGAGCAATTCCGTCTTGCACATCACACATGAAAGGAGCCTTGATTTCCTTGATGGCACTCCAGAGAAACCCCAAGAACACTGTTTCAAGGCTAGAGGGATCCTGAGGTCACTGTAGCAACACGAAAAAACTCTGTGGACCAAAAATCAACTCGAAAAGAAAGGTTAGTCCCTGGATACGTCTCCAGAGGAATACCACCTTACCACAAGCACCTCAAGAGGAGGCTTCTCTCAGCTCTAGGTATGTGAAAGGGACCCTGAGTTTGCGGCCTCAAGTGGAATGGACACCGCGATGCCCTGACTCGAAATAAGGCCGGATATCCCTGCAGTGACTTCAATGCAGGCTCGTCTTGCATCTCCCAGGACGAAAGGATGTCTGAATCCCCTGTGGAAAGCACAGAGAAAGACTTAGTTCCCCACCTCATCGCGACCGATAGCCTCACATCCTTTGAAAACTCCAGAGGTACGCGGAGATCAGTGCCTCCAAAGGAGACGATGCCTGACTCCTCGTAAAACTTGATAGGAGTCCCAGGATTCCTGTGGCACTTGGAAAGGGACCCTTGGTCTCCCGCATCAGCTGGAGAGGCGTCCCAATTGCCTTGCCAAGCCTCGAGGAGAATCCAGACTTGTCCCTCGCAACTAGGCAGGAGTCCTGACGTTGCTGAAGAAACACGTGGGTGGAAGGGCCATCCCCGTCGTAACTCGAGAATATACCCCAGGTTCCCGCTGCAACTCGAGAAAAACCATGAGACTTCCCCCTCGCCGCGAGATGAGGCCCGATTCCCCTGCACTGCGTGCAGAGCAATTCCGTGTTGCACATCACACATGAAAGGAGCCTTGATTTCCTTGATGGCACTCCAGAGAAACCCCAAGAACACTGTTTCAAGGTTAGAGGGATCCTGAGGTCACTGTAGCAACACGAAAAAGCTCCTTGGGCCAAAAATCAACTCGAGATGAGAGGTTAGTCCCTGGCTTCGACTCCAGAGGAATACCACCTTACCACAAGAACCTCAAGAGGAGGCTTCTCTCAGCTCTAGGTATGTGAGAGGGACCCTGAGTTTGCGGCCTCAAGTGGAATGGACACCGCGATGCCCTGACGTGTAATAAGGCTGGATATCCCTGCAGTGACTTGAATGCAGGCTCGTCTTGCATCTCCCAAGATGAAAGGATGTCTGAATCCCCTGTGGAGACCACAGAGAAAGACCTAGTTCCCAACCTCATCGCGACCGGAGGCCTCACATCCTTTGAAAACTCCAGAGGTACGCGGAGATCAGTGCCTCCAAAGGAGACGATGCCTGACTCCTCGTGAAACTTGATAGGAGTCCCAGGATTCCTGTGGCACGTGGAAAGGGACCCTTGGTCTCCCGCCTCAGCTGGAGAGGCGTCCCAATTGCCTTGCCAAGCCTCGAGGAGAATCCCGAGTTGTGTCTCGCAACTAGGCAAGAGTCCTGACGTGGCTGAACAAACACGTGTGTGGAAGGGCCATCCCCGTCTTAACTCGAGAATACACCCCAGGTTCCCGCCGCAACTCGAGAAAAACCATGAGACTTCCCCCTCGCCGCGAGATGAGGCCCGATTCCCCTGCACTGCGTGCACAGCAATTCTGTGTTGCACATCACACATGAAAGGAGCCTTGATTTCCTTCATGGCACTCCAGAGAAACCCCAAGAATACTGTTTCAAGGCTAGAGGGATCCTGAGGTCACTGTAGCAACACGAAAGAGCGCCGTGGACCAAAAATCAACTCGAGATGAGAGGTTAGTCCCTGGCTTCGACTCCAGAGGAATACCACCTTACCACAAGCACCTCAAGAGGAGGCTTCTCTCAGCTCTAGGTATGTGAGAGGGACCCTGAGTTTGCGGCCTCAAGTGGAATGGACACCGCAATGCCCTGACTCGAAATAAGGCCGGATATCCCTGCAGTGACTGGAATGCAGGCTCGTCTTGCATCTCCCAAGACGAAAGGGTGTCTGAATCCCCTGTGGAGACCACAGAGAAACACCTAGTTCCCCACCTCATGGCGATCGGAGGCCTCACATCCTTTGAAAACTCCAGAGGTACGCGGAGATCAGTGCCTCCAAAGGAGACGATGCCTGACTCCTCGTGAAACTTGATAGGAGTCCCAGAATTCTTGTGGCATGTGGAAAGGGACCCTTGGTCTCCCGCCTCAGCTGGAGAGGCGTTCCAATTGCCCTGCCAAGCCTCGAGGAGAATCCCGAGTTGTCCCTCGCAACTAGGCAGGAGTCCTGACGTGGCTGAACAAACACGTGGGTGGAAGGGCCATCCCCGTCGTAACTCGAGAATATACCCCAGGTTCCCGCCGCAACTCGAGAAAAACCATGAGACTTCCCCCTCGATGCGAGATGAGGCCCGATTCCCCTGTACTGCGTGCAGAGCAATTCCGTCTTGCACATCACACATGAAAGGAGCCTTGATTTCCTTGATGGCACTCCAGAGAAACCCCAAGAACACTGTTTCAAGGCTAGAGGGATCCTGAGGTCACTGTAGCAACACGAAAGAACTCTGTGGACAAAAATCAACTCAACAAGAGAGGTTAGTCCCTGGATTCGACTCCTGAGGAATACCACCTTACCACAAGCACCTCAAGAGGAGGCTTCTCTCAGCTCTAGGTATGTGAGAGGGACCCTGAGTTTGCGGCCTCAAGTGGAATGGACACCGCGATGCCCTGACTCGAAATAAGGCCGGATATCCCTGCAGTGACTTCAATGCAGGCTCGTCTTGCATCTCCCAGGACGAAAGGGTGTGTGAATCCCCTGTGGAGACCACAGAGAAAGACTTAGCTCCCCACCTTATCGCGAACGATAGCCTCACATCCTTTGAAAACTCCAGAGGTACGCGGAGATCAGTGCCTCCAAAGGAGACGATGCCTGACTCCTCGTGAAACTTGATAGGAGTCCCAGGATTCCTGTGGCACTTGGAAAGGGACACTTGGTCTCCCGCCTCAGCTGGAGAGGCGTCCCAATTGCCCTGCCAAGCCTCGAGGAGAATCCAGAGTTGTCCCTCGCAACTAGGCAGGAGTCCTGACGTCGCTGAAGAAACACGTGGGTGGAAGGGCCATCCCCGTCGTAACTCGAGAATATACCCCAGGTTCCCGCCGCAACTCGAGAAAAACCATGAGACTTCCCCCTCGCCGCGAGATGAGGCCCGATTCCCCTGCACTGCGTGCAGAGCAATTCCGTGTTGCACATCACACATGAAAGGAGCCTTGATTTCCTTGATGGCACTCCAGAGAAACCCCAAGAACACTGTTTCAAGGCTAGAGGGATCCTGAGGTCACTGTAGCAACACGAAACAGCTCCGTGGACCAAAAATCAACTCGAGATGAGAGGTTAGTCCCTGGCTTCGACTCCAGAGGAATACCACCTTACCACAAGCACCTCAAGAGGAGGCTTCTCTCAGCTCTAGGTATGTGAGAGGGACCCTGAGTTTGCGGCCTCAAGTGGAATGGACACCGCGATGCCCTGACGCAAAATAAGGCTGGATATCCCTGCAGTGACTTGAATGCAGGCTCGTCTTGCATCTCCCAAGATGAAAGGATGTCTGAATCCCCTGTGGAGACCACAGAGAAAGACCTAGTTCCCCACCTCATCGCGACCGGAGGCCTCACATCCTTTGAAAACTCCAGAGGTACGCGGAGATCAGTGCCTCCAAAGGAGACGATGCCTGACTCCTCGTGAAACTTGATAGGAGTCCCAGGATTCCTGTGGCACGTGGAAAGGGACCCTTGGTCTCCCGCCTCAGCTGGAGAGGCGTCCCAATTGCCTTGCCAAGCCTCGAGGAGAATCCCGAGTTGTGTCTCGCAACTAGGCAAGAGTCCTGACGTGGCTGAACAAACACGTGTGTGGAAGGGCCATCCCCGTCTTAACTCGAGAATACACCCCAGGTTCCCGCCGCAACTCGAGAAAAACCATGAGACTTCCCCCTCGCCGCGAGATGAGGCCCGATTCCCCTGCACTGCGTGCACAGCAATTCTGTGTTGCACATCACACATGAAAGGAGCCTTGATTTCCTTCATGGCACTCCAGAGAAACCCCAAGAACACTGTTTCAAGGCTAGAGGGATCCTGAGGTCACTGTAGCAACACGAAAGAGCTCCGTGGACCAAAAATCAACTCGAGATGAGAGGTTAGTCCCTGGCTTCGACTCCAGAGGAATACCACATTACCACAAGCACCTCAAGAGGAGGCTTCTCTCAGCTCTAGGTATGTGAGAGGGACCCTGAGTTTGCGGCCTCAAGTGGAATGGACACCGCGATGCCCTGACTCGAAATAAGGCCGGATATCCCTGCAGTGACTTCAATGCAGGCTCGTCTTGCATCTCCCAAGAAGAAAGGATGTCTGAATCCCCTGTGGAGACCACAGAGAAACACCTAGTTCCCCACCTCATGGCGATCGGAGGCCTCACATCCTTTGAAAACTCCAGAGGCACGCGGAGATCAGTGCCTCCAAAGGAGACGATGCCTGACTCCTCGTGAAACTTGATAGGAGTCCCAGGATTCTTGTGGCACGTGGAAAGGGACCCTTGGTCTCCCGCCTCAGCTGGAGAGGCGTTCCAATTGCCCTGCCAAGCCTCGAGGAGAATCCCGAGTTGTGTCTCGCAACTAGGCAGGAGTCCTGACGTGGCTGAACAAACACGTGGGTGGAAGGGCCATCCCCGTCGTAACTCGAAAATATACCCCAGGTTCCCGCCGCAACTCGAGAAAAACCATGAGACTTCCCCCTCGATGCGAGATGAGGCCCGATTCCCCTGTACTGCGTGCAGAGCAATTCCGTGTTGCACATCACACATGAAAGGAGCCTTGATTTCCTTGATGGCACTCCAGAGAAACCCCAAGAACACTGTTTCAAGGCTAGAGGGATCCTGAGGTCACTGTAGCAACACGAAAGAACTCTGTGGACCAAAAATCAACTCGAAAAGAGAGGTTAGTCCCTGGATTCGTCTCCAGAGGAATACCACCTTACCACAAGCACCTCAAGAGGAGGCTTCTCTCAGCTCTAGGTATGTGAGAGGGACCCTGAGTTTGCGGACTCAAGTGGAATGGACACCGCGATGCCCTGACTCGAAATAAGGCCGGATATCCCTGCAGTGACTTCAATGCAGGCTCGTCTTGCATCTCCCAGGACGAAAGGATGTCTGAATCCCCTGTGGAAAGCACAGAGAAAGACTTAGTTCCCCACCTCATCGCGACCGATAGCCTCACATCCTTTGAAAACTCCAGAGGTACGCGGAGATCAGTGCCTCCAAAGGAGACGATGCCTGACTCCTCGTGAAACTTGATAGGAGTCCCAGGATTCCTGTGGCACTTGGAAAGGGACCCTTGGTCTCCCGCCTCAGCTGGAGAGGCGTCCCAATTGCCCTGCCAAGCCTCGAGGAGAATCCAGAGTTGTCCCTCGCAACTAGGCAGGAGTCCTGACGTTGCTGAAGAAACACGTGGGTGGAAGGGCCATCCCCGTCGTAACTCGAGAATATACCCCAGGTTCCCGCCGCAACTCGAGAAAAACCATGAGACTTCCCCCTCGCCGCGAGATGAGGCCCGATTCCCCTGCACTGCGTGCAGAGTAATTCCGTGTTGCACATCACACATGAAAGGAGCCTTGATTTCCTTGATGGCACTCCAGAGAAACCCCAAGAACACTGTTTCAAGGCTAGAGGGATCCTGAGGTCACTGTAGCAACACGAAAAAGCTCCTTGGGCCAAAAATCAACTCGAGATGAGAGGTTAGTCCCTGGCTTCGACTCCAGAGGAATACCACCTTACCACAAGCACCTCAAGAGGAGGCTTCTCTCAGCTCTAGGTATGTGAGAGGGACCCTGAGTTTGCGGCCTCAAGTGGAATGGACACCGCGATGCCCTGACGTGAAATAAGGCTGGATATCCCTGCAGTGACTTGAATGCAGGCTCGTCTTGCATCTCCCAAGATGAAAGGATGTCTGAATCCCCTGTGGAGACCACAGAGAAAGACCTAGTTCCCAACCTCATCGCGACCGGAGGCCTCACATCCTTTGAAAACTCCAGAGGTACGCGGAGATCAGTGCCTCCAAAGGAGACGATGCCTGACTCCTCGTGAAACTTGATAGGAGTCCCAGGATTCCTGTGGCATGTGGAAAGGGACCCTTGGTCTCCCGCCTCAGCTGGAGAGGCGTCCCAATTGCCTTGCCAAGCCTCGAGGAGAATCCCGAGTTGTGTCTCGCAACTAGGCAAGAGTCCTGACGTGGCTGAACAAACACGTGTGTGGAAGGGCCATCCCCGTCTTAACTCGAGAATACACCCCAGGTTCCCGCCGCAACTCGAGAAAAACCATGAGACTTCCCCCTCGCCGCGAGATGAGGCCCGATTCCCCTGCACTGCGTGCACAGCAATTCTGTGTTGCACATCACACATGAAAGGAGCCTTGACTTCCTTCATGGCACTCCAGAGAAACCCCAAGAACACTGTTTCAAGGCTAGAGGGATCCTGAGGTCACTGTAGCAACACGAAAGAGCTCCGTGGACCAAAAATCAACTCGAGATGAGAGGTTAGTCCCTGGCTTCGACTCCAGAGGAATACCACATTACCACAAGCACCTCAAGAGGAGGCTTCTCTCAGCTCTAGGTATGTGAGAGGGACCCTGAGTTTGCGGCCTCAAGTGGAATGGACACCGCGATGCCCTGACTCGAAATAAGGCCGGATATCCCTGCAGTGACTTCAATGCAGGCTCGTCTTGCATCTCCCAGGACGAAAGGATGTCTGAATCCCCTGTGGAAAGCACAGAGAAAGACTTAGTTCCCCACCTCATCGCGACCGATAGCCTCACATCCTTTGAAAACTCCAGAGGTACGCGGAGATCAGTGCCTCCAAAGGAGACGATGCCTGACTCCTCGTGAAACTTGATAGGAGTCCCAGGATTCCTGTGGCACTTGGAAAGGGACACTTGGTCTCCCGCCTCAGCTGGAGAGGCGTCCCAATTGCCCTGCCAAGCCTCGAGGAGAATCCAGAGTTGTCCCTCGCAACTAGGCAGGAGTCCTGACGTTGCTGAAGAAACACGTGGGTGGAAGGGCCATCCCCGTCGTAACTCGAGAATATACCCCAGGTTCCCGCCGCAACTCGAGAAAAACCATGAGACTTCCCCCTCGCCGCGAGATGAGGCCCGATTCCCCTGCACTGCGTGCAGAGCAATTCCGTGTTGCACATCACACATGAAAGGAGCCTTGATTTCCTTGATGGCACTCCAGAGAAACCCCAAGAACACTGTTTCAAGGCTAGAGGGATCCTGAGGTCACTGTAGCAACACGAAAGAGCTCCGTGGGCCAAATATCAACTCGAGATGAGAGGTTAGTCCCTGGCTTCGACTCCAGAGGAATACCACCTTACCACAAGCACCTCAAGAGGAGGCTTCTCTCAGCTCTAGGTATGTGAGAGGGACCCTGAGTTTGCGGCCTCAAGTGGAATGGACACCGCGATGCCCTGACGCAAAATAAGGCTGGATATCCCTGCAGTGACTTGAATGCAGGCTCGTCTTGCATCTCCCAAGATGAAAGGATGTCTGAATCCCCTGTGGAGACCACAGAGAAAGACCTAGTTCCCCACCTCATCGCGACCGGAGGCCTCACATCCTTTGAAAACTCCAGAGGTATGCGGAGATTAGTGCCTCCAAAGGAGACGATGCCTGACTCCTCGTGAAACTTGATAGGAGTCCCAGGATTCCTGTGGCACGTGGAAAGGGACCCTTGGTCTCCCGCCTCAGCTGGAGAGGCGTCCCAATTGCCTTGCCAAGCCTCGAGGAGTATCCCGAGTTGTGTCTCGCAACTAGGCAGGAGTCCTGACGTGGCTGAACAAACACGTGTGTGGAAGGGCCATCCCCGTCGTAACTCGAGAATATACCCCAGGTTCCCGCTGCAACTCGAGAAAAACCATGAGACTTCCCCCTCGATGCGAGAAGAGGCCCGATTCCCCTGTACTGCGTGCAGAGCAATTCTGTCTTGCACATCACACATGAGAGGAGCCTTGATTTCCTTGATGGCACTCCAGAGAAACTGCAAGAACCCTGTTTCAAGGATAGAGGGATCCTGAGGTCACTGTAGCAACACGAAAGTACACTGTGGACCAAAAATCAACTCGAAAAGAGAGGATAGTCCCTGGATTCATCTCCAGAGGAATACCACCTTACCACAAGCACCTCAAGAGGAGGCTTCTCTCAGCTCTAGGTATGTGAGAGGGACCCTGAGTTTGCGGCCTCAAGTGGAATGGACACCGCGATGCCCTGACTCAAAATAAGGCCGGATATCCCTGCAGTGACTTCAATGCAGGCTCGTCTTGCATCTCCCAGGATGAAAGGATGTCTGAATCCCCTGTGGAAAGCACAGAGAAAGACTTAGTTCCCCACATCATCGCGACCGATAGCCTCACATCCTTTGAAAACTCCAGAGGTATGCGGAGATCAGTGCCTCCAAAGGAGACGATGCCTGACTCCTCGTGAAACTTGATAGGAGTCCCAGGATTCCTGTGGCACTTGGAAAGGGACCCTTGGTCTCCCGCCTCAGCTGGAGAGGCGTCCCAATTGCCCTGCCAAGCCTCGAGGAGAATCCAGAGTTGTCCCTCGCAACTAGGCAGGAGTCCTGACGTCGCTGAAGAAACACGTGTGTGGAAGGGCCATCCCCGTCTTAACTCGAGAATATACCCCAGGTTCCCGCCGCAACTCGAGAAAAACCATGAGACTTCCCCCTCGCCGCGAGATGAGGCCCGATTCCCCTGCACTGCGTGCAGAGCAATTCCGTGTTGCACATCACACATGAAAGGAGCCTTGATTTCCTTGATGGCACTCCAGAGAAACCCCAAGAACACTGTTTCAAGGCTAGAGGGATCCTGAGGTCACTGTAGCAACACGAAAGAGCTCCGTGGGCCAAAAATCAACTCGAGATGAGAGGTTAGTCCCTGGCTTCGACTCGAGAGGAATACCACCTTACCACAAGCACCTCAAGAGGAGGCTTCTCTCAGCTCTAGGTATGTGAGAGGGACCCTGAGTTTGTGGCCTCAAGTGGAATGGACACCGCGATGCCCTGACTCGAAATAAGGCCGGATATCCCTGCAGTGACTTGAATGCAGGCTCGTCTTTCATCTCCCAAGATGAAAGGATGTCTGAATCCCCTGTGGAGACCACGGAGAAAGACCTAGTTCCCCACCTCATCACGACCGGAGGCCTCACATCCTTTGAAAACTCCAGAGGTATGCGGAGATCAGTGCCTCCAAAGGAGACGATGCCTGACTCCTCGTGAAACTTGATAGGAGTCCCAGGATTCCTGTGGCACGTGGAAAGGGACCCTTGGTCTCCCGCCTCAGCTGGAGAGGCGTTCCAATTGCCCTGCCAAGCCTCGAGGAGAATCCCGAGCTGTCCCTCGCAACTAGGCAGGAGTCCTGACGTGGCTGAACAAACACGTGGGTGGAAGGGCCATCCCCGTCGTAACTCGAGAATATACCCCAGGTTCCCACCGCAACTCGAGAAAAACCATGAGACATCCCCCTCGATGCGAGATGAGGCCTGATTCCCCTGCACTGCGTGCAGAGCAATTCCGTCTTGCACATCACACATGAAAGGAGCCTTGATTTCCTTGATGGCACCCCAGAGAAACCCCAAGAACACTGTTTCAAGGCTAGAGGGATCCTGAGGTCACTGTAGCAACACGAAAGAGCTCCGTGGACCAAGAATCAACACGAGATGAGAGGTTAGTCCCTGGCTTCGACTCCTGAGGAATACCACCTTACCACAAGCACCTCAAGAGGAGGCTTCTCTCAGCTCTAGGTATGTGAGAGGGACCCTGAGTTTGCGGCCTCAAGTGGAATGGACACCGCGATGCCCTGACTCGAAATAAGGCCGGATATCCCTGCAGTGACTTCAATGTAGTCTCGTCTTGCAACTCCCAAGAAGAAAGGATGTCTGAATCCCCTGTGGAGACAACAGAGAAAGACCTAGTTCCCCACCTCATCGCGACCGATAGCCTCACATCCTTTGAAAACTCCAGAGGTACGCGGAGATCAGTGCCTCCAAAGGAGACGATGCCTGACTCCTCGTGAAACTTGATAGGAGTCCCAGGATTCCTGTGGCACTTGGAAAGGGACCCTTGGTCTCCCGCCTCAGCTGGAGAGGCGTCCCAATTGCCCTGCCAAGCCTCGAGGAGAATCCAGAGTTGTCCCTCGCAACTAGGCAGGAGTCCTGACGTCGCTGAAGAAACACGTGGGTGGAAGGGCCATCCCCGTCGAAACTCGAGAATATACCCCAGGTTCCCGCCGCAACTCGAGAAAAACCATGAGACTTCCCCCTCGCCGCGAGATGAGGCCCGATTCCCCTGCACTGCGTGCAGAGCAATTCCGTGTTGCACATCACACATGAAAGGAGCCTTGATTTCCTTGATGGCACTCCAGAGAAACCCCAAGAACACTGTTTCAAGGCTAGAGGGATCCTGAGGTCACTGTAGCAACACGAAAAAGCTCCTTGGGCCAAAAATCAACTCGAGATGAGAGGTTAGTCCCTGGCTTCGACTCCAGAGGAATACCACCTTACCACAAGCACCTCAAGAGGAGGCTTCTCTCAGCTCTAGGTATGTGAGAGGGACCCTGAGTTTGCGGCCTCAAGTGGAATGGACACCGCGATGCCCTGACGCGAAATAAGGCTGGATATCCCTGCAGTGACTTGAATGCAGGCTCGTCTTGCATCTCCCAAGATGAAAGGATGTCTGAATCCCCTGTGGAGACCACAGAGAAAGACCTAGATCCCCACCTCATCGCGACCGGAGGCCTCACATCCTTTGAAAACTCCAGAGGTACGCGGAGATCAGTGCCTCCAAAGGAGACGATGCCTGACTCCTCGTGAAACTTGATAGGAGTCCCAGGATTCCTGTGGCACGTGGAAAGGGACCCTTGGTCTCCCGCCTCAGCTGGAGAGGCGTTCCAATTGCCTTGCCAAGCCTCGAGGAGAATCCCGAGTTGTGTCTCGCAACTAGGCAAGAGTCCTGACGTGGCTGAACAAACACGTGTGTGGAAGGGCCATCCCCGTCGTAACTCGAGAATATACCCCAGGTTCCCGCCGCAACTCGAGAAAAACCATGAGACTTCCCCCTCGCCGCGAGATGAGGCCCGATTCCCCTGCACTGCGTGCAGAGCAATTCCGTGTTTCACATCACACATGAAAGGAGCCTTGATTTCCTTGATGGCACTCCAGACAAACCACAAGAACACTGTTTCAAGGCTAGAGGGATCCTGAGGTCACTGTAGCAACAGGAAAGAGCTCCGTGGACCCAAAATCAACTCGAGATGAGAGGTTAGTCCCTGGCTTCGACTCCAGAGGAATACCACCTTACCACAAGCACCTCAAGAGGAGGCTTCTCTCAGCTCTAGGTATGTGAGAGGGACCCTGAGTTTGCGGCCTCAAGTGGAATGGACACCGCGATGCCCTGACTCGACATAAGGCCGGATATCCCTGCAGTGACTGGAATGCAGGCTCGTCTTGCATCTCCCAAGACGAAAGGGTGTCTGAATCCCCTGTGGAGACCACAGAGAAAGACCCAGTTCCCCACCTCATCGCGACAGGAGGCCTCAAATCCGTTGAAAACTCCAGAGGTATGCGGAGATCAGTGCCTCCAAAGGAGACGATGCCTGACTCCTCGTGAAACTTGATAGGAGACCCAGGATTCCTGTGGCACGTGGAAAGGGACCCTTGGTCTCCCGTCTCAGCTGGAGAGGCGTCCCAATTGCCCTGCCAAGCCTCGAGGAGAATCCCGAGTTGTCCCTCGCAACTAGGCAGGAGTCCTGACATGGCTGAACACACACGTGTGTGGAAGGGCCATCCCCGTCGTAACTCGAGAATATACCCCAGGTTCCCGCCGCAACTCGAGAAAAACCATGAGACTTCCCCCTCGCCGTGAGATGTTGCCCGATTCCCCTGCACTGCGTGCAGAGCAATTCCGTGTTGCACATCACACATGAAAGGAGCCTTGATTTCCTTCATGGCACTCCAGAGAAACCCCAAGAACACTGTTTCAAGGCTAGAGGGATCCTGAGGTCACTGTAGCAACACGAAAGAGCTCCGTGGACCAAGAATCAACACGAGATGAGAGGTTAGTCCCTGGCTTCGACTCCTGAGGAATACCACCTTACCACAAGCACCTCAAGAGGAGGCTTCTCTCAGCTCTAGGTATGTGAGAGGGATCCCGAGTTTGCGGCCTCAAGTGGAATGGACACCGTGATGCCCTGACTCGAAATAAGGCCGGATATCCCTGCAGTGACTTCAATGCAGGCTCGTCTTGCATCTCCCAGGACGAAAGGATGTCTGAATCCCCTGTGGAAAGCACAGAGAAAGACTTAGTTCCCCACCTCATCACGACCGATAGCCTCACATCATTTGAAAACTCCAGAGGTACGCGGAGATCAGTGCCTCCAAAGGAGACGATGCCTGACTCCTCGTGAAACTTGATAGGAGTCCCAGGATTCCTGTGGCACTTGGAAAGGGACACTTGGTCTCCCGCCTCAGCTGGAGAGGCGTCCCATTTGCCCTGCCAAGCCTCGAGGAGAATCCAGAGTTGTCCCTCGCAACTAGGCAGGAGTCCTGACGTCACTGAAGAAACACGTGGGTGGAAGGGCCATCCCCATCGTAACTCGAGAATATACCCCAGGTTCCCGCCGCAACTCGAGAAAAACCATGAGACTTCCCCCTCGCCGCGAGATGAGGCCCGATTCCCCTGCACTGCGTGCAGAGCAATTCCGTGTTGCACATCACACATGAAAGGAGCCTTGATTTCCTTGATGGCACTCCAGAGAAACCCCAAGAACACTGTTTCAAGGCTAGAGGGATCCTGAGGTCACTGTAGCAACACGAAAGAGCTCCGTGGGCCAAAAATCAACTCGAGATGAGAGGTTAGTCCCTGGCTTCGACTCCTGAGGAATACCACCTTACCATAAGCACCTCAAGAGGAGGCTTCTCTCAGCTCTAGGTACGTGAGAGGGATCCTGAGTTTGCGGCCTCAAGTGGAATGGACACCGCGATGCCCTGACTCGAAATAAAGCTGGATATCCCTGCAGTGACTTGAATGCAGGCTCGTCTTGCATCTCCCAAGAAGAAAGGATGTCTGAATCCCCTGTGGAGACCACAGAGAAACACCTAGTTCCCCACATCATCGCGACCGGAGGCCTCAAATCCTTTGAAAACTCCAGAGGTACGCGGAGATCAGTGCCTCCAAAGGAGACGATGCCTGACTCCTCGTGAAACTTGATAGGAGTCCCAGGATTCTTGTGGCACGTGGAAAGGGACCCTTGGTCTCCCGCCTCAGCTGGAGAGGCGTTCCAATTGCCCTGCCAAGCCTCGAGGAGAATCCCGAGTTGTGTCTCGCAACTAGGCAGGAGTCCTGACGTGGCTGAACAAACACGTGGGTGGAAGGGCCATCCCCGTCGTAACTCGAGAATATACCCCAGGTTCCCGCCGCAACTCGAGAAAAACCATGAGACTTCCCCCTCGATGCGAGATGAGGCCCGATTCCCCTGCAGTGCGTGCAGAGCGATTCCGTCTTGCACATCACACATGAAAGGAGCCTTGATTTCCTTGATGGCACTCCAGAGAAAACCCAAGAACACTGTTTCAAGGATAGAGGGATCCTGAGGTCACTGTAGCAACACGAAAGAACTCTGTGGACCAAAAATCAACTCGAAAAGAGAGGTTAGTCCCTGGATTCGTCTCCAGAGGAATACCACCTTACCACAAGCACCTCAAGAGGAGGCTTCTCTCAGCTCTAGGTATGTGAGAGGGACCCTGAGTTTGCGGCCTCAAGTGGAATGGACACCGCGATGCCCTGACTCGAAATAAGGCCGGATATCCCTGCAGTGACTTCAATGCAGGCTCGTCTTGCATCTCCCAGGACGAAAGGATGTCTGAATCCCCTGTGGAAAGCACAGAGAAAGACTTAGTTCCCCACCTCATCGCGACCGATAGCCTCACATCCTTTGAAAACTCCAGAGGTACGCGGAGATCAGTGCCTCCAAAGGAGACGATGCCTGACTCCTCGTTAAACTTGATAGGAGTCCCAGGATTCCTGTGGCACTTGGAAAGGGACCCTTGGTCTCCCGCCTCAGCTGGAGAGGCGTCCCAATTGCCCTACCAAGCCTCGAGGAGAATCCCGAGTTGTCCCTCGCAACTAGGCAGGAGTCCTGACGTCGCTGAACAAACACGTGGGTGGAAGGGCCATCCCCGTCGTAACTCGAGAATATACCCCAGGTTCCCGCCGCAACTCGAGAAAAACCATGAGACTTCCCCCTCGCCGCGAGATGAGGCCCGATTCCCCTGCACTGCGTGCAGAGCAATTCCGTGTTGCACATCACACATGAAAGGAGCCTTGATTTCCTTGATGGCACTCCAGAGAAACCCCAAGAACACTGTTTCAAGGCTAGAGGGATCCTGAGGTCACTGTAGCAACACGAAAAAGCTCCTTGGGCCAAAAATCAACTCGAGATGAGAGGTTAGTCCCTGGCTTCGACTCCAGAGGAATACCACCTTACCACAAGCACCTCAAGAGGAGGCTTCTCTCAGCTCTAGGTATGTGAGAGGGACCCTGAGTTTGCGGCCTCAAGTGGAATGGACACCGCGATGCCCTGACGTGAAATAAGGCTGGATATCCCTGCAGTGACTTGAATGCAGGCTCGTCTTGCATCTCCCAAGATGAAAGGATGTCTGAATCCCCTGTGGAGACCACAGAGAAAGACCTAGTTCCCAACCTCATCGCGACCGGAGGCCTCACATCCTTTGAAAACTCCAGAGGTACGCGGAGATCAGTGCCTCCAAAGGAGACGATGCCTGACTCCTCGTGAAACTTGATAGGAGTCCCAGGATTCCTGTGGCATGTGGAAAGGGACCCTTGGTCTCCCGCCTCAGCTGGAGAGGCGTCCCAATTGCCTTGCCAAGCCTCGAGGAGAATCCCGAGTTGTGTCTCGCAACTAGGCAAGAGTCCTGACGTGGCTGAACAAACACGTGTGTGGAAGGGCCATCCCCGTCTTAACTCGAGAATACACCCCAGGTTCCCGCCGCAACTCGAGAAAAACCATGAGACTTCCCCCTCGCCGCGAGATGAGGCCCGATTCCCCTGCACTGCGTGCACAGCAATTCTGTGTTGCACATCACACATGAAAGGAGCCTTGATTTCCTTCATGGCACTCCAGAGAAACCCCAAGAACACTGTTTCAAGGCTAGAGGGATCCTGAGGTCACTGTAGCAACACGAAAGAGCTCCGTGGACCAAAAATCAACTCGAGATGAGAGGTTAGTCCCTGGCTTCGACTCCAGAGGAATACCACATTACCACAAGCACCTCAAGAGGAGGCTTCTCTCAGCTCTAGGTATGTGAGAGGGACCCTGAGTTTGCGGCCTCAAGTGGAATGGACACCGCGATGCCCTGACGCAAAATAAGGCTGGATATCCCTGCAGTGACTTGAATGCAGGCTCGTCTTGCATCTCCCAAGATGAAAGGATGTCTGAATCCCCTGTGGAGACCACAGAGAAAGACCTAGTTCCCCACCTCATCGCGACCGGAGGCCTCACATCCTTTGAAAACTCCAGAGGTATGCGGAGATTAGTGCCTCCAAAGGAGACGATGCCTGACTCCTCGTGAAACTTGATAGGAGTCCCAGGATTCCTGTGGCACGTGGAAAGGGACCCTTGGTCTCCCGCCTCAGCTGGAGAGGCGTCCCAATTGCCTTGCCAAGCCTCGAGGAGTATCCCGAGTTGTGTCTCGCAACTAGGCAGGAGTCCTGACGTGGCTGAACAAACACGTGTGTGGAAGGGCCATCCCCGTCGTAACTCGAGAATATACCCCAGGTTCCCGCCGCAACTCGAGAAAAACCATGAGACTTCCCCCTCCATGCGAGAAGAGGCCCGATTCCCCTGTACTGCGTGCAGAGCAATTCTGTCTTGCACATCACACATGAGAGGAGCCTTGATTTCCTTGATGGCACTCCAGAGAAACTGCAAGAACCCTGTTTCAAGGATAGAGGGATCCTGAGGTCACTGTAGCAACACGAAAGTACACTGTGGACCAAAAATCAACTCGAAAAGAGAGGATAGTCCCTGGATTCATCTCCAGAGGAATACCACCTTACCACAAGCACCTCAAGAGGAGGCTTCTCTCAGCTCTAGGTATGTGAGAGGGACCCTGAGTTTGCGGCCTCAAGTGGAATGGACACCGCGATGCCCTGACTCAAAATAAGGCCGGATATCCCTGCAGTGACTTCAATGCAGGCTCGTCTTGCATCTCCCAGGATGAAAGGATGTCTGAATCCCCTGTGGAAAGCACAGAGAAAGACTTAGTTCCCCACATCATCGCGACCGATAGCCTCACATCCTTTGAAAACTCCAGAGGTACGCGCAGATCAGTGCCTCCAAAGGAGACGATGCCTGACTCCTCGTGAAACTTGATAGGAGTCCCAGGATTCCTGTGGCACTTGGAAAGGGACCCTTGGTCTCCCGCCTCAGCTGGAGAGGCGTCCCAATTGCCCTGCCAAGCCTCGAGGAGAATCCAGAGTTGTCCCTCGCAACTAGGCAGGAGTCCTGACGTCGCTGAAGAAACACGTGTGTGGAAGGGCCATCCCCGTCTTAACTCGAGAATATACCCCAGGTTCCCGCCGCAACTCGAGAAAAACCATGAGACTTCCCCCTCGCCGCAAGATGAGGCCCGATTCCCCTGCACTGCGTGCAGAGCAATTCCGTGTTGCACATCACACATGAAAGGAGCCTTGATTTCCTTGATGGCACTCCAGAGAAACCCCAAGAACACTGTTTCAAGGCTAGAGGGATCCTGAGGTCACTGTAGCAACACGAAAGAGCTCCGTGGGCCAAAAATCAACTCGAGATGAGAGGTTAGTCCCTGGCTTCGACTCGAGAGGAATACCACCTTACCACAAGCACCTCAAGAGGAGGCTTCTCTCAGCTCTAGGTATGTGAGAGGGACCCTGAGTTTGTGGCCTCAAGTGGAATGGACACCGCGATGCCCTGACTCGAAATAAGGCCGGATATCCCTGCAGTGACTTGAATGCAGGCTCGTCTTTCATCTCCCAAGATGAAAGGATGTCTGAATCCCCTGTGGAGACCACGGAGAAAGACCTAGTTCCCCACCTCATCACGACCGGAGGCCTCACATCCTTTGAAAACTCCAGAGGTACGCGGAGATCAGTGCCTCCAAAGGAGACGATGCCTGACTCCTCGTGAAACTTGATAGGAGTCCCAGGATTCCTGTGGCACGTGGAAAGGGACCCTTGGTCTCCCGCCTCAGCTGGAGAGGCGTTCCAATTGCCCTGCCAAGCCTCGAGGAGAATCCCGAGCTGTCCCTCGCAACTAGGCAGGAGTCCTGACGTGGCTGAACAAACACGTGGGTGGAAGGGCCATCCCCGTCGTAACTCGAGAATATACCCCAGGTTCCCACCGCAACTCGAGAAAAACCATGAGACATCCCCCTCGATGCGAGATGAGGCCTGATTCCCCTGCACTGCGTGCAGAGCAATTCCGTCTTGCACATCACACATGAAAGGAGCCTTGATTTCCTTGATGGCACCCCAGAGAAACCCCAAGAACACTGTTTCAAGGCTAGAGGGATCCTGAGGTCACTGTAGCAACACGAAAGAGCTCCGTGGACCAAGAATCAACACGAGATGAGAGGTTAGTCCCTGGCTTCGACTCCTGAGGAATACCACCTTACCACAAGCACCTCAAGAGGAGGCTTCTCTCAGCTCTAGGTATGTGAGAGGGACCCTGAGTTTGCGGCCTCAAGTGGAATGGACACCGCGATGCCCTGACTCGAAATAAGGCCGGATATCCCTGCAGTGACTTCAATGTAGTCTCGTCTTGCAACTCCCAAGAAGAAAGGATGTCTGAATCCCCTGTGGAGACAACAGAGAAAGACCTAGTTCCCCACCTCATCGCGACCGATAGCCTCACATCCTTTGAAAACTCCAGAGGTACGCGGAGATCAGTGCCTCCAAAGGAGACGATGCCTGACTCCTCGTGAAACTTGATAGGAGTCCCAGGATTCCTGTGGCACTTGGAAAGGGACCCTTGGTCTCCCGCCTCAGCTGGAGAGGCGTCCCAATTGCCCTGCCAAGCCTCGAGGAGAATCCAGAGTTGTCCCTCGCAACTAGGCAGGAGTCCTGACGTCGCTGAAGAAACACGTGGGTGGAAGGGCCATCCCCGTCGAAACTCGAGAATATACCCCAGGTTCCCGCCGCAACTCGAGAAAAACCATGAGACTTCCCCCTCGCCGCGAGATGAGGCCCGATTCCCCTGCACTGCGTGCAGAGCAATTCCGTGTTGCACATCACACATGAAAGGAGCCTTGATTTCCTTGATGGCACTCCAGAGAAACCCCAAGAACACTGTTTCAAGGCTAGAGGGATCCTGAGGTCACTGTAGCAACACGAAAAAGCTCCTTGGGCCAAAAATCAACTCGAGATGAGAGGTTAGTCCCTGGCTTCGACTCCAGAGGAATACCACCTTACCACAAGCACCTCAAGAGGAGGCTTCTCTCAGCTCTAGGTATGTGAGAGGGACCCTGAGTTTGCGGCCTCAAGTGGAATGGACACCGCGATGCCCTGACGCGAAATAAGGCTGGATATCCCTGCAGTGACTTGAATGCAGGCTCGTCTTGCATCTCCCAAGATGAAAGGATGTCTGAATCCCCTGTGGAGACCACAGAGAAAGACCTAGATCCCCACCTCATCGCGACCGGAGGCCTCACATCCTTTGAAAACTCCAGAGGTACGCGGAGATCAGTGCCTCCAAAGGAGACGATGCCTGACTCCTCGTGAAACTTGATAGGAGTCCCAGGATTCCTGTGGCACGTGGAAAGGGACCCTTGGTCTCCCGCCTCAGCTGGAGAGGCGTTCCAATTGCCTTGCCAAGCCTCGAGGAGAATCCCGAGTTGTGTCTCGCAACTAGGCAAGAGTCCTGACGTGGCTGAACAAACACGTGTGTGGAAGGGCCATCCCCGTCGTAACTCGAGAATATACCCCAGGTTCCCGCCGCAACTCGAGAAAAACCATGAGACTTCCCCCTCGCCGCGAGATGAGGCCCGATTCCCCTGCACTGCGTGCAGAGCAATTCCGTGTTTCACATCACACATGAAAGGAGCCTTGATTTCCTTGATGGCACTCCAGACAAACCACAAGAACACTGTTTCAAGGCTAGAGGGATCCTGAGGTCACTGTAGCAACAGGAAAGAGCTCCGTGGACCCAAAATCAACTCGAGATGAGAGGTTAGTCCCTGGCTTCGACTCCAGAGGAATACCACCTTACCACAAGCACCTCAAGAGGAGGCTTCTCTCAGCTCTAGGTATGTGAGAGGGACCCTGAGTTTGCGGCCTCAAGTGGAATGGACACCGCGATGCCCTGACTCGACATAAGGCCGGATATCCCTGCAGTGACTGGAATGCAGGCTCGTCTTGCATCTCCCAAGACGAAAGGGTGTCTGAATCCCCTGTGGAGACCACAGAGAAAGACCCAGTTCCCCACCTCATCGCGACAGGAGGCCTCAAATCCGTTGAAAACTCCAGAGGTATGCGGAGATCAGTGCCTCCAAAGGAGACGATGCCTGACTCCTCGTGAAACTTGATAGGAGACCCAGGATTCCTGTGGCACGTGGAAAGGGACCCTTGGTCTCCCGTCTCAGCTGGAGAGGCGTCCCAATTGCCCTGCCAAGCCTCGAGGAGAATCCCGAGTTGTCCCTCGCAACTAGGCAGGAGTCCTGACATGGCTGAACACACACGTGTGTGGAAGGGCCATCCCCGTCGTAACTCGAGAATATACCCCAGGTTCCCGCCGCAACTCGAGAAAAACCATGAGACTTCCCCCTCGCCGTGAGATGTTGCCCGATTCCCCTGCACTGCGTGCAGAGCAATTCCGTGTTGCACATCACACATGAAAGGAACCTTGATTTCCTTCATGGCACTCCAGAGAAACCCCAAGAACACTGTTTCAAGGATAGAGGGATCCTGAGGTCACTGTAGCAACACGAAAGAGCTCCGTGGACCAAGAATCAACACGAGATGAGAGGTTAGTCCCTGGCTTCGACTCCTGAGGAATACCACCTTACCACAAGCACCTCAAGAGGAGGCTTCTCTCAGCTCTAGGTATGTGAGAGGGATCCCGAGTTTGCGGCCTCAAGTGGAATGGACACCGTGATGCCCTGACTCGAAATAAGGCCGGATATCCCTGCAGTGACTTCAATGCAGGCTCGTCTTGCATCTCCCAGGACGAAAGGATGTCTGAATCCCCTGTGGAAAGCACAGAGAAAGACTTAGTTCCCCACCTCATCACGACCGATAGCCTCACATCATTTGAAAACTCCAGAGGTACGCGGAGATCAGTGCCTCCAAAGGAGACGATGCCTGACTCCTCGTGAAACTTGATAGGAGTCCCAGGATTCCTGTGGCACTTGGAAAGGGACACTTGGTCTCCCGCCTCAGCTGGAGAGGCGTCCCATTTGCCCTGCCAAGCCTCGAGGAGAATCCAGAGTTGTCCCTCGCAACTAGGCAGGAGTCCTGACGTCACTGAAGAAACACGTGGGTGGAAGGGCCATCCCCGTCGTAACTCGAGAATATACCCCAGGTTCCCGCCGCAACTCGAGAAAAACCATGAGACTTCCCCCTCGCCGCGAGATGAGGCCCGATTCCCCTGCACTGCGTGCAGAGCAATTCCGTGTTGCACATCACACATGAAAGGAGCCTTGATTTCCTTGATGGCACTCCAGAGAAACCCCAAGAACACTGTTTCAAGGCTAGAGGGATCCTGAGGTCACTGTAGCAACACGAAAGAGCTCCGTGGGCCAAAAATCAACTCGAGATGAGAGGTTAGTCCCTGGCTTCGACTCCTGAGGAATACCACCTTACCATAAGCACCTCAAGAGGAGGCTTCTCTCAGCTCTAGGTACGTGAGAGGGATCCTGAGTTTGCGGCCTCAAGTGGAATGGACACCGCGATGCCCTGACTCGAAATAAAGCTGGATATCCCTGCAGTGACTTGAATGCAGGCTCGTCTTGCATCTCCCAAGAAGAAAGGATGTCTGAATCCCCTGTGGAGACCACAGAGAAACACCTAGTTCCCCACATCATCGCGACCGGAGGCCTCAAATCCTTTGAAAACTCCAGAGGTACGCGGAGATCAGTGCCTCCAAAGGAGACGATGCCTGACTCCTCGTGAAACTTGATAGGAGTCCCAGGATTCTTGTGGCACGTGGAAAGGGACCCTTGGTCTCCCGCCTCAGCTGGAGAGGCGTTCCAATTGCCCTGCCAAGCCTCGAGGAGAATCCCGAGTTGTGTCTCGCAACTAGGCAGGAGTCCTGACGTGGCTGAACAAACACGTGGGTGGAAGGGCCATCCCCGTCGTAACTCGAGAATATACCCCAGGTTCCCGCCGCAACTCGAGAAAAACCATGAAACTTCCCCCTCGATGCGAGATGAGGCCCGATTCCCCTGCAGTGCGTGCAGAGCGATTCCGTCTTGCACATCACACATGAAAGGAGCCTTGATTTCCTTGATGGCACTCCAGAGAAAACCCAAGAACACTGTTTCAAGGATAGAGGGATCCTGAGGTCACTGTAGCAACACGAAAGAACTCTGTGGACCAAAAATCAACTCGAAAAGAGAGGTTAGTCCCTGGATTCGTCTCCAGAGGAATACCACCTTACCACAAGCACCTCAAGAGGAGGCTTCTCTCAGCTCTAGGTATGTGAGAGGGACCCTGAGTTTGCGGCCTCAAGTGGAATGGACACCGCGATGCCCTGACTCGAAATAAGGCCGGATATCCCTGCAGTGACTTCAATGCAGGCTCGTCTTGCATCTCCCAGGACGAAAGGATGTCTGAATCCCCTGTGGAAAGCACAGAGAAAGACTTAGTTCCCCACCTCATCGCGACCGATAGCCTCACATCCTTTGAAAACTCCAGAGGTACGCGGAGATCAGTGCCTCCAAAGGAGACGATGCCTGACTCCTCGTGAAACTTGATAGGAGTCCCAGGATTCCTGTGGCACTTGGAAAGGGACCCTTGGTCTCCCGCCTCAGCTGGAGAGGCGTCCCAATTGCCCTGCCAAGCCTCGAGGAGAATCCAGAGTTGTCCCTCGCAACTAGGCAGGAGTCCTGACGTTGCTGAAGAAACACGTGGGTGGAAGGGACATCCCCGTCGTAACTCGAGAATATACCCCAGGTTCCCGCCGCAACTCGAGAAAAACCATGAGACTTCCCCCTCGCCGCGAGATGAGGCCCGATTCCCCTGCACTGCGTGCAGAGCAATTCCGTGTTGCACATCACACATGAAAGGAGCCTTGATTTCCTTGATGGCACTCCAGAGAAACCCCAAGAACACTGTTTCAAGGCTAGAGGGATCCTGAGGTCACTGTAGCAACACGAAAAAGCTCCTTGGGCCAAAAATCAACTCGAGATGAGAGGTTAGTCCCTGGCTTCGACTCCAGAGGAATACCACCTTACCACAAGCACCTCAAGAGGAGGCTTCTCTCAGCTCTAGGTATGTGAGAGGGACCCTGAGTTTGCGGCCTCAAGTGGAATGGACACCGCGATGCCCTGACGTGAAATAAGGCTGGATATCCCTGCAGTGACTTGAATGCAGGCTCGTCTTGCATCTCCCAAGATGAAAGGATGTCTGAATCCCCTGTGGAGACCACAGAGAAAGACCTAGTTCCCAACCTCATCGCGACCGGAGGCCTCACATCCTTTGAAAACTCCAGAGGCACGCGGAGATCAGTGCCTCCAAAGGAGACGATGCCTGACTCCTCGTGAAACTTGATAGGAGTCCCAGGATTCCTGTGGCACGTGGAAAGGGACCCTTGGTCTCCCGCCTCAGCTGGAGAGGCGTCCCAATTGCCTTGCCAAGCCTCGAGGAGAATCCCGAGTTGTGTCTCGCAACTAGGCAAGAGTCCTGACGTGGCTGAACAAACACGTGTGTGGAAGGGCCATCCCCGTCGTAACTCGAGAATATACCCCAAGTTCCCGCCGCAACTCGAGAAAAACCATGAGACTTTCCCCTCGCCGCGAGATGAGGCCCGGTTCCCCTGCACTGCGTGCAGAGCAATTCCGTTTTGCACATCACACATGAAAGGAGCCTTGATTTCCTTCATGGCACTCCAGAGAAACCCCAAGAACAATGTTTCAAGGCTAGAGGGATCCTGAGGTCACTGTAGCAACACGAAAGAGCTCCGTGGGCCAAAAATCAACTCGAGATGAGAGGTTAGTCCCTGGCTTCGACTCCAGAGGAATACCACCTTACCACAAGCACCTCAAGAGGAGGCTTCTCTCAGCTCTAGGTATGTGAGAGGGACCCTGAGTTTGCGGCCTCAAGTGGAATGGACACCGCGATGCCCTGACTCGAAATAAGGCCGGATATCCCTGCAGTGACTGGAATGCAGGCTCGTCTTGCATCTCCCAAGACGAAAGGGTGTCTGAATCCCCTGTGGAGACCACAGAGAAACACCTAGTTCCCCACCTCATCGCGACAGGAGGCCTCACATCCTTTGAAAACTCCAGAGGTATGCGGAGATCAGGGCCTCCAAAGGAGACGATGCCTGACTCCTCGTGAAACTTGATAGGAGACCCAGGATTCCTGTGGCACGTGGAAAGGGACCCTTGGTCTCCCGTCTCAGCTGGAGAGGCGTCCCAATTGCCCTGCAAAGCCTCGAGGAGAATCCCGAGTTGTCCCTCGCAACTAGGCAGGAGTCCTGACGTCGCTGAAGAAACACGTGGGTGGAAGGGCCATCCCCGTCGTAACTCGAGAATATACCCCAGGTTCCCGCCGCAACTCGAGAAAAACCATGAGACTTCCCCCTCGCCGCGAGATGAGGCCCGATTCCCCTGCACTGCGTGCAGAGCAATTCCGTGTTGCACATCACACATGAAAGGAGCCTTGATTTCCTTGATGGCACTCCAGAGAAACCCCAAGAACACTGTTTCAAGGCTAGAGGGATCCTGAGGTCACTGTAGCAAGACGAAAGAGCTCCGTTGACCAAGAATCAACACGAGATGAGAGGTTAGTCCCTGGCTTCGACTCGAGAGGAATACCACCTTACCACAAGCACCTCAAGAGGAGGCTTCTCTCAGCTCTAGGTAGGTGAGAGGGATCCTGAGTTTGCGGCCTCAAGTGGAATGGACACCGCGATGCCCTGACTCGAAATAAGGCCGGATATCCCTCCAGTGACTTGAATGCAGGATCGTCTTGCATCTCCCAAGAAGAAAGGATGTCTGAATCCCCTGTGGAGACCACAGAGAAAGACCTAGTTCCCCACCTCATCGCGACAGGAGGCCTCACATCCTTTGAAAACTCCAGAGGTACGCGGAGATCAGTGCCTCCAAAGGAGACGATGCCTGACTCCTCGTGAAACTTGATAGGAGTCCCAGGATTCTTGTGGCACGTGGAAAGGGACCCTTGGTCTCCCGCCTCAGCTGGAGAGGCGTTCCAATTGCCCTGCCAAGCCTCGAGGAGAATCCCGAGTTGTCCCTCGCAACTAGGCAGGAGTCCTGACGTGGCTGAACAAACACGTGGGTGGAAGGGCCATCCCCGTCGTAACTCGAGAATATACCCCAGGTTCCCGCCGCAACTCGAGAAAAACCATGAGACTTCCCCCTCGATGCGAGATGAGGCCCGATTCCCCTGTACTGCGTGCAGAGCGATTCCGTCTTGCACATCACACATGAAAGCAGCCTTGATTTCCTTGATGGCACTCCAGAGAAAACCCAAGAACACTGTTTCAAGGATAGAGGGATCCTGAGGTCACTGTAGCAACACGAAAGAACTCTGTGGACCAAAAATCAACTCGAAAAGAGAGGTTAATTCCTGGATTCGTCTCCAGAGGAATACCACCTTACCACAAGCACCTCAAGAGGAGGCTTCTCTCAGCTCTACGTATGTGAGAGGGACCCTGAGTTTGCGGCCTCAAGTGGAATGGACACCGCGATGCCCTGACTCGAAATAAGGCCGGATATCCCTGCAGTGACTTCAATGCAGGCTCGTCTTGCATCTGCCAGGACGAAAGGATGTCTGAATCCCCTGTGGAAAGCACAGAGAAAGACTTAGTTCCCTACCTCATCGCGACCGATAGCCTCACATCCTTTGAAAACATCAGAGGTACGCGGAGATCAGTGCCTCCAAAGGAGACGATGCCTGACTCCTCGTCAAACTTGATAGGAGTTTCAGGATTCCTGTGGCACTTCGAAAGGGACCTTTGGTCTCCCGCCTCAGCTGGAGAGGCGTCCCAATTGCCCTGCCAAGCCTCGAGGAGTATCAAGAGTTGTCCCTCGCAACTAGACAGGAGTCCTGACGTCGCTGAAGAAACACGTGGGTGGAAGGGCCTTCCCCGTCGTAAATCGAGAATATACCCCAGGTTTCCGCCGCAACTCGAGAAAAACCATGAGACTTCCCCCTCGCCGCGAGATGAGGCCCGATTCCCCTGCACTGCGTGCAGAGCAATTCAGTGTTGCACATCACACATGAACGGAGCCTTGATTTCCTTGATGGCACTACAGAGAAACCCCAAGAACACTGTTTCAAGGCTAGAGGGATCCTGAGGTCACTGTAGCAACACGAAAGATCTCCGTGGGCCAAAAATCAACTCGAGATGAGAGGTTAGTCCCTGGCTTCGACTCCAGAGGAATACCACCTTACCACAAGCACCTCAAGAGGAGGCTTCTCTCAGCTCTAGGTATGTGAGAGGGATCCTGAGTTTACGGCCTCAAGTGGAATGGACACCGCGATGCCCTGACGCGAAATAAGGCTGGATATCCCTGCATTGACTTGAATGCAGGCTCGTCTTGCATCTCCCAAGATGAAAGGGTGTCTGAATCCCCTGTGGAGACCACAGAGAAAGACCTAGTTCCCCACCTCATCGCGACCGGAGGCCTCACATCCTTTGAAAACTCCAGAGGTACGCGGAGATCAGTGCCTCCAAAGGAGACGATGCCTGACTCCTCGTGAAACTTGATAGGAGTCCCAGGATTCCTGTGGCACGTGGAAAGGGACCCTTGGTCTCCCGCCTCAGCTGGAGAGGCGTCCCAATTGCCTTGCCAAGCCTCGAGGAGAATCCCGAGTTGTGTCTCGCAACTAGGCAAGAGTCCTGACGTGGCTGAACAAACACGTGTGTGGAAGGGCCATCCCCGTCGTAACTGGAGAATATACCCCAGGTTCCCGCCGCAACTCGAGAAAAACCATGAGACTTCCCCCTCGCTGCGAGATGAGGCCCGATTCCCCTGCACTGCGTGCAGAGCAATTCCGTGTTGCACATCACACATGAAAGGAGCCTTGATTTCCTTGATGGCACTCCAGAGAAACCCCAAGAACACTGTTTCAAGGCTAGAGGGATCCTGAGGTCACTGTAGCAACACGAAAGAGCTCCGTGGGCCAAAAATCAACTCGAGATGAGAGGTTAGTCCCTGGCTTAGACTCCAGAGGAATACCACCTTACCACAAGCACCTCAAGAGGAGGCTTCTCTCAGCTCTAGGTATGTGAGAGGGACCCTGAGTTTGCGGCCTCAACTGGAATGGACACCGCGATGCCCTGACGCGAAATAAGGCTGGATATCCCTGCAGTGACTTGAATGCAGGCTCGTCTTGCATCTCCCAAGATGAAAGGATGTCTGAATCCCCTGTAGAGACCACAGAGAAAGACCTAGTTCCCCACCTCATCGCGACCGGAGGCCTCACATCCTTTGAAAACTCCAGAGGTACGCGGAGATCAGTGCCTCCAAAGGAGACGATGCCTGACTCCTCGTGAAACTTGATAGGAGTCCCAGGATTCCTGTGGCACGTGGAAAGGGACCCTTGGTCTCCCGCCTCAGCTGGAGAGGCGTCCCAATTGCCTTGCCAAGACTCGAGGAGAATCCCGAGTTGTGTCTCGCAACTAGGCAGGAGTCCTGACGTGGCTGAACAAACACTTGTGTGGAAGGGCCATCCCCGTCGTAACTCGAGAATATACCCCAGGTTCCCGCCGCAACTCGAGAAAAACCATGAGACTTCCCCTTCGCCGCGAGATGAGGCCCGATTCCCCTGCACTGCGGGCAGAGCAATTCTGTGTTGCACATCACACATGAAAGGAGCCTTGATTTCCTTCATGGCACTCCAGAGAAACCCCAAGAACACTGTTTCAAGGCTAGAGGGATCCTGAGGTCACTGTAGCAACACGAAAGAGCTCCGTGGACCAAAAATCAACTCGAGATGAGAGGTTAGTCCCTGGCTTCGACTCCAGAGGAATACCACCTTACCACAAGCACCTCAAGAGGAGGCTTCTCTCAGCTCTAGGTATGTGAGAGGGACCCTGAGTTTGCGGCCTCAAGTGGAATGGACACCGCGTTGCCCTGACTCGAAATAAGGCCGGATATCCCTGCAGTGACTGGAATGCAGGCTCGTCTTGCATCTCCCAATTCTAAAGGGTGTCTGAATCCCCTGTGGAGACCACAGAGAAAGACCTAGTTCCCCACCTCATCGCGACAGGAGGCCTCAAATCCTTTGAAAACTCCAGAGGTATGCGGAGATCAGTGCCTCCAAAGGAGACGATGCCTGACTCCTCGTGAAACTTGATAGGAGACCCAGGATTCCTGTGGCACGTGGAAAGGGACACTTGGTCTCCCGTCTCAGCTGGAGAGGCGTCCCAATTGCCCTGCCAAGCCTCGAGGAGAATCCAGAGTTGTCCCTCGCAAGTAGGCAGGAGTCCTGACGTCGCTGAAGAAACACGTGGGTTTAAGGGCCATCCCCGTCGTAACTCGAGAATATACCCCAGGTTCCCGCCGCAACTCGAGAAAAACCATGAGACTTCCCCCTCACCGCGAGATGAGGCCCGATTCCCCTGCACTGCGTGCAGAGCAATTCCGTGTTGCACATCACACATAAAAGGAGCCTTGATTTCCTTGATGGCACTCCAGAGAAACCCCAAGAACATTGTTTCAAGGCTAGAGGGATCCTGAGGTCACTGTAGCAACACGAAAGAGCTCCGTGGACCAAGAATCAGCACGAGATGAGAGGTTAGTCCCTGGCTTCGACTCCTGAGGAATACTACCTTACCACAAGCACCTCAAGAGGAGGCTTCTCTCAGCTCTAGGTATGTGAGAGGGATCCTGAGTTTGCGGCCTCAAGTGGAATGGACACCGCGATGCCCTGACTCGAAATAAGGCCGGATATCCCTGCAGTGACTTGAATGCAGGCTCGTCTTGCATCTCCCAAGAAGAAAGGATGTCTGAATCCCCTGTGGAGACCACAGAGAAACACCTAGTTCCCCACCTCATGGCGATCGGAGGCCTCACATCCTTCGAAAACTCCAGAGGTACGCGGAGAACAGTGCCTCCAAAGGAGACGATGCCTGACTCCTCGTGAAACTTGATAGGAGTCCCAGGATTCTTGTGGCACGTGGAAAGGGACCCTTGGTCTCCCGCCTCAGCTGGAGAGGCGTTCCAATTGCCCTGCCAAGCCTCGAGGAGAATCCCGAGTTGTTCCTGGCAACTAGGCAGGAGTCCTGACGTGGCTGAACAAACACGTGGGTGGAAGGGCCATCCCCGTCGTAACTCGAGAATATACCCCAGGTTCCCGCCGCAACTCGAGAAAAACCATGAGACTTCCCCCTCGATGCGAGATGAGGCCCGATTCAACTGTACTGCGTGCAGAGCAATTCCGTCTTGCACATCACACATGAAAGGAGCCTTGATTTCCTTGATGGCACTCCAGAGAAACCCCAAGAACACTGTTTCAAGGCTAGAGGGATCCTGAGGTCACTGTAGCAACACGAAAGAGCTCCGTGGACCAAGAATAAATTCGAGATGAGAGGTTAGTCCCTGGCTTCGACTCCAGAGGAATACCACCTTACCACAAGCACCTCAAGAGGAGGCTTCTCTCAGCTCTAGGTATGTGAGAGGGACCCTGAGTTTGCGGCCTCAAGTGGAATGGACACCGCGATGCCCTGACGCGAAATAAGGCCGGATATCCCTGCAGTGACTTGAATGCCGGCTCGTCTTGCATCTCCCAAGAAGAAAGGATGTCTGAATCCCCTGTGGAGACCACAGAGAAAGACCTAGTTCCCCACCTCATCGCGACCAGAGGCCTCACATCCTTTGAAAACTCCAGAGGTACGCGGAGATCAGTGCCTCCAAAGGAGACGATGCCTGACTCCTCGTGAAACTTGATAGGAGTCCCAGGATTCTTGTGGCACGTGGAAAGGGACCCTTGGTCTCCCGCCTCAGCTGGAGAGGCGTTCCAATAACCCTGCCAAGCCTCGAGGAGAATTCCGAGTTGTGTCTCGCAACTAGGCAGGAGTCCTGACGTGGCTGAACAAACACGTGGTTGGAAGGGCCATCCCCGTCGTAACTCGAAAATATACCCCAGGTTCCCGCCGCAACTCGAGAAAAACCATGAGACTTCCCCCTCGATGCGAGATGAGGCCCGATTCCCCTGTACTGCGTGCAGAGCGATTCCGTCTTGCACATCACACATGAAAGGAGCCTTGATTTCCTTGATGGCACTCCAGAGAAACCCGAAGAACACTGTTTCAAGGATAGAGGGATCCTGAGGTCACTGTAGCAACACGAAAGAACTCTGTGGACCAAAAATCAACTCGAAAAGAGAGGTTAGTCCCTGGATTCGTCTCCAGAGGAATACCACCTTACCACAAGCACCTCAAGAGGAGGCTTCTCTCAGCTCTAGGTATGTGAGAGGGACCCTGAGTTTGCGGCCTCAAGTGGAATGGACACCGCGATGCCCTGACTCGAAATAAGGCCGGATATACCTGCAGTGACTTCAATGCAGGCTCGTCTTGCATCTCCCAGGACGAAAGGATGTCTGAATCCCCTGTGGAAAGCACAGAGAAAGACTTAGTTCCCCACCTCATCGCGACCGATAGCCTCACATCCTTTGAAAACTCCAGAGGTACGCGGAGATCAGTGCCTCCAAAGGAGACGATGCCTGACTCCTCGTGAAACTTGATAGGAGTCCCAGGATTCCTGTGGCACTTGGAAAGGGACCCTTGGTCTCCCGCCTCAGCTGGAGAGGCGTCCCAATTGCCCTGCCAAGCCTCGAGGAGAATCCAGAGTTGTCCCTCGCAACTAGGCAGGAGTCCTGACGTTGCTGAACAAACACGTGGGTGGAATGGCCATCCCCGTCGTAACTCGAGAATATACCCCAGGTTCCCGCCGCAACTCGAGAAAAACCATGAGACTTCCCCCTCGCCGCGAGATGAGGCCCGATTCCCCTGCACTGCGTGCAGAGCAATTCCGTGTTGCACATCACACATGAAAGGAGCCTTGATTTCCTTGATGGCACTCCAGAGAAACCCCAAGAACACTGTTTCAAGGCTAGAGGGATCCTGAGGTCACTGTAGCAACACGAAAGAGCTCCGTGGACCAAGAATAAATTCGAGATGAGAGGTTAGTCCCTGACTTCGACTCCAGAGGAATACCACCTTACCACAAGCACCTCAAGAGGAGGCTTCTCTCAGCTCTAGGTATGTGAGAGGGACCCTGAGTTTGCGGCCTCAAGTGGAATGGACACCGCGATGCCCTGACGCGAAATAAGGCCGGATATCCCTGCAGTGACTTGAATGCCGGCTCGTCTTGCATCTCCCAAGAAGAAAGGATGTCTGAATCCCCTGTGGAGACCACAGAGAAAGACCTAGTTCCCCACCTCATCGCGACCAGAGGCCTCACATCCTTTGAAAACTCCAGAGGTACGCGGAGATCAGTGCCTCCAAAGGAGACGATGCCTGACTCCTCGTGAAACTTGATAGGAGTCCCAGGATTCTTGTGGCACGTGGAAAGGGACCCTTGGTCTCCCGCCTCAGCTGGAGAGGCGTCCCAATTGCCCTGCCAAGCCTCGAGGAGAATCCAGAGTTGTCCCTCGCAACTAGGCAGGAGTCCTGACGTTGCTGAACAAACACGTGGGTGGAAGGGCCATCCCCGTCGTAACTCGAGAATATACCCCAGGTTCCCGCCGCAACTCGAGAAAAACCATGAGACTTCCCCCTCGCCGCGAGATGAGGCCCGATTCCCCTGCACTGCGTGCAGAGCAATTCCGTGTTGCACATCACACATGAAAGGAGCCTTGATTTCCTTGATGGCACTCCAGAGAAACCCCAAGAACACTGTTTCAAGGCTAGAGGGATTCTGAGGTCACTGTAGCAACACGAAAGAGCTCCGTGGACCAAGAATCAACACGAGATGAGAGGTAAGTCCCTGGCTTCGACTCCTGAGGAATACCACCTTACCACAAGCACCTCAAGAGGAGGCTTCTCTCAGCTCTAGGTATGTGAGAGGGACCCTGAGTTTGCGGCCTCAAGTGGAATGGACACCGCGATGCCCTGACTCGAAATAAGGCCGGATATCCCTGCAGTGACTTGAATGCAGGCTCGTCTTGCATCTCCTAAGAAGAAAGGATGTCTGAATCCCCTGTGGAGACCACAGAGAAAGACCTAGTTCCCCACATCATCGCGACCGGAGGCCTCACATCCTTTGAAAACTCCAGAGGTACGCGGAGATCAGTGCCTCCAAAGGAGACGATGCCTGACTCCTCGTGAAACTTGATAGGAGTCCCAGGATTCCTGTGGCACGTGGAAAGGGACCCTTGGTCTCCCGCCTCAGCTGGAGAGGCGTTCCAATTGCCCTGCCAAGCCTCGAGGAGAATCCCGAGTTGTCCCTCGCAACTAGGCAGGAGTCCTGACGTGGCTGAACAAACACGTGGGTGGAAGGGCCATCCCCGTCGTAACTCGAGAATATACCCCAGGTTCCCGCCGCAACTCGAGAAAAACCATGAGACTTCCCCCTCGATGTGAGATGAGGCCCGATTCCCCTGTACTGCATGCAGAGCAATTCCGTTTTGCACATCACACATGAAAGGAGCCTTGATTTCCTTGATGGCACTCCAGAGAAACCCCAAGAGCACTGTTTCAAGGATAGAGGGATCCTGAGGTCACTGTAGCAACACGAAAGAACTCTGTGGACCAAAAATCAACTCGAAAAAAGAGGTTAGTCCCTGGATTCGTCTCCAGAGGAATACCACCTTACCACAAGCACCTCAAGAGGAGGCTTCTCTCAGCTCTAGGTATGTGAGAGGGACCCTGAGTTTGCGGCCTCAAGTGGAATGGACACCGCGATGCCCTGACTCGAAATAAGGCCGGATATCCCTGCAGTGACTTCAATGCAGGCTCGTCTTGCATCTCCCAGGACGAAAGGATGTCTGAATCCCCTGTGGAAAGCACAGAGAAAGACTTAGTTCCCCACCTCATCGCGACCGATAGCCTCACATCCTTTGAAAACTCCAGAGGTACGCGGAGATCAGTGCCTCCAAAGGAGACGATGCCTGACTCCTCGTGAAACTTGATAGGAGTCCCAGGATTCCTGTGGCACTTGGAAAGGGACACTTGGTCTCCCGCCTCAGCTGGGGAGGCGTCCCAATTGCCCTGCCAAGCCTCGAGGAGAATCCAGAGTTGTCCCTCGCAACTAGGCAGGAGTCGTGACGTCGCTGAAGAAACACGTGGGTGGAAGGGCCATCCCCGTCGTAACTCGAGAATATACCCCAGGTTCCCGCTGCAACTCGAGAAAAACCATGAGACTTCCCCCTCGCCCCGAGATGAGGCCCGATTCCCCTGCACTGCATGCAGAGCAATTCCGTGTTGCACATCACACATGAAAGGAGCCTTGATTTCCTTGATGGCACTCCAGAGAAACCCCAAGAACACTGTTTCAAGGCTAGAGGGATCCTGAGGTCACTGTAGCAACAGGAAAGAGCTCCGTGGACCAAAAATCAACTCGAGATGAGAGGTTAGTCCCTGGCTTCGACTCCAGAGGAATACCACCTTACCACAAGCACCTCAAGAGGAGGCTTCTCTCAGCTCTAGGTATGTGAGAGGGACCCTGAGTTTGCGGCCTCAAGTGGAATGGACACCGCGATGCCCTGACGCGAAATAAGGCTGGATATCCCTGCAGTGACTTGAATGCAGGCTCGTCTTGCATCTCCCAAGATGAAAGGATGTCTGAATCCCCTGTGGAGACCACAGAGAAAGACCTAGTTCCCCACCTCATCGCGACCGGAGGCCTCACATCCTTTGAAAACTCCAGAGGTATGCGGAGATCAGTGCCTCCAAAGGAGACGATGCCTGACTCCTCGTGAAACTTGATAGGAGTCCCAAGATTCCTGTGGCACGTGGAAAGGGACCCTTGGTCTCCCGCCTCAGCTGGAGAGGCGTCCCAATTGCCCTGCCAAGCCTCGAGGAGAATCCCGAGTTGTGTCTCGCAACTAGGCAGGAGTCCTGACGTGGCTGAACAAACACGTGGGTGGAAGGGCCATCCCCGTCGTAACTCGAGAATATATCCCAGGTTCCCGCCGCAACTCGAGAAAAACCATGAGACTGCCCCCTCGCCGCGAGATGAGGCCCGATTCCCCTGCACTGCGTGCAGAGCAATTCTGTGTTGCAGATCACACATGAAAGGAGCCTTGATTTCCTTCATGGCACTGCAGAGAAACCCCAAGAACACTGTTTCAAGGCTAGAGGGATCCTGAGGTCACTGTAGCAACACGAAAGAGCTCCGTGGACCAAAAATCAACTCGAGATGAGAGGTTAGTCCCTGTCTTCGACTCCAGAGGAATACCACCTTACCACAAGCACCTCAAGAGGAGGCTTCTCTCAGCTCTAGGTATGTGAGAGGGACCCTGAGTTTGCGGCCTCAAGTGGAATGGACACCGCGATGCCCTGACTCGAAATAAGGCCGGATATCCCAGCAGTGACTGGAATGCAGGCTCGTCTTGCATGTCCCAAGGCGAAAGGTTGTCTGAATCCCCTGTGGAGACCACAGAGAAAGACCTAGTTCCCCACCTCATCGCGACAGGAGGCCTCAAATCCTGTGAAAACTCCAAGGGTATGCGGAGATCAGTGCCTCCAAAGGAGACGATGCCTGACTCCTCGTGAAACTTGATAGGAGACCCAGGATTCCTGTGGCACGTGGAAAGGGAACCTTGGTCTCCCGTCTCAGCTGGAGAGGCGTCCCAATTGCCTTGCCAAGCCTCGAGGAGAATCCCGAGTTGTCCCTCGAAACTAGGCAGGAGTCCTGACATGGCTGAACACACACGTGTGTGGAAGGGCCATCCCCGTCGTAACTCGAGAATATACCCCAGGTTCCCACCGCAACTCGAGAAAAACCATGAGACTTCCCCCTCGCCGCGAGATGAGGCCCGATTCCCCTGCACTGCGTGCAGAGCAATTCTGTGTTGCACATCACACATGAAAGGAGCCTTGATTTCCTTGATGGCACTCCAGAGAAACCCCAAGAACACTGTTTCAAGGCTAGAGGGATCCTGAGGTCACTGTAGCAACACGAAAGAGCTCCGTGGACCAAGAATCAACACGAGATGAGAGGTTAGTCCCTGGCTTCGACTCCTGAGGAATACCACCTTACCACAAGCACCTCAAGAGGAGGCTTCTCTCAGCTCTAGGTATGTGAGAGGGATCCTGAGTTTGCGGCCTCAAGTGGAATGGACACCGCGATGCCCTGACTCGAAATAATGCCGGATATCCCTGCAGTGAATTGAATGCAGGCTCGTCTTGCATCTCCCAAGAAGAAAGGATGTCTGAATCCCCTGTGGAGACCACAGAGAAAGACCTAGTTCCCCACCTCATCGCGACCGATATCCTCACATCCTTTGAAAACTCCAGAGGTACGCGGAGATCGGTGCCTCCAAAGGAGACGATGCCTGACTCCTCGTGAAACTTGATAGGAGTCCCAGGATTCTTGTGGAACGTGGAAAGGGACCCTTGGTCTCCCGCCTCAGCTGGAGAGGCGTTCCAATTGCCCTGCCAAGCCTCGAGGAGAATCCCGAGTTGTCCCTCGCAAGTAGGCAGGAGTCCTGACGTCGCTGAAGAAACACGTGCGTGGAAGGGCCATCTCCGTCGTAACTCGAGAATATACCCCAGGTTCCCGCCGCAACTCGAGAAAAACCATGAGACTTCCCCCTCGATGCGAGATGAGGCCCGATTCCCCTGTACTGCGTGCAGAGCAATTCCGTCTTGCACATCACACATGAAAGGAGCCTTGATTTCCTTGATGGCACTCCAGAGAAACCCCAAGAACACTGTTTCAAGGATAGAGGGATCCTGAGGTCACTGTAACAACACGAAAGAACTCTGTGGACCAAAAATAAACTCGAAAAGAGAGGTTAGTCCCTGGATTCGTCTCCAGAGGAATACCACCTTACCACAAGCACCTCAAGAGGAGGCTTCTCTCAGCTCTAGGTATGTGAGAGGGACCCTGAGTTTGCGGCCTCAAGTGGAATGGACACCGCGATGCCCTGACTCGAAATAAGGCCGGATATCCCTGCAGTGACTTCAATGCAGGCTCGTCTTGCATCTCCCAGGATGAAAGGATGTCTGAATCCCCTGTGGAAAGCACAGAGAAAGACTTAGTTCCCCACCTCATCGCGACCGATAGCCTCACATCCTTTGAAAACTCCAGAGGTACGCGGAGATCAGTGCCTCCAAAGGAGACGATGCCTGACTCCTCGTGAAACTTGATAGGAGTCCCAGGATTCCTGTGGCACTTGGAAAGGGACACTTGGTCTCCCGCCTCAGCTGGAGAGGCGTCCCAATTGCCCTGCCAAGCCTCGAGGAGAATCCAGAGTTGTCCCTCGCAACTAGGCAGGAGTCGTGACGTCGCTGAAGAAACACGTGGGTGGAAGGGCCATCCCCGTCGTAACTCGAGAATATACCCCAGGTTCCCGCTGCAACTCGAGAAAAACCATGAGACTTCCCCCTCGCCCCGAGATGAGGCCCGATTCCCCTGCACTGCATGCAGAGCAATTCCGTGTTGCACATCACACATGAAAGGAGCCTTGATTTCCTTGATGGCACTCCAGAGAAACCCCAAGAACACTGTTTCAAGGCTAGAGGGATCCTGAGGTCACTGTAGCAACAGGAAAGAGCTCCGTGGACCAAAAATCAACTCGAGATGAGAGGTTAGTCCCTGGCTTCGACTCCAGAGGAATACCACCTTACCACAAGCACCTCAAGAGGAGGCTTCTCTCAGCTCTAGGTATGTGAGAGGGACCCTGAGTTTGCGGCCTCAAGTGGAATGGACACCGCGATGCCCTGACGCGAAATAAGGCTGGATATCCCTGCAGTGACTTGAATGCAGGCTCGTCTTGCATCTCCCAAGATGAAAGGATGTCTGAATCCCCTGTGGAGACCACAGAGAAACACCTAGTTCCCCACCTCATCGCGACCGGAGGCCTCACATCCTTTGAAAACTCCAGAGGTATGCGGAGATCAGTGCCTCCAAAGGAGACGATGCCTGACTCCTCGTGAAACTTGATAGGAGTCCCAAGATTCCTGTGGCACGTGGAAAGGGACCCTTGGTCTCCCGCCTCAGCTGGAGAGGCGTCCCAATTGCCCTGCCAAGCCTCGAGGAGAATCCCGAGTTGTGTCTCGCAACTAGGCAGGAGTCCTGACGTGGCTGAACAAACACGTGTGTGGAAGGGCCATCCCCGTCGTAACTCGAGAATATATCCCAGGTTCCCGCCGCAACTCGAGAAATACCATGAGACTGCCCCCTCGCCGCGAGATGAGGCCCGATTCCCCTGCACTGCGTGCAGAGCAATTCTGTGTTGCACATCACACATGAAAGGAGCCTTGATTTCCTTCATGGCACTGCAGAGAAACCCCAAGAATACTGTTTCAAGGCTAGAGGGATCCTGAGGTCACTGTAGCAACACGAAAGAGCTGCGTGGACCAAAAATCAACTCGAGATGAGAGGTTAGTCCCTGTCTTCGACTCCAGAGGAATACCACCTTACCACAAGCACCTCAAGAGGAGGCTTCTCTCAGCTCTAGGTATGTGAGAGGGACCCTGAGTTTGCGGCCTCAAGTGGAATGGACACCGCGATGCCCTGACTCGAAATAAGGCCGGATATCCCAGCAGTGACTGGAATGCAGGCTCGTCTTGCATGTCCCAAGGCGAAAGGTTGTCTGAATCCCCTGTGGAGACCACAGAGAAAGACCTAGTTCCCCACCTCATCGCGACAGGAGGCCTCAAATCCTGTGAAAACTCCAAGGGTATGCGGAGATCAGTGCCTCCAAAGGAGACGATGCCTGACTCCTCGTGAAACTTGATAGGAGACCCAGGATTCCTGTGGCACGTGGAAAGGGAACCTTGGTCTCCCGTCTCAGCTGGAGAGGCGTCCCAATTGCCCTGCAAAGCCTCGAGGAGAATCCCGAGTTGTCCCTCGAAACTAGGCAGGAGTCCTGACATGGCTGAACACACACGTGTGTGGAAGGGCCATCCCCGTCGTAACTCGAGAATATACCCCAGGTTCCCACCGCAACTCGAGAAAAACCATGAGACTTCCCCCTCGCCGCGAGATGAGGCCCGATTCCCCTGCACTGCGTGCAGAGCAATTCCGTGTTGCACATCACACATGAAAGGAGCCTTGATTTCCTTGATGGCACTCCAGAGAAACCCCAAGAACACTGTTTCAAGGCTAGAGGGATCCTGAGGTCACTGTAGCAACACGAAAGAGCTCCGTGGACCAAGAATCAACACGAGATGAGAGGTTAGTCCCTGGCTTCGACTCCTGAGGAATACCACCTTACCACAAGCACCTCAAGAGGAGGCTTCTCTCAGCTCTAGGTATGTGAGAGGGATCCTGAGTTTGCGGCCTCAAGTGGAATGGACACCGCGATGCCCTGACTCGAAATAATGCCGGATATCCCTGCAGTGACTTGAATGCAGGCTCGTCTTGCATCTCCCAAGAAGAAAGGATGTCTGAATCCCCTGTGGAGACCACAGAGAAAGACCTAGTTCCCCACCTCATCGCGACCGATAGCCTCACATCCTTTGAAAACTCCAGAGGTACGCGGAGATCAGTGCCTCCAAAGGAGACGATGCCTGACTCCTCGTGAAACTTGATAGGAGTCCCAGGATTCTTGTGGAACGTGGAAAGGGACCCTTGGTCTCCCGCCTCAGCTGGAGAGGCGTTCCAATTGCCCTGCCAAGCCTCGAGGAGAATCCCGAGTTGTCCCTCGCAAGTAGGCAGGAGTCCTGACGTCGCTGAAGAAACACGTGCGTGGAAGGGCCATCTCCGTCGTAACTCGAGAATATACCCCAGGTTCCCGCCGCAACTCGAGAAAAACCATGAGACTTCCCCCTCGATGCGAGATGAGGCCCGATTCCCCTGTACTGCGTGCAGAGCAATTCCGTCTTGCACATCACACATGAAAGGAGCCTTGATTTCCTTGATGGCACTCCAGAGAAACCCCAAGAACACTGTTTCAAGGATAGAGGGATCCTGAGGTCACTGTAGCAACACGAAAGAACTCTGTGGACCAAAAATCAACTCGAAAAGAGAGGTTAGTCCCTGGATTCGTCTCCAGAGGAATACCACCTTACCACAAGCACCTCAAGAGGAGGCTTCTCTCAGCTCTTGGTATGTGAGAGGGACCCTGAGTTTGCGGCCTCAAGTGGAATGGACACCGCGATGCCCTGACGCGAAATAAGGCTGGATATCCCTGCAGTGACTTGAATGCAGGCTCGTCTTGCATCTCCCAAGATGAAAGGATGTCTGAATCCCCTGTGGAGACCACAGAGAAAGACCTAGATCCCCACCTCATCGCGACCAGAGGCCTCACATCCTTTGAAAACTCCAGAGGTACGCGGAGATCAGTGCCTCCAAAGGAGACGATGCCTGACTCCTCGTGAAACTTGATAGGAGTCCCAGGATTCCTGTGGCACGCGGAAAGGGACCCTTGGTCTCCCGCCTCAGCTGGAGATGCGTCCCAATTGCCTTGCCAAGCCTCGAGGAGAATCCCGAGTTGTGTCTCGCAACTAGGCAACAGTCCTGACGTGGCTGAACAAACACGTGTGTGGAAAGGCCATCCCCGTCGTAACTCGAGAATATACCCCAGGTTCCCGCCGCAACTCGAGAAAAACCATGAGACTTCCCCCTCGCCGCGAGATGAGGCCCGATTCCCCTGCACTGTGTGCAGAGCAATTCCGTGTTGCACATCACACATGAAAGGAGCCTTGATTTCCTTGATGGCACTCCAGAGAAACCCCAAGAACACTGTTTCAAGGCTAGAGGGATCCTGAGGTCACTGTAGCAACACGAAAGAGCTCCGTGGACCAAAAATCAACTCGAGATGAGAGGTTAGTCCCTGGCTTCGACTCCAGAGGAATACCACCTTACCACAAGCACCTCAAGAGGAGGCTTCTCTCAGCTTTAGGTATGTGAGAGGAACCCTGAGTTTGCGGCCTCAAGTGGAATGGACACCGCGATGCCCTGACTCGACATAAGGCCGGATATCCCTGCAGTGACTGGAATGCAGGCTCGTCTTGCATCTCCCAAGACGAAACGGTGTCTGAATCCCCTGTGGAGACCACAGAGAAAGACCTAGTTCCCCACCTCATCGCGACAGGAGGCCTCAAATCCTTTGAAAACTCCAGAGGTATGCGGAGATCAGTGCCTCCAAAGGAGACGATGCCTGACTCCTCGTGAAACTTGATAGGAGACCCAGGATTCCTGTGGCACGTGGAAAGGGACCCTTGGTCTCCCGCCTCAGCTGGAGAGGCGTTCCAATTGCCCTGCCAAGCCTCGAGGAGAATCCCGAGTTGTCCCTCGCAACTAGGCAGGAGTCCTGACGTGGCTGAACAAACACGTGGGTGGAAGGGCCATCCCCGTCGTAACTCGAGAATATACCCCAGGTTCCCGCCGCAACTCGAGAAAAACCATGAGACTTCCCCCTCGATGTGAGATGAGGCCCAATTCCCCTGTACTGCGTGCAGAGCAATTCCGTCTTGCACATCACACATGAAAGGAGCCTTGATTTCCTTGATGGCACTCCAGAGAAACCCCAAGAACACTGTTTCAAGGATAGAGGGATCCTGAGGTCACTGTAGCAACACGAAAGAACTCTGTGGACCAAAAATAAACTCGAAAAGAGAGGTTAGTCCCTGGATTCGTCTCCAGAGGAATACCACCTTACCACAAGCACCTCAAGAGGAGGCTTCTCTCAGCTCTAGGTATGTGAGAGGGACCCTGAGTTTGCGGCCTCAAGTGGAATGGACACCGTGATGTCCTGACTCGAAATAAGGCCGGATATCCCTGCAGTGACTTCAATGCAGGCTCGTCTTGCATCTCCCAGGACGAAAGGATGTCTGAATCCCCTGTGGAAAGCACAGAGAAAGACTTAGTTCCCCACCTCATCGCGACCGATAGCCTCACATCCTTTGAAAACTCCAGAGGTACGTGGAGATCAGTGTCTCCAAAGGAGACGATGCCTGACTCCTCGTGAAACTTGATAGGAGTCCCAGGATTCCTGTGGCACGTGGAAAGGGACCCTTGGTCTCCCGCCTCAGCTGGAGAGGCGTCCCAATTGCCTTGCCAAGCCTCGAGGAGAATCCCGAGTTGTGTCTCGCAACTAGGCAAGAGTCCTGACGTGGCTGAACAAACACGTGTGTGGAAGGGCCATCCCCGTCGTAACTCGAGAATATACCCCAGGTTCCCGCCGCAACTCGAGAAAAACCATGAGACTTCCCCCTCGCCGCGAGATGAGGCCCGATTCCCCTGCACTGTGTGCAGAGCAATTCCGTGTTGCACATCACACATGAAAGGAGCCTTGATGTCCTTGATGGCACTCCAGAGAAACCCCAAGAAGACTGTTTCAAGGCTAGAGGGATCCTGAGGTCACTGTAGCAACAGGAAAGAGCTCCGTGGACCCAAAATCAACTCGAGATGAGAGGTTAGTCCCTGGCTTCGACTCCAGAGGAATACCACCTTACCACAAGCACCTCAAAAGGAGGCTTCTCTCAGCTCTAGGTATGTGAGAGGGACCCTGAGTTTGCGGCCTCAAGTGGAATGGACACCGCGATGCCCTGACTCGACATAAGGCCGGATATCCCTGCAGTGACTGGAATGCAGGCTCGTCTTGCATCTCCCAAGACGAAAGGGTGTCTGAATCCCCTGTGGAGACCACAGAGAAAGACCTAGTTCCCCACCTCATCGCGACAGGAGGCCTCAAATCCTTTGAAAACTCCAGAGGTATGCGGAGATCAGTGCATCCAAAGGAGACGATGCCTGACTCCTCGTGAAACTTGATAGGAGACCCAGGATTCCTGTGGCACGTGGAAAGGGACCCTTGGTTTCCCGTCTCAGCTGGAGAGGCGTCCCAATTGCCCTGCAAAGCCTCGAGGAGAATCCCGAGTTGTCCCTCGCAACTAGGCAGGAGTCCTGACATGGCTGAACACACACGTGTGTGGAAGGGCCTTCCCCGTCGTAACTCGAGAATATACCCCAGGTTCCCGCCGCAACTCGAGAAAAACCATGAGACTTCCCCCTCGCCGCGAGATGAGGCCCGATTCCCCTGCACTGCGTGCAGAGCAATTCCGTGTTGCACATCACACATGAAAGGAGCCTTGATTTCCTTGATGGCACTCCAGAGAAACCCCAAGAACACTGTTTCAAGGCTAGAGGGATCCTGTGGTCACTGTAGCAACACGAAAGAGCTCCGTGGGCCAAAAATCAACTCGAGATGAGAGGTTAGTCCCTGGCTTCGACTCCAGAGGAATACCACCTTACCACAAGCACCTCAAGAGGAGGCTTCTCTCAGCTCTAGGTATGTGAGAGGGACCCTGAGTTTGCGGCCTCAAGTGGAATGGACACCGCGATGCCCTGACGCGAAATAAGGCTGGATATCCCTGCAGTGACTTGAATGCAGGCTCGTCTTGCATCTCCCAAGATGAAAGGATGTCTGAATCCCCTGTGGAGACCACAGAGAAAGACCTAGTTCCCCACCTCATCGCAACCGAGAGCCTCACATCCTTTGAAAACTCCAGAGGTACGCGGAGATCAGTGCCTCCAAAGGAGACGATGCCTGACTCCTAGTGAAACTTGATAGGAGTCCCAGGATTCCTGTGGCACGTGGAAAGGGACCCTTGGTCTCCCGCCTCAGCTGGAGAGGCGTCCCAATTGCCTTGCCAAGCCTCGAGGAGAATCCCGAGTTGTGTCTCGCAACTAGGCAAGAGTCCTGACGTGGCTGAACAAACACGTGTGTGGAAGGGCCATCCCCGTCGTAACTCGAGAATATACCCCAGGTTCCCGCCGCAACTCGAGAAAAACCATGAGACTTCCCCCTCGCCGCGAGATGAGGCCCGATTCCCCTGCACTGTGTGCAGAGCAATTCCGTGTTGCACATCACACATGAAAGGAGCCTTGATGTCCTTGATGGCACTCCAGAGAAACCCCAAGAAGACTGTTTCAAGGCTAGAGGGATCCTGAGGTCACTGTAGCAACAGGAAAGAGCTCCGTGGACCCAAAATCAACTCGAGATGAGAGGTTAGTCCCTGGCTTCGACTCCAGAGGAATACCACCTTACCACAAGCACCTCAAAAGGAGGCTTCTCTCAGCTCTAGGTATGTGAGAGGGACCCTGAGTTTGCGGCCTCAAGTGGAATGGACACCGCGATGCCCTGACTCGACATAAGGCCGGATATCCCTGCAGTGACTGGAATGCAGGCTCGTCTTGCATCTCCCAAGACGAAAGGGTGTCTGAATCCCCTGTGGAGACCACAGAGAAAGACCTAGTTCCCCACCTCATCGCGACAGGAGGCCTCAAATCCTTTGAAAACTCCAGAGGTATGCGGAGATCAGTGCATCCAAAGGAGACGATGCCTGACTCCTCGTGAAACTTGATAGGAGACCCAGGATTCCTGTGGCACGTGGAAAGGGACCCTTGGTTTCCCGTCTCAGCTGGAGAGGCGTCCCAATTGCCCTGCAAAGCCTCGAGGAGAATCCCGAGTTGTCCCTCGCAACTAGGCAGGAGTCCTGACATGGCTGAACACACACGTGTGTGGAAGGGCCTTCCCCGTCGTAACTCGAGAATATACCCCAGGTTCCCGCCGCAACTCGAGAAAAACCATGAGACTTCCCCCTCGCCGCGAGATGAGGCCCGATTCCCCTGCACTGCGTGCAGAGCAATTCCGTGTTGCACATCACACATGAAAGGAGCCTTGATTTCCTTCATGGCACTCCAGAGAAACCCCAAGAACACTGTTTCAAGGATAGAGGGATCCTGAGGTCACTGTAGCAACACGAAAGAGCTCCGTGGACCAAGAATCAACACGAGATGAGAGGTTAGTCCTTGGCTTCGACTCCTGAGGAATACCACCTTACCACAAGCACCTCAAGAGGAGGCTTCTCTCAGCTCTAGGTATGTGAGAGGGATCCCGAGTTTGCGGCCTCAAGTGGAATGGACACCGCGATGCCCTGACTCGAAATAAGGCCGGATATCCATCCAGTGACTTGAATGCAGGCTCGTCTTGCATCTCCCAAGAAGAAATGATGTCTGAATCCCCTGTGGAGACCACAGAGAAACACCTAGTTTCCCACCTCATCGCGACCAGAGTCCTCACATCCTTTGAAAACTCCAGAGGTACGTGGAGATCAGTGCCTCCAAAGGAGACGATGCCTGACTCCTCGTGAAAATTGATAGGAGTCCCAGGATTCTTGTGGCACGTGGAAAGGGACCCTTGGTCTCCCGCCTCAGCTGGAGAGGCGTTCCAATTGCCCTGCCAAGCCTCGAGGAGAATCCCGAGTTGTGTCTCGCAACTAGGCAGGAGTCCTGACGTGGCTGAACAAACACGTGGGTGGAAGGGCCATCCCCGTCGTAACTCGAGAATATACCCCAGGTTCCCGCCGCAACTCGAGAAAAACCATGAGACTTCCCCCTCGATGCGAGATGAGGCCCGATTCCCCTGTACTGCGTGCAGAGCAATTCCGTCTTGCACATCTCACATGAAAGGAGCCTTGATTTCCTTGATGGCACTCCAGAGAAACCCCAAGAACACTGTTTCAAGGATAGAGGGATCCTGAGGTCACTGTAGCAACACGAAAGAGCTCCGTGGGCCAAAAATCAACTCGAAAAGAGAGGTTAGTCCCTGGATTCGTCTCCAGAGGAATACCACCTTACCACAAGCACCTCAAGAGGAGGCTTCTCTCAGCTCTAGGTATGTGAGAGGGACCCTGAGTTTGCGGCCTCAAGTGGAATGGACACCGCGATGCCCTGACTCGAAATAAGGCCGGATATCCCTGCAGTGACTTCAATGCAGGCTCGTCTTGCATCTCCCAGGACGAAAGGATGTCTGAATCCCCTGTGGAAAGCACAGAGAAAGACTTAGTTCCCCACCTCATCGCGACCGATAGCCTCACATCCTTTGAAAACTCCAGAGGTACGCGGAGATCAGTGCCTCCAAAGGAGACGATGCCTGACTCCTCGTGAAACTTGATAGGAGTCCCAGGATTCCTGTGGCACGTGGAAAGGGACCCTTGGTCTCCCGCCTCAGCTGGAGAGGCGTCCCAATTGCCTTGCCAAGCCTCGAGGAGAATCCCGAGTTGTGTCTCGCAACTAGGCAAGAGTCCTGACGTGGCTGAACAAACACGTGTGTGGAAGGGCCATCCCCGTCGTAACTCGAGAATATACCCCAGGTTCCCGCCGCAACTCGAGAAAAACCATGAGACTTCCCCCTCGCCGCGAGATGAGGCCCGATTCCCCTGCACTGCGTGCAGAGCAATTCCGTGTTGCACATCACACATGAGAGGAGCCTTGATTTCCTTGATGGCACTCCAGAGAAACCCCAAGAACACTGTTTCAAGGCTAGAGGGATCCTGAGGTCACTGTAGCAACACGAAAGAGCTCCGTGGGCCAAAAATCAACTCGAGATGAGAGGTTAGTCCCTGGCTTCGACTCCAGGGGAATACCACCTTACCACAAGCACCTCAAGAGGAGGCTTCTCTCAGCTCTAGGTATGTGAGAGGGACCCTGAGTTTGCGGCCTCAAGTGGAATGGACACCGCGATGCCCTGACGCGAAATAAGGCTGGATATCCCTGCAGTGACTTGAATGCAGGCTCGTCTTGCATCTCCCAAGATGAAAGGATGTCTGAATCCCCTGTGGAGACCACAGAGAAAGACCTAGATCCCCACCTCATCGCGACCAGAGGCCTCACATCCTTTGAAAACTCCAGAGGTACGCGGAGATCAGTGCATCCAAAGGAGACGATGCCTGACTCCTCGTGAAACTTGATAGGAGTCCCAGGATTCTTGTGGCACGCGGAAAGGGACCCTTGGTCTCCCGCCTCAGCTGGAGAGGCGTCCCAATTGCCTTGCCAAGCCTCGAGGAAAATCCCGAGTTGTGTCTCGCAACTAGGCAACAGTCCTGACGTGGCTGAACAAACACGTGTGTGGAAGTGCCATCCCCGTCGTAACTCGAGAATATACCCCAGGTTCCCGCCGCAACTCGAGAAAAACCATGAGACTTCCCCCTCGCCGCGAGATGAGGCCCGATTCCCCTGCACTGTGTGCAGAGCAATTCCGTGTTGCACATCACACATGAAAGGAGCCTTGATTTCCTTGATGGCACTCCAGAGAAACCCCAAGAACACTGTTTCAAGGCTAGAGGGATCCTGAGGTCACTGTAGCAACACGAAAGAGCTCCGTGGACCAAAAATCAACTCGAGATGAGAGGTTAGTCCCTGGCTTCGACTCCAGAGGAATACCACCTTACCACAAGCACCTCAAGAGGAGGCTTCTCTCAGCTCTAGGTATGTGAGAGGGACCCTGAGTTTGCGGCCTCAAGTGGAATGGACACCGCGATGCCCTGACTCGACATAAGGCCGGATATCCCTGCAGTGACTGGAATGCAGGCTCGTCTTGCATCTCCCAAGACGAAAGGGTGTCTGAATCCCCTGTGGAGACCACAGAGAAAGACCTAGTTCCCCACCTCATCGCGACAGGAGGCCTCACATCCTTTGAAAACTCCAGAGGTATGCGGAGATCAGTGCCTCCAAAGGAGACGATGCCTGACTCCTCGTGAAACTTGATAGGAGACCCAGGATTCCTGTGGCACGTGGAAAGGGACCCTTGGTCTCCCGCCTCAGCTGGAGAGGCGTTCCAATTGCCCTGCCAAGCCTCGAGGAGAATCCCGAGTTGTCCCTCGCAACTAGGCAGGAGTCCTGACGTGGCTGAACAAACACGTGGGTGGAAGAGCCATCCCCGTCGTAACTCGAGAATATACCCCAGGTTCCCGTCGCAACTCGAGGAAAACCATGAGACTTCCCCCTCGATGCGAGATGAGGCCCGATTCCCCTGTACTGCGTGCAGAGCAATTCCGTCTTGCACATCACACATGAAAGGAGCCTTGATTTCCTTGATGGCACTCCAGAGAAACCCCAAGAACACTGTTTCAAGGCTAGAGGGATCCTGAGGTCACTGTAGCAACACGAAAGAACTATGTGGACCAAAAATCAACTCGAAAAGAGAGGTTAGTCCCTGGATTCGTCTCCAGAGGAATACCACCTTACCATAAGCACCTCAAGAGGAGGCTTCTCTCAGCTCTAGGTATGTGAGAGGGACCCTGAGTTTGCGGCCTCAAGTGGAATGGACACCGCGATGCCCTGACTCGAAATAAGGCCGGATATCCCTGCAGTGACTTCAATGCAGGCTCGTCTTGCATCTCCCAGGACGAAAGGATGTCTGAATCCCCTGTGGAAAGCACAGAGAAAGACTTAGTTCCCCACCTCATCGCGACCGATAGCCTCACATCCTTTGAAAACTCCAGAGGTACGCGGAGATCAGTGCCTCCAAAGGAGACGATGCCTGACTCCTCGTGAAACTTGATAGGAGTCCCAGGATTCCTGTGGCACGTGGAAAGGGACACTTGGTCTCCCGCCTCAGCTGGAGAGGCGTCCCAATTGCCCTGGCAAGCCTCGAGGAGAATCCAGAGTTGTCCCTCGCAACTAGGCAGGAGTCTTGACGTCACTGAAGAAACACGTGGGTTGAAGGGCCATCCCCGTCGTAACTCGAGAATATACCCCAGGTTCCCGCCGCAACTCGAGAAAAACCATGAGACTTCCCCCTCGCCGCGAGATGAGGCCCGATTCCCCTGCACTGCGTGCAGAGCAATTCCGTGTTGCACATCACACATGAAAGGAGCCTTGATTTCCTTGATGGCACTCCAGAGAAACCCCAAGAACACTGTTTCAAGGCTAGAGGGATCCTGTGGTCACTGTAGCAACACGAAAGAGCTCCGTGGGCCAAAAATCAACTCGAGATGAGAGGTTAGTCCCTGGCTTCGACTCCAGAGGAATACCACCTTACCACAAGCACCTCAAGAGGAGGCTTCTCTCAGCTCTAGGTATGTGAGAGGGACCCTGAGTTTGCGGCCTCAAGTGGAATGGACACCGCGATGCCCTGACGCGAAATAAGGCTGGATATCCCTGCAGTGACTTGAATGCAGGCTCGTCTTGCATCTCCCAAGATGAAAGGATGTCTGAATCCCCTGTGGAGACCACAGAGAAAGACCTAGTTCCCCACCTCATCGCAACCGAGAGCCTCACATCCTTTGAAAACTCCAGAGGTACGCGGAGATCAGTGCCTCCAAAGGAGACGATGCCTGACTCCTAGTGAAACTTGATAGGAGTCCCAGGATTCCTGTGGCACGTGGAAAGGGACCCTTGGTCTCCCGCCTCAGCTGGAGAGGCGTCCCAATTGCCTTGCCAAGCCTCGAGGAGAATCCCGAGTTGTGTCTCGCAACTAGGCAAGAGTCCTGACGTGGCTGAACAAACACGTGTGTGGAAGGGCCATCCCCGTCGTAACTCGAGAATATACCCCAGGTTCCCGCCGCAACTCGAGAAAAACCATGAGACTTCCCCCTCGCCGCGAGATGAGGCCCGATTCCCCTGCACTGCGTGCAGAGCAATTCCGTGTTGCACATCACACATGAGAGGAGCCTTGATTTCCTTGATGGCACTCCAGAGAAACCCCAAGAACACTGTTTCAAGGCTAGAGGGATCCTGAGGTCACTGTAGCAACACGAAAGAGCTCCGTGGGCCAAAAATCAACTCGAGATGAGAGGTTAGTCCCTGGCTTCGACTCCAGGGGAATACCACCTTACCACAAGCACCTCAAGAGGAGGCTTCTCTCAGCTCTAGGTATGTGAGAGGGACCCTGAGTTTGCGGCCTCAAGTGGAATGGACACCGCGATGCCCTGACGCGAAATAAGGCTGGATATCCCTGCAGTGACTTGAATGCAGGCTCGTCTTGCATCTCCCAAGATGAAAGGATGTCTGAATCCCCTGTGGAGACCACAGAGAAAGACCTAGATCCCCACCTCATCGCGACCAGAGGCCTCACATCCTTTGAAAACTCCAGAGGTACGCGGAGATCAGTGCATCCAAAGGAGACGATGCCTGACTCCTCGTGAAACTTGATAGGAGTCCCAGGATTCTTGTGGCACGCGGAAAGGGACCCTTGGTCTCCCGCCTCAGCTGGAGAGGCGTCCCAATTGCCTTGCCAAGCCTCGAGGAAAATCCCGAGTTGTGTCTCGCAACTAGGCAACAGTCCTGACGTGGCTGAACAAACACGTGTGTGGAAGTGCCATCCCCGTCGTAACTCGAGAATATACCCCAGGTTCCCGCCGCAACTCGAGAAAAACCATGAGACTTCCCCCTCGCCGCGAGATGAGGCCCGATTCCCCTGCACTGTGTGCAGAGCAATTCCGTGTTGCACATCACACATGAAAGGAGCCTTGATTTCCTTGATGGCACTCCAGAGAAACCCCAAGAACACTGTTTCAAGGCTAGAGGGATCCTGAGGTCACTGTAGCAACACGAAAGAGCTCCGTGGACCAAAAATCAACTCGAGATGAGAGGTTAGTCCCTGGCTTCGACTCCAGAGGAATACCACCTTACCACAAGCACCTCAAGAGGAGGCTTCTCTCAGCTCTAGGTATGTGAGAGGGACCCTGAGTTTGCGGCCTCAAGTGGAATGGACACCGCGATGCCCTGACTCGACATAAGGCCGGATATCCCTGCAGTGACTGGAATGCAGGCTCGTCTTGCATCTCCCAAGACGAAAGGGTGTCTGAATCCCCTGTGGAGACCACAGAGAAAGACCTAGTTCCCCACCTCATCGCGACAGGAGGCCTCACATCCTTTGAAAACTCCAGAGGTATGCGGAGATCAGTGCCTCCAAAGGAGACGATGCCTGACTCCTCGTGAAACTTGATAGGAGACCCAGGATTCCTGTGGCACGTGGAAAGGGACCCTTGGTCTCCCGCCTCAGCTGGAGAGGCGTTCCAATTGCCCTGCCAAGCCTCGAGGAGAATCCCGAGTTGTCCCTCGCAACTAGGCAGGAGTCCTGACGTGGCTGAACAAACACGTGGGTGGAAGAGCCATCCCCGTCGTAACTCGAGAATATACCCCAGGTTCCCGTCGCAACTCGAGGAAAACCATGAGACTTCCCCCTCGATGCGAGATGAGGCCCGATTCCCCTGTACTGCGTGCAGAGCAATTCCGTCTTGCACATCACACATGAAAGGAGCCTTGATTTCCTTGATGGCACTCCAGAGAAACCCCAAGAACACTGTTTCAAGGCTAGAGGGATCCTGAGGTCACTGTAGCAACACGAAAGAACTATGTGGACCAAAAATCAACTCGAAAAGAGAGGTTAGTCCCTGGATTCGTCTCCAGAGGAATACCACCTTACCATAAGCACCTCAAGAGGAGGCTTCTCTCAGCTCTAGGTATGTGAGAGGGACCCTGAGTTTGCGGCCTCAAGTGGAATGGACACCGCGATGCCCTGACTCGAAATAAGGCCGGATATCCCTGCAGTGACTTCAATGCAGGCTCGTCTTGCATCTCCCAGGACGAAAGGATGTCTGAATCCCCTGTGGAAAGCACAGAGAAAGACTTAGTTCCCCACCTCATCGCGACCGATAGCCTCACATCCTTTGAAAACTCCAGAGGTACGCGGAGATCAGTGCCTCCAAAGGAGACGATGCCTGACTCCTCGTGAAACTTGATAGGAGTCCCAGGATTCCTGTGGCACGTGGAAAGGGACTCTTGGTCTCCCGTCTCAGCTGGAGAGGCGTCCCAATTGCCCTGCCAAGCCTCGAGGAGAATTCCGAGTTGTCCCTCGCAACTAGGCAGGAGTCCTGACGTGGCTGAACAAACACGTGGGTGGAAGGGCCATCCCCGTCGTAACTCGAGAATATACCCCAGGTTCCCGCCGCACCTCGAGAAAAACCATGAGACTTCCCCCTCGCCGCGAGATGAGGCCCGATTGCCATGCACTGCGTGCAGAGCAATTCCGTCTTGCACATCACACATGAAAGGAGCCTTGATTTCCTTGATGGCACTCCAGAGAAACCCCAAGAACACTGTTTCAAGGCTAGAGGGATCCTGAGGTCACTGTAGCAACACGAAAGAGCTCCGTGGGCCAAAAATCAACTCGAGATGAGAGGTTAGTCCCTGGCTTCGACTCCAGAGGAATACCACCTTACCACAAGCACCTCAAGAGGAGGCTTCTCTCAGCTCTAGGTATGTGAGAGGGACCCTGAGTTTGCGGCCTCAAGTGGAATGGACACCGCGATGCCCTGACGCGAAATAAGGCCGGATATCCCTGCAGTGACTGGAATGAAGGCTCGTCTTGCATCTCCCAAGACGAAAGGGTGTCTGAATCCCCTGTGGAGACCACAGAGAAACACCTAGTTCCCCACCTCATCGCGACCGGAGGCCTCACATCCTTTGAAAACTCCAGAGGTACGTGGAGATCAGTGCCTCCAAAGGAGACGATGCCTGACTCCTCGTGAAACTTGATAGGAGTCCAGGATTCTTGTGGCACGTGGAAAGGGACCCTTGGTCTCCCGCCTCAGCTGGAGAGGCGTCCCAATTGCCCTGCCAAGCCTCGAGGAGAATCCAGAGTTGACCCTCGCAACTAGGCAGGAGTCCTGACGTCGCTGAAGAAACACGTGGGTGGAAGGGCCATCCCCGTCGTAACTCGAGAATATACCCCAGGTTCCCGCCGCAACTCGAGAAAAACCATGAGACTTCCCCCTCGCCGCGAGATGAGGCCCAATTCCCCTGCACTGTGTGCAGAGCAATTCCGTGTTGCACATCACACATGAAAGAAGCCTTGATTTCCTTGATGGCACTCCAGAGAAACCCCAAGAACACTGTTTCAAGGCTAGAGGGATCCTGAGGTCACTGTAGCAACACGAAAGAGCTCCGTGGACCAAGAATCAACACGAGATGAGAGGTTTGTCCCTGGCTTCGACTTCTGAGGAATACCACCTTACCACAAGCACCTCAAGAGGAGGCTTCTCTCAGCTCTAGGTATGTGAGAGGGATCCTGAGTTTGCGGCCTCAAGTGGAATGGACACCGCGATTCCCTGACTGGAAATAAGGCCGGATATCCCTGCAGTGACTGGAATGCAGGCTCGTCTTGCATCTCCCAAGAAGAAAGGATGTCTGAATCCCCTGTGGAGACCACAGAGAAACACCTAGTTCCCCACCTCATCGCGACCGGAGGCCTCACATCCTTTGAAAACTCCAGAGGTACGCGGAGATCAGTGCCTCCAAAGGAGACGATGCCTGACTCCTCGTGAAACTTGATAGGAGTCCCAGGATTCTTGTGGCACGTGGAAAGGGACCCTTGGTCTCCCGCCTCAGCTGGAGAGGCGTTCCAATTGCCCTGCCAAGCCTCGAGGAGAATCCCGAGTTGTCCCTCGCAACTAGGCAGGAGTCCTGACGTGGCTGAACAAACACGTGGGTGGAAGGGCCATCCCCGTCGTAACTCGAGAATATACCCCAGGTTCCCGCCGCAACTCGAGAAAAACCATGAGACTTCCCCCTCGATGCGAGATGAGGCCCGATTCCCCTGTACTGCGTTCAGAGCAATTCCCTCTTGCACATCACACATGAAAGGAGCCTTGATTTCCTTCATGGCACACCAGAGAAACCCCAAGAACACTGTTTCAAGGCTAGAGGGATCCTGAGGTCACTGTAGCAACACGAAAGAACTCTGTGGACCAAAAATCAACTCGAAAAGAGACGTTAGTCCCTGGATTCGTCTCCAGAGGAATACCACCTTACCACAAGCACCTCAAGAGGAGGCTTCTCTCAGCTCTAGGTATGTGAGAGGGACCCTGAGTTTGCGGCCTCAAGTGGAATGGACACCGCGATGCCCTGACTCGAAATAAGGCCGGATATCCCTGCAGTGACTGGAATGCAGGCTCGTCTTGCATCTCCCAAGACGAAAGGTTGTCTGAATCCCCTGTGGAGACCACAGAGAAAGACCTAGTTCCCCACATCATCGCGGCAGGAGGCCTCAAATCCTTTGAAAACTCCAGAGGTATGCGGAGATCAGTGCCTCCAAAGGAGACGATGCCTGACTCCTAGTGAAACTTGATAGGAGACCCAGGATTCCTGTGGCACGTGGAAAGGGACCCTTGGTCTCCCGTCTCAGCTGGAGAGGCGTCCCAATTGCCCTGCAAAGCCTCGAGGAGAATCCCGAGTTGTCCCTCGCAACTAGGCAGGAGTCCTGACATGGCTGAACACACACGTGTGTGGAAGGGCCATCCCCGTCTTAACTCGAGAATATACCCCAGGTTCCCACCGCAACTCGAGAAAAACCATGAGACTTCCCCCTCGCCGCAAGATGAGGCCCGATTGCCCTGCACTGCGTGCAGAGCAATTCCGTATTGCACATCACACATGAAAGGAGCCTTGATTTCCTTGATGGCACTCCAGAGAAACCCCAAGAACACTGTTTCAAGGCTAGAGGGATCCTGAGGTCACTGTAGCAACACGAAAGAGCTCCGTGGACCAAGAATCAGCACGAGATGAGAGGTTAGTCCCTGGCTTCAACTCCTGAGGAATACCACCTTACCACAAGCACCTCAAGAGGAGGCTTCTCTCAGCTCTAGGTATGTGAGAGGGACCCTGAGTTTGCGGCCTCAAGTGGAATGGACACCGCGATGCCCTGACTCGAAATAAGGCCGGATATCCCTGCAGTGACTTGAATGCAGGCTCGTCTTGCATCTCCCAAGAAGAAAGGATGTCTGAATCCCCTGTGGAGACCACAGAGAAGCACCTAGTTCCCCACCTCATCGCTACCGGAGGCCTCACATTCTTTGAAAACTCCAGAGGTACGCGGAGATCAGTGCCTCCAAAGGAGACGATGCCTGACTCCTCGTGAAACTTGATAGGAGTCCCAGGATTCTTGTGGCACGTGGAAAGGGACCCTTGGTCTCCCGCCTCAGCTGGAGAGGCGTTCCAATTGCCCTGCCAAGCCTCGAGGAGAATCCCGAGTTGTCCCTCGCAACTAGGCAGGAGTCCTGACATGGCTGAACAAACACGTGGGTGGAAGGGCCATCCCTGTCGTAACTCGAGAATATACCCCAGGTTCCCGCCGCAACTCGAGAAAAACCATGAGACTTCCCCCTCGATGCGAGATGAGGCCCGATTCCCCTGTACTGCGTGCAGAGCAATTCCGTCTTGCACATCACACATGAAAGGAGCCTTGATTTCCTTGATGGCACTCCAGAGAAACCCCAAGAACACTGTTTCAAGGATAGAGGGATCCTGAGGTCACTGTAGCAACACGAAAGAACTCTGTGGACCAAAAGTCAACTCGAAAAGAGAGGTTAGTCCCTGAATTCGTCTCCAGAGGAATACCACCTTACCACAAGCACCTCAAGAGGAGGGTTCTCTCAGCTCTAGGTATGTGAGAGGGACACTGAGTTTGCGGCCTCAAGTGGAATGGACACCGCGATGCCCTGACGTGAAATAAGGCTGGATATCCCTGCAGTGACTTGAATGCAGGCTCGTCTTGCATCTCCCAAGATGAAAGGGTGTCTGAATCCCCTGTGGAGACCACAGAGAAACACCTAGTTCCCCACCTCATCGCGAGCGGAGGCCTCACATCCTTTGAAAACTCCAGAGGTACGCGGAGATCAGTGCCTCCAAAGGAGACGATGCCTGACTCCTCGTGAAACTTGATAGGAGTCCCAGGATTCTTGTGGCACGTGGAAAGGGACTCTTGGTCTCCCGCCTCAGTTGGAGAGGCGTTCCAATTGCCCTGCCAAGCCTCGAGGAGAATCCCGAGTTGTCCCTCGCAACTAGGCAGGAGTCCTGACGTGGCTGAACAAACACGTGGGTGGAAGGGCCATCCCCGTTGTAACTCGAGAATATACCCCAGGTTCCCGCCGCAACTCGAGAAAAACCATGAGACTTCCCCCTCGATGGGAGATGAGGCCCGATTCCCCTGTACTGCATGCAGAGCAATTCCGTCTTGCACATCACACATGAAAGGACCCTTGATTTCCTTGATGGCACTCCAGAGAAACCCCAAGAACACTGTTTCAAGGCTAGAGGGATCCTGAGGTCACTGTAGCAACACGAAAGAGCTCCGTGGACCAAGAATCAACACGAGATGAGAGGTTAGTCCCTGGCTTTGACTCCAGAGGAATACCACCTTACCACAAGCACCTCAAGAGGAGGCTTCTCTCAGCTCTAGGTATGTGAGAGGGACCCTGAGTTTGCGACCTCAAGTGGAATGGACACCGCGATGCCCTGACTCGAAATAAGGCCGGATATCCCTGCAGTGACTTGAATGCAGGCTCGTCTTGCATCTCCCAAGAAGAAAGGATGTCTGAATCCCCTGTGGAGACCACAGAGAAACACCTAGTTCCCCACCTCATCGCGACCGGAGGCCTCACATCCTTTGAAAACTCCAGAGGTATGCGGAGATCAGTGCCTCCAAAGGAGACGATGCCTGACTCCTCGTGAAACTTGATAGGAGTCCCAGGATTCTTGTGGCACGTGGAAAGGGACCCTTGGTCTCCCACCTCAGCTGGAGAGGCGTTCCAAATGCCCTGCCAAGCCTCGAGGAGAATCCCGAGTTGTCCCTCGCAACTAGGCAGGAGTCCTGACGTGGCTGAACAAACACGTGGGTGGAAAGGCCATCCCCGTCGTAACTCGAGAATATACCCCAGGTTCCCGCCGCAACTCGAGAAAAACCATGAGACTTCCCCCTCGATGCGAGATGAGGCCCGATTCCCCTGTACTGCGTGCAGAGCAATTCCTTCTTGCATATCACACATGAAAGGAGCCTTGATTTCCTTGATGGCACTCCAGAGAAACCCCAAGAACACTGTTTCAAGGATAGAGGGATCCTGAGGTCACTGTAGCAACACGAAAGAGCTCCGTGGGCCAAAAATCAACTCGAGATGAGAGGTTAGTCCCTGGCTTCGACTCCAGAGGAATACCACCTTACCACAAGCACCTCAAGAGGAGGCTTCTCTCAGCTCTAGGTATGTGAGAGGGACCCTGAGTTTGCGGCCTCAAGTGGAATGGACACCACGATGCCCTGACTCGAAATAAGGCCGGATATCCCTGCAGTGACTTGAATGCAGGCTCGTCTTGCATCTCCCAGGACGAAAGGATGTCTGAATCCCCTGTGGAAAGCACAGAGAAAGACTTAGTTCCCCACCTCATCGCGACCGATAGCCTCACATCCTTTGAAAACTCCAGAGGTACGCAGAGATCAGTGCCTCCAAAGGAGACGATGCCTGACTCCTCGTGAAACTTGATAGGAGTCCCAGGATTCCTGTGGCACTTGGAAAGGGACCCTTGGTCTCCCCCCTCAGCTGGAGAGGCGTCCCAATTGCCCTGCCAAGCCTCGAGGAGAATCCAGAGTTGTCCCTCGCAACTAGGCAGGAGTCCTGACGTCGCTGAAGAAACACGTGGGTGGAAGGGCCATCCCCGTCGTAACTCGAGAATATACCCCAGGTTCCCGCCGCAACTCGAGAAAAACCATGAGACTTCCCCCTCGCCGCGAGATGGGGCCCGATTCCCCTGCACTGCGTGCAGAGCAATTCCGTGTTGCACATCACACATGAAAGGAGCCTTGATTTCCTTGATGGCACTCCAGAGAAACCCCAAGAACACTGTTTCAAGGCTAGAGGGATCCTGAGGTCACTGTAGCAACACGAAAGAGCTCCGTGGGCCAAAAATCAACTCGAGATGAGAGGTTAGTCCCTGGCTTCGACTCCAGAGGAATACCACCATACCACAAGCACCTCAAGAGGAGGCTTCTCTCAGCTCTAGGTATGTGAGAGGGACCCTGAGTTTGCGGCCTCAAGTGGAATGGACAACGCGATGCCCTGACGCGAAATAAGGCTGGATATCCCTGCAGTGACTTGAATGCAGGCTCGTCTTGCATCTCCCAAGATGAAAGGATGTCTGAATCCCCTGTGGAGACCACAGAGAAAGACCTAGTTCCTCACCTCATCGCAACCGGAGGCCTCACATCCTTTGAAAACTCCAGAGGTACGCGGAGATCAGTGCCTCCATAGGAGACGATGCCTGACTCCTTGTGAAACTTGATAGGAGTCCCAGGATTCCTGTGGCACGTGGAAAGGGACCCTTGGTCTCCCGCCTCAGCTGGAGAGGCGTCCCAATTGCCTTGCCAAGCCTCGAGGACAATCCCGAGTTGTGTCTCGCAACTAGGCAAGAGTCCTGACGTGGCTGAACAAACACGTGTGTGGAAGGGCCATCCCCGTCGTAACTCGAGAATATACCCCAGGTTCCCGCCGCAACTCGAGAAAAACCATGAGACTTCCCCCTCGCCGCGAGATGAGGCCCGATTCCCCTGCACTGCGTGCAGAGCAATTCTGTGTTGCACATCACACATGAAAGGAGCCTTGATTTCCTTCATGGCACTCCAGAGAAACCCCAAGAACACTGTTTCAAGGCTAGAGGGATCCTGAGGTCACTGTAGCAACACGAAAGAGCTCCGTGGACCAAAAATCAACTCGAGATGAGAGGTTAGTCCCTGGCTTCGACTCCAGAGGAATACCACCTTACCACAAGCACCTCAAGAGGAGGCTTCTCTCAGCTCTAGGTATGTGAGAGGGACCCTGAGTTTGCGGCCTCAAGTGGAATGGACACCGCGATGCCCTGACGCGAAATAAGGCCGGATATCCCTGCAGTGACTGGAATGCAGGCTCGTCTTGCATCTCCCAAGACGAAAGGGTGTCTGAATCCCCTGTGGAGACCACAGAGAAAGACCTAGTTCCCGACCTCATCGCGACAGGAGGCCTCAAATCCTTTGAAAACTCCAGAGGTATGCGGAGATCAGTGCCTCCAAAGGAGACGATGCCTGACTCCTCGTGAAACTTGATAGGAGACCCAGGATTCCTGTGGCACGTGGAAAGGGACCCTTGGTCTCCCGTCTCAGCTGGAGAGGCGTCCCAATTGCCCTGCAAAGCCTCGAGGAGAATCCCGAGTTGTCCCTCGCAACTAGGCAGGAGTCCTGACATGGCTGAACACACACGTGTGTGGAAGGGCCATCCCCATCGTAACTCGAGAATATACCCCAGGTTCCCGCCGCAACTCGAGAAAAACCATGAGACTTCCCCCTCGCCGCGAGATGAGGCCCGATTCCCCTGCACTGCGGGCAGAGCAATTCTGTGTTGCACATCACACATGAAAGGAGCCTTGATTTCCTTGATGGCACTCCAGAGAAACCCCAAGAACACTGTTTCAAGGATAGAGGGATCCTGAGGTCACTGTAGCAACACGAAAGAACTCTGTGGACCAAAAATCAACTCGAAAAGAGAGGTTAGTCCCTGAATTCGTCTCCAGAGGAATAACACCTTACCACAAGCACCTCAAGAGGAGGCTTCTCTCAGCTCTAGGTATGTGAGAGGGACCCTGAGTTTGCGGCCTCAAGTGGAATGGACACCGCGATGCCCTGACTCGAAATAAGGCCGGATATCCCTGCAGTGACTTCAATGCAGGCTTGTCTTGCATCTCCCAGGAAGAAAGGATGTCTGAATCCCCTGTGGAAAGCACAGAGAAAGACTTAGTTCCCCACCTCATCGCGACCGATAGCCTCACATCCTTTGAAAACTCCAGAGGTACGCGGAGATCAGTGCCTCCAAAGGAGACGATGCCTGACTCCTCGTGAAACTTGATAGGAGTCCCAGGATTCCTGTGGCACTTGGAAAGGGACACTTGGTCTCCCGCCTCAGCTGGAGAGGCGTCCCAATTGCCCTGCCAAGCCTCGAGGAGAATCCCGAGTTGTCCCTCGCAACTAGGCAGGAGTCCTGACGTCGCTGAAGAAACACGTGGGTGGAAGGGCCATCCCCGTCGTAACTCGAGAATATACCCCAGGTTCCCGCCGCAACTCGAGAAAAACCATGAGACTTCCCCCTCGCCGCGAGATGAGGCCCGATTCCCCTGCACTGCGTGCAGAGCAATTCCGTGTTGCACATCACACATGAAAGGAGCCTTGATTTCCTTGATGGCACTCCAGAGAAACCCCAAGAACACTGTTTCAAGGCTAGAGGGATCCTGAGGTCACTGTAGCAACACGAAAGAGCTCCGTGGGCCAAAAATCAACTCGAGATGAGAGGTTAGTCCCTGGCTTCGACTCGAGAGGAATACCACCTTACCACAAGCACCTCAAGAGGAGGCTTCTCTCAGCTCTAGGTATGTGAGAGGGACCCTGAGTTTGCGGCCTCAAGTGGAATGGACACCGCGATGCCCTGACGTGAAATAAGGCTGGATATCCCTGCAGTGACTTGAATGCAGGCTCGTCTTGCATCTCCCAAGATGAAAGGATGTCTGAATCCCCTGGGGAGACCACAGAGTAAGACCTAGTTCGCCACCTCATCGCGACCGGAGGCCTCACATCTTTGAAAACTCCAGAGGTATGCGGAGATCAGTGCCTCCAAAGGAGACGATGCCTGACTCCTCGTGAAACTTGATAGGAGTCCCAGGATTCCTGTGGCACGTGAAAAGGGACCCTTGGTCTCCCGCCTCAGCTGGAGAGGCGTCCCAATTGCCTTGCCAAGCCTCGAGGAGAATCCCGAGTTGTGTCTCGCAACTAGGCAAGAGTCCTGACGTGGCTGAACAAACACGTGGGTGGAAGGGCCATCCCCGTCGTAACTCGAGAATATACCCCAGGTTCCCGCCGCAACTCGAGAAAAACCATGAGACTTCCACCTCGCCGCGAGATGAGGCCCGATTCCCCTGCACTGCGTGCAGAGCAATTCTGTGTTGCACATCACACATGAAAGGAGCCTTGATTTCCTTCATGGCACTCCAGAGAAACCCCAAGAACACTGTTTCAAGGCTAGAGGGATCCTAAGGTCACTGTAGCAACACGAAAGAGCTCCGTGGACCAAAAATCAACTCGAGATGAGAGGTTAGTCCCTGGCTTCGACTCCAGAGGAATACCACCTTACCACAAGCACCTCAAGAGGTGGCTTCTCTCAGCTCTAGCTATGTGAGAGGGACCCTGAGTTTGCGGCCTCAAGTGGAATGGACACCGCGATGCCCTGACTCGAAATAAGGCCGGATATCCCTGCAGTGACTGGAATGCAGGCTCGTCTTGCATCTCCCAAGACGAAAGGGTGTCTGAATCCCCTGTGGAGACCACAGAGAAAGACCTAGTTCCCCACCTCTTCGCGACAGGAGGCCTCAAATCCTTTGAAAACTCCAGAGGTATGTGGAGATCAGTGCCTCCAAAGGAGACGATGCCTGACTCCTCGTGAAACTTGATAGGAGACCCAGGATTCCTGTGGCACGTGGAAAGGGACCCTTGGTCTCCCGTCTCAGCTGGAGAGGCGTCCCAATTGCCCTGCAAAGCCTCGAGGAGAATCCCGAGTTGTCCCTCGCAAGTAGGCAGGAGTCCTGACATGGCTGAACACACACGTGGGTGGAAGGGCCATCCCCGTCGTAACTCGAGAATATACCCCAGGTTCCCGCCGCAACTCGAGAAAAACCATGAGACTTCCCCCTCGCCGCGAGATGAGGCCCGATTCCCCTGCACTGCGTGCAGAGCAATTCCGTGTTGCACATCACACATGAAAGGAGCCTTGATTTCCTTGATGGCACTCCAGAGAAACCCCAAGAACACTGTTTCAAGGATAGAGGGATCCTGAGGTCACTGTGGCAACACGAAAGAGCTTCGTGGACCAAGAATCAACACGAGATGAGAGGTTAGTCCCTGGCTTCGACTCCTGAGGAATACCACCTTACCACAAGCACCTCAAGAGGAGGCTTCTCTCAGCTCTAGGTATGTGAAAGGGATCCTGAGTTTGCGGCCTCAAGTGGAATGGACACCGCGATGCCCTGACTCGAAATAAAGCCGGATATCCCTGCAGTGACTTGAATGCAGGCTCGTCTTGCATCTCCCAAGATGAAAGGATGTCTGAATCCCCTGTGGAGACCACAGAGAAAGACCTAGTTCCCCACCTCATCGCGACCGGAGGCCTCACATCCTTTGAAAACTCCAGAGGAATGCGGAGATCAGTGCCTCCAAAGGAGACGATGCCTGACTCCTCGTGAAACTTGATAGGAGTCCCAGGATTCTTGTGGCACGTGGAAAGGGACCCTTGGTCTCCCGCCTCAGCTGGAGAGGCGTCCCAATTGCCCTGCCAAGCCTCGAGGAGAATCCCGAGTTGTCCCTCGCAACTAGGCAGGAGTCCTGACGTGGCTGAACAAACACGTGGGTGGAAGGGCCATCCCCGTCGTAACTCGAGAATATACCCCAGGTTCCCGCCGCAACTCGAGAAAAACCATGAGACTTCCCCCTCGCCGCGAGATGAGGCCCGATTCCCCTGCACTGCGTGCAGAGCAATTCCGTGTTGCACATCACACATGAAAGGAGCCTTGATTTCCTTGATGGCACTCCAGAGAAACCCCAAGAACACTGTTTCAAGGCTAGAGGGATCCTGAGGTCATTGAAGCAACACGAAAGAGCTCCGCGGGCCAAAAATCAACTCGAGATGAGAGGTTAGTCCCTGGCTTCGACTCCAGAGGAATACCACCTTACCACAAGCACCTCAAGAGGAGGCTTCTCTCAGCTCTAGGTATGTGAGAGGGACCCTGAGTTTGCGGCCTCAAGTGGAATGGACACCGCGATGCCCTGACTCGAAATAAGGCTGGATATCCCTGCAGTGACTTGAATGCAGGCTCGTCTTACATCTCCCAAGATGAAAGGATGTCTGAATCCCCTGTGGAGACCACAGAGAAAGACCTAGTTCCCCACCTCATCCCGACCGGAGGCCTCACATCCTTTGAAAACTCCAGAGGTACGCGGAGATCAGTGCCTCCAAAGGAGACGATGCCTGACTCCTCGTGAAACTTGATAGGAGTCCCAGGATTCCTGTGGCACGTGGAAAGGGACCCTTGGTCTCCCGCCTCAGCTGGAGAGGCGTCCCAATTGCCTTGCCAAGCCTCGAGGAGAATCCCGAGTTGTGTCTCGCAACTAGGCAAGAGTCCTGATGTGGCTGTACAAACACGTGTGTGGAAGGGCCATCCCCGTCGTAACTCGAGAATATACCCCAGGTTCCCGCCGCAACTCGAGAAAAACCATGAGACTTCCCCCTCGCCGCGAGATGAGGCCCGATTCCCCTGCACTGCGTGCAGAGCAATTCTGTGTTGCACATCACACATGAAAGGAGCCTTGATTTCCTTGATGGCACTCCAGAGAAACCCCAAGAACACTGTTTCAAGGCTAGAGGGATCCTGAGGTCACTGTAGCCACAAGAAAGAGCTCCGTGGACCAAAAATCAATTCGAGATGAGAGGTTAGTTCCTGGCTTCGACTCCAGAGGAATACCACCTTACCACAAGCACCTCAAGAGGAGGCTTCTCTCAGCTCTAGGTATGTGAGAGGGACCCTGAGTTTGCGGCCTCAAGTGGAATGGACACCGCGATGCCCTGACTCGAAATAAGGCCGGATATCCCTGCAGTGACTGGAATGCAGGCTCGTCTTGCATCTCCCAAGACGAAAGGGTGTCTGAATCCCCTGTGGAGACCACAGAGAAAGACCTAGTTCTCCACCTCATCGCGACAGGAGGCCTCAAATCCTTTGAAAACTCCAGAAGTATGCGGAGATCAGTGCCTCCAAAGGAGACGATGCCTGACTCCTCGTGAAACTTGATAGGAGACCCAGGATTCCTGTGGCACGTGGAAAGGGACCCTTGGTCTCCCGTCTCAGCTGGAGAGGCGTCCCAATTGCCCTGCAAAGCCTCGAGGAGAATCCCGAGTTGTCCCTCGCAACTAGGCAGGAGTCCTGACATGGCTGAACACACACGGGTGTGGAAGGGCCATCGCCGTCGTAACTCGAGAATATACCCCAGGTTCCCGCTGCAACTCGAGAAAAACCATGAGACTTCCCCCTCGCCGCGAGATGAGGCCCGATTCCCCTGCACTGCGTGCAGAGCAATTCCGTGTTGCACATCACACGTGAAAGGAGCCTTGATTTCCTTGATGGCACTCCAGAGAAACCCCAAGAACACTGTTTCAAGGCTAGAGGGATCCTGAGGTCACTGTAGCAACACAAAAGAGTTCCGTGGACCAAGAATCAACACGAGATGAGAGGTTAGTCCCTGGCTTCGACTCCTGAGGAATACCACCTTACCACAAGCACCTCAAGAGGAGGCTTCTCTCAGCTCTAGGTATGTGAGAGGGACCCTGAGTTTGCGGCCTCAAGTGGAATGGACACCGCGATGCCCTGACTCGAAATAAGGCCGGATATCCCTGCAGTGACTTCAATGCAGGCTCGTCTTGCATCTCCCAGGACGAAAGGATGTCTGAATCCCCTGTGGAAAGCACAGAGAAAGACTTAGTTCCCCACCTCATCTCGACCGATAGCTTCACATCCTTTGAAAACTCCAGAGGTACGCGGAGATCAGTGCCTCCAAAGGAGACGATGCCTGACTCCTCGTGAAACTTGATAGGAGTCCCAGGATTCCTGTGGCACTTGGAAAGGGACACTTGGTCTCCCGCCTCAGCTGGAGAGGCGTCCCAATTGCCCTGCCAAGCCTCGAGGAGAATCCAGAGTTGTCCCTCGCAACTAGGCAGGAGTCCTGACGTCGCTGAAGAAACACGTGTGTGGAAGGGCCATCCCCGTCGTAACTCGAGAATATACCCCAGGTTCCCGCCGCAACTCGAGAAAAACCATGAGACTTCCCCCTCGCCGCGAGATGAGGCCCGATTCCCCTGCACTGCGTGCAGAGCAATTCCGTGTTGCACATCACACATGAAAGGAGCCTTGATTTCCTTGATGGCACTCCAGAGAAACCCCAAGAACACTGTTTCAAGGCTAGAGGGATCCTGAGTTCACTGTAGCAACACGAAAGAGCTCCTTGGGCCAAAAATCAACTCGAGATGAGAGGTTAGTCCCTGGCTTCGACTCCAGAGGAATACCACCTTACCACAAGCACCTCAAGAGGAGGCTTCTCTCAGCTCTAGGTATGTGAGAGGGACCCTGAGTTTGCGGCCTCAAGTGGAATGGACACCGCGATGCCCTGACTCGAAATAAGGCCGGATATCCCTGCAGTGACTTGAATGCAGGCTCGTCTTGCATCTCCCAAGAAGAAAGGATGTCTGAATCCCCTGTGGAGACCACAGAGAAACATCTAGTTCCCCACCTCATCGCGACCGGAGGCCTCACATCCTTTGAAAACTCCAGAGGTACGCGGAGATCAGTGCCTCCAAAGGAGACGATGCCTGACTCCTCGTGAAACTTGATAGGAGTCCCAGGATTCCTGTGGCACTTGGAAAGGGACACTTGGTCTCCCGCCTCAGCTGGAGAGGCGTCACAATTGCCCTGCCAAGCCTCGAGGAGAATCCAGAGTTGTCCCTCGCAACTAGGCAGGAGTCCTGACGTCGCTGAAGAAACACGTGGGTGGAAGGGCCATCCCCGTCGTAACTCGAGAATATACCCCAAGTTCCCGCCGCAACTCGAGAAAAACCATGAGACTTCCCCCTCGCCGCGAGATGAGGCCCGATTCCCCTGTACTGCGTGCAGAGCAATTCCGTCTTGCACATCACACATGAAAGGAGCCTTGATTTCCTTGATGGCACTCCAGAGAAACCCCAAGAACACTGTTTCAAGGCTAGAGGGATCCTGAGGTCACTGTAGCAACACGAAAGAGCTCCGTGGGCCAAAAATCAACTCGAGATGAGAGGTTAGTCCCTGGCTTCGACTCCAGAGGAATACCACCTTACCACAAGCACCTCAAGAGGAGGCTTCTCTCAGCTCTAGGTATGTGAGAGGGACCCTGAGTTTGCGGCCTCAAGTGGAATGGACACCGTGATGTCCTGACTCGAAATAAGGCCAGATATCCCTGCAGTGACTGGAATGCAGGCTCGTCTTGCATCTCCCAAGAAGAAAGGGTGTCTGAATCCCCTGTGGAGACCACAGAGAAAGACCTAGTTCCCCACCTCATCGCGACCGGAGGCCTCACATCCTTTGAAAACTCCAGAGGTACGCGGAGATCAGTGCCTCCAAAGGAGACGATGCCTGACTCCTCGTGAAACTTGATAGGAGTCCCAGGATTCTTGTGGCACGTGGAAAGGGACCCTTGGTCTCCCACCTCAGCTGGAGAGGCGTTCCAAATGCCCTGCCAAGCCTCGAGGAGAATCCCGAGTTGTCCCTCGCAACTAGGCAGGAGTCCTGACGTGGCTGAAGAAACACGTGGGTAGAAAGGCCATCCCCGTCGTAACTCGAGAATATACCCCAGGTTCCCACCGCAACTCGAGAAAAACCATGAGACTTCCCCCTCGATGCGAGATGAGGCCCGATTCCCCTGTACTGCGTGCAGAGCAATTCCTTCTTGCATATCACACATGAAAGGAGCCTTGATTTCCTTGATGGCACTCCAGAGAAACCCCAAGAACACTGTTTCAAGGATAGAGGGATCCTGAGGTCACTGTAGCAACACGAAAGAGCTCCGTGGGCCAAAAATCAACTCGAGATGAGAGGTTAGTCCCTGGCTTCGACTCCAGAGGAATACCACCTTACCACAAGCACCTCAAGAGGAGGCTTCTCTCAGCTCTAGGTATGTGAGAGGGACCCTGAGTTTGCGGCCTCAAGTGGAATGGACACCGCGATGCCCTGACGCGAAATAAGGCTGGATATCCCTGCAGTGACTTGAATGCAGGCTCGTCTTGCATCTCCCAAGATGAAAGGATGTCTGAATCCCCTGTGGAGACCACAGAGAAAGACCTAGTTCCTCACCTCATCGCAACCGGAGGCCTCACATCCTTTGAAAACTCCAGAGGTACGCGGAGATCAGTGCCTCCATAGGAGACGATGCCTGACTCCTTGTGAAACTTGATAGGAGTCCCAGGATTCCTGTGGCACGTGGAAAGGGACCCTTGGTCTCCCGCCTCAGCTGGAGAGGCGTCCCAATTGCCTTGCCAAGCCTCGAGGAGAATCCCGAGTTGTGTCTCGCAACTAGGCAAGAGTCCTGACGTGGCTGAACAAACACGTGTGTGGAAGGGCCATCCCCGTCGTAACTCGAGAATATACCCCAGGTTCCCGCCGCAACTCGAGAAAAACCATGAGACTTCCCCCTCGCCGCGAGATGAGGCCCGATTCCCCTGCACTGCGTGCAGAGCAATTCTGTGTTGCACATCACACATGAAAGGAGCCTTAATTTCCTTGATGGCACTCCAGAGAAACCCCAAGAACACTGTTTCAAGGCTAGAGGGATCCTGAGGTCACTGTAGCAACACGAAAGAGCTCCGTGGACCAAAAATCAACTCGAGATGAGAGGTTAGTCCCTGGCTTCGACTCCAGAGGAATACCACCTTACCACAAGCACCTCAAGAGGAGGCTTCTCTCAGCTCTAGGTATGTGAGAGGGACCCTGAGTTTGCGGCCTCAAGTGGAATGGACACCGCGATGCCCTGACGCGAAATAAGGCCGGATATCCCTGCAGTGACTGGAATGCAGGCTCGTCTTGCATCTCCCAAGACGAAAGGGTGTCTGAATCCCCTGTGGAGACCACAGAGAAAGACCTAGTTCCCCACCTCATCGCGACAGGAGGCCTCAAATCCTTTGAAAACTCCAGAGGTATGCGGAGATCAGTGCCTCCAAAGGAGACGATGCCTGACTCCTCGTGAAACTTGATAGGAGACCCAGGATTCCTGTGGCACGTGGAAAGGGACCCTTGTTCTCCCGTCTCAGCTGGAGAGGCGTCCCAATTGCCCTGCAAAGCCTCGAGGAGAATCCCGAGTTGTCCCTCGCAACTAGGCAGGAGTCCTGACATGGCTGAACACACACGTGTGTGGAAGGGCCATCCCCATCGTAACTCGAGAATATACCCCAGGTTCCCGCCGCAACTCGAGAAAAACCATGAGACTTCCCCCTCGCCGCGAGATCAGGCCCGATTCCCCTGCACTGCGTGCAGAGCAATTCTGTGTTGCACATCACACATGAAAGGAGCCTTGATTTCCTTGATGGCACTCCAGAGAAACCCCAAGAACACTGTTTCAAGGATAGAGGGATCCTGAGGTCACTGTAGCAACACGAAAGAACTCTGTGGACCAAAAATCAACTCGAAAAGAGAGGTTAGTCCCTGGATTCGTCTCCAGAGGAATAACACCTTACCACAAGCACCTCAAGAGGAGGCTTCTCTCAGCTCTAGGTATGTGAGAGGGACCCTGAGTTTGCGGCCTCAAGTGGAATGGACACCGCGATGCCCTGACTCGAAATAAGGCCGGATATCCCTGCAGTGACTTCAATGCAGGCTTGTCTTGCATCTCCCAGGAAGAAAGAATGTCTGAATCCCCTGTGGAAAGCACAGAGAAAGACTTAGTTCCCCACCTCATCGCGACCGATAGCCTCACATCCTTTGAAAACTCCAGAGGTACGCGGAGATCAGTGCCTCCAAAGGAGACGATGCCTGACTCCTCGTGAAACTTGATAGGAGTCCCAGGATTCCTGTGGCACTTGGAAAGGGACACTTGGTCTCCCGCCTCAGCTGGAGAGGCGTCCCAATTGCCCTGCCAAGCCTCGAGAAGAATCCAGAGTTGTCCCTCGCAACTAGGCAGGAGTCCTGACGTCGCTGAAGAAACACGTGGGTGGAAGGGCCATCCCCGTCGTAACTCGAGAATATACCCCAGGTTCCCGCCGCAACTCGAGAAAAACCATGAGACTTCCCCCTCGCCGCGAGATGAGGCCCGATTCCCCTGCACTGCGTGCAGAGCAATTCCGTGTTGCACATCACACATGAAAGGAGCCTTGATTTCCTTCATGGCACTCCAGAGAAACCCCAAGAACACTGTTTCAAGGCTAGAGGGATCCTGAGGTCACTGTAGCAACACGAAAGAGCTCCGTGGGCCAAAAATCAACTCGAGATGAGAGGTTAGTCCCTGGCTTCGACTCCAGAGGAATACCACCTTACCACAAGCACCTCAAGAGGAGGCTTCTCTCAGCTCTAGGTATGTGAGAGGGACCCTGAGTTTGCGGCCTCAAGTGGAATGGACACCGCGATGCCCTGACGCGAAATAAGGCCGGATATCCCTGCAGTGACTTGAATGCAGGCTCGTCTTGCATCTCCCAAGATGAAAGGATGTCTGAATCCCCTGGGGAGACCACAGAGTAAGACCTAGTTCGCCACCTCATCGCGACCGGAGGCCTCACATCTTTGAAAACTCCAGAGGTATGCGGAGATCAGTGCCTCCAAAGGAGACGATGCCTGACTCCTCGTGAAACTTGATAGGAGTCCCAGGATTCCTGTGGCACGTGAAAAGGGACCCTTGGTCTCCCGCCTCAGCTGGAGAGGCGTCCCAATTGCCTTGCCAAGCCTCGAGGAGAATCCCGAGTTGTGTCTCGCAACTAGGCAAGAGTCCTGACGTGGCTGAACAAACACGTGTTTGGAAGGGCCATCCCCGTCGTAACTCGGGAATATACCCCAGGTTCCCGCCGCAACTCGAGAAAAACCATGAGACTTCCACCTCGCCGCGAGATGAGGCCCGATTCCCCTGCACTGCGTGCAGAGCAATTCTGTGTTGCACATCACACATGAAAGGAGCCTTGATTTCCTTCATGGCACTCCAGAGAAACCCCAAGAACACTGTTTCAAGGCTAGAGGGATCCTGAGGTCACTGTAGCAACACGAAAGAGCTCCGTGGACCAAAAATCAACTCGAGATGAGAGGTTAGTCCCTGGCTTCGACTCCAGAGGAATACCACCTTACCACAAGCACCTCAAGAGGAGGCTTCTCTCAGCTCTAGCTATGTGAGAGGGACCCTGAGTTTGCGGCCTCAAGTGGAATGGACACCGCGATGCCCTGACTCGAAATAAGGCCGGATATCCCTGCAGTGACTGGAATGCAGGCTCGTCTTGCATCTCCCAAGACGAAAGGGTGTCTGAATCCCCTGTGGAGACCACAGAGAAAGACCTAGTTCCCCACCTCATCGCGACAGGAGGCCTCAAATCCTTTGAAAACTCCAGAGGTATGTGGAGATCAGTGCCTCCAAAGGAGACGATACCTGACTCCTCGTGAAACTTGATAGGAGACCCAGGATTCTTGTGGCACGTGGAAAGGGACCCTTGGTCTCCCGTCTCAGCTGGAGAGGCGTCCCAATTGCCCTGCAAAGCCTCGAGGAGAATCCCGAGTTGTCCCTCGCAACTAGGCAGGAGTCCTGACATGGCTGAACACACACGTGGGTGGAAGGGCCATCCCCGTCGTAACTCGAGAATATACCCCAGGTTCCCGCCGCAACTCGAGAAAAACCATGAGACTTCCCCCTCGCCGCGAGATGAGGCCCGATTCCCCTGCACTGCGTGCAGAGCAATTCCGTGTTGCACATCACACATGAAAGGAGCCTTGATTTCCTTGATGGCACTCCAGAGAAACCCCAAGAACACTGTTTCAAGGCTAGAGGGATCCTGAGGTCACTGTGGCAACACGAAAGAGCTCCGTGGACCAAGAATCAACACGAGATGAGAGGTTAGTCCCTGGCTTCGACTCCTGAGGAATACCACCTTACCACAAGCACCTCAAGAGGAGGCTTCTCTCAGCTCTAGGTATGTGAAAGGGATCCTGAGTTTGCGGCCTCAAGTGGAATGGACACCGCGATGCCCTGACTCGAAATAAAGCTGGATATCCCTGCAGTGACTTGAATGCAGGCTCGTCTTCCATCTCCCATGATGAAAGGATGTCTGAATCCCCTGTGGAGACCACAGAGAAAGACCTAGTTCCCCACCTCATCGCGACCGGAGGCCTCACATCCTTTGAAAACTCCAGAGGAATGCGGAGATCAGTGCCTCCAAAGGAGACGATGCCTGACTCCTCGTGAAACTTGATAGGAGTCCCAGGATTCTTGTGGCACGTGGAAAGGGACCCTTGGTCTCCCGGCTCAGCTGGAGAGGCGTCCCAATTGCCCTGCCAAGCCTCGAGGAGAATCCCGAGTTGTCCCTCGCAACTAGGCAGGAGTCCTGACGTGGCTGAACAAACACGTGGGTGGAAGGGCCATCCCCGTCGTAACTCGAGAATATACCCCAGGTTCCCGCCGCAACTCGAGAAAAACCATGAGACTTCCCCCTCGCCGCGAGATGAGGCCCGATTCCCCTGCACTGCGTGCAGAGCAATTCCGTGTTGCACATCACACATGAAAGGAGCCTTGATTTCCTTGATGGCACTCCAGAGAAACCCCAAGAACACTGTTTCAAGGCTAGAGGGATCCTGAGGTCACTGTAGCAACACGAAAGAGCTCCGTGGGCCAAAAATCAACTCGAGATGAGAGGTTAGTCCCTGGCTTCGACTCCAGAGGAATACCACCTTACCACAAGCACCTCAAGAGGAGGCTTCTCTCAGCTCTAGGTATGTGTGAGGGACCCTGAGTTTGCGGCCTCAAGTGGAATGGACACCGCGATGCCCTGACTCGAAATAAGGCCGGATATCCCTGCAGTGACTGGAATGCAGGCTCGTCTTGCATCTCCCAAGACGAAAGGGTGTCTGAATCCCCTGTGGAGACCACAGAGAAAGACCTAGTTCCCCACCTCTTCACGACAGGAGGCCTCAAATACTTTGAAAACTCCAGAGGTATGCGGAGATCAGTGCCTCCAAAGGAGACGATGCCTGACTCCTCGTGAAACTTGATAGGAGACCCAGGATTCCTGTGGCACGTGGAAAGGGACCCTTGGTCTCCCGTCTCAGCTGGAGAGGCGTCCCAATTGCCCTGCAAAGCCTCGAGGAGAATCCCGAGTTGTCCCTCGCAACTAGGCAGGAGTCCTGACGTCGCTGAAGAAAGACGTGGGTGGAAGGGCCATCCCCGTCGTAACTCGAGAATATACCCCAGGTTCCCGCCGCAACTCGAGAAAAACCATGAGACTTCCACCTCGCCGCGAGATGAGGCCCGATTCCCATGCACTGCGTGCAGAGCAATTCCGTGTTGCACATCACACATGAAAGGAGCCTTGATTTCCTTGATGGCACTCCAGAGAAACCCCAAGAACACTGTTTCAAGGCTAGAGGGATCCTGAGGTCACTGTAGCAACACGAAAGAGCTCCGTGGACCAAGAATCAACACGAGATGAGAGGTTAGTCCCTGGCTTCGACTCCTGACGAATACCACCGTACCACAAGCACCTCAAGAGGAGGCTTCTCTCAGCTCTAGGTATGTGAGAGGTATCCTGAGTTTGCGTCCTCAAGTGGAATGGACACCACGATGCCCTGACTCGAAATAAGGCCGGATATCCCTGCAGTGACTTGAATGCAGGCTCGTCTTGCATCTCCCATGAAGAAAGGATGTCTGAATCCCCTGTGGAGACCACAGAGAAAGACCTAGTTCCCCACCTCATCGCGACCGGAGGCCTCACATCCTTTGAAAACTCCAGAGGTACTCAGAGATCAGTGCCTCCAAAGGAGACGATGCCTGACTCCTCGTGAAACTTGATAGGAGTCCCAGGATTCTTGTGGCACGTGGAAAGGGACCCTTGGTCTCCCGCCTCAGCTGGAGAGGCGTTCCAATTGCCCTGCCAAGCCTCGAGGAGAATCCCGAGTTGTCCCTCGCAACTAGGCAGGAGTCCTGACGTGGCTGAAGAAACACGTGGGTGGAAGGGCCATCCCCGTCGTAACTCGAGAATATACCCCAGGTTCCCGCCGCAACTCGAGAAAAACCATGAGACTTCCCCCTCGATGCGAGATGAGGCCCGATTCCCCTGTACTGCGTGCAAAGCAATTCCGTCTTGCACATCACACATGAAAGGAGCCTTGATTTCCTTGATGGCACTCCAGAGAAACCCCAAGAACACTGTTTCAAGGATAGAGGGATCCTGAGGTCACTGTAGCAACACGAAAGAACTCTGTGGACCAAAAATCAACTCGTAAAGAGAGGTTAGTCCCTGGATTCGTCTCCAGAGGAATACCACCTTACCACAAGCCCCTCAAGAGGAGGCTTCTCTCAGCTCTAGGTATGTGAGAGGGACCCTGAGTTTGCGGCCTCAAGTGGAATGGACACCGCGATGCCCTGACGCGAAATAAGGCTGGATATCCCTGCAGTGACTTGAATGCAGGCTCGTCTTGCATCTCCCAAGATGAAAGGATGTCTGAATCCCCTGGGGAGACCACAGAGTAAGACCTAGTTCGCCACCTCATCGCGACCGGAGGCCTCACATCTTTGAAAACTCCAGAGGTATGCGGAGATCAGTGCCTCCAAAGGAGACGATGCCTGACTCCTCGTGAAACTTGATAGGAGTCCCAGGATTCCTGTGGCACGTGAAAAGGGACCCTTGGTCTCCCGCCTCAGCTGGAGAGGCGTCCCAATTGCCCTGCCAAGCCTCGAGGAGAATCCCGAGTTGTGTCTCGCAACTAGGCAAGAGTCCTGACGTGGCTGAACAAACACGTGTTTGGAAGGGCCATCCCCGTCGTAACTCGGGAATATACCCCAGGTTCCCGCCGCAACTCGAGAAAAACCATGAGACTTCCACCTCGCCGCGAGATGAGGCCCGATTCCCCTGCACTGCGTGCAGAGCAATTCTGTGTTGCACATCACACATGAAAGGAGCCTTGATTTCCTTCATGGCACTCCAGAGAAACCCCAAGAACACTGTTTCAAGGCTAGAGGGATCCTGAGGTCACTGTAGCAACACGAAAGAGCTCCGTGGACCAAAAATCAACTCGAGATGAGAGGTTAGTCCCTGGCTTCGACTCCAGAGGAATACCACCTTACCACAAGCACCTCAAGAGGAGGCTTCTCTCAGCTCTAGCTATGTGAGAGGGACCCTGAGTTTGCGGCCTCAAGTGGAATGGACACCGCGATGCCCTGACTCGAAATAAGGCCGGATATCCCTGCAGTGACTGGAATGCAGGCTCGTCTTGCATCTCCCAAGACGAAAGGGTGTCTGAATCCCCTGTGGAGACCACAGAGAAAGACCTAGTTCCCCACCTCATCGCGACCGGAGGCCTCACATCCTTTGAAAACTCCAGAGGTATGTGGAGATCAGTGCCTCCAAAGGAGACGATACCTGACTCCTCGTGAAACTTGATAGGAGACCCAGGATTCCTGTGGCACGTGGAAAGGGACCCTTGGTCTCCCGTCTCAGCTGGAGAGGCGTCCCAATTGCCCTGCAAAGCCTCGAGGAGAATCCCGAGTTGTCCCTCGCAACTAGGCAGGAGTCCTGACATGGCTGAACACACACGTGGGTGGAAGGGCCATCCCCGTCGTAACTCGAGAATATACCCCAGGTTCCCGCCGCAACTCGAGAAAAACCATGAGACTTCCCCCTCGCCGCGAGATGAGGCCCGATTCCCCTGCACTGCGTGCAGAGCAATTCCGTGTTGCACATCACACATGAAAGGAGCCTTGATTTCCTTGATGGCACTCCAGAGAAACCCCAAGAACACTGTTTCAAGGCTAGAGGGATCCTGAGGTCACTGTGGCAACACGAAAGAGCTCCGTGGACCAAGAATCAACACGAGATGAGAGGTTAGTCCCTGGCTTCGACTCCTGAGGAATACCACCTTACCACAAGCACCTCAAGAGGAGGCTTCTCTCAGCTCTAGGTATGTGAAAGGGATCCTGAGTTTGCGGCCTCAAGTGGAATGGACACCGCGATGCCCTGACTCGAAATAAAGCCGGATATCCCTGCAGTGACTTGAATGCAGGCTCGTCTTCCATCTCCCAAGATGAAAGGATGTCTGAATCCCCTGTGGAGACCACAGAGAAAGACCTAGTTCCCCACCTCATCGCGACCGGAGGCCTCACATCCTTTGAAAACTCCAGAGGAATGCGGAGATCAGTGCCTCCAAAGGAGACGATGCCTGACTCCTCGTGAAACTTGATAGGAGTCCCAGGATTCTTGTGGCACGTGGAAAGGGACCCTTGGTCTCCCGGCTCAGCTGGAGAGGCGTCCCAATTGCCCTGCCAAGCCTCGAGGAGAATCCCGAGTTGTCCCTCGCAACTAGGCAGGAGTCCTGACGTGGCTGAACAAACACGTGGGTGGAAGGGCCATCCCCGTCGTAACTCGAGAATATACCCCAGGTTCCCGCCGCAACTCGAGAAAAACCATGAGACTTCCCCCTCGCCGCGAGATGAGGCCCGATTCCCCTGCACTGCGTGCAGAGCAATTCCGTGTTGCACATCACACATGAAAGGAGCCTTGATTTCCTTGATGGCACTCCAGAGAAACCCCAAGAACACTGTTTCAAGGCTAGAGGGATCCTGAGGTCACTGTAGCAACACGAAAGAGCTCCGTGGGCCAAAAATCAACTCGAAATGAGAGGTTAGTCCCTGGCTTCGACTCCAGAGGAATACCACCTTACCACAAGCACCTCAAGAGGAGGCTTCTCTCAGCTCTAGGTATGTGTGAGGGACCCTGAGTTTGCGGCCTCAAGTGGAATGGACACCGCGATGCCCTGACTCGAAATAAGGCCGGATATCCCTGCAGTGACTGGAATGCAGGCTCGTCTTGCATCTCCCAAGACGAAAGGGTGTCTGAATCCCCTGTGGAGACCACAGAGAAAGACCTAGTTCCCCACCTCTTCACGACAGGAGGCCTCAAATACTTTGAAAACTCCAGAGGTATGCGGAGATCAGTGCCTCCAAAGGAGACGATGCCTGACTCCTCGTGAAACTTGATAGGAGACCCAGGATTCCTGTGGCACGTGGAAAGGGACCCTTGGTCTCCCGTCTCAGCTGGAGAGGCGTCCCAATTGCCCTGCAAAGCCTCGAGGAGAATCCCGAGTTGTCCCTCGCAACTAGGCAGGAGTCCTGACGTCGCTGAAGAAAGACGTGGGTGGAAGGGCCATCCCCGTCGTAACTCGAGAATATACCCCAGGTTCCCGCCGCAACTCGAGAAAAACCATGAGACTTCCCCCTCGCCGCGAGATGAGGCCCGATTCCCATGCACTGCGTGCAGAGCAATTCCGTGTTGCACATCACACATGAAAGGAGCCTTGATTTCCTTCATGGCACTCCAGAGAAACCCCAAGAACACTGTTTCAAGGCTAGAGGGATCCTGAGGTCACTGTAGCAACACGAAAGAGCTCCGTGGACCAAGAATCAACACGAGATGAGAGGTTAGTCCCTGGCTTCGACTCCTGACGAATACCACCGTACCACAAGCACCTCAAGAGGAGGCTTCTCTCAGCTCTAGGTATGTGAGAGGTATCCTGAGTTTGCGTCCTCAAGTGGAATGGACACCACGATGCCCTGACTCGAAATAAGGCCGGATATCCCTGCAGTGACTTGAATGCAGGCTCGTCTTGCATCTCCCATGAAGAAAGGATGTCTGAATCCCCTGTGGAGACCACAGAGAAAGACCTAGTTCCCCACCTCATCGCGACCGGAGGCCTCACATCCTTTGAAAACTCCAGAGGTACTCAGAGATCAGTGCCTCCAAAGGAGACGATGCCTGACTCCTCGTGAAACTTGATAGGAGTCCCAGGATTCTTGTGGCACGTGGAAAGGGACCCTTGGTCTCCCGCCTCAGCTGGAGAGGCGTTCCAATTGCCCTGCCAAGCCTCGAGGAGAATCCCGAGTTGTCCCTCGCAACTAGGCAGGAGTCCTGACGTGGCTGAAGAAACACGTGGGTGGAAGGGCCATCCCCGTCGTAACTCGAGAATATACCCCAGGTTCCCGCCGCAACTCGAGAAAAACCATGAGACTTCCCCCTCGATGCGAGATGAGGCCCGATTCCCCTGTACTGCGTGCAAAGCAATTCCGTCTTGCACATCACACATGAAAGGAGCCTTGATTTCCTTGATGGCACTCCAGAGAAACCCCAAGAACACTGTTTCAAGGATAGAGGGATCCTGAGGTCACTGTAGCAACACGAAAGAACTCTGTGGACCAAAAATCAACTCGTAAAGAGAGGTTAGTCCCTGGATTCGTCTCCAGAGGAATACCACCTTACCACAAGCCCCTCAAGAGGAGGCTTCTCTCAGCTCTAGGTATGTGAGAGGGACCCTGAGTTTGCGGCCTCAAGTGGAATGGACACCGTGATACCCTGACTCGAAATAAGGCCGGATATCCCTGCAGTGACTTCAATGCAGGCTCGTCTTGCATCTCCCAGGACGAAAGGATGTCTGAATCCCCTGTGGAAAGCACAGAGAAAGACTTAGTTCCCCACCTCATCGCGACCGATAGCCTCACATCCTTTGAAAACTCCAGAGGTACGCGGAGATCAGTGCCTCCAAAGGAGACGATGCCTGACTCCTCGTGAAACTTGATAGGAGTCCGAGGATTCCTGTGGCACTTGGAAAGGGACCCTTGGTCTCCCGCCTCAGCTGGAGAGGCGTCCCAATTGCCCTGGCAAGCCTCGAGGAGAATCCAGAGTTGTCCCTCGCAACTAGGCAGGAGTCCTGACGTCGCTGAAGAAACACGTGGGTGGAAGGGCCATCCCCGTCGTAACTCGAGAATATACCCCAGGTTCCCGCCGCAACTCGAGAAAAACCATGAGACTTCCCCCTCGCCGCGAGATGAGGCCCGATTCCCCTGCACTGCGTGCAGAGCAATTCCGTGTTGCACATCACACATGAAAGGAGCCTTGATTTCCTTGATGGCACTCCAGAGAAACCCCAAGAACACTGTTTCAAGGCTAGAGGGATCCTGAGTTCACTGTAGCAACACGAAAGAGCTCCTTGGGCCAAAAATCAACTCGAGATGAGAGGTTAGTCCCTGGCTTCGACTCCAGAGGAATACCACCTTACCACAAGCACCTCAAGAGGAGGCTTCTCTCAGCTCTAGGTATGTGAGAGGGACCCTGAGTTTGCGGCCTCAAGTGGAATGGACACCGCGATGCCCTGACTCGAAATAAGGCCGGATATCCCTGCAGTGACTTGAATGCAGGCTCGTCTTGCATCTCCCAAGAAGAAAGGATGTCTGAATCCCCTGTGGAGACCACAGAGAAACATCTAGTTCCCCACCTCATCGCGACCGGAGGCCTCACATCCTTTGAAAACTCCAGAGGTACGCGGAGATCAGTGCCTCCAAAGGAGACGATGCCTGACTCCTCGTGAAACTTGATAGGAGTCCCAGGATTCCTGTGGCACTTGGAAAGGGACACTTGGTCTCCCGCCTCAGCTGGAGAGGCGTCGCAATTGCCCTGCCAAGCCTCGAGGAGAATCCAGAGTTGTCCCTCGCAACTAGGCAGGAGTCCTGACGTCGCTGAAGAAACACGTGGGTGGAAGGGCCATCCCCGTCGTAACTCGAGAATATACCCCAAGTTCCCGCCGCAACTCGAGAAAAACCATGAGACTTCCCCCTCGATGCGAGATGAGGCCCGATTCCCCTGTACTGCGTGCAGAGCAATTCCGTCTTGCACATCACACATGAAAGGAGCCTTGATTTCCTTGATGGCACTCCAGAGAAACCCCAAGAACACTGTTTCAAGGCTAGAGGGATCCTGAGGTCACTGTAGCAACACGAAAGAGCTCCGTGGGCCAAAAATCAACTCGAGATGAGAGGTTAGTCCCTGGCTTCGACTCCAGAGGAATACCACCTTACCACAAGCACCTCAAGAGGAGGCTTCTCTCAGCTCTAGGTATGTGAGAGGGACCCTGAGTTTGCGGCCTCAAGTGGAATGGACACCGTGATGTCCTGACTCGAAATAAAGCCAGATATCATTGCAGTGACTGGAATGCAGGCTCGTCTTGCATCTCCCAAGAAGAAAGGGTGTCTGAATCCCCTGTGGAGACCACAGAGAAAGACCTAGTTCCCCACCTCATCGCGACAGGAGGCCTCAAATCCTTTGAAAACTCCAGAGGTATGCGGAGATCAGTGCCTCCAAAGGAGACGATGCCTGACTCCTCGTGAAACTTGATAGGAGACCCAGGATTCCTGTGGCACGTGGAAAGGGACCTTTGGTCTCCCGTCTCAGCTGGAGAGGTATCCCAATTGCCCTGCAAAGCCTCGAGGAGAATCCCGAGTTGTGTCTCGCAACTAGGCAGGAGTCCTGACATGGCTGAACAAACACGTGGGTGGAAGGGCCATCCCCGTCGTAACTCGAGAATATACCCCAGGTTCCCGCCGCCACTCGAGAAAAACCATGAGACTTCCCCCTCGATGCGAGATGAGGCCCGATTCCCCTGTACTGCGTGCAGAGCAATTCCGTCTTGCACATCACACATGAAAGGAGCCTTGATTTCCTTGATGGCACTCCAGAGAAACCCCAAGAACACTGTTTCAAGGCTAGAGGGATCCTGAGGTCACTGTAGCAACACGAAAGAACTCTGTGGACCAAAAATCAACTCGAAAAGAGAGGTTTGTCCCTGGATTCGTCTCCAGAGGAATACCACCTTACCACAAGCACCTCAAGAGGAGGCTTCTCTCAGCTCTAGGTATGTGAGAGGGACCCTGAGTTTGCGGCCTCAAGTGGAATGGACACCGCGATGCCCTGACTCGAAATAAGGCCAGATATCCCTGCAGTGACTGGAATGCAGGCTCGTCTTGCATCTCTCAAGAAGAAAGGGTGTCTGAATCCCCTGTGGAGACCACAGAGAAAGACCTAGTTCCCCACCTCATCGCGACCGGAGGCCTCAAATCCTTTGAAAACTCCAGAGGTACGCGGAGATCAGTGCCTCCAAAGGAGACGATGCCTGACTCCTCGTGAAACTTGATAGGAGTCCCAGGATTCTTGTGGCACGTGGAAAGGGACCCTTGGTCTCCCGCCTCAGCTGGAGAGGCGTTCCAATTGCCCTGCCAAGCCTCGAGGAGAATCCCGAGTTTTCCCTCTCAACTAGGCAGGAGTCCTGACGTGGCTGAACAAACAGGTGTGTGGAAGGGCCATCCCCGTCGTAACTCGAGAATATACCCCAGGTTCCCGCCGCAACTCGAGAAAAACCATGAGAATTCCCCCTCGATGCGAAATGAGGCCCGATTCCCCTGTCATGCGTGTAGAGCAATTCCGTCTTGCACATCACACATGAAAGGAGCCTTGATTTCCTTGATGGCACTCCAGAGAAACCCCAAGAACACTGTTTCAAGGCTAGAGGGATCCTGAGGTCACTGTAGCAACACGAAAGAACTCTGTGGACCAAAAATCAACTCGAAAAGAGAGGTTAGTCCCTGGATTCGTCTCCAGAGGAATACCACCTTACCACAAGCACCTCAAGAGGAGGCTTCTCTTAGCTCTAGGTATGTGAGAGGGACCCTGAGTTTGCGGCCTCAAGTGGAATGGACACCGCGATGCCCTGACTCGAAATAAGGCCGGATATCCCTGCAGTGACTTCAATGCAGGCTCGTCTTGCATCTCCCAAGAAGAAAGGATGTCTGAATCCCCTGTGAAGACCACAGAGAAAGACCTAGTTCCCCACCTCATCGCGACCGGAGGCCTCACATCCTTTGAAAACTCCAGAGGTACGCGGAGATCAGTGCCTCCAAAGAAGACGATGCCTGACTCCTCGTGAAACTTGATAGGAGTCCCAGGATTCCTGTGGCACGTGGAAAGGGACCCTTGGTCTCCCGCCTCAGCTGGAGAGGCGTCCCAATTGCCTTGCCAAGCCTCGAGGAGAATCCCGAGTTGTGTCTCGCAACTAGGCAAGAGTCCTGACGTGGCTGAACAAACACGTGTGTGGAAGGGCCATCCCCGTCGTAACTCGAGAATATACCCCAGGTTCCCGCCGCAACTCGAGAAAAACCATGAGACTTCCACCTCGCCGCGAAATGAGGCCCGATTCCCCTGCACTGCGTGCAGAGCAATTCTGTGTTGCACATCACACATGAAAGGAGCCTTGATTTCCTTCATGGCACTCCAGAGAAACCCCAAGAACACTGTTTCAAGGCTAGAGGTATCCTGAGGTCACTGTAGCAACACGAAAGAGCTCCGTGGGCCAAAAATCAACTCGAGATGAGAGGTTAGTCCCTGGCTTCGACTCCAGAGGAATATCACCTTACCACAAGCACCTCAAGAGGAGGCTTCTCTCAGCTCTAGGTATGTGAGAGGGACCCTGAGTTTGCGGCCTCAAGTGGAATGGACACCGCGATGCCCTGACTCGAAATAAGGCCGGATATCCCTGCAGTGACTGGAATGCAGGCTCGTCTTGCATCTCCCAAGACGAAAGGGTGTCTGAATCCCCTGTGGAGACCACAGAGAAAGACCTAGTTCCCCACCTCATCGCGACAGGAGGCCTCAAATCCTTTGAAAACTCCAGAGGTACGCGGAGATCAGTGCCTCCAAAGGAGACGATGCCTGACTCCTCGTGAAACTTGATAGGAGTCACAGGATTCCTGTGGCACGTGGAAAGGGACCCTTGGTCTCGCGCCTCAGCTGGAGAGGCGTCCCAATTGCCTTGCCAAGCCTCGAGGAGAACGCAGAGTTGTGTCTCGCAACTAGGCAAGAGTCCTGAAGTGGCTGAACAAGCACGTGGGTGTAAGGGCCATCCCCGTCGTAACTCGAGAATATACCCCAGGTTCCCGCCGCAACTCGAGAAAAACCATGAGACTTCCCCCTCGCCGCGAGATGAGGCCCGATTCCCCTGCACTGCGTGCAGAGCAATTCTGTGTTGCACATCACACATGAAAGGAGCCTTGATTTCCTTCATGGCACTCCAGAGAAACCCCAAGAACACTGTTTCAAGGCTAGAGGGATCCTGAGGTCACTGTAGCAACAGGAAAGAGCTCTGTGGACCAAAAATCAACTCGCGATGAGAGGTTAGTCCCTGGCTTCGACTCCAGAGGAATACCACCTTACCACAAGCACTTCAAGCGGAGGCTTCTCTCAGCTCTAGGTATGTGAGAGGCACCCTGAGTTTGCGGCCTCAAGTGGAATGGACACCGCGATGCCCTGACTCGACATAAGGCCGGATATCCCTGCAGTGACTTGAATGCAGGCTCGTCTTGCATCTCCCAAGACGAAAGGGTGTCTGAATCCCCTGTGGAGACCACAGAGAAAGACGTAGTTCCCCACCTCATCGCGACAGGAGGCCTCAAATCCTTTGAAAACTCCAGAGGTATGTGGAGATCAGTGCCTCCAAAGGAGACGATGCCTGACTCCTCGTGAAACTTGATAGGAGTCCCAGGATTCCTGTGGCACGTGGAAAGGGACCCTTGGTCTCCCGTCTCAGCTGGAGAGGCGTCCCAATTGCCCTGCAAAGCCTCGAGGAGAATCCCGAGTTGTGTCTCTCAACTAGGCAGGAGTCCTGACATGGCTGAACACACACGTGTGTGGAAGGGCCATCCCCGTTGTAACTCGAGAATATACCCCAGGTTCCCGCTGCAGCTCGAGAAAAACCATGAGACTTCCCCCTCGCCGCGAGATGAGGCCCGATTCCCCTGCACTGCGAGCAGAGCAATTCCGTGTTGCACATCACACATGAAAGGAGCCTTGATTTCCTTGATGGCACTCCAGAGAAACCCCAAGAACACTGTTTCAAGGCTAGAGGGATCCTGAGGTCACTGTAGCAACACGAAAGAGCTCCGTGGGCCAAAAATCAACTCGAGATGAGAGGTTAGTCCCTGGCTTCGACTCCAGAGGAATACCACCTTACCACAAGCACCTCAAGAGGAGGCTTCTCTTAGCTCTAGGTATGTGAGAGGGACCCTGAGTTTGCGGCCTCAAGTGGAATGGACACCGCGATGCCCTGACTCGAAATAAGGCCGGATATCCCTGCAGTGACTTCAATGCAGGCTCGTCTTGCATCTCCCAAGAAGAAAGGATGTCTGAATCCCCTGTGGAGACCACAGAGAAAGACCTAGTTCCCCACCTCATCGCGACCGGAGGCCTCACATCCTTTGAAAACTCCAGAGGTACGCGGAGATCAGTGCCTCCAAAGAAGACGATGCCTGACTCCTCGTGAAACTTGATAGGAGTCCCAGGATTCCTGTGGCACTTGGAAAGGGACCCTTGGTCTCCCGCCTCAGCTGGAGAGGCGTCCCAATTGCCTTGCCAAGCCTCGAGGAGAATCCCGAGTTGTGTCTCGCAACTAGGCAAGAGTCCTGACGTGGCTGAACAAACACGTGTGTGGAAGGGCCATCCCCGTCGTAACTCGAGAATATACCCCAGGTTCCCGCCGCAACTCGAGAAAAACCATGAGACTTCCCCCTCGCCGCGAAATGAGGCCCGATTCCCCTGCACTGCGTGCAGAGCAATTCTGTGTTGCACATCACACATGAAAGGAGCCTTGATTTCCTTCATGGCACTCCAGAGAAACCCCAAGAACACTGTTTCAAGGCTAGAGGTATCCTGAGGTCACTGTAGCAACACGAAAGAGCTCCGTGGGCCAAAAATCAACTCGAGATGAGAGGTTAGTCCCTGGCTTCGACTCCAGAGGAATATCACCTTACCACAAGCACCTCAAGAGGAGGCTTCTCTCAGCTCTAGGTATGTGAGAGGGACCCTGAGTTTGCGGCCTCAAGTGGAATGGACACCGCGATGCCCTGACTCGAAATAAGGCCGGATATCCCTGCAGTGACTGGAATGCAGGCTCGTCTTGCATCTCCCAAGACGAAAGGGTGTCTGAATCCCCTGTGGAGACCACAGAGAAAGACCTAGTTCCCCACCTCATCGCGACAGGAGGCCTCAAATCCTTTGAAAACTCCAGAGGTACGCGGAGATCAGTGCCTCCAAAGGAGACGATGCCTGACTCCTCGTGAAACTTGATAGGAGTCACAGGATTCCTGTGGCACGTGGAAAGGGACCCTTGGTCTCGCGCCTCAGCTGGAGAGGCGTCCCAATTGCCTTGCCAAGCCTCGAGGAGAACGCAGAGTTGTGTCTCGCAACTAGGCAAGAGTCCTGAAGTGGCTGAACAAGCACGTGGGTGTAAGGGCCATCCCCGTCGTAACTCGAGAATATACCCCAGGTTCCCGCCGCAACTCGAGAAAAACCATGAGACTTCCCCCTCGCCGCGAGATGAGGCCCGATTCCCCTGCACTGCGTGCAGAGCAATTCTGTGTTGCACATCACACATGAAAGGAGCCTTGATTTCCTTGATGGCACTCCAGAGAAACCCCAAGAACACTGTTTCAAGGCTAGAGGGATCCTGAGGTCACTGTAGCAACAGGAAAGAGCTCTGTGGACCAAAAATCAACTCGCGATGAGAGGTTAGTCCCTGGCTTCGACTCCAGAGGAATACCACCTTACCACAAGCACCTCAAGCGGAGGCTTCTCTCAGCTCTAGGTATGTGAGAGGCACCCTGAGTTTGCGGCCTCAAGTGGAATGGACACCGCGATGCCCTGACTCGACATAAGGCCGGATATCCCTGCAGTGACTTGAATGCAGGCTCGTCTTGCAGCTCCCAAGACGAAAGGGTGTCTGAATCCCCTGTGGAGACCACAGAGAAAGACGTAGTTCCCCACCTCATCGCGACAGGAGGCCTCAAATCCTTTGAAAACTCCAGAGGTATGTGGAGATCAGTGCCTCCAAAGGAGACGATGCCTGACTCCTCGTGAAACTTGATAGGAGTCCCAGGATTCCTGTGGCACGTGGAAAGGGACCCTTGGTCTCCCGTCTCAGCTGGAGAGGCGTCCCAATTGCCCTGCAAAGCCTCGAGGAGAATCCCGAGTTGTGTCTCTCAACTAGGCAGGAGTCCTGACATGGCTGAACACACACGTGTGTGGAAGGGCCATCCCCGTTGTAACTCGAGAATATACCCCAGGTTCCCGCTGCAGCTCGAGAAAAACCATGAGACTTCCCCCTCGCCGCGAGATGAGGCCCGATTCCCCTGCACTGCGAGCAGAGCAATTCCGTGTTGCACATCACACATGAAAGGAGCCTTGATTTCCTTGATGGCACTCCAGAGAAACCCCAAGAACACTGTTTCAAGGCTAGAGGGATCCTGAGGTCACTGTAGCAACACGAAAGAACTCTGTGGACCAAAAATCAACTCGAAAAGAGAGGTTTGTCCCTGGATTCGTCTCCAGAGGAATACCACCTTACCACAAGCACCTCAAGAGGAGGCTTCTCTCAGCTCTAGGTATGTGAGAGGGGACCCTGAGTTTGCGGCCTCAAGTGGAATGGACACCGCGATGCCCTGACTCGAAATAAGGCCGGATATCCCTGCAGTGACTTCAATGCAGGCTCGTCTTTCATCTCCCAAGATGAAAGGATGTCTGAATCCCCTGTGGAAAGCACAGAGAAAGACTTAGTTCCCCACCTCATCGCGACCGATAGCCTCACATCCTTTGAAAACTCCAGAGGTACGCGGAGATCAGTGCCTCCAAAGGAGACGATGCCTGACTCCTCGTGAAACTTGATAGGAGTCCCAGGATTCCTGTGGCACGTGGAAAGGGACCCTTGGTCTCCCGCCTCACCTGGAGAGGCGTCCCAATTGCCTTGCCAAGCCTCGAGCAGAATCCCGAGTTGTGTCTCGCAACTAGGCAAGAGTCCTGACGTGGCTGAACAAACACGTGTGTGGAAGGGCCATCCCCGTCGTAACTCGAGAATATACCCCAGGTTCCCGCCGCAATTCGAGAAAAACCATGAGACTTCCCCCTCGCTGCGAGATGAGGCCCGATTCCCCTGCACTGCGTGCAGAGCAATTCTGTGTTGCACATCACACATGAAAGGAGCCTTGATTTCCTTGATGGCACCCCAGAGAAACCCCAAGAACACTGTTTCAAGGCTAGAGGGATCCTGAGGTCACTGTAGCAACACGAAAGAGCTCCGCGGGCCAAAAATCAACTCGAGATGAGAGGTTAGTCCCTGGCTTCGACTCCAGAGGAATACCACCTTACCACAAGCACCTCAAGAGGAGGCTTCTCTCAGCTCTAGGTATGTGAGAGGGACCCTTAGTTTGCGGCCTCAAGTGGAATGGACACCGCGATGCCCTGACGCGAAATAAGGCTGGATATCCCTGCAGTGACTTGAATGCAGGCTCGTCTTGCATCTCCCAAGATGAAAGGATGTCTGAATCCCCTGTGGAGACCACAGAGAAATACCTAGTTCCCCACCTCATCGCGACCGGAGGCCTCACATCCTTTGAAAACTCCAGAGGTACGCGGAGATCAGTGCCTCCAAAGGAGACGATGCCTGACTCCTCGTGAAACTTGATAGGAGTCCCAGGATTCCTGTGGCACGTGGAAAGGGACCCTTGGTCTCCCGCCTCAGCTGGAGAGGCGTCCCAATTGCCTTGCCAAGCCTCGAGGAGAATCCCGAGTTGTGTCTCGCAACTAGGCAAGAGTCCTGACGTGGCTGAACAAACACGTGTGTGGAAGGGCCATCCCCGTCGTAACTCGAGAATATACCCCAGGTTCCCGCCGCAATTCGAGAAAAACCATGAGACTTCCCCCTCGCCGCGAGATGAGGCCCGATTCCCCCTGCACTGCGTGCAGAGCAATTCTGTGTTGCACATCACACATGAAAGGAGCCTTGATTTCCTTCATGGCACTCCAGAGAATCCCCAAGAACACTGTTTCAAGGCTAGAGGGATCCTGAGGTCACTGTAGCAACACGAAAGAGCTCCGTGGACCAAAAATCAACTCGTGATGAGAGGTTAGTCCCTGGCTTCGACTCCAGAGGAATACCACCTTACCACAAGCACCTCAAGAGGAGGCTTCTCTCAGCTCTAGGTATGTGAGAGGGACCCTGAGTTTGCGGCCTCAAGTGGAATGGACACCGCGATGCCCTGACTCGAAATAAGGCCGGATATCCCTGCAGTGACTGGAATGCAGGCTCGTCTTGCATCTCCCAAGACGAAAGGATGTCTGAATCCCCTGTGGAGACCACAGAGAAAGACCTAGTTCCCCACCTCATCGCGACAGGAGGCCTCAAATCCTTTGAAAACTCCAGAGGTATGCGGAGATCAGTGCCTCCAAAGGAGACGATGCCTGACTGCTCGTGAAACTTGATAGGAGACCCAGGATTCCTGTGGCACGTGGAAAGGGACCCTTGGTCTCCCGTCTCAGCTGGAGAGGCGTCCCAATTGCCCGGCAAAGCCTCGAGGAGAATCCCGAGTTGTCCCTCGCAACTAGGCAGGAGTCCTGACATGGCTGAACACACACGTGTGTGGAAGGGCCATCCCCGTCGTAACTCGGGAATATACCCCAGGTTCCCGCCGCAACTCGAGAAAAACCATGAGACTTCCCCATCTCCGCAAAATGAGGCCCGATTCCCCTGCAATGCGTGCAGAGCAATTCCGTCTTGCACTTCACACATGAAAGGAGCCTTGATTTCCTTGATGGCACTCCAGAGAAACCCCAAGAACACTGTTTCAAGGCTAGAGGGATCCTGAGGTCACTGTAGCAACACGAAAGAGCTCCGCGGGCCAAAAATCAACTCGAGATGAGAGGTTAGTCCCTGGCTTTGACTCCAGAGGAATACCACCTTACCACAAGCACCTCAAGAGGAGGCTTCTCTCAGCTCTAGGTATGTGAGAGGGACCCTTAGTTTGCGGCCTCAAGTGGAATGGACACCGCGATGCCCTGACGCGAAATAAGGCTGGATATCCCTGCAGTGACTTGAATGCAGGCTCGTCTTGCATCTCCCAAGATGAAAGGATGTCTGAATCCCCTGTGGAGACCACAGAGAAAGACCTAGTTCCCCACCTCATCGCGACCGGAGGCCTCACATCCTTTGAAAACTCCAGAGGTACGCGGAGATCAGTGCCTCCAAAGGAGACGATGCCTGACTCCTCGTGAAACTTGATAGGAGTCCCAGGATTCCTGTGGCACGTGGAAAGGGACCCTTGGTCTCCCGCCTCAGCTGGAGAGGCGTCTCAATTGCCTTGCCAAGCCTCGAGGAGAATCCCGAGTTGTGTCTCGCAACTAGGCAAGAGTCCTGACGTGGCTGAACAAACACGTGGGTGGAAGGGCCATCCCCGTCGTAACTCGAGAATATACCCCAGGTTCCCGCCGCAATTCGAGAAAAACCATGAGACTTCCCCCTCGCCGCGAGATGAGGCCCGATTCCCCTGCACTGCGTGCAGAGCAATTCTGTGTTGCACATCACACATGAAAGGAGCCTTGATTTTCTTCATGGCACTCCAGAGAAACCCCAAGAACACTGTTTCAAGGCTAGAGGGATCCTGAGGTCACTGTAGCAACACGAAAGAGCTCCGTGGACCAAAAACCAACTCGAGATGAGAGGTTAGTCCCTGGCTTCGACTCCAGAGGAATACCACCTTACCACAAGCACCTCAAGAGGAGGCTTCTCTCAGCTCTAGGTATGTGAGAGGGACCCTGAGTTTGCGGCCTCAAGTGGAATGGACACCGCGATGCCCTGACTCGAAATAAGGCCGGATATCCCTGCAGTGACTGGAATGCAGGCTCGTCTTGCATCTCCCAAGACGAAAGGGTGTCTGAATCCCCTGTGGAGACCACAGAGAAAGACCTAGTTCCCCACCTCATCGCGACAGGAGGCCTCAAATCCTTTGAAAACTCCAGAGGTATGCGGAGCTCAGTGCCTCCAAAGGAGACGATGCCTGACTCCTCGTGAAACTTGATAGGAGACCCAGGATTCCTGTGGCACGTGGAAAGGGACCCTTGGTCTCACGTCTCAGCTGGAGATGCGTCCCAATTGCCCTGCCAAGCCTCGAGGAGAATCCCGAGTTGCACCTCGCAACTAGGCAGGGAGTCCTGACGTTGCTGAAGAAACACGTGGGTGGAAGGGCCATCCCCGTCGTAACTCGAGAATATACCCCAGGTTCCCGCCGCAACTCGAGAAAAACCATGAGACTTCCCCCTCGCTGCGAGATGAGGCCCGATTCCCTTGCACTGCGTGCAGAGCAATTCCGTGTTGCACATCACACATGAAAGGAGCCTTGATTTCCTTGATGGCACTCCAGAGAAACCCCAAGAACACTGTTTCAAGGCTAGAGGGATCCTGAGGTCACTGTAGCAACACGAAAGAACTCTGTGGACCAAAAATCAACTCGAAAAGAGAGGTTAGTCCCCTGGAATCGTCACCAGAGGAATACCACCTTACCAAAAGCACCTCAAGAGGAGGCTTCTCTTAGCTCTAGGTATGTGAGAGGGACCCTGAGTTTGCGGCCTCAAGTGGAATGGACACCGCGATGCCCTGACTCGAAATAAGGCCGGATATCCCTGCAGTGACTACAACGCAGGCTCGTCTTGCATCTCCCAAGACGAAAGGATGTCTGAATCCCCTGTTGAAAGCACAGAGAAAGACTTAGTTCCCCACCTCATCGCGACCGATAGCCTCACATCCTTTGAAAACTCCAGAGGTACGCGGAGATCAGTGCCTCCAAAGGAGACGATGCCTGACTACTCGTGAAACTTGATAGGAGTCCCAGGATTCCTGTGGCACGTGGAAAGGGACACTTGGTCTCCCGCCTCAGCTGGAGAGGCGTCCCAATTGCCCTGCCAAGCCTCGAGGAGAATCCCGAGTTGTACCTCGCAACTAGGCAGGAGTCCTGACGTCGCTGAAGAAACACGTGGGTGGAAGGGCCATCCCCGTCGTAACTCGAAAATATACCCCAGGTTCCCGCCGCAACTCGAGAAAAACCATGAGACTTCCCCCTCGCTGCGAGATGAGGCCCGATTCCCCTGCACTGCGTGCAGAGCAATTCCGTGTTGCACATCACACATGAAAGGAGCCTTGATTTCCTTGATGGCACTCCAGAGAAACCCCAAGAACACTGTTTCAAGGCTAGAGGGATCCTGAGGTCACTGTAGCAACACGAAAGAGCTCCGTGGGCCAAAAATCAACTCGAGATGAGAGGTTAGTCCCTGGCTTCGACTCCAGAGGAATACCACCTAACCACAAGCACCTCAAGAGGAGGCTTCTCTCAGCTCTAGGTATGTGAGAGGGACCCTGAGTTTGCGGCCTCAAGTGGAATGGACACCGCAATGCCCTGACGCGAAATAAGGCCGGATATCCCTGCAGTGACTTGAATGCAGGCTCGTCTTGCATCTCCCAAGATGAAAGGATGTCTGAATCCCCTGTGGAGACCACAGAGAAAGACCTAGTTCCCCACCTCATCGCGACCGGAGGCCTCACATCCTTTGAAAACTCCAGAGGTACGCGGAGATCAGTGCCTCCAAAGGAGACGATGCCTGACTCCTCGTGAAACTTGATAGGAGACCCAGGATTCCTGTGGCACGTGGAAAGGGACACCTGGTCTCCCGTCTCAGCTGGAGAGGAGTCCCAATTGCCCTGCAAAGCCTCGAGGAGAATCCCGAGTTGTGTCTCGGAACTAGGCAGTAGTCCTGACGTCGCTGAAGAAACACGTGTGTGGAAGGGCCATCCCCGTCTTAACTCGAGAATATACCCCAGGTTCCCGCCGCAACTCGAGAAAAACCATGAGACTTCCCCCTCGCCGCGAGATGAGGCCCGATTCCCATGCACTGTGTGCAGAGCAATTCCGTGTTGCACATCACACATGAAAGGAGCCTTGATTTCCTTGATGGCACTCCAGAGAAACCCCAAGAACACTGTTTCAAGGCTAGAGGGATCCTGAGGTCACTGTAGCAACAGGAAAGAGCTCTGTGGACCAAAAATCAACTCGCGATGAGAGGTTAGTCCCTGGCTTCGACTCCAGAGGAATACCACCTTACCACAAGCACCTCAAGCGGAGGCTTCTCTCAGCTCTAGGTATGTGAGAGGCACCCTGAGTTTGCGGCCTCAAGTGGAATGGACACCGCGATGCCCTGACTCGACATAAGGCCGGATATCCCTGCAGTGACTTGAATGCAGGCTCGTCTTGCATCTCCCAAGACGAAAGGGTGTCTGAATCCCCTGTGGAGACCACAGAGAAAGACGTAGTTCCCCACCTCATCGCGACAGGAGGCCTCAAATCCTTTGAAAACTCCAGAGGTATGTGGAGATCAGTGCCTCCAAAGGAGACGATGCCTGACTCCTCGTGAAACTTGATAGGAGTCCCAGGATTCCTGTGGCACGTGGAAAGGGACCCTTGGTCTCCCGTCTCAGCTGGAGAGGCGTCCCAATTGCCCTGCAAAGCCTCGAGGAGAATCCCGAGTTGTGTCTCTCAACTAGGCAGGAGTCCTGACATGGCTGAACACACACGTGTGTGGAAGGGCCATCCCCGTTGTAACTCGAGAATATACCCCAGGTTCCCGCTGCAGCTCGAGAAAAACCATGAGACTTCCCCCTCGCCGCGAGATGAGGCCCGATTCCCCTGCACTGCGAGCAGAGCAATTCCGTGTTGCACATCACACATGAAAGGAGCCTTGATTTCCTTGATGGCACTCCAGAGAAACCCCAAGAACACTGTTTCAAGGCTAGAGGGATCCTGAGGTCACTGTAGCAACACGAAAGAACTCTGTGGACCAAAAATCAACTCGAAAAGAGAGGTTAGTCCCTGGATTCGTCTCCAGAGGAATACCACCTTACCACAAGCACCTCAAGAGGAGGCTTCTCTCAGCTCTAGGTATGTGAGAGGGACCCTGAGTTTGCGGCCTCAAGTGGAATGGACACCGCGATGCCCTGACTCGAAATAAGGCCGGATATCCCTGCAGTGACTTCAATGCAGGCTCGTCTTTCATCTCCCAAGATGAAAGGATGTCTGAATCCCCTGTGGAAAGCACAGAGAAAGACTTAGTTCCCCACCTCATCGCGACCGATAGCCTCACATCCTTTGAAAACTCCAGAGGTACGCGGAGATCAGTGCCTCCAAAGGAGACGATGCCTGACTCCTCGTGAAACTTGATAGGAGTCCCAGGATTCCTGTGGCACGTGGAAAGGGACCCTTGGTCTCCCGCCTCAGCTGGAGAGGCGTCCCAATTGCCTTGCCAAGCCTCGAGCAGAATCCCGAGTTGTGTCTCGCAACTAGGCAAGAGTCCTGACGTGGCTGAACAAACACGTGTGTGGAAGGGCCATCCCCGTCGTAACTCGAGAATATACCCCAGGTTCCCGCCGCAATTCGAGAAAAACCATGAGACTTCCCCCTCGCTGCGAGATGAGGCCCGATTCCCCTGCACTGCGTGCAGAGCAATTCTGTGTTGCACATCACACATGAAAGGAGCCTTGATTTCCTTGATGGCACCCCAGAGAAACCCCAAGAACACTGTTTCAAGGCTAGAGGGATCCTGAGGTCACTGTAGCAACACGAAAGAGCTCCGCGGGCCAAAAATCAACTCGAGATGAGAGGTTAGTCCCTGGCTTCGACTCCAGAGGAATACCACCTTACCACAAGCACCTCAAGAGGAGGCTTCTCTCAGCTCTAGGTATGTGAGAGGGACCCTTAGTTTGCGGCCTCAAGTGGAATGGACACCGCGATGCCCTGACGCGAAATAAGGCTGGATATCCCTGCAGTGACTTGAATGCAGGCTCGTCTTGCATCTCCCAAGATGAAAGGATGTCTGAATCCCCTGTGGAGACCACAGAGAAATACCTAGTTCCCCACCTCATCGCGACCGGAGGCCTCACATCCTTTGAAAACTCCAGAGGTACGCGGAGATCAGTGCCTCCAAAGGAGACGATGCCTGACTCCTCGTGAAACTTGATAGGAGTCCCAGGATTCCTGTGGCACGTGGAAAGGGACCCTTGGTCTCCCGCCTCAGCTGGAGAGGCGTCCCAATTGCCTTGCCAAGCCTCGAGGAGAATCCCGAGTTGTGTCTCGCAACTAGGCAAGAGTCCTGACGTGGCTGAACAAACACGTGTGTGGAAGGGCCATCCCCGTCGTAACTCGAGAATATACCCCAGGTTCCCGCCGCAATTCGAGAAAAACCATGAGACTTCCCCCTCGCCGCGAGATGAGGCCCGATTCCCCTGCACTGCGTGCAGAGCAATTCTGTGTTGCACATCACACATGAAAGGAGCCTTGATTTCCTTCATGGCACTCCAGAGAAACCCCAAGAACACTGTTTCAAGGCTAGAGGGATCCTGAGGTCACTGTAGCAACACGAAAGAGCTCCGTGGACCAAAAATCAACTCGAGATGAGAGGTTAGTCCCTGGCTTCGACTCCAGAGGAATACCACCTTACCACAAGCACCTCAAGAGGAGGCTTCTCTCAGCTCTAGGTATGTGAGAGGGACCCTGAGTTTGCGGCCTCAAGTGGAATGGACACCGCGATGCCCTGACTCGAAATAAGGCCGGATATCCCTGCAGTGACTGGAATGCAGGCTCGTCTTGCATCTCCCAAGACGAAAGGGTGTCTGAATCCCCTGTGGAGACCACAGAGAAAGACCTAGTTCCCCACCTCATCGCGACAGGAGGCCTCAAATCCTTTGAAAACTCCAGAGGTATGCGGAGATCAGTGCCTCCAAAGGAGACGATGCCTGACTGCTCGTGAAACTTGATAGGAGACCCAGGATTCCTGTGGCACGTGGAAAGGGACCCTTGGTCTCCCGTCTCAGCTGGAGAGGCGTCCCAATTGCCCGGCAAAGCCTCGAAGAGAATCCCGAGTTGTCCCTCGCAACTAGGCAGGAGTCCTGACATGGCTGAACACACACGTGTGTGGAAGGGCCATCCCCGTCGTAACTCGGGAATATACCCCAGGTTCCCGCCGCAACTCGAGAAAAACCATGAGACTTCCCCATCTCCGCAAAATGAGGCCCGATTCCCCTGCAATGCGTGCAGAGCAATTCCGTCTTGCACTTCACACATGAAAGGAGCCTTGATTTCCTTGATGGCACTCCAGAGAAACCCCAAGAACACTGTTTCAAGGCTAGAGGGATCCTGAGGTCACTGTAGCAACACGAAAGAGCTCCGCGGGCCAAAAATCAACTCGAGATGAGAGGTTAGTCCCTGGCTTTGACTCCAGAGGAATACCACCTTACCACAAGCACCTCAAGAGGAGGCTTCTCTCAGCTCTAGGTATGTGAGAGGGACCCTTAGTTTGCGGCCTCAAGTGGAATGGACACCGCGATGCCCTGACGCGAAATAAGGCTGGATATCCCTGCAGTGACTTGAATGCAGGCTCGTCCTGCATCTCCCAAGATGAAAGGATGTCTGAATCCCCTGTGGAGACCACAGAGAAAGACCTAGTTCCCCACCTCATCGCGACCGGAGGCCTCACATCCTTTGAAAACTCCAGAGGTACGCGGAGATCAGTGCCTCCAAAGGAGACGATGCCTGACTCCTCGTGAAACTTGATAGGAGTCCCAGGATTCCTGTGGCACGTGGAAAGGGACCCTTGGTCTCCCGCCTCAGCTGGAGAGGCGTCTCAATTGCCTTGCCAAGCCTCGAGGAGAATCCCGAGTTGTGTCTCGCAACTAGGCAAGAGTCCTGACGTGGCTGAACAAACACGTGTGTGGAAGGGCCATCCCCGTCATAACTCGAGAATATACCCCAGGTTCCCGCCGCAATTCGAGAAAAACCATGAGACTTCCCCCTCGCCGCGAGATGAGGCCCGATTCCCCTGCACTGCGTGCAGAGCAATTCTGTGTTGCACATCACACATGAAAGGAGCCTTGATTTTCTTCATGGCACTCCAGAGAAACCCCAAGAACACTGTTTCAAGGCTAGAGGGATCCTGAGGTCACTGTAGCAACACGAAAGAGCTCCGTGGACCAAAAACCAACTCGAGATGAGAGGTTAGTCCCTGGCTTCGACTCCAGAGGAATACCACCTTACCACAAGCACCTCAAGAGGAGGCTTCTCTCAGCTCTAGGTATGTGAGAGGGACCCTGAGTTTGCGGCCTCAAGTGGAATGGACACCGCGATGCCCTGACTCGAAATAAGGCCGGATATCCCTGCAGTGACTGGAATGCAGGCTCGTCTTGCATCTCCCAAGACGAAAGGGTGTCTGAATCCCCTGTGGAGACCACAGAGAAAGACCTAGTTCCCCACCTCATCGCGACAGGAGGCCTCAAATCCTTTGAAAACTCCAGAGGTATGCGGAGCTCAGTGCCTCCAAAGGAGACGATGCCTGACTCCTCGTGAAACTTGATAGGAGACCCAGGATTCCTGTGGCACGTGGAAAGGGACCCTTGGTCTCACGTCTCAGCTGGAGATGCGTCCCAATTGCCCTGCCAAGCCTCGAGGAGAATCCCGAGTTGCACCTCGCAACTAGGCAGGAGTCCTGACGTCGCTGAAGAAACACGTGGGTGGAAGGGCCATCCCCGTCGTAACTCGAGAATATACCCCAGGTTCCCGCCGCAACTCGAGAAAAACCATGAGACTTCCCCCTCGCTGCGAGATGAGGCCCGATTCCCTTGCACTGCGTGCAGAGCAATTCCGTGTTGCACATCACACATGAAAGGAGCCTTGATTTCCTTGATGGCACTCCAGAGAAACCCCAAGAACACTGTTTCAAGGCTAGAGGGATCCTGAGGTCACTGTAGCAACACGAAAGAACTCTGTGGACCAAAAATCAACTCGAAAAGAGAGGTTAGTCCCTGGAATCGTCACCAGAGGAATACCACCTTACCAAAAGCACCTCAAGAGGAGGCTTCTCTTAGCTCTAGGTATGTGAGAGGGACCCTGAGTTTGCGGCCTCAAGTGGAATGGACACCGCGATGCCCTGACTCGAAATAAGGCCGGATATCCCTGCAGTGACTACAACGCAGGCTCGTCTTGCATCTCCCAAGACGAAAGGATGTCTGAATCCCCTGTTGAAAGCACAGAGAAAGACTTAGTTCCCCACCTCATCGCGACCGATAGCCTCACATCCTTTGAAAACTCCAGAGGTACGCGGAGATCAGTGCCTCCAAAGGAGACGATGCCTGACTACTCGTGAAACTTGATAGGAGTCCCAGGATTCCTGTGGCACGTGGAAAGGGACACTTGGTCTCCCGCCTCAGCTGGAGAGGCGTCCCAATTGCCCTGCCAAGCCTCGAGGAGAATCCCGAGTTGTACCTCGCAACTAGGCAGGAGTCCTGACGTCGCTGAAGAAACACGTGGGTGGAAGGGCCATCCCCGTCGTAACTCGAAAATATACCCCAGGTTCCCGCCGCAACTCGAGAAAAACCATGAGACTTCCCCCTCGCTGCGAGATGAGGCCCGATTCCCCTGCACTGCGTGCAGAGCAATTCCGTGTTGCACATCACACATGAAAGGAGCCTTGATTTCCTTGATGGCACTCCAGAGAAACCCCAAGAACACTGTTTCAAGGCTAGAGGGATCCTGAGGTCACTGTAGCAACACGAAAGAGCTCCGTGGGCCAAAAATCAACTCGAGATGAGAGGTTAGTCCCTGGCTTCGACTCCAGAGGAATACCACCTAACCACAAGCACCTCAAGAGGAGGCTTCTCTCAGCTCTAGGTATGTGAGAGGGACCCTGAGTTTGCGGCCTCAAGTGGAATGGACACCGCAATGCCCTGACGCGAAATAAGGCCGGATATCCCTGCAGTGACTTGAATGCAGGCTCGTCTTGCATCTCCCAAGATGAAAGGATGTCTGAATCCCCTGTGGAGACCACAGAGAAAGACCTAGTTCCCCACCTCATCGCGACCGGAGGCCTCACATCCTTTGAAAACTCCAGAGGTACGCGGAGATCAGTGCCTCCAAAGGAGACGATGCCTGACTCCTCGTGAAACTTGATAGGAGACCCAGGATTCCTGTGGCACGTGGAAAGGGACACCTGGTCTCCCGTCTCAGCTGGAGAGGAGTCCCAATTGCCCTGCAAAGCCTCGAGGAGAATCCCGAGTTGTGTCTCGGAACTAGGCAGTAGTCCTGACGTCGCTGAAGAAACACGTGTGTGGAAGGGCCATCCCTGTCTTAACTCGAGAATATACCCCAGGTTCCCGCCGCAACTCGAGAAAAACCATGAGACTTCCCCCTCGCCGCGAGATGAGGCCCGATTCCCATGCACTGTGTGCAGAGCAATTCCGTGTTGCACATCACACATGAAAGGAGCCTTGATTTCCTTGATGGTACTCCAGAGAAACCCCAAGAACACTGTTTCAAGGCTAGAGGGATCCTGAGGTCACTGTAGCAACACGAAAGAGCTCCGTGGACCAAGAATCAACACGAGATGAGAGGTTAGTCCCTGGCTTCGACTCCTGAGGAATACCACCTTACCACAAGCACCTCAAGAGGAGGCTTCTCTCAGCTCTAGGTATGTGAGAGGGATCCTGAGTTTGCGGCCTCAAGTGGAATGGACACCGCGATGCCCTGACTCGAAATAAGGCCGGATATCCCTGCAGTGACTTGAATGCAGGCTCGTCTTGCATCTCCCAAGAAGAAAGGATGTCTGAATCCCCTGTGGAGAGCACAGAGAAACACCTAGTTCCCCACCTCATCGCGACCGGAGGCCTCACATCCTTTGAAAACTCCAGAGGTACGCGGAGATCAGTGCCTCCAAAGGAAACGATGCCTGACTCCTCGTGAAACTTGATAGGAGTCCCAGGATTCTTGTGGCACGTGGAAAGGGACCCTTGGTCTCCCGCCTCAGCTGGAGAGGCGTTCCAATTGCCCTGCCAAGCCTCGAGGAGAATCCCGAGTTGTCCCTCGCAACTAGGCAGGAGTCCTGACGTGGCTGAACAAACACGTGGGTGGAAGGGCCATCCCCGTCGTAACTCAAGAATATACCCCAGGTTCCCGCCGCAACTCGAGAAAAACCATGAGACTTCCCCCTCGATGCGAGATGAGGCCCGATTCCCCTGTACTGCGTGCAGAGCAATTCCGTCTTGCACATCACACATGAAAGGAGCCTTGATTTCCTTGATGGCACTCCAGAGAAAACCCAAGAACACTGTTTCAAGGATAGAGGGATCCTGAGCTCACTGTAGCAACTCGAAAGAACTCTGTGGACCAAAAATCAACTCGAAAAGAGAGGTTAGTCCCTGGATTCGTCTCCAGAGGAATACCACCTTACCACAAGCACCTCAAGAGGAGGCTTCTCTCAGCTCTAGGTATGTGAGAGGGACCCTGAGTTTGCGGCCTCAAGTGGAATGGACACCGCGATGCCCTGACTCGAAATAAGGCCGGATATCCCTGCAGTGACTTCAATGCAGGCTCGTCTTGCATCTCCCAGGACGAAAGTATGTCTGAATCCCCTGTGGAAAGCACAGAGAAATACTTAGTTCCCCACCTCATCGCGACCGATAGCCTCACATCCTTTGAAAACTCCAGAGGTACGCGGAGATCAGTGCCTCCAAAGGAGACGACGCCTGACTCCTCATGAAACTTGATAGGAGTCCCAGGATTCCTGTGGCACGTGGAAAGGGACCCTTGGTCTCCCGCCTCAGCTGGAGAGGCGTCCCAATTGCCTTGCCAAGCCTCGAGGAGAATCACGAGTTGTGTCTCGCAACTAGGCAGGAGTCCTGACGTGGCTGAACAAACACGTGGGTGACAGGGCCATCCCCGTCGTAACTCGAGAATATACCCCAGGTTTCCGCCGCAACTCGAGAAAAACCATGAGACTTCCCCCTCGCCGCGAGATGAGGCCCGATTCCCCTGCACGGCGTGCAGAGCAATTCCGTGTTGCACATCACACATGAAAGGAGCCTTGATTTCCTTGATGGCACTCCAGAGAAACCCCAAGAACACTGTTTCAAGGCTAGAGGGATCCTGAGGTCACTGTAGCAACACGAAAGAGCTCCGTGGACCAAGAATCAACACGAGATGAGAGGTTAGTCCCTGGCTTCGACTCCTGAGGAATACCACCTTACCACAAGCACCTCAAGAAGAGGCTTCTCTCAGCTCTAGGTATGTGAGAGGGATCCTGAGTTTGCGGCCTCAAGTGGAATGGACACCGCGATGCCCTGACTCGAAATAAGGCCAGATATCCCTGCAGTGACTTGAATGCCGGCTCGTCTTGCATCTCCCAAGAAGAAAGGATGTCTGAATCCCCTGTGGAGACCACAGAGAAACACCTAGTTCCCCACCTCATCGCGACCGCAGGCCTCACAGCCTTTGAAAACTCCAGAGGTACGCGGAGATCAGTGCCTCCAAAGGAGACGATGCCTGACTCCTCGTGAAACTTGATAGGAGTCCCAGGATTCTTGTGGCACGTGGAAAGGGACCCTTGGTCTCCCGCCTCAGCTGGAGAGGCGTTCCAATTGCCCTGCCAAGCCTCGAGGAGAATCCCGAGTTGTCCCTCGCAACTAGGCAGGAGTCCTGACGTGGCTGAACAAACACGTGGGTGGAAGGGCCATCCCCGTCGTAACTCGAGAATATACCCCAGGTTCCCGCCGCAACTCGAGAAAAACCGTGAGACTTCCCCCTCGATGCGAGATGAGGCCCGATTCCCCTGTACTGCGAGCAGAGCAATTCCGTCTTGCACATCACACATGAAAGGAGCCTTGATTTCCTTGATGGCACTCCAGAGAAACCCCAAGAACACTGTTTCAAGGATAGAGGGATCCTGAGGTCACTGTAGCAACACGAAAGAGCTCCGCGGGCCAAAAATCAACTCGAGATGAGAGGTTAGTCCCTGGCTTCGACTCCAGAGGAATACCACCTTACCACAAGCACCTCAAGAGGAGGCTTCTCTCAGCTCTAGGTATGTGAGAGGGACCCTTAGTTTGCGGCCTCAAGTGGAATGGACACCGCGATGCCCTGACGCGAAATAAGGCTGGATATCCCTGCAGTGACTTGAATGCAGGCTCGTCTTGCATCTCCCAAGATGAAAGGATGTCTGAATCCCCTGTGGAGACCACAGAGAAAGACCTAGTTCCCCACCTCATCGCGACCGGAGGCCTCACATCCTTTGAAAACTCCAGAGGTACGCGGAGATCAGTGCCTCCAAAGGAGACGATGCCTGACTCCTCGTGAAACTTGATAGGAGTCCCAGGATTCCTGTGGCACGTGGAAAGGGACCCTTGGTCTCCCGCCTCAGCTGGAGAGGCGTCCCAATTGCCTTGCCAAGCCTCGAGGAGAATCCCGAGTTGTGTCTCGCAACTAGGCAAGAGTCCTGACGTGGCTGAACAAACACGTGTGTGGAAGGGCCATCCCCGTCGTAACTCGAGAATATACCCCAGGTTCCCGCCGTATTTCGAGAAAAACCATGAGACTTCCCCCTCACCGCGAGATGAGGCCCGATTCCCCTGCACTGCGTGCAGAGCAATTCTGTGTTGCACATCACACATGAAAGGAGCCTTGATTTCCTTCATGGCACTCCAGAGAAACCCCAAGAACACTGTTTCAAGGCTAGAGGGATCCTGAGGTCACTGTAGCAACACGAAAGAGCTCCGTGGACCAAAAATCAACTCGAGATGAGAGGTTAGTCCCTGGCTTCGACTCCAGAGGAATACCACCTTACCACTAGCACCTCAAGAGGAGGCTTCTCTCAGCTCTAGGTATGTGAGAGGGACCCTGAGTTTGCGGCCTCAAGTGGAATGGACACCGCGATGCCCTGACTCGAAATAAGGCCGGATATCCCTGCAGTGACTGGAATGCAGGCTCGTCTTGCATCTCCCAAGACGAAAGGGTGTCTGAATCCCCTGTGGAGACCACAGAGAAAGACCTAGTTCCCCACCTCATCGCGACAGGAGGCCTCAAATCCTTTGAAAACTCCAGAGGTATGCGGACATCAGTGCCTCCAAAGGAGACGATGCCTGACTCCTCGTGAAACTTGATAGGAGACCCAGGATTCCTGTGACACGTGGAAAGGGACCCTTGGTCTCCCGTCTCAGCTGGAGAGGCGTCCCAATTGCCCTGCCAAGCCTCGAGGAGAATCCCGAGTTGTACCTCGCAACTAGGCAGGAGTCCTGACGTCGCTGAAGAAACACGTGGGTGGAAGGGCCATCCCCGTCGTAACTCGAGAATATACCCCAGGTTCCCGCCGCAACTCGAGAAAAACCATGAGACTTCCCCCTCGCTGCGAGATGAGGCCCGATTCCCTTGCACTGCGTGCAGAGCAATTCCGTGTTGCACATCACACATGAAAGGAGCCTTGATTTCCTTGATGGCACTCCAGAGAAACCCCAAGAACACTGTTTCAAGGCTAGAGGGATCCTGAGGTCACTGTAGCAACACGAAAGAACTCTGTGGACCAAAAATCAACTCGAGATGAGAGGTTAGTCCCTGGCTTCGTCACCAGAGGAATACCACCTTACCAAAAGCACCTCAAGAGGAGGCTTCTCTTAGCTCTAGGTATGTGAGAGGGACCCTGAGTTTGCGGCCTCAAGTGGAATGGACACCGCGATGCCCTGACTCGAAATAAGGCCGGATATCCCTGCAGTGACTACAACGCAGGCTCGTCTTGCATCTCCCAAGACGAAAGGATGTCTGAATCCCCTGTGGAAAGCACAGAGAAAGACTTAGTTCCCCACCTCATCGCGACCGATAGCCTCACATCCTTTGAAAACTCCAGAGGTACGCGGAGATCAGTGCCTCCAAAGGAGACGATGCCTGACTACTCGTGAAACTTGATAGGAGTCCCAGGATTCCTGTGGCACGTGGAAAGGGACACTTGGTCTCCCGTCTCAGCTGGAGAGGCGTCCCAATTGCCCTGCAAAGCCTTGAGGAGAATCCCGAGTTGTACCTCGCAACTAGGCAGGAGTCCTGACGTCGCTGAAGAAACACGTGGGTGGAAGGGCCATCCCCGTCGTAACTCGAGAATATACCCCAGGTTCCCTCCGCAACTCGAGAAAAACCATGAGACTTCCCCCTCGCCGCGAGATGAGGCCCGATTCCCCTGCACTGCGTGCAGAGCAATTCCGTGTTGCACATCACACATGAAAGGAGCCTTGATTTCCTTGATGACACTCCAGAGAAACCCAAAGAACACTGTTTCAAGGCTAGAGGGATCCTGAGGTCACTGTAGCAACACGAAAGAGCTCCGTGGGCCAAAAATCAACTCGAGATGAGAGGTTAGTCCCTGGCTTCGACTCCAGAGGAATACCACCTAACCACAAGCACCTCAAGAGGAGGCTTCTCTCAGCTCTAGGTATGTGAGAGGGACCCTGAGTTTGCGGCCTCAAGTGGAATGGACACCGCGATGCCCTGACGCGAAATAAGGCTGGATATCCCTGCAGTGACTTGAATGCAGGCTCGTCTTGCATCTCCCAAGATGAAAGGATGTCTGAATCCCCTGTGGAGACCACAGAGAAAGACCTAGTTCCCCACCTCATCGCGACCGGAGGCCTCACATCCTTTGAAAACTCCAGAGGTACGCGGAGATCAGTGCCTCCAAAGGAGACGATGCCTGACTCCTCGTGAAACTTGATAGGAGACCCAGGATTCCTGTGGCACGTGGAAAGGGACCCTTGGTCTCCCGTCTCAGCTGGAGAGGCGTCCCAATTGCCCTGCAAAGCCTCGAGGCGAATCCCGAGTTGTGTCTCGCAACTAGGCAGGAGTCCTGACGTCGCTGAAGAAACACGTGGGTGGAAGGGCCATCCCCGTCTTAACTCGAGAATATACCCCAGGTTCCCGCCACAACTCGAGAAAAACCATGAGACTTCCCCCTCGCCGCGAGATGAGGCCCGATTCCCATGCACTGCGTGCAGAGCAATTCCGTGTTGCACATCACACATGAAAGGAGCCTTGATTTCCTTGATGGCACTCCAGAGAAACCCCAAGAACACTGTTTCAAGGCTAGAGGGATCCTGAGGTCACTGTAGCAACACGAAAGAGCTCCGTGGACCAAGAATCAACACGAGATGAGAGGTTAGTCCCTGGCTTCGACTCCTGAGGAATACCACCTTACCAAAAGCACCTCAAGAGGAGGCTTCTCTCAGCTCTAGGTATGTGAGAGGGATCCTGAGTTTGCGGCCTCAAGTGGAATGGACACCGCGATGCCCTGACTCGAAATAAGGCCGAATATCCCTGCAGTGACTTGAATGCAGGCTCGTCTTGCATCTCCCAAGAAGAAAGGATGTCTGAATTCCCTGTGGAGACCACAGAGAAACACCTAGTTCCCCACCTCATCGCGACCGGAGGCCTCACATCCTTTGAAAACTCCAGAGGTACGCGGAGATCAGTGCCTCCAAAGGAGACGATGCCTGACTCCTCGTGAAACTTGATAGGAGTCCCAGGATTCTTGTGGCACGTGGAAAGGGACCCTTGGTCTCCCGCCTCAGCTGGAGAGGCGTTCCAATTGCCCTGCCAAGCCTCGAGGAGAATCCCGAGTTGTCCCTCGCAACTAGGCAGGAGTCCTGACGTGGCTGAACAAACACGTGGGTGGAAGGGCCATCCCCGTCGTAACTCGAGAATATACCCCAGGTTCCCGCCGCAACTCGAGAAAAACCATGAGACTTCCCCCTCGATGCGAGATGAGGCCCGATTCCCCTGTACTGCGTGCAGAGCAATTCCGTGTTGCACATCACACATGAAAGGAGCCTTGATTTCCTTGATGGCACTCCAGAGAAAACCCAAGAACACTGTTTCAAGGATAGAGGGATCTTGAGGTCACTGTAGCAACACGAAAGAACTCTGTGGACCAAAAATCAACTCGAAAAGAGAGGTTAGTCCCTGGATTCGTCTCCAGAGGAATACCACCTTACCACAAGCACCTCAAGAGGAGGCTTCTCTCAGCTCTAGGTATGTGAGAGGGACCCTGAGTTTGCGGCCTCAAGTGGAATGGACACCGCGATGCCCTGACTCGAAATAAGGCCGGATATCCCTGCAGTGACTTCAATGCAGGCTCGTCTTGCATCTCCTAGGACGAAAGGATGTCTGAATCCCCTGTGGAAAGCACAGAGAAAGACTTAGTTCCCCACCTCATCGCGACCGATAGCCTCACATCCTTTGAAAACTCCAGAGGTAGGCGGAGATCAGTGCCTCCAAAGGAGACGACGCCTGACTCCTCATGAAACTTGATAGGAGTCCCAGGATTCCTGTGGCACGTGGAAAGGGACCCTTGGTCTCCCGCCTCAGCTGGAGAGGCGTCCCAATTGCCTTGCCAAGCCTCGAGGAGAATCCCGAGTTGTGTCTCGCAACTAGGCAGGAGTCCTGACGTGGTTGAACAAACACGTGTGTGGAAGGGCCATCCCCGTCGTAACTCGAGAATATACCCCAGGTTCCCGCCGCAACTCGAGAAAAACCATGAGACTTCCCCCTCGCCGCGAGATGAGGCCCGATTCCCCTGCACTGCGTGCAGAGCAATTCCGTGTTGCACACCACACATGAAAGGAGCCTTGATTTCCTTGATGGCACTCCAGAGAAACCCCAAGAACACTGTTTCAAGGCTAGAGGGATCCTGAGGTCACTGTAGCAACACGAAAGAGCTCCGTGGACCAAGAATCAACACGAGATGAGAGGTTAGTCCCTGGCTTCGACTCCTGAGGAATACCACCTTACCACAAGCACCTCAAGAGGAGGCTTCTCTCAGCTCTAGGTATGTGAGAGGGATCCTGAGTTTGCGGCCTCAAGTAGAATGGACACCGCGATGCCCTGACTCGAAATAAGGCCAGATATCCCTGCAGTGACTTGAATGCAGGCTCGTCTTGCATCTCCCAAGAAGAAAGGTTGTCTGAATCCCCTGTGGAGACCACAGAGAAACACCTAGTTCCCCACCTCATCGCGACCGCAGGCCTCACATCCTTTGAAAACTCCAGAGGTACGCGGAGATCAGTGCCTCCAAAGGAGACGATGCCTGACTCCTCGTGAAACTTGATAGGAGTCCCAGGATTCTTGTGGCACGTGGAAAGGGACCCTTGGTCTCCCGCCTCAGCTGGAGAGGCGTTCCAATTGCCCTGCCAAGCCTCGAGGAGAATCCCGAGTTGTCCCTCGCAAGTAGGCAGGAGTCCTGACGTCGCTGAAGAAACACGTGGGTGGAAGGGCCATCCCCGTCGTAACTCGAGAATATACCCCAGGTTCCAGCCGCAACTCGAGAAAAACCATGAGACTTCCCCCTCGCCGCGAGATGAGGCCCGATTCCCCTGCACTGCGTGCAGAGCAATTCCGTGTTGCACATCACACATGAAAGGAGCCTTGATTTCCTTCATGGCACTCCAGAGAAACCCCAAGAACACTGTTTCAAGGCTAGAGGGATCCTGAGGTCACTGTAGCAACACGAAAGAGCTCCGTGGACCAAGAATCAACACGAGATGAGAGGTTAGTCCCTGGCTTCGACTCCTGAGGAATACCACCTTACCACAAGCACCTCAAGAGGAGGCTTCTCTCAGCTCTAGGTATGTGAGAGGGATCCTGAGTTTGCGGCCTCAAGTGGAATGGACACCGCGATGCCCTGACTCGAAATAAGGCCAGATATCCCTGCAGTGACTTGAATGCAGGCACGTCTTGCATCTCCCAAGAAGAAAGGATGTCTGAATCCCCTGTGGAGACCACAGAGAAACACCTAGTTCCCCACCTCATCGCGACCGCAGGCCTCACATCCTTTGAAAACTCCAGAGGTACGCGGAGATCAGTGCCTCCAAAGGAGACGATGCCTGACTCCTCGTGAAACTTGATAGGAGTCCCAGGATTCTTTGGCACGTGGAAAGGGACCCTTGGTCTCCCGCCTCAGCTGGAGAGGCGTTCCAATTGCCCTGCCAAGCCTCGAGGAGAATCCCGAGTTGTCCCTCGCAACTAGGCAGGAGTCCTGACGTCGCTGAAGAAACACGTGGGTGGAAGGGCCATCCCCGTCGTAACTCGAGAATATACCCCAGGTTCCCGCCGCAACTCGAGAAAAACCGTGAGACTTCCCCCTCGATGCGAGATGAGGCCCGATTCACCTGTACTGCGAGCAGAGCAATTCCGTCTTGCACATCACACATGAAAGGAGCCTTGATTTCCTTGATGGCACTCCAGAGAAACCCCAAGAACACTGTTTCAAGGATAGAGGGATCCTGAGGTCACTGTAGCAACACAAAAGAACTCTGTGGACCAAAAATCAACTCGAAAAGAGAGGTTAGTCCCTGAATTCGTCTCCAGAGGAATACCACCTTACCACAAGCACCTCAAGAGGAGGCTTCTCTCAGCTCTAGGTATGTGAGAGGGACCCTGAGTTTGCGGCCTCAAGTGGAATGGACACCGCGATGCCCTGACTCGAAATAAGGCCGGATATCCCTGCAGTGACTTCAATGCAGGCTCGTCTTGCATCTCCCAGGACGAAAGGATGTCTGAATCCCCTGTGGAGACCACAGAGAAAGACCTAGTTCCCCACCTCATCGCGACCGGAGGCCTCACATCCTTTGAAAACTCCAGAGGTACGCGGAGATCAGTGCCTCCAAAGGAGACGATGCCTGACTCCTCGTGAAACTTGATAGGAGACCCAGGATTCCTGTGGCACGTGGAAAGGGACCCTTGGTCTCCCGCCTCAGCTGGAGAGCCGTCGCAATTGCCTTGCCAAGCCTCGAAGAGAATCCCGAGTTGTGTCTCGCAACTAGGCAAGAGTCCTGACGTGGCTGAACAAACACGTGTGTGGAAGGGCCATCCCCGTCGTAACTCGAGAATATACCCCAGGTTCCCACCGCAACTCGAGAAAAACCATGAGATTCCCCTCGCCGCGAGATGAGGCCCGATTCCCCTGCACTGTGTGCAGACCAATTCTGTGTTGCACATCACACATGAAAGGAGCCTTGATTTCCTTCATGGCACTCCAGAGAAACCCCAAGAACACTGTTTCAAGGCTAGAGGGATCCTGAGGTCACTGTAGCAACACGAAAGAGCTCCGTGGACCAAAAATCAACTCGAGATGAGAGGTTAGTCCCTGGCTTTGACTCCAGAGGAATACCACCTTACCACAAGCACCTCAAGAGGAGGCTTCTCTCAGGTCTAGGTATCTGAGAGGGACCCTGAGTTTGCGGCCTCAAGTGGAATGGACACCGCGATGCCCTGACTCAAAATAAGGCCGGATATCCCTGCAGTGACTTCAATGCAGGCTCGTCTTGCATCTCCCAGGACGAAAGGATGTCTGAATCCCCTGTGGAGACCACAGAGAAAGACCTAGTTCCCCACCTCATCGCGACCGGAGGCCTCACATCCTTTGAAAACTCCAGAGGTACGCGGAGATCAGTGCCTCCAAAGGAGACGATGCCTGACTCCTCGTGAAACTTGATAGGAGTCCCAGGATTCCTGTGGCACTTGGAAAGGGACACTTGGTCTCCCACCTCAGGTGGAGAGGCGTCCCAATTGCCCTGCCAAGCCTCGAGGAGAATCCCGAGTTGTCCCTCGCAACTAGGCAGGAGTCCTGACGTGGCTGAACAAACACGTGTGTGGAAGGGCCATCCCCGTCGTAACTCGAGAATATACCCCAGGTTCCCGCCGCAATTCGAGAAAAACCATGAGACTTCCCCCTCGCCGCGAGATGAGGCCCGATTCCCCTGCACTGCGTGCAGAGCAATTCTGTGTTGCACATCACACATGAAAGGAGCCTTGATTTCCTTCATGGCACTCCAGAGAAACCCCAAGAACACTGTTTCAAGGCTAGAGGGATCCTGAGGTCATTGTAGCAACACGAAAGAGCTCCGTGGACCAAAAATCAACTCGAGATGAGAGGTTAGTCCCTGGCTTCGACTCCAGAGGAATACCACCTTACCACAAGCACCTCAAGAGGAGGCTTCTCTCAGCTCTAGGTATGTGAGAGGGACCCTGAGTTTGCGGCCTCAAGTGGAATGGACACCGCGATGCCCTGACTCGAAATAAGGCCGGATATCCCTGCAGTGACTGGAATGCAGGCTCGTCTTGCATCTCCCAAGACGAAAGGGTGTCTGAATCCCCTGTGGAGACCACAGAGAAAGACCTAGTTCCCCACCTCATCGCGACAGGAGGCCTCAAATCCTTTGAAAACTCCAGAGGTATGCGGAGATCAGTGCCTCCAAAGGAGACGATGCCTGACTGCTCGTGAAACTTGATAGGAGACCCAGGATTCCTGTGGCACGTGGAAAGGGACCCTTGGTCTCCCGTCTCAGCTGGAGAGGCGTCCCAATTGCCCGGCAAAGCCTCGAGGAGAATCCCGAGTTGTCCCTCGCAACTAGGCAGGAGTCCTGACATGGCTGAACACACACGTGTGTGGAAGGGCCATCCCCGTCGTAACTCGGGAATATACCCCAGGTTCCCGCCGCAACTCGAGAAAAACCATGAGACTTCCCCATCTCCGCAAAATGAGGCCCGATTCCCCTGCACTGCGTGCAGAGCAATTCCGTGTTGCACATCACACATGAAAGGAGCCTTGATTTCCTTGATGGCACTCCAGAGAAACCCCAAGAACACTGTTTCAAGGCTAGAGGGATCCTGAGGTCACTGTAGCAACACGAAAGAGCTCCGGGGACCAAGAATCAACACGAGATGAGAGGTTAGTCCCTGGCTTCGACTCCTGAGGAATACCACCTTACCACAAGCACCTCAAGAGGAGGCTTCTCTCAGCTCTAGGTATGTGAGAGGGACCCTGAGTTTGCGGCCTCAAGTGGAATGGACACCGCGATGCCCTGACTCGAAATAATGTCGGATATCCCTGCAGTGACTGGAATGCAGGCTCGTCTTGCATCTCCCACGATGAAAGGATGTCTGAATCCCCTGTGGAGACCACAGAGAAAGACCTAGTTCCCCACCTCATCGCGACCGGAGGCCTCACATCCTTTGAAAACTCCAGAGGTACGCGGAGATCAGTGCCTCCAAAGGAGACGATGCCTGACTCCTCATGAAACTTGATAGGAGTCCCAGGATTCCTGTGGCACGTGGAAAGGGACCCTTGGTCTCCCGCCTCAGCTGGAGAGGCGTCCCAATTGCCTTGCCAAGCCTCGAGGAGAATCCCGAGTTGTGTCTCGCAACTAGGCAGGAGTCCTGACGTGGCTGAACAAACACGTGTGTGGAAGGGCCATCCCCGTCGTAACTCGAGAATATACCCCAGGTTCCCGCCGCAACTCGAGAAAATCCATGAGACTTCCCCCTCGCCGCGAGATGAGGCCCGATTCCCCTGCACTGCGTGCAGAGCAATTCCGTGTTGCACATCACACATGAAAGGAGCCTTAATTTCCTTGATGGCACTCCAGAGAAACCCCAAGAACACTGTTTCAAGGCTAGAGGGATCCTGAGGTCACTGTAGCAACACGAAAGAGCTCCGTGGACCTAGAATCAACACGAGATGAGAAGTTAGTCCCTGGCTTCGACTCCTGAGGAATACCACCTTACCACAAGCACCTCAAGAGGAGGCTTCTCTCAGCTCTAGGTATGTGAGAAGGATCCTGAGTTTGCGGCCTCAAGTGGAATGGACACCGCGATGCCCTGACTCGAAATAAGGCCGGATATCCCTGCAGTGACTTGAATGCAGGCTCGTCTTGCATCTCCCAAGAAGAAAGGATGTCTGAATCCCCTGTGGAGACCACAGAGAAAGACCTAGTTCCCCACCTCATCGTGGCCGCAGGCCTCACATTCTTTGAAAACTCCAGAGGTACGCGGAGATCAGTGCCTCCAAAGGAGACGATGCCTGACTCCTCGTGAAACTTGATAGGAGTCCCAGGATTCTTGTGGCACGTGGAAAGGGACCCTTGGTCTCCCGCCTCAGCTGGAGAGGCGTTCCAATTGCCCTGCCAAGCCTCGAGGAGAATCCCGAGTTGTCCCTCGCAACTAGGCAGGAGTCCTGACGTGGCTGAACAAACACGTGGGTGGAAGGGCCATCCCCGTCGTAACTCGAGAATATACCCCAGGTTCCTGCCGCAACTCGAGAAAAACCGTGAGACTTCCCCCTCGATGCGAGATGAGGCCCGATTCCCCTGTACTGCGAGCAGAGAAATTCCGTCTTGCACATCACACATGAAAGGAGCCTTGATTTCCTTGATGGCACTCCAGAGAAACCCCAAGAACACTGTTTCAAGGCTAGAGGGATCCTGAGGTCACTGTAGCAACACGAAAGAACTCTGTGGACCAAAAATCAACTCGAAAAGAGAGGTTAGTCCCTGGATTCTTCTCCAGAGGAATACCACCTTACCACAAGCACCTCAAGAGGAGGCTTCTCTCAGCTCTAGGTATGTGAGAGGGACCCTGAGTTTGCGGCCTCAAGTGGAATGGACACCGCGATGCCCTGACTCGAAATAAGGCCGGATATCCCTGCAGTGACTTCAATGCAGGCTCGTCTTGCATCTCCCAGGACGAAAGGTTGTCTGAATCCCCTGTGGAAAGCACAGAGAAAGACTTAGTTCCCCACCTCATCGCGACCGATAGCCTCACATCCTTTGAAAACTCCAGAGGTACGCGGAGATCAGTGCCTCCAAAGGAGACGATGCCTGACTCCTCGTGAAACTTGATAGGAGTCCCAGGATTCCTGTGGCACTTGGAAAGGGACACTTGGTCTCCCGCCTCAGCTGGAGAGGCGTCCCAATTGCCCTGCCAAGCCTCGAGGAGAATCCAGAGTTGTCCCTCGCAGCTAGGCAGGAGTCCTGACGTCGCTGAAGAAACACGTGTGTGGAAGGGCCATCCCCGTCGTAACTCGAGAATATACCCCAGGTTCCCGCCGCAACTCGAGAAAAACCATGAGACTTCCCCCTCGCCGCGAGATGAGGCCCGATTCCCCTGCACTGCGTGCAGAGCAATTCTGTGTTGCACATCACACATGAAAGGAGCCTTGATTTCCTTCATGGCACTCCAGAGAAACCCCAAGAACACTGTTTCAAGGCTAGAGGGATCCTGAGGTCACTGTAGCAACACGAAAGAGCTCCGTGGACCAAAAATCAACTCGAGATGAGAGGTTAGTCCCTGGCTTCGACTCCAGAGGAATACCACCTTACCACAAGCACCTCAAGAGGAGGCTTCTCTCAGCTCTAGGTATGTGAGAGGGACCCTGAGTTTGCGGCCTCAAGTGGAATGGACACCGCGATGCCCTGACTCGAAATAAGGCCGGATATCCCTGCAGTGACTGGAATGCAGGCTCGTCTTGCATCTCCCAAGACGAAAGGGTGTCTGAATCCCCTGTGGAGACCACAGAGAAAGACCTATTTCCCCACCTCATCGCGACAGGAGGCCTCAAATCCTTTGAAAACTCCAGAGGTATGCGGAGATCAGTGCCTCCAAAGGAGACGATGCCTGACTCCTCGTGAAACTTGATAGGAGACCCAGGATTCCTGTGGCACGTGGAAAGGGACCCTTGGTCTCCCGCCTCAGCTGGAGAGGCGTCCCAATTGCCCTGCCAAGCCTCGCGGAGAATCCCGAGTTGTCCCTCGCAACTAGGCAGGAGTCCTGACGTCGCAGAACACACACGTGTGTGGAAGGTCCATCCCCGTCGTAACTCGAGAATATACCCCAGGTTCCCGCCGCAACTCGAGAAAAACCATGAGACTTCCCCCTCGCCGTGAGATGAGGCCCGATTCCCCTGCACTGCGTGCAGAGCAATTCCGTGTTGCACATCACACATGAAAGGAGCCTTGATTTCCTTGATGGCACTCCAGAGAAACACCAAGAACACTGTTTCAAGGCTAGAGGGATCCTGAGGTCACTGTTGCAACACGAAAGAGCTCCGTGGACCAAGAATCAACACGAGATGAGAGGTTAGTCCCTGGCTTCGACTCCTGAGGAATACCACCTTACCACAAGCACCTCAAGAGGAGGCTTCTCTCAGCTCTAGGTATGTGAGAGGGATCCTGAGTTTGCGGCCTCAAGTGGAATGGACACCGCGATGCCCTGACTCGAAATGAGGCCGGATATCCCTGCAGTGACTTGAATGCAGGCTCGTCTTGCATCTCCCAAGAAGAAAGGATGTCTGAATCCCCTGTGGAGACCACAGAGAAAGACCTAGTTCCCCACCTCATCGCGACCGGAGGCCTCACATCCTTTGAAAACTCCAGAGGTACGCGGAGATCAGTGCCTCCAAAGGAGACGATGCCTGACTCCTCGTGAAACTTGATAGGAGTCCCAGGATTCATGTGGCACGTGGAAAGGGACCCTTGGTCTCCCGCCTCAGCTGGAGAGGCGTTCCAATTGCCCTGCCAAGCCTCGAGGAGAATCCCGAGTTGTCCCTCGCAGCTAGGCAGGAGTCCTGTCGTGGCTGAACAAACATGTGGGTGGAAGGGCCATCCCCGTCGTAACTCGAGAATATACCCCAGGTTCCCGCCGCAACTCGAGAAAAACCATGAGACTTCCCCCTCGATGCGAGATGAGGCCCGATTCCCCTGTACTGCGTGCAGAGCAATTCCGTCTTGCACATCACACATGAAAGGAGCCTTAATTTCCTTGATGGCACTCCAGAGAAACCCCAAGAACACTGTTTCAAGGATAGAGGGATCCTGAGGTCACTGTAGCAACACGAAAGAACTCTGTGGACCAAAAATCAACTCGAAAAGAGAGGTTAGTCCCTGGATTCGTCTCCAGAGGAATACCACCTTACCACAAGCACCTCAAGAGGAGGCTTCTCTCAGCTCTAGGTATGTGAGAGGGACCCTGAGTTTGCGGCCTCAAGTGGAATGGACACCGCGATGCCCTGACTCGAAATAAGGCCGGATATCCCTGCAGTGACTTCAATGCAGGCTCGTCTTGCATCTCCCAGGACGAAAGGATGTCTGAATCCCCTGTGGAAAGCACAGAGAAAGACTTAGTTCCCCACCTCATCGCGTCCGATAGCCTCACATCCTTTGAAAACTCCAGAGGTACGCGGAGATCAGTGCCTCCAAAGGAGACGATGCCTGACTCCTCGTGAAACTTGATAGGAGTCCCAGGATTCCTGTGGCACTTGGAAAGGGACACTTGGTCTCCCGCCTCAGCTGGAGAGGCGTCCCAATTGCCCTGCCAAGCCTCGAGGAGAATCCAGAGTTGTCCCTCGCAACTAGGCAGGAGTCCTGACGTCGCTGAAGAAACACGTGTGTGGAAGGGCCATCCCCGTCGTAACTGGAGAATATACCCCAGGTTCCCGCCACAACTCGAGAAAAACCATGAGACTTCCCCCTCGCCGCGAGATGAGGCCCGATTCCCCTGCACTGCGTGCAGAGCAATTCCGTGTTGCACATCACACATGAAAGGAGCCTTGATTTCCTTCATGGCACTCCAGAGAAACCCCAAGAACACTGTTTCAAGGCTAGAGGGATCCTGAGGTCACTGTAGCAACACGAAAGAGCTCCGTGGACCAAGAATCAACACGAGATGAGAGGTTAGTCCCTGGCTTCGACTCCTGAGGAATACCACCTTACCACAAGCACCTCAAGAGGAGGCTTCTCTCAGCTCTATGTATGTGAGAGGGATCCTGAGTTTGCGGCCTCAAGTGGAATGGACACCGCGATGCCCTGACTCGAAATAAGGCCGGATATCCCTGCAGTGACTTGAATGCAGGCTCGTCTTGCATCTCCCAAGAAGAAAGGATGTCTGAATCCCCTGTGGAGACCACAGAGAAAGACCTAGTTCCCCACCTCATCGCGACCGGAGGCCTCACATCCTTTGAAAACTCGAGAGGTACGCGGAGATCAGTGCCTCCAAAGGAGACGATGCCTGACTCCTCGTGAAACTTGATAGGAGTCCCAGGATTCTTGTGGCACGTGGAAAGGGACCCTTGGTCTCCCGCCTCAGCTGGAGAGGCGTTCCAATTGCCCTGCCAAGCCTCGAGGAGAATCCCGAGTTGTCCCTCGCAACTAGGCAGGAGTCCTGACGTGGCTGAACAAACACGTGGGTGGAAGGGCCATCCCCGTCGTAACTCGAGAATATACCCCAGGTTCCCGCCGCAACTCGAGAAAAACCATGAGACTTCCCCCTCGATGCGAGATGAGGCCCGATTCCCCTGTACTGCGTGCAGAGCAATTCCGTCTTGCACATCACACATGAAAGGAGCCTTGATTTCCTTGATGGCACTCCAGAGAAACCCCAAGAACACTGTTTCAAGGCTAGAGTGATCCTGAGGTCACTGTAGCAATACGAAAGAACTCTGTGGACCAAAAATCAACTCGAAAAGGGAGGTTAGTCCCTGGATTCGTCTCCAGAGGAATACCACCTTACCACAAGCACCTCAAGAGGAGGCTTCTCTCAGCTCTAGGTATGTGAGAGGGACCCTGAGTTTGCGGCCTCAAGTGGAATGGACACCGCGATGCCCTGACTCCAAATAAGGCCGGATATCCCTGCAGTGACTGGAATGCAGGCTCGTCTTGCATCTCCCAAGACGAAAGAATGTCTGAATCCCCTGTGGAAAGCACAGAGAAAGACTTAGTTCCCCACCTCATCGCGACCGATAGCCTCACATCCTTTGAAAACTCCAGAGGTACGCGGAGATCAGTGCCTCCAAAGGAGACGATGCCTGACTCCTCGTGAAACTTGATAGGAGTTCCAGGATTCCTGTGGCACTTGGAAAGGGACACTTGGTCTCCCGCCTCAGCTGGAGAGGCGTCCCAATTGCCCTGCCAAGCCTCGAGGAGAATCCAGAGTTGTCCCTCGCAACTAGGCAGAGGTCCTGACGTCGCTGAAGAAACACGTGGGTGGAAGGGCCATCCCCATCGTAACTCGAGAATATACCCCAGGTTCCCGCCGCAACTCGAGAAAAACCATGAGACTTCCCACTCGCCGCGAGATGAGGCCCGATTCCCCTGCACTGCGTGCAGAGCAATTCCGTGTTGCACATCACACATGAAAGGAGCCTTGATTTCCTTGATGGCACTCCAGAGAAACCCCAAGAACACTGTTTCAAGGCTAGAGGGATCCTGAGGTCACTGTAGCAACACGGAAGAGCTCCGTGGGCCAAAAATCAACTCGAGATGAGAGGTTAGTCCCTGGCTTCGACTCCAGAGGAATACCACCTTACCACAAGCACCTCAAGAGGAGGCTTCTCTCAGCTCTAGGTATGTGAGAGGGACCCTGAGTTTGCGGCCTCAAGTGGAATGGACACCGCAATGCCCTGACGCGAAATAAGGCTGGATATCCCTGCAGTGACTTGAATGCAGGCTCGTCTTGCATCTCCCAAGATGAAAGGATGTCTGAATCCCCTGTGGAGACCACAGAGAAAGACCTAGTTCCCCACCTCATCGCGACCCGAGGCCTCACATCCTTTGAAAACTCCAGAGGTACGCGGAGATCAGTGCCTCCAAAGGAGACGATGCCTGACTCCTCGTGAAACTTGATAGGAGTCCCAGGATTCCTGTGGCACGTGGAAAGGGACCCTTGGTCTCCCGCCTCAGCTGGAGAGGCGTCCCAATTGCCTTGCCAAGCCTCGAGGAGAATCCCGAGTTTTGTTTCGCAACTAGGCAAGAGTCCTGACGTGGCTGAACAAACACGTGTGTGGAAGGGCCATCCCCGTCGTAACTCGAGAATATACCCCAGGTTCCCGCCGCAACTCGAGAAAAACCATGAGACTTCCCCCTCGCCGCGAGATGAGGCCCGATTCCCCTGCACTGCGTGCAGAGCAATTCCGTGTTGCACATCACACATGACAGGAGCCTTGATTTCCTTGATGGCACTCCAGAGAAACCCCAAGAACACTGTTTCAAGGCTAGAGGGATCCTGAGGTCACTGTAGCAACACGAAAGAGCTCCGTGGACCAAAAATCAACTCGAGATGAGAGGTTAGTCCCTGGCTTCGACTCCAGAGGAATACCACCTTACCACAAGCACCTCAAGAGGAGGCTTCTCTCAGCTCTAGGTATGTGAGAGGGACCCTGAGTTTGCGGCCTCAAGTGGAATGGACACCGCGATGCCCTGACTCGAAATAAGGCCGGATATCCCTGCAGTGACTGGAATGCAGGCTCGTCTTGCATCTCCCAAGACGAAAGGGTGTCTGAATCCCCTGTGGAGACCACAGAGAAAGACCTAGTTCCCCACCTCATCGCGACAGGAGGCCTCAAATCCTTTGAAAACTCCAGAGGTATGCGGAGATCAGTGCCTCCAAAGGAGACGATGCCTGACTCCTCGTGAAACTTGATAGGAGACCCAGGATTCCTGTGGCACGTGGAAAGGGACCCTTGGTCTCCCGTCTCAGCTGGAGAGGCGTCCCAATTGCCCTGCCAAGCCTCGCGGAGAATCCCGAGTTGTCCCTCGCAACTAGGCAGGAGTTCTGACGTCGCAGAACACACACGTGTGTGGAAGGGCCATCCCCGTCGTAACTCGAGAATATACCCCAGGTTCCCGCCGCAACTCGAGAAAAACCATGAGACTTCCCCCTCGCCGTGAGATGAGGCCCGATTCCCCTGCACTGCGTGCAGAGCAATTCCGTGTTGCACATCACACATGAAAGGAGCCTTGATTTCCTTGATGGCACTCCAGAGAAACACCAAGAACACTCTTTCAAGGCTAGAGGGATCCTGAGGTCACTGTTGCAACACGAAAGAGCTCCGTGGACCAAGAATCAACACGAGATGAGAGGTTAGTCCCTGGCTTCGACTCCTGAGGAATACCACCTTACCACAAGCACCTCAAGAGGAGGCTTCTCTCAGCTCTAGGTATGTGAGAGGGATCCTGAGTTTGCGGCCTCAAGTGGAATGGACACCGCGATGCCCTGACTCGAAATAAGGCCGGATATCCCTGCAGTGACTTGAATGCAGGCTCGTCTTGCATCTCCCAAGACGAAAGGATGTCTGAATCCCCTGTGGAGACCACAGAGAAAGACCTAGTTCCCCACCTCATCGCGACCGGAGGCCTCACATCCTTTGAAAACTCCAGAGGTACGCGGAGATCAGTGCCTCCAAAGGAGACGATGCCTGACTCCTCGTGAAACTTGATAGGAGTCCCAGGATTCATGTGGCACTTGGAAAGGGACCCTTGGTCTCCCGCCTCAGCTGGAGAGGCGTTCCAATTGCCCTGCCAAGCCTCGAGGAGAATCCCGAGTTGTCCCTCGCAACTAGGCAGGAGTCCTGTCGTGGCTGAACAAACACGTGGGTGGAAGGGCCATCCCCGTCGTAACTCGAGAATATACCCCAGGTTCCCGCCGCAACTCGAGAAAAACCATGAGACTTCCCCCTCGATGCGAGATGAGGCCCGATTCCCCTGTACTGCGTGCAGAGCAATTCCGTCTTGCACATCACACATGAAAGGAGCCTTGACTTCCTTCATGGCACTCCAGAGAAACCCCAAGAACACTGTTTCAAGGCTAGAGGGATCCTGAGGTCACTGTAGCAACACGAAAGAGCTCCGTGGACCAAAAATCAACTCGAGATGAGAGGTTAGTCCATGGCTTCGACTCCAGAGGAATACCACCTTACCACAAGCACCTCAAGAGGAGGCTTCTCTCAGCTCTAGGTATGTGAGAGGGACCCTGAGTTTGCGGCCTCAAGTGGAATGGACACCGTGATGCCCTGACTCGAAATAAGGCCGGATATCCCTGCAGTGACTGGAATGCAGGCTCGTCTTGCATCTCCCAAGACGAAAGTGTGTCTGAATCCCCTGTGGAGACCACAGAGAAAGACCTAGTTCCCCACCTCATCGCGACAGGAGGCCTCAAATCCTTTGAAAACTCCAGAGGTATGCGGAGATCAGTGCCTCCAAAGGAAACGATGCCTGACTCCTCGTGAAACTTGATAGGAGACCCAGGATTCCTGTGGCACGTGGAAAGGGACCCTTGGTCTCCCGTCTCAGCTGGAGAGGCGTCCCAATTGCCCTGCAAAGCCTCGAGGAGAATCCCGAGTTGTCCCTCGCAACTAGGCAGGAGTCCTGACGTCGCTGAAGAAACACGTGGGTGGAAGGGCCATCCCCGTCGTAACTCGAGAATATACCCCAGGTTCCCGCCGCAACTCGAGAAAAACCATGAGACTTCCCCCTCGCCGCGAGATGAGGCCCGATTCCCCTGCACTGCGTGCAGAGCAATTCCGTGTTGCACATCACACATGAAAGGAGCCTTGATTTCCTTGATGGCACTCCAGAGAAACCCCAAGAACACTGTTTCAAGGCTAGAGGGATCCTGAGGTCACTGTAGCAACACGAAAGAGCTCCGTGGACCAAGAATCAACACGAGATGAGAGGTTAGTCCCTGGCTTCGACTCCTGAGGAATACCACCTTACCACAAGCACCTCAAGAGGAGGCTTCTCTCAGCTCTAGGTATGTGAGAGGGACCCTGAGTTTGCGGCCTCTAGTGGAATGGACACCGCGATGCCCTGACTCGAAATAAGGCCGGATATCCCTGCAGTGACTTCAATGCAGGCTCGTCTTGCATCTCCCAGGACGAAAGGATGTCTGAATCCCCTGTGGAAAGCACTGAGAAAGACTTAGTTCGCCACCTCATCGCGACCGATAGCCTCACATTCTTTGAAAACTCCAGAGGTACGCGGAGATCAGTGCCTCCAAAGGAGACGATGCCTGACTCCTCGTGAAACTTGATAGGAGTCCCAGGATTCCTGTGGCACTTGGAAAGGGACACTTGGTCTCCCGCCTCAGCTGGAGAGGCGTCCCAATTGCCCTGCCAAGCCTCGAGGAGAATCCAGAGTTGTCCCTCGCAACTAGGCAGGAGTCCTGATGTGGCTGAACAAACACGTGGGTGGAAGGGCCATCCCCGTCGTAACTCGAGAATATACCCTAAGTTCCCGCCGCAACTCGAGAAAAACCATGAGACTTCCCCCTCGATGCGAGATGAGGCCCGATTCCTCTGTACTGCGTGCAGAGCAATTCCGTCTTGCACATCACACATGAAAGGAGCCTTAATTTCCTTGATGGCACTCCAGAGAAACCCCAAGAACACTGTTTCAAGGATAGAGGGATCCTGAGGTCACTGTAGCAACACGAAAGAACTCTGTGGACCAAAAATCAACTCGAAAAGAGAGGTTAGTCCCTGGATTCGTCTCCAGAGGAATACCACCTTACCACAAGCACCTCAAGAGGAGGCTTCTCTCAGCTCTAGGTATGTGAGAGGGACCCTGAGTTTGCGGCCTCAAGTGGAATGGACACCGCGATGCCCTGACTCGAAATAAGGCCGGATATCCCTGCAGTGACTTCAATGCAGGTTCGTCTTGCATCTCCCAGGACGAAAGGATGTCTGAATCCCCTGTGGAAAGCACAGAGAAAGACTTAGTTCCCCACCTCATCGCGTCCGATAGCCTCACATCCTTTGAAAACTCCAGAGGTACGCGGAGATCAGTGCCTCCAAAGGAGACGATGCCTGACTCCTCGTGAAACTTGATAGGAGTCCCAGGATTCCTGTGGCACTTGGAAAGGGACACTTGGTCTCCCGCCTCAGCTGGAGAGGCGTCCCAACTGCCCTGCCAAGCCTCGAGGAGAATCCAGAGTTGTCCCTCGCAACTAGGCAGGAGTCCTGACGTCGCTGAAGAAACACGTGGATGGAAGGGCCATCCCCGTCGTAACTCGAGAATATACCCCAGGTTCCCGCCGCAACTCGAGAAAAACCATGAGACTTCCCCCTCGCCGCGAGATGAGGCCCGATTCCCCTGCACTGCGTGCAGAGCAATTCCGTGTTGCACATCACACATGAAAGGAGCCTTGATTTCCTTGATGGCACTCCAGAGAAACCCCAAGAACACTGTTTCAAGGCTAGAGGGATCCTGAGGTCACCGTAGCAACACGAAAGAACTCTGTGGACCAAAAATCAACTCGAGATGAGAGGTTAGTCCCTGGCTTCGACTCCAGAGGAATACCACCTTACCAGAAGCACCTCAAGAGGAGGCTTTTCTCAGCTCTAGGTATGTGAGAGGGATCCTGAGTTTGCGGCCTCAAGTGGAATTGACACCGCGATGCCCTGACTTGAAATAAGGCCGGATATCCCTGCAGTGACTGGAATGCAGGCTCGTCTTGCATCTCCCAAGACGAAAGGTTGTCTGAATCCCCTGTGGAGACCACAGAGAAAGACCTCGTTCCCCACCTCATCGCGACAGGAGGCCTCAAAATCTTTGAAAACTCCAGAGGTATGCGGAGATCAGTGCCTCCAAAGGAGACGATGCCTGACTCCTCGTGAAACTTGATAGGAGACCCAGGATTCCTGTGGCACGTGGAAAGGGACACTTGGTCTCCCGCCTCAGCTGGAGAGGTGTCCCAATTGCCCTGCAAAGCCTCATGGAGAATCCCGAGTTGTCCCTCGCAACTAGGCAGGAGTCCTGACATGGCTGAACACACACGTGTGTGGAAGGGTCATCCCCGTCGTAACTGGAGAATATACCCCAGGTTCCCGCCGCAACTCGAGAAAAACCATGAGACTTCCCCCTCGCCGCGAGATGAGGCCCGATTCCCCTGCACTGCGTGCAGAGCAATTCCGTGTTGCACATCACACATGAAAGGAGCCTTGATTTCCTTGATGGCACTCCAGAGAAACCCCAAGAACACTGTTTCAAGGCTAGAGGGATCCTGAGGTCACTGTAGCAATACGAAAGAGCTCCGTGGACCAAGAATCAACACGAGATGAGAGGTTAGTCCCTGGCTTCGACTCCTGAGGAATACCACCTTACCACAAGCACCTCAAGAGGAGGCTTCTCTCAGCTCTAGGTATGTGAGAGGGATCCTGAGTTTGCGGCCTCAAGTGGAATGGACACCGCGATGCCCTGACTCGAAATAAGGCCGGATATCCCTGCAGTGACTTGAATGCAGGCTCGTCTTGCATCTCCCAAGAAGAAAGGATGTCTGAATCCCCTGTGGAGACCACAGAGAAAGACCTAGTTCCCCACCTCATCGCGACCGGAGGCCTCACATCCTTTGAAAACTCCAGAGGTACGCGGAGATCAGTGCCTCCAAAGGAGACGATGCCTGACTCCTCGTGAAACTTGATAGGAGTCCCAGGATTCTTGTGGCACGTGGAAAGGGACCCTTGGTCTCCCGCCTCAGCTGGAGAGGCGTCCCAATTGCCCTGCCAAGCCTCGAGGAGAATCCCGAGTTGTCCCTCGCAACTAGGCAGGAGTCCTGACGTGGCTGAACAAACACGTGGGTGGAAGGGCCATCCCCGTCGTAACTCGAGAATATACCCCAGGTTCCCGCCGCAACTCGAGAAAAACCATGAGACTTCCCCCTCGATGCGAGATGAGGCCCGATTCCCCTGTACTGCGTGCAGAGCAATTCCGTCTTGCACATCACACATGAAAGGAGCCTTGATTTCCTTGATGGCACTCCAGAGAAACCCCAAGAACACTGTTTCAAGGCTAGAGTGATCCTGAGGTCACTGTAGCAATACGAAAGAACTCTGTGGACCAAAAATCAACTCGAAAAGGGAGGTTAGTCCCTGGATTCGTCTCCAGAGGAATACCACCTTACCACAAGCACCTCAAGAGGAGGCTTCTCTCAGCTCTAGGTATGTGAGAGGGACCCTGGGTTTGCGGCCTCAAGTGGAATGGACACCGCGATGCCCTGACTCGAAATAAGGCCGGATATCCCTGCAGTGACTTCAATGCAGGCTCGTCTTGCATCTCCCAGGACGAAGGAATGCCTGAATCCCCTGTGGAAAGCACAGAGAAAGACTTAGTTCCCCACCTCATCGCGACCGATAGCCTCACATCCTTTGAAAACTCCAGAGGTACGCGGAGATCAGTGCCTCCACAGGAGACGATGCCTGACTCCTCGTGAAACTTGATAGGAGTCCCAGGATTCCTGTGGCACTTGGAAAGGGACACTTGGTCTCCCGCCTCAGCTGGAGAGGCGTCCCAATTGCCCTGCCAAGCCTCGAGGAGAATCCAGAGTTGTCCCTCGCAACTAGGCAGGAGTCCTGACGTCGCTCAAGAAACACGTGGGTGGAAGGGCCATCCCCGTCGTAACTCGAGAATATACCCCAGGTTCCCGCCGCAACTCGAGAAAAACCATGAGACTTCCCCCTCGCCGCGAGATGAGGCACGATTCCCCTGCACTGCGTGCAGAGCAATTCCGTGTTGCACATCACACATGAAAGGAGCCTTCATTTCCTTGATGGCACTCCAGAGAAACCCCAAGAACACTGTTTCAAGGCTAGAGGGATCCTGAGGTCACTGTAGAAACACGAAAGTGCTCCGTGGGCCAAAAATCAACTCGAGATGAGAGGTTAGTCCCTGGCTTCGACTCCAGAGGAATACCACCTTACCACAAGCACCTCAAGAGGAGGCTTCTCTCAGCTCTAGGTATGTGAGAGGGACCCTGAGTTTGCGTCCTCAAGTGGAATGGACACCGCGATGCCCTGACGCGAAATAAGGCTGGATATCCCTGCAGTGACTTGAATGCAGGCTCGTCTTGCATCTCCCAAGATGAAAGGATGTCTGAATCCCCTGTGGAGACCACAGAGAAAGACCTAGTTCCCCACCTCATCGCGACCGCAGGCCTCACATCCTTTGAATACTCCAGAGGTACGCGGAGATCAGTGCCTCCAAAGGAGACGATGCCTGACTCCTCGTGAAACTTGATAGGAGTCCCAGGATTCTTGTGGCACGTGGAAAGGGACCCTTGGTCTCCCGCCTCAGCTGGAGAGGCGTTCCAATTGCCCTGCCAAGCCTCGAGGAGAATCCCGAGTTGTCCCTCGCAACTAGGCAGGAGTCCTGACGTGGCTGAACAAACACGTGGGTGGAAGGGCCATCCCCGTCGTAACTCGAGAATATACCCCAGGTTCCCGCCGCAACTCGAGAAAAACCATGAGACTTCCCCCTCGATGCGAGATGAGGCCCGATTCCCCTGTACTGCGTGCAGAGCAATTCCGTCTTGCACATCACACATGAAAGGAGCCTTGATTTCCTTGATGGCACTCCAGAGAAACCCCAAGAACACTGTTTCAAGGATAGAGGGATCCTGAGGTCACTGTAGCAACACGAAAGAACTCTGTGGACCAAAAATCAACTCGAAAAGAGAGGTTAGTCCCTGGATTCGTCTCCAGAGGAATACCACCTTACCACAAGCACCTCAAGAGGAGGCTTCTCTCAGCTCTAGGTATGTGAGAGGGACCCTGAGTTTGCGGCCTCAAGTGGAATGGACACCGCGATGCCCTGACTCGAAATAAGGCCGTATATCCGTGCAGTGACTTGAATGCAGGCTCGTCTTGCATCTCCCAAGATGAAAGGATGTCTGAATCCCCTGTGGAGACCACAGAGAAAGACCTAGTTCCCCACCTCATCGCGACTAGAGGCCTCACATCCTTTGAAAACTCCAGAGGTATGCGGAGATCAGTGCCTCCAAAGGAGACGATGCCTGACTCCTCGTGAAACTTGATAGGAGTCCCAGGATTCCTGTGGCACTTGGAAAGGGACACTTGGTCTCCCGCCTCAGCTGGAGAGGCGTCCCAATTGCCCTGCCAAGCCTCGAGGAGAATCCAGAGTTGTCCCTCGCAACTAGGCAGAGGTCCTGACGTCGCTGAAGAAACACGTGGGTGGAAGGGCCATCCCCATCGTAACTCGAGAATATACCCCAGGTTCCCGCCGCAACTCGAGAAAAACCATGAGACTTCCCACTCGCCGCGAGATGAGGCCCGATTCCCCTGCACTGCGTGCAGAGCAATTCCGTGTTGCACATCACACATGAAAGGAGCCTTGATTTCCTTGATGGCACTCCAGAGAAACCCCAAGAACACTGTTTCAAGGCTAGAGGGATCCTGAGGTCACTGTAGCAACACGGAAGAGCTCCGTGGGCCAAAAATCAACTCGAGATGAAAGGTTAGTCCCTGGCTTCGACTCCAGAGGAATACCACCTTACCACAAGCACCTCAAGAGGAGGCTTCTCTCAGCTCTAGGTATGTGAGAGGGACCCTGAGTTTGCGGCCTCAAGTGGAATGGACACCGCGATGCCCTGACGCGAAATAAGGCTGGATATCCCTGCAGTGACTTGAATGCAGGCTCGTCTTGCATCTCCCAAGATGAAAGGATGTCTGAATCCCCTGTGGAGACCACAGAGAAAGACCTAGTTCCCCACCTCATCGCGACCCGAGGCCTCACATCCTTTGAAAACTCCAGAGGTACGCGGAGATCAGTGCCTCCAAAGGAGACGATGCCTGACTCCTCGTGAAACTTGATAGGAGTCCCAGGTTTCTTGTGGCACGTGGAAAGGGACCCTTGGTCTCCCGCCTCAGCTGGAGAGGCGTCCCAATTGCCCTGCCAAGCCTCGAGGAGAATCCCGAGTTGTCCCTCGCAACTAGGCAGGAGTCCTGACGTGGCTGAACAAACACGTGGGTGGAAGGGCCATCCCCGTCGTAACTCGAGAATATACCCCAGGTTCCCGCCGCAACTCGAGAAAAACCATGAGACTTCCCCCTCGATGCGAGATGAGGCCCGATTCCCCTGTACTGCGTGCAGAGCAATTCCGTCTTGCACATCACACATGAAAGGAGCCTTGATTTCCTTGATGGCACTCCAGAGAAACCCCAAGAACACTGTTTCAAGGCTAGAGGGATCCTGAGGTCACTGTAGCAACACGAAAGAACTCTGTGGACCAAAAATCAACTCGAAAAGGGAGGTTAGTCCCTGGATTCGTCTCCAGAGGAATACCAGCTTACCACAAGCACCTCAAGAGGAGGCTTCTCTCAGCTCTAGGTATGCGAGAGGGACCCTGAGTTTGCGGCCTCAAGTGGAATGGACACCGCGATGCCCTGACTCGAAATAAGGCCGGATATCCCTGCAGTGACTGGAATGCAGGCTCGTCTTGCATCTCCCAAGACGAAAGGGTGTCTGAATCCCCTGTGGAGACCACAGAGATAGACCTAGTTCCCCACCTCATCGCGACAGGAAGCCTCAAATCTTTGAAAACTCCAGTGGTATGCGGAGATCAGTGCCTCCAAAGGAGACGATGCCTGACTCCTCGTGAAACTTGATAGGAGACCCAGGATTCCTGTGGCACGTGGAAAGGGAGCCTTGGTCTCCCGTCTCAGCTGGAGAGGCGTCCCAATTGCCCTGCAAAGCCTCGAGGAGAATCCCGAGTTGACCCTCGCAACTAGGCAGAAGTCCTGACGTCGCTGAAGAAACACGTGTGTGGAAGGGCCATCCCCGTCGTAACTCGAGAATATACCCCAGGTTCCCGCCGCAACTCGAGAAAAACCATGAGACTTCCCCCTCGCCGCGAGATGAGGCCCGATTCCCCTGCACTGCGTGCAGAGCAATTCCGTGTTGCACATCACACATGAAAGGAGCCTTGATTTCCTTGATGGCACTCCAGAGAAACCCGAAGAACACTGTTTCAAGGCTAGAGGCATCCTGAGGTCACTGTAGCAACACGAAAGAGCTCCGTGGACCAAGAATCAACACGAGATGAGAGGTTAGTCCCTGGCTTCGACTCCTGAGGAATACCACCTTACCACAAGCACCTCAAGAGGAGGCTTCTCTCAGCTCTAGGTATGTGAGAGGGATCCTGAATTACGGCCTCAAGTGGAATGGACACGGCGATGCCCTGACTCGAAATAAGGCCGGATATCCCTGCAGTGACTGGAATGCAGGCTCGTCTTGCATCTCCCAAGAAGAAAGGATGTCTGAATCCCCTCTGGAGACCACAGAGAAAGACTTAGTTCCCCACCTCATCGCGACCGGAGGCCTCACATCCTTTGAAAACTCCAGAGGTACGCGGAGATCAGTGCCTCCAAAGGAGACGATGCCTGACTCCTCGTGAAACTTGATAGGAGTCCCAGGATTCTTGTGGCACGTGGAAAGGGACCCTTGGTCTCCCGCCTCAGCTGGAGAGGCGTTCCAATTGCCCTGCCAAGCCTCGAGGAGAATCCCGAGTTGTCCCTCGCAATAGGCAGGAGTCCTGACGTGGCTGAACAAACACGTGGGTGGAAGGGCCATCCCCGTCGTAACTCGAGAATATACCCCAGGTTCCCGCCGCAACTCGAGAAAAACCATGAGACTTCCCCCTCGATGCGAGATGAGGCCCAATTCCCCTGTACTGTGTGCAGAGCAATTCCGTCTTGCACATCACACATGAAAGGAGCCTTGATTTCCTTGATGGCACTCCAGAGAAACCCCAAGAACACTGTTTCAAGGATAGAGGGATCCTGAGGTCACTGTAGCAACACGAAAGAACTCTGTGGACCAAAAATCAACTCGAAAAGAGAGGTTAGTCCCTGGATTCGTCTCCAGAGGAATACCACCTTACCTCAAGCACCTCAAGAGGAGGCTTCTCTCAGCTCTAGGTATGTGAGAGGGACCCTGAGTTTGCGGCCTCAAGTGGAATGGACACCGCGATGCCCTGACTCGAAATAAGGCCGGATATCCCTGCAGTGACTTCAATGCAGGCTCGTCTTGCATCTCCCAGGACGAAAGGATGTCTGAATCCCCTGTGGAAAGCACAGAGAAAGACTTAGTTCCCCACCTCATCGCGACCGATAGCCTCACATCCTTTGAAAACTCCAGAGGTACGCGGAGATCAGTGCCTCCAAAGGAGACGACGCCTGACTCCTCGTGAGACTTGATAGGAGTCCCAGGATTCCTGTGGCACTTGGAAAGGGACACTTGGTCTCCCGCCTCAGCTGGAGAGGCGTCCCAATTGCCCTGCAAAGCCTCGAGGAGAATCCCGAGTTGTCCCTCGCAACTAGGCAGGAGTCCTGACGTCGCTGAAGAAACACGTGGGTGGAAGGGCCATCCCCGTCGTAACTCGAGAATATACCCCAGGTTCCCGCCGCAACTCGAGAAAAACCATGAGACTTCCCCCTCGCCGCGAGATGAGGCCCGATTCCCCTGCACTGCGTGCAGAGCAATTCCGTGTTGCACATCACACATGAAAGGAGCCTTGATTTCCTTGATGGCACTCCAGAGAAACCCCAAGAACACTGTTTCAAGGCTAGAGGAATCCTGAGGTCACTGTAGCAACACAAAAGAGCTCCGTGGGCCAAAAATCAACTCGAGATGAGAGGTTAGTCCCTGGCTTCGACTCCAGAGGAATACCACTTTACCACAAGCACCTCAAGAGGAGGCTTCTCTCAGCTCTAGGTATGTGAGAGGGACCCTGAGTTTGCGGCCTCAAGTGGAATGGACACCGCGATGCCCTGACTCGAAATAAGGCCGGATATCCCTGCAGTGACTGGAATGCAGGCTCGTCCTGCATCTCCCAAGACGAAAGGGTGTCTGAATCCCCTGTGGAGACCACAGAGATAGACCTAGTTCCCCACCTCATCGCGACAGGAGGCCTCAAATCCTGTGAAAACTCCAGAGGTATGCGGAGATCAGTGCCTCCAAAGGAGACGATGCCTGACTCCTCGTGAAACTTGATAGGAGACCCAGGATTCCTGTGGCACGTGGAAAGGAACCCTTGGTCTCCCGTCTCAGCTGGAGAGGCGTCCCAATTGCCCTGCAAAGCCTCGAGGAGAATCCCGAGTTGACCCTCGCAACTAGGCAGAAGTCCTGACGTCGCTGAAGAAACACGTGTGTGGAAGGGCCATCCCCGTCGTAACTCGAGAATATACCCCAGGTTCCCGCCGCAACTCGAGAAAAACCATGAGACTTCCCCCTCGCCGCGAGATGAGGCCCGATTCCCCTGCACTGCGTGCAGAGCAATTCCGTGTTGCACATCACACATGAAAGGAGCCTTGATTTCCTTGATGGCACTCCAGAGAAACCCTAAGAACACTGTTTCAAGGCTAGAGGGATCCTGAGGTCACTGTAGCAACACGAAAGAGCTCCGAGGGCCAAAAATCAACTCGAGATGAGAAGTTAGTCCCTGGCTTCGACTCCAGAGGAATACCACCTTACCACAAGCACCTCAAGAGGAGGCTTCTCTCAGCTCTAGGTGTGTGAGAGGGACCCTGAGTTTGCGGCCTCAAGTGGAATGGACACCGCGATGCCCTGACGCGAAATAAGGCTGGATATCCCTGCAGTGACTTGAATGCAGGCTCGTCTTGCATCTCCCAAGATGAAAGGTTGTCTGAATCCCCTGTGGAGACCACAGAGAAAGACCTAGTTCCCCACCTCATCGCGACCGGAGGCCTCACATCCTTTTAAAACTCCAGAGGTACGCGGAGATCAGTGCCTAAAAAGGAGACGATGCCTGACTCCTCGTGAAACTTGATAGGAGTCCCAGGATTCCTGTGGCACTTGGAAAGGGACACTTGGTCTCCCGCCTCAGCTGGAGAGGCGTCCCAATTGCCCTGCCAAGCCTCGAGGAGAATGCAGAGTTGTTCCTCGCAACTAGGCAGGAGTCCTGACGTCGCTGAAGAAACACGTGGGTGGAAGGGCCATCTCCATCGTAACTCGAGAATATACCCCAGGTTCCCGCCACAACTCGAGAAAAACCATGAGACTTCCCCCTTGCCGCGAGATGAGGCCCGATTGCCCTGCACTGCGTGCAGAGCAATTCCGTGTTGCACATCACACATGAAAGGAGCCTTGATTTCCTTCATGGCACTCCAGAGAAACCCCAAGAACACTGTTTCAAGGCTAGAGGGATCCTGAGGTCACTGTAGCAACACGAAAGAGCTCCTTGGGCCAAAAATCAACTCGAGATGAGAGGTTAGTCCCTGGCTTCGACTCCAGAGGAATACCACCTTACCACAAGCACCTCAAGAGGAGGCTTCTCTCAGCTCTAAGTATGTGAGAGGGACCCTGAGTTTGCGGCCTCAAGTGGAATGGACACCGCGATGCCCTGACTCGAAATAAGGCCGGATATCCCTGCAGTGACTTCAATGCAGGCTCGTCTTGCATCTCCCAAGACGAAAGGGTGTCTGAATCCCCTGTGGAGACCACAGAGATAGACCTAGTTCCCCACCTCATCGCGACAGGAGGCCTCAAATCTTTGAAAACTCCAGAGGTATGCGGAGATCAGTGCCTCCAAAGGAGACGATGCCTGACTCCTCGTGAAACTTGATAGGAGACCCAGGATTCCTGTGGCACGTGGAAAGGGACCCTTGGTCTCCCGTCTCAGCTGGAGAGGCGTCCCAATTGCCCTGCAAAGCCTCGAGGAGAATCCCGAGTTGACCCTCGCAACTAGGCAGAAGTCCTGACGTCGCTGAAGAAACACGTGTGTGGAAGGGCCATCCCCGTCGTAACTCGAGAATATACCCCAGGTTCCCGCCGCAACTCGAGAAAAACCATGAGACTTCCCCCTCGCCGCGAGATGAGACCCGATTCCCCTGCACTGCGTGCAGAGCAATTCCGTGTTGCACATCACACATGAAAGGAGCCTTGATTTCCTTGATGGCACTCCAGAGAAACCCGAAGAACACTGTTTCAAGGCTAGAGGCATCCTGAGGTCACTGTAGCAACACGAAAGAGCTCCGTGGACCAAGAATCAACACGAGATGAGAGGTTAGTCCCTGGCTTCGACTCCTGAGGAATACCACCTTACCACAAGCACCTCAAGAGGAGGCTTCTCTCAGCTCTAGGTATGTGAGAGGGATCCTGAGTTTGCGGCCTCAAGTGGAATGGACACCGCGATGCCCTGACTCGAAATAAGGCCGGATATCCCTGCAGTGACTTGAATGCAGGCTCGTCTTGCATCTCCCAAGAAGAAAGGATGTCTGAATCCCCTCTGGAGACCACAGAGAAAGACTTAGTTCCCCACCTCATCGCGACCGGAGGCCTCACATCCTTTGAAAACTCCAGAGGTACGCGGAGATCAGTGCCTCCAAAGGAGACGATGCCTGACTCCTCGTGAAACTTGATAGGAGTCCCAGGATTCTTGTGGCACGTGGAAAGGGACCCTTGGTCTCCCGCCTCAGCTGGAGAGGCGTTCCAATTGCCCTGCCAAGCCTCGAGGAGAATCCCGAGTTGTCCCTCGCAACTAGGCAGGAGTCCTGACGTGGCTGAACAAACACGTGGGTGGAAGGGCCATCCCCGTCGTAACTCGAGAATATAACCCAGGTTCCCGCCGCAACTCGAGAAAAACCATGAGACTTCCCCTTCGATGCGAGATGAGGCCCAATTCCCCTGTACTGTTTGCAGAGCAATTCCGTCTTGCACATCACACATGAAAGGAGCCTTGATTTCCTTGATGGCACTCCAGAGAAACCCCAAGAACACTGTTTCAAGGATAGAGGGATCCTGAGGTCACTGTAGCAACACGAAAGAACTCTGTGGACCAAAAATCAACTCGAAAAGAGAGGTTAGTCCCTGGATTCGTCTCCAGAGGAATACCACCTTACCTCAAGCACCTCAAGAGGAGGCCTCTCTCAGCTCTAGGTATGTGAGAGGGACCCTGAGTTTGCGGCCTCAAGTGGAATGGACACCGCGATGCCCTGACTCGAAATAAGGCCGGATATCCCTGCAGTGACTTCAATGCAGGCTCGTCTTGCATCTCCCAGGACGAAAGGATGTCTGAATCCCCTGTGGAAAGCACAGAGAAAGACGTAGTTCCCCACCTCATCGCGACCGATAGCCTCACATCCTTTGAAAACTCCAGAGGTACGCGGAGATCAGTGCCTCCAAAGGAGACGACGCCTGACTCCTCGTGAAACTTGATAGGAGTCCCAGGATTCCTGTGGCACTTGGAAAGGGACACTTGGTCTCCCGCCTCAGCTGGAGAGGCGTCCCAATTGCCCTGCAAAGCCTCGAGGAGAATCCCGAGTTGCCACTCGCAACTAGGCAGGAGTCCTGACGTCGCTGAAGAAACACGTGGGTGGAAGGGCCATCCCCGTCGTAACTCGAGAATATACCCCAGGTTCCCGCCGCAACTCGAGAAAAACCATGAGACTTCCCCCTCGCCGCGAGATGAGGCCCGATTCCCCTGCACTGCGTGCAGAGCAATTCCGTGTTGCACATCACACATGAAAGGAGCCTTGATTTCCTTGATTGCACTCCAGGGAAACCCTAAGAACACTGTTTCAAGGCTAGAGGGATCCTGAGGTCACTGTAGCAACACGAAAGAGCTCCGAGGGCCAAAAATCAACTCGAGATGAGAAGTTAGTCCCTGGCTTCGACTCCAGAGGAATACCACCTTACCACAAGCACCTCAAGAGGAGGCTTCTCTCAGCTCTAGGTGTGTGAGAGGGACCCTGAGTTTGCGGCCTCAAGTGGAATGGACACCGCGATGCCCTGACGCGAAATAAGGCTGGATATCCCTGCAGTGACTTGAATGCAGGCTCGTCTTGCATCTCCCAAGATGAAAGGTTGTCTGAATCCCCTGTGGAGACCACAGAGAAAGACCTAGTTCCCCACCTCATCGCGACCGGAGGCCTCACATCCTTTTAAAACTCCAGAGGTACGCGGAGATCAGTGCCTAAAAAGGAGACGATGCCTGACTCCTCGTGAAACTTGATAGGAGTCCCAGGATTCCTGTGGCACTTGGAAAGGGACACTTGGTCTCCCGCCTCAGCTGGAGAGGCGTCCCAATTGCCCTGCCAAGCCTCGAGGAGAATCCAGAGTTGTCCCTCGCAACTAGGCAGGAGTCCTGACGTCGCTGAAGAAACACGTGGGTGGAAGGGCCATCTCCATCGTAACTCGAGAATATACCCCAGGTTCCCGCCACAACTCGAGAAAAACCATGAGACTTCCCCCTTGCCGCGAGATGAGGCCCGATTGCCCTGCACTGCGTGCAGAGCAATTCCGTGTTGCACATCACACATGAAAGGAGCCTTGATTTCCTTCATGGCACTCCAGAGAAACCCCAAGAACACTGTTTCAAGGCTAGAGGGATCCTGAGGTCACTGTAGCAACACGAAAGAGCTCCTTGGGCCAAAAATCAACTCGAGATGAGAGGTTAGTCCCTGGCTTCGACTCCAGAGGAATACCACCTTACCACAAGCACCTCAAGAGGAGGCTTCTCTCAGCTCTAAGTATGTGAGAGGGACCCTGAGTTTGCGGCCTCAAGTGGAATGGACACCGCGATGCCCTGACTCGAAATAAGGCCGGATATCCCTGCAGTGACTTCAATGCAGGCTCGTCTTGCATCTCCCAAGACGAAAGGGTGTCTGAATCCCCTGTGGAGACCACAGAGATAGACCTAGTTCCCCACCTCATCGCGACAGGAGGCCTCAAATCTTTGAAAACTCCAGAGGTATGCGGAGATCAGTGCCTCCAAAGGAGACGATGCCTGACTCCTCGTGAAACTTGATAGGAGACCCAGGATTCCTGTGGCACGTGGAAAGGGACCCTTGGTCTCCCGTCTCAGCTGGAGAGGCGTCCCAATTGCCCTGCAAAGCCTCGAGGAGAATCCCGAGTTGACCCTCGCAACTAGGCAGAAGTCCTGACGTCGCTGAAGAAACACGTGTGTGGAAGGGCCATCCCCGTCGTAACTCGAGAATATACCCCAGGTTCCCGCCGCAACTCGAGAAAAACCATGAGACTTCCCCCTCGCCGCGAGATGAGACCCGATTCCCCTGCACTGCGTGCAGAGCAATTCCGTGTTGCACATCACACATGAAAGGAGCCTTGATTTCCTTGATGGCACTCCAGAGAAACCCGAAGAACACTGTTTCAAGGCTAGAGGCATCCTGAGGTCACTGTAGCAACACGAAAGAGCTCCGTGGACCAAGAATCAACTCGAGATGAGAGGTTAGTCCCTGGCTTCGACTCCTGAGGAATACCACCTTACCACAAGCACCTCAAGAGGAGGCTTCTCTCAGCTCTAGGTATGTGAGAGGGATCCTGAGTTTGCGGCCTCAAGTGGAATGGACACCGCGATGCCCTGACTCGAAATAAGGCCGGATATCCCTGCAGTGACTTGAATGCAGGCTCGTCTTGCATCTCCCAAGAAGAAAGGATGTCTGAATCCCCTCTGGAGACCACAGAGAAAGACTTAGTTCCCCACCTCATCGCGACCGGAGGCCTCACATCCTTTGAAAACTCCAGAGGTACGCGGAGATCAGTGCCTCCAAAGGAGACGATGCCTGACTCCTCGTGAAACTTGATAGGAGTCCCAGGATTCTTGTGGCACGTGGAAAGGGACCCTTGGTCTCCCGCCTCAGCTGGAGAGGCGTTCCAATTGCCCTGCCAAGCCTCGAGGAGAATACCGAGTTGTCCCTCGCAACAAGGCAGGAGTCCTGACGTGGCTGAACAAACACGTGGGTGGAAGGGCCATCCCCGTCGTAACTCGAGAATATACCCCAGGTTCCCGCCGCAACTCGAGAAAAACCATGAGACTTCCCCTTCGATGCGAGATGAGGCCCAATTCCCCTGTACTGTGTGCAGAGCAATTCCGTCTTGCACATCACACATGAAAGGAGCCTTGATTTCCTTGATGGCACTCCAGAGAAACCCCAAGAACACTGTTTCAAGGATAGAGGGATCCTGAGGTCACTGTAGCAACACGAAAGAACTCTGTGGACCAAAAATCAACTCGAAAAGAGAGGTTAGTCCCTGGATTCGTCTCCAGAGGAATACCACCTTACCTCAAGCACCTCAAGAGGAGGCTTCTCTCAGCTCTAGGTATGTGAGAGGGACCCTGAGTTTGCGGCCTCAAGTGGAATGGACACCGCGATGCCCTGACTCGAAATAAGGCCGGATATCCCTGCAGTGACTTCAATGCAGGCTCGTCTTGCATCTCCCAGGACGAAAGGATGTCTGAATCCCCTGTGGAAAGCACAGAGAAAGACGTAGTTCCCCACCTCATCGCGACCGATAGCCTCACATCCTTTGAAAACTCCAGAGGTACGCGGAGATCAGTGCCTCCAAAGGAGACGACGCCTGACTCCTCGTGAAACTTGATAGGAGTCCCAGGATTCCTGTGGCACTTGGAAAGGGACACTTGGTCTCCCGCCTCAGCTGGAGAGGCGTCCCAATTGCCCTGCAAAGCCTCGAGGAGAATCCCGAGTTGCCACTCGCAACTAGGCAGGAGTCCTGACGTCGCTGAAGAAACACGTGGGTGGAAGGGCCATCCCCGTCGTAACTCGAGAATATACCCCAGGTTCCCGCCGCAACTCGAGAAAAACCATGAGACTTCCCCCTCGCCGCGAGATGAGGCCCGATTCCCCTGCACTGCGTGCAGAGCAATTCCGTGTTGCACATCACACATGAAAGGAGCCTTGATTTCCTTGATTGCACTCCAGGGAAACCCCAAGAACACTGTTTAAGGCTAGAGGGATCCTGAGGTCACTGTAGCAACACGAAAGAGCTCCGTGGGCCAAAAATCAACTCGAGATGAGAGGTTAGTCCCTGGCTTCGACTCCAGAGGAATACCACCTTACCACAAGCACCTCAAGAGGAGGCTTCTCTCAGCTCTAGGTATGTGAGAGGGACCCTGAGTTTGCGGCCTCAAGTGGAATGGACACCGCGATGCCCTGACTCGAAATAAGGCCGGATATCCCTGCAGTGACTTGAATGCAGGCTCGTCTTGCATCTCCCAAGATGAAAGGATGTCTGAATCCCCAGTGGAGACCACAGAGAAAGACCTAGTTCCCCACCTCATCGCGACCGGAGGCCTCACATCCTTTGAAAACTCCAGAGGTACGCGGAGATCAGTGCCTCCAAAGGAGACGATGCCTGACTCCTCGTGAATCTTGATAGGAGTCCCAGGATTCCTGTGGCACGTGGAAAGGGACCCTTGGTCTCCCGCCTCAGCTGGAGAGGCGTCCCAATTGCCTTGCCAAGCCTCGAGGAGAATCCCGAGTTGTGTCTCGCAACTAGGCAAGAGTCCTGACGTGGCTGAACAAACACGTGTGTGGAAGGGCCATCCCCATCATAACTTGAGAATATACCCCAGGTTCCCGCCGCAACTCGAGAAAAACCATGAGACTTCCCTCTCGCCGCGAGATGAGGCCCGATTCCCCTGCACTGCGTGCAGAGCAATTCTGTGTTGCACATCACACATGAAAAGAGCCTTGATTTCCTTCATGGCACTCCAGAGAAACCCCAAGAACACTGTTTCAAGGCTAGAGGGATCCTGAGGTCACTGTAGCAACAAGAAAGAGCTCCGTGGACCAAAAATCAACTCGAGATGAGAGGTTAGTCCCTGGCTTCGACTCCAGAGGAATACCACCTTACCACAAGCACCTCAAGAGGAGGCTTCTCTCAGCTCTAGGTATGTGAGAGGGACCCTGAGTTTGCGGCCTCAAGTGGAATGGACACCGCGATGCCCTGACTCGAAATAAGGCCGGATATCCCTGCAGTGACTTCAATGCAGGCTCGTCTTGCATCTCCCAGGACGAAAGGATGTCTGAATCCCCTGTGGAAAGCACAGAGAAAGACTTAGTTCCCCACCTCATCGCGACCGATAGCCTCACATCCTTTGAAAACTCCAGAGGTACGCGGAGATAAGTGCCTCCAAAGGAGACGATGCCTGACTCCTCGTGAAACTTGATAGGAGTCCCAGGATTCCTGTGGCACGTGGAAAGGGACCCTTGGTCTCCCGCCTCAGCTGGAGAGGCGTCCCAATTGCCTTGCCAAGCCTCGAGGAGAATCCCGAGTTGTGTCTCGCAACTAGGCAAGAGTCCTGACGTGGCTGAACAAACACGTGTGTGGAAGGGCCATCCCCGTCGTAACTCGAGAATATACCCCAGGTTCCCGCCGCAACTCGAGAAAAACCATGAGACTTCCCCCTCGCCGCGAGATGAGGCCCGATTCCCCTGCACTGCGTGCAGAGCAATTCTGTGTTGCACATCACACATGAAAGGAGCCTTGATTTCCTTCATGGCACTCCAGAGAAACCCCAAGAACACTGTTTCAAGGCTAGAGGGATCCTGAGGTCACTGTAGCAACACGAAAGAGCTCCGTGGACCAAAAATCAACTCGAGATGAGAGGTTAGTCCCTGGCTTCGACTCCAGAGGAATACCACCTTACCACAAGCACCTCAAGAGGAGGCTTCTCTCAGCTCTAGGTATGTGAGAGGGACCCTGAGTTTGCGGCCTCAAGTGGAATGGACACCGCGATGCCCTGACTCGAAATAAGGCCGGATATCCCTGCAGTGACTGGAATGCAGGCTCGTCTTGCATCTCCCAAGATGAAAGGGTGTCTGAATCCCCTGTGGAGACCACAGAGAAAGACCTAGTTCCCCACCTCATCGCGACAGGAGGCCTCAAATCCTTTGAAAACACCAGAGGTATGCGGAGATCAGTGCCTCCAAAGGAGACGATGCCTGACTCCTCGTGAAACTTGATAGGAGACCCAGGATTCCTGTGGCACGTGGAAAGGGACACTTGGTCTCCCGCTCAGCTGGAGAGGCGTCCCAATTGCCCTGCAAAACCTCGAGGAGAATCCCGAGTTGTCCCTCGCAACTAGGCAGGAGTCCTTACATGGCTGAACACACACGTGTGTGGAAGGGCCATCCCCGTCGTAACTCGAGAATATACCCCAGGTTCCCGCCGCAACTCGAGAAAAACCATGAGGCTTCCCCCTCGCCGCGAGATGAGGCCCGATTCCCCTGCACTGTGTGCAGAGCAATTCCGTGTTGCACATCACACATGAAAGGAGCCTTGATTTCCTTGATGGCACTCCAGAGAAACCCCAAGAACACTGTTTCAAGGATAGAGGGATCCTGAGGTCACTGTAGCAACACGAAAGAGCTCCGTGGACCAAGAATCAACACGAGATGAGAGGTTAGTCCCTGGCTTCGACTCCTGAGGAATACCACCTTACCACAAGCACCTCAAGAGGAGGCTTCTCTCAGCTCTAGGTATGTGAGAGGGATCCTGAGTTTGCAGGCTCAAGTGGAATGGACACCGCGATGCCCTGACTCGAAATAAGGCCGGATATCCCTGCAGTGACTTGAATGCAGGCTCGTCTTGCATCTCCCAAGAAGAAAGGATGTCTGAATCCCCTGTGGAGACCACAAAGAAAGACCTAGTTCCCCACCTCATCCCGACCGGAGGCCTCACATCCTTTGAAAACTCGAGAGGTACGCGGAGATCAGTGCCTCCAAAGGAGACGATGCCTGACTCCTCGTGAAACTTGATAGGAGTCCCAGGTTTCTTGTGGCACGTGGAAAGGGACCCTTGGTCTCCCGCCTCAGCTGGAGAGGCGTTCCAATTGCCCTGCCAAGCCTCGAGGAGAATCCCGAGTTGTCCCTCGCAACTAGGCAGGAGTCCTGACGTGGCTGAACAAACACGTGTGTGGAAGGGCCATCCCCGTCGTAACTCGAGAATATACCCCAGGTTCCCACCGCAACTCGAGAAAAACCATGAGACTTCCCCCTCGATGCGAGATGAGGCCCGATTCCCCTGTACTGCGTGCAGAGCAATTCCGTCTTGCACATCACACATGAAAGGAGCCTTGATTTCCTTCATGGCACTCCAGAGAAACCCCAAGAACACTGTTTCAAGGCTAGAGGGATCCTGAGGTCACTGTAGCAACACGAAAGAGCTCCGTGGGCCAAAAATCAACTCGAGATGAGAGGTTAGTCCCTGGCTTCGACTCCAGGGGAATACCACCTTACCACAAGCACCTCAAGAGGAGGCTTCTCTCAGCTCTAGGTATGTGAGAGGGACCCTGAGTTTGCGGCCTCAAGTGGAATGGACACCGCGATGCCCTGACTCGAAATAAGGCCGGATATCCCTGCAGTGACTTGAATGCAGGCTCGTCTTGCATCTCCCAAGATGAAAGGATGTCTGAATCCCCTGTGGAGACCACAGAGAAAGACCTAGTTCCCCACCTCATCGCGACCGGAGGCCTCACATCCTTTGAAAACTCCAGAGGTACGCGGAGATCAGTGCCTCCAAAGGAGACGATGCCTGACTCCTCGTGAAACTTGATAGGAGTCCCAGGATTCCTGTGGCACGTGGAAAGGGACCCTTGGTTTCCCGCCTCAGCTGGAGAGGCCTCCCAATTGCCTTGCCAAGCCTCGAGGAGAATCCCGAGTTGTGTCTTGCAACTAGGCAAGAGTCATGACGTGGCTGAACAAACACGTGGGTGGAAGGGCCATCCCCGTCGTAACTCGAGAATATACCCCAGGTTCCCGCCGCAACTCGAAAAAAACCATGAGACTTCCGCCTCGATGCGAGATGAGGCCCGATTCCCCTGTACTGCGTGCAGAGCAATTCCGTCTTGCACATCACACATGAAAGGAGCCTTGATTTCCTTGATGGCACTCCACAGAAACCCCAAGAACACTGTTTCAAGGATAGAGGGATCCTGAGGTCACTGTAGCAACACGAAAGAACTCTGTGGACCAAAAATCAACTCGAAAAGAGAGGTTAGTCCCTGGATTCGTCTCCAGAGGAATACCACCTTACCACAAGCACCTCAAGAGGAGGCTTCTCTCAGCTCTAGGTATGTGAGAGGGACCCTGAGTTTGCGGCCTCAAGTGGAATGGACACCGCGATGCCCTGACTCGAAATAAGGCCGGATATCCCTGCAGTGACTTCAATGCAGGCTCGTCTTGCATCTCCCAGGACGAAAGGATGTCTGAATCCCCTGTGGAAAGCACAGAGAAAGACTTAGTTCCCCACCTCATCGCGACCGGAGGCCTCACATCCTTTGAAAACTCCAGAGGTACGCGGAGATCAGTTCCTCCAAAGGAGACGATGCCTGACTCCTTGTGAAACTTGATAGGAGTCCCAGGATTCTTGTGGCACGTGGAAAGGGACCCTTGGTCTCCCGCCTCAGCTGGAGAGGCGTCCCAATTGCCTTGCCAAGCCTCGAGGAGAATCCCGAGTTGTGTCTCGCAACTAGGCAAGAGTCCTGACGTGGCTGAACAAACACGTGTGTGGAAGGGCCATCCCTGTCGTAACTCGAGAATATACCCCAGGTTCCCGCCGCAACTCGAGAAAAACCATGAGACTTCCCCCTCGCCGCGAGATGAGGCCCGATTCCCCTGCACTGCGTGCAGAGCAATTCCGTGTTGCACATCACACATGAAAGGAGCCTTGATTTCCTTGATGGCACTCCAGAGAAACCCCAAGAACACTGTTTCAAGGCTAGAGGGATCCTGAGGTCACTGTAGCAACACGAAAGAGCTCCGTGGGCCAAAAATCAACTCGAGATGAGAGGTTAGTCCCTGGCTTCGACTCCAGAGGAATACCACCTTACCACAAGCACCTCAAGAGGAGGCTTCTCTCAGCTCTAGGTATGTGAGAGGGACCCTGAGTTTGCTGCCTCAAGTGGAATGGACATCGCGATGCCCTGACTCGAAATAATGCCGTATATCACTGCAGTGACTGGAATGCAGGCTCGTCTTGCATCTCCCAAGACGAAAGGGTGTCTGAATCCCCTGTGGAGACCACAGAGCAAGACCTAGTTCCCCACCTTATCGCGACAGGAGGCCTCAAATCCTTTGAAAACTCCAGAGGTTTGCGGAGATCAGTGCCTCCAAAGGAAACGATGCCTGACTCCTCGTGAAACTTGATAGGAGTCCCAGGATTCCTGTGGCACGTGGAAAGGGACCCTTGGTCTCCCGTCTCAGCTGGAGAGGCGTCCCAATTGCCCTGCAAAGCCTCGAGGAGAATCCCGAGTTGTCCCTCGCAACTAGGCAGGAGTCCTGACGTCGCTGAAGAAACACGTGTGTGGAAGGGCCATCCCCGTCGTAACTCGAGAATATACCCCAGGTTCCCGCCGCAACTCGAGAAAAACCATGAGACTTCCCCCTCGCCGCGAGATGAGGCCCGATTCCCCTGCACTGCGTGCAGAGCAATTCCGTGTTGCACATCACACATGAAAGGAGCCTTGATTTCCTTGATGGCACTCCAGAGAAACCTCAAGAACACTGTTTCAAGGCTAGAGGGATCCTGAGGTCACTGTAGCAACACTAAAGAGCTCCGTGGACCAAGAATCAACACGAGATGAGAGGTTAGTCCCTGGCTTCGACTCCTGAGGAATACCACCTTACCACAAGCACCTCAAGAGGAGGCTTCTCTCAGCTCTAGGTATGTGAGAGGGATCCTGAGTTTGCGGCCTCAAGTGGAATGGACACCGCGATGCCCTGACTCGAAATAAGGCCGGATATCCCTGCAGTGACTTGAATGCAGGTTCGTCTTGCATCTCCCAAGAAGAAAGGATGTCTGAATCCCCTGTGGAGACCACAGAGAAACACCTAGTTCCCCACCTCATCGCGACCGGAGGCCTTACATGCTTTGAAAACTCCAGAGGTACACGGAGATCAGTGCCTCCAAAGGAGACGATGCCTGACTCCTCGTGAAACTTGATAGGAGTCCCAGGATTCTTGTGGCACGTGGAAAGGGACCCTTGGTCTCCCGCCTCAGCTGGAGAGGCGTCCCAATTGCCCTGCCAAGCCTCGAGGACAATCCAGAGTTGTCCCTCGCAACTAGGCAGGAGTCCAGACGTGGCTGAACAAACACATGGGTGGAAGGGCCATCCCCGTCGTAACTCGAGAATATACCCCAGGTTCCCGCCGCAACTCGAGAAAAACCATGAGACTTCCCCCTCGATGCGAGATGAGGCCCGATTCCCCTGTACTGCGTGCAGAGCAATTCCGTCTTGCACATCACACATGAAAGGAGCCTTGATTTCCTTGATGGCACTCCAGAGAAACCCCAAGAACACTGTTTCAAGGATAGAGGGATCCTGAGGTCACTGTAGCAACACGAAAGAACTCTGTGGACCAAAAATCAACTCGAAAAGAGAGGTTAGTCCCTGGATTCGTCTCCAGAGGAATACCACCTTACCACAAGCACCTCAAGAGGAGGCTTCTCTCAGCTCTAGGTATGTGAGAGGGACCCTGAGTTTGCGGCCTCAAGTGGAATGGACACCGCGATGCCCTGACTCGAAATAAGGCCGGATATCCCTGCAGTGACTTCATGCAGGCTCGTCTTGCATCTCAAAGGACGAAAGGATGTCTGAATCCCCAGTGGAAAGCACAGAGAAAGACTTAGTTCCCCACCTCATCGCGACCGGAGGCCTCACATCCTTTGAAAACTCCAGAGGTACGCGGAGATCAGTGCCTCCAAAGGAGACGATGCCTGACTCCTCGTGAAACTTGATAGGAGTCCCAGGATTCCTGTGGCACTTGGAAAGGGACCCTTGGTCTCCCGCCTCAGCTGGAGAGGCGTCCCAATTGCCTTGCCAAGCCTCGAGGAGAATCCCGAGTTGTGTCTCGCAACTAGGCAAGAGTCCTGACGTGGCTGAACAAACACGTGTGTGGACGGGCCATCCCCGTCGTAACTCGAGAATATACCCCAGGTTCCCGCCGCAACTCGAGAAAAACCATGAGACTTCCCCCTCGCCGCGAGATGAGGCCCGATTCCCCTGCACTGCGTGCAGAGCAATTCTGTGTTGCACATCACACATGAAAGGAAACTTGATTTCCTTCATGGCACTCCAGAGAATCCCCAAGAACACTGTTTCAAGGCTAGAGGGATCCTGAGGTCACTGTAGCAACACGAAAGAGCTCCGTGTACCAAAAATCAACTCAAGATGAGAGGTTAGTCCCTGGCTTCGACTCCAGAGGAATACCACCTTACCACAAGCACCTCAAGAGGAGGCTTCTCTCAGCTCTAGGTATGTGAGAGGGATCCTGAGTTTGCGGCCTCAAGTGGAATGGACACTGCGATGCTCTGACTCGAAATAAGGCCGGATATCCCTGCAGTGACTTGAATGCAGGCTCGTCTTGCATCTCCCAAGAAGAAAGGATGTCTGAATCCCCTGTGGAGACCACAGAGAAAGACCTAGTTCCCCACCTCATCGCGACCGGAGGCCTCACATCCTTTGAAAACTCCAGAGGTACGCGGAGATCAGTGCCTCCAAAGGAGACGATGCCTGACTCCTCGTGAAACTTGATAGGAGTCCCAGGATTCTTGTGGCACGTGGAAAGGGACCCTTGGTCTCCCGCCTCAGCTGGAGAGGCGTCCCAATTGCCCTGCCAAGCCTCGAGGAGAATCCCGAGTTGTCCCTCGCAACTAGGCAGGAGTCCTGACGTGGCTGAACAAACACGTGGGTGGAAGGGCCATCCCCGTCGTAACTCGAGAATATACCCCAGGTTCCCGCCGCAACTCGAGAAAAACCATGAGACTTCCCCCTCGATGCGAGATGAGGCCCGATTCCCCTGTACTGCGTGCAGAGCAATTCCGTCTTGCACATCACACATGAAAGGAGCCTTGATTTCCTTGATGGCACTCCAGAGAAACCCCAAGAACACTGTTTCAAGGATAGAGGGATCCTGAGGTCACTGTAGCAACATGAAAGAACTCTGTGGACCAAAAATCAACTCGAAAAAAGAGGTTAGTCCCTGGATTCGTCTCCAGAGGAATACCACCTTACCACAAGCACCTCAAGAGGAGGCTTCTCTCAGCTCTAGGTATGTGAGAGGGACCCTGAGTTTGCGGCCTCAAGTGGAATGGACACCGCGATGCCCTGACTCGAAATAAGGCCGGATATCCCTGCAGTGACTTGAATGCAGGCTCGTCTTGCATCTCCCAAGATGAAAGGATGTCTGAATCCCCTGTGGAGACCACAGAGAAAGACCTAGTTCCCCACCTCATCGCGACCGGAGGCCTCACATCCTTTGAAAACTCCAGAGGTACGCGGAGATCAGTGCCTCCAAAGGAGACGATGCCTGACTCCTCGTGAAACTTGATAGGAGTCCCAGGATTCCTGTGGCACGTGGAAAGGGACCCTTGGTCTCCCGCCTCAGCTGGAGAGGCGTCCCAATTGCTTTGCCAAGCCTCGAGGAGAATCCCGAGTTGTGTCTCGCAACTAGGCAAGAGTCCTGACGTGGCTCAACAAACACGTGTGTGGAAGGGCCATTCCCGTCGTAACTCGAGAATATACCCCAGGTTCCCGCCGCAACTCGAGAAAAACCATGAGACTTCCCCCTCGCCGCGAGATGAGGCCCGATTCCCCTGCACTGCGTGCAGAGCAATTCTGTGTTGCACATCACACATGAAAGGAACCTTGATTTCCTTCATGGCACTCCAGAGAAACCCCAAGAACACTGTTTCAAGGCTAGAGGGATCCTGAGGTCACTGTAGCAACACGAAAGAGCTCCGTGGACCAAAAATCAACTCGAGATGAGAGGTTAGTCCCTGGCTTCGACTACAGAGGAATACCACCTTACCACAAGCACCTCAAGAGGAGGCTTCTCTCAGCTCTAGGTATGTGAGAGGGATCCTGAGTTTGCGGCCTCAAGTGGAATGGACACCGCGATGCTCTGACTCGAAATAAGGCCGGATATCCCTGCAGTGACTTGAATGCAGGCTCGTCTTGCATCTCCCAAGAAGAAAGGATGTCTGAATCCCCTGTGGAGACAACAGAGAAACACCTAGTTCCCCACCTCATCGCGACCGGAGGCCTCACATCCTTTGAAAACTCCAGAGGTACGCGGAGATCAGTTCCTCCAAAGGAGACGATGCCTGACTCCTCATGAAACTTGATAGGAGTCCCAGGATTCTTGTGGCACGTGGAAAGGGACCCTTGGTCTCCCGCCTCAGCTGGAGAGGCGTTCCAATTGCCCTGCCAAGCCTCGAGGAGAATCCCGAGTTGTCCCTCGCAACTAGGCAGGAGTCCTGACGTGGCTGAACAAACACGTGGGTGGAAGGGCCATCCCCGTCGTAACTCGAGAATATACCCCAGGTTCCCGCCGCAACTCGAGAAAAACCATGAGACTGCCCACTCGATGCGAGATGAGGCCCGATTCCTCTGTACTGTGTGCAGAGCAATTCCGTGTTGCACATCACACATGAAAGGAGCCTTGATTTCCTTGATGGCACTCCAGAGAAACCCCAAGAACACTGTTTCAAGGCTAGAGGGATCCTGAGGTCACTGTAGCAACACGAAAGAGCTCCGTGGACCAAGAATCAACACGAGATGAGAGGTTAGTCCCTGGCTTCGACTCCAGAGGAATACCACCTTACCACAAGCACCTCAAGAGGAGGCTTCTCTCAGCTCTAGGTATGTGAGAGGGATCCTGAGTTTGCGGCCTCAAGTGGAATGGACACCGCGATGCCCTGACGCGAAATAAGGCCGGATATCCCTGCAGTGACTTGAATGCAGGCTCGTCTTGCATCTCCCAAGAAGAAAGGATGTCTGAATCCCCTGTGGAGACCACAGAGAAACACCTAGTTCCCCACCTCATCGCGACCGGAGGCCTCACATCCTTTGAAAACTCCAGAGGCACGCGGAGATCAGTGCCTCCAAAGGAGACGATGCCTGACTCCTCGTGAAACTTGATAGGAGTCCCAGGATTCTTGTGGCACTTGGAAAGGGACACTTGGTCTCCCGCCTCAGCTGGAGAGGCGTCCCAATTGCCCTGCCAAGCCTCGAGGAAAATCCAGAGTTGTCCCTCGCAACTAGGCAGGAGTCCTGACGTCGCTGAAGAAACACGTGGGTGGAAGGGCCATCCCCGTCGTAACTCGAGAATATACCCCAGGTTCCTGCCGCAACTCGAGAAAAACCATGAGACTTCCCCCTCGCCACAAGATGAGGCCCGATTCCCCTGCACTGCGTGCAGAGCAATTCCGTGTTGCACATCACACATGAAAGGAGCCTTGATTTCCTTGATGGCACTCCAGAGAAACCCCAAGAACACTGTTTCAAGGCTAGAGGGATCCTGAGGTCACTGTAGCAACACGAAAGAGCTCCGTGGGCCAAAAATCAACTCGAGATGAGAGGTTAGTCCCTGGCTTCGACTCCAGAGGAATACCACCTTACCACAAGCACCTCAAGAGGAGGCTTCTCTCAGCTCTAGGTATGTGAGAGGAACCCTGAGTTTGCGGCCTCAAGTGGAATGGACACCGCGATGCCCTGACTCGAAATAAGGCTGGATATCCCTACAGTGACTTGAATGCAGGCTCGTCTTGCATCTCCCAAGATGAAAGGATGTCTGAATCCCCTGTGGAGACCACAGAGAAAGACCTAGTTCCCCACCTCATCGCGACCGAGGGCCTCACATCCTTTGAAAACTCCAGAGGTACGCGGAGATCAGTGCCTCCAAAGGAGACGATGCCTGACTCCTCGTGAAACTTGATAGGAGTCCCAGGATTCCTGTGGCACTTGGAAAGGGACACTTGGTCTCCCGCCTCAGCTGGAGAGGCGTCCCAATTGCCCTGCTAAGCCTCTAGGAGAATCCCGAGTTGTCCCTCGCAACTAGGCAGGAGTCCTGACATGGCTGAACACACACGTGTGTGGAAGGGCCATCCCCGTCGTAACTGGAGAATATACCCCAGGTTCCCGCCGCAACTCGAGAAAAACCATGAGACTTCCCCCTCGCCGCGAGATGAGGCCCGATTCCCCTGCACTGCGTGCAGAGCAATTCCGTGTTGCACATCACACATGAAAGGAGCCTTGATTTCCTTGATGGCACTCCAGAGAAACCCCAAGAACACTGTTTCAAGGCTAGAGGGATCCTGAGGTCACTGTAGCAACACGAAAGAGCTCCGTGGACCAAGAATCAACACGAGATGAGAGGTTAGTCCCTGGCTTCGACTCCTGAGGAATACCACCTTACCACAAGCACCTCAAGAGGAGGCTTCTCTCAGCTCTAGGTATGTGAGAGGGATCCTGAGTTTGCGGCCTCAAGTGGAATGGACACCGCGATGCCCTGACTCGAAATAAGGCCGGATATCCCTGCAGTGACTTGAATGCAGGCTCGTCTTGCATCTCCCAAGAAGAAAGGATGTCTGAATCCCCTGTGGAGACCACAGAGAAACACCTAGTTCCCCACCTCATCGCGACCGGAGGCCTCACATCCTTTGAAAACTCCAGAGGTACGCGGAGATCAGTGCCTCCAAAGGAGACGATGCCTGACTCCTCGTGAAACTTGATAGGAGTCCCAGGATTCTTGTGGCACGTGGAAAGGGACCCTTGGTCTCCCGCCTCAGCTGGAGAGGCGTCCCAATTGCCCTGCAAAGCCTCGAGGAGAATCCAGAGTTGTCCCTCGCAACTAGGCAGGAGTCCTGACGTGGCTGAACAAACACGTGGGTGGAAGGGCCATCCCCGTCGTAACTCGAGAATATACCCCAGGTTCCCGCCGCAACTCGAAAAAAACCATGAGACTTGCCCCTCGATGCGAGATGAGGCCCGATTCCCCTGTACTGCGTGCAGAGCAATTCCGTCTTGCACATCACACATGAAAGGAGCCTTGATTTCCTTGATGGCACTCCAGAGAAACCCCAAGAACACTGTTTCAAGGATAGAGGGATCCTGAGGTCACTGTAGCAACACGAAAGAACTCTGTGGACCAAAAATCAACTCGAAAAGAGAGGTTAGTCCCTGGATTCGTCTCCAGAGGAATACCCCCTTACCACAAGAACCTCAAGAGGAGGCTTCTCTCAGCTCTAGGTATGTGAGAGGGACCCTGAGTTTGCGGCCTCAAGTGGAATGGACACCGCGATGCCCTGACTCGAAATAAGGCCGGATATCCCTGCAGTGACTTCAATGCAGGCTCGTCTTGCATCTCCCAGGACGAAAGGATGTCTGAATCCCCTGTGGAAAGCACAGAGAAAGACTTAGTTCCCTACCTCATCGCGACCGATAGCCTCACATCCTTTGAAAACTCCAGAGGTACGCGGAGATCAGTGCCTCCAAAGGAGACGACGCCTGACTCCTCGTGAAACTTGATAGGAGTCCCAGGATTCCTGTGGCACTTGGAAAGGGACACTTGGTCTCCCGCCTCAGCTGGAGAGGCGTCCCAATTGCCCTGCCAAGCCTCGAGGAGAATCCAGAGTTGTCCCTCGCAACTAGGCAGGAGTCCTGACGTCGCTGAAGAAACACGTGGGTGGAAGGGCCATCCCCGTCGTAACTCGAGAATATACCCCAGGTTCCTGCCGCAACTCGAGAAAAACCATGAGACTTCCCCCTCGCCACAAGATGAGGCCCGATTCCCCTGCACTGCGTGCAGAGCAATTCCGTGTTGCACATCACACATGAAAGGAGCCTTGATTTCCTTGATGGCACTCCAGAGAAACCCCAAGAACACTGTTTCAAGGATAGAGGGATCCTGAGGTCACTGTAGCAACACGAAAGAACTCTGTGGACCAAAAATCAACTCGAAAAGAGAGGTTAGTCCCTGGATTCGTCTCCAGAGGAATACCACCTTACCACAAGCACCTCAAGAGGAGGCTTCTCTCAGTTCTAGGTATGTGAGAGGGACCCTGAGTTTGCGGCCTCAAGTGGAATGGACACCGCGATGCCCTGACTCGAAATAAGGCCGGATATCCCTGCAGTGACTTCAATGCAGGCTCGTCTTGCATCTCCCAGGACGAAAGGATGTCTGAATCCCCTGTGGAAAGCACAGAGAAAGACTTAGTTCCCCACCTCATCGCGACCGATAGCCTCACATCCTTTGAAAACTCCAGAGGTACGCAGAGATGAGTGCCTCCAAAGGAGACGATGCCTGACTCCTCGTGAAACTTGATAGGAGTCCCAGGATTCCTGTGGCACTTGGAAAGGGACACTTGGTCTCCCGCCTCAGCTGGAGAGGCGTCCCAATTGCCCTGCCAAGCCTCGAGGAGAATCCCGAGTTGTCCCTCGCAACTAGGCAGGAGTCCTGACATGGCTGAACACACACGTGTGTGGAAGGGCCATCCCCGTCGTAACTGGAGAATATACCCCAGGTTCCCGCCGCAACTCGAGAAAAACCATGAGACTTCCCCCTCGCCGCGAGATGAGGCCCGATTCCCCTGCACTGCGTGCAGAGCAATTCCGTGTTGCACATCACACATGAAAGGAGCCTTGATTTCCTTGATGGCACTCCAGAGAAACCCCAAGAACACTGTTTCAAGGCTAGAGGGATCCTGAGGTCACTGTAGCAACACGCAAGAGCTCCGTGGACCAAGAATCAACACGAGATGAGAGGTTAGTCCCTGGCTTCGACTCCTGAGGAATACCACCTTACCACAAGCACCTCAAGAGGAGGCTTCTCTCAGCTCTAGGTATGTGAAAGGGATCCTGAGTTTGCGGCCTCAAGTGGAATGGACACCGCGATGCCCTGACGCGAAATAAGGCCGGATATCCCTGCAGTGACTTGAATGCAGGCTCGTCTTGCATCTCCCAAGAAGAAAGGATGTCTGAATCCCCTGTGGAGACCACAGAGAAACACCTAGTTCCCCACCTCATCGCGACCGGAGGCCTCACATCCTTTGAAAACTCCAGAGGCACGCGGAGATCAGTGCCTCCAAAGGAGACGATGCCTGACTCCTCGTGAAACTTGATAGGAGTCCCAGGATTCTTGTGGCACTTGGAAAGGGACACTTGGTCTCCCGCCTCAGCTGGAGAGGCGTCCCAATTGCCCTGCCAAGCCTCGAGGAAAATCCAGAGTTGTCCCTCGCAACTAGGCAGGAGTCCTGACGTCGCTGAAGAAACACGTGGGTGGAAGGGCCATCCCCGTCGTAACTCGAGAATATACCCCAGGTTCCTGCCGCAACTCGAGAAAAACCATGAGACTTCCCCCTCGCCACAAGATGAGGCCCGATTCCCCTGCACTGCGTGCAGAGCAATTCCGTGTTGCACATCACACATGAAAGGAGCCTTGATTTCCTTGATGGCACTCCAGAGAAACCCCAAGAACACTGTTTCAAGGCTAGAGGGATCCTGAGGTCACTGTAGCAACACGAAAGAGCTCCGTGGGCCAAAAATCAACTCGAGATGAGAGGTTAGTCCCTGGATTCGACTCCAGAGGAATACCACCTTACCACAAGCACCTCAAGAGGAGGCTTCTCTCAGCTCTAGGTATGTGAGAGGGACCCTGAGTTTGCGGCCTCAAGTGGAATGGACACCGCGATGCCCTGACTCGAAATAAGGCTGGATATCCCTGCAGTGACTTGAATGCAGGCTCGTCTTGCATCTCCCAAGATGAAAGGATGTCTGAATCCCCTGTGGAGACCACAGAGAAAGACCTAGTTCCCCACCTCATCGCGACCGAGGGCCTCACATCCTTTGAAAACTCCAGAGGTACGCGGAGCTCAGTGCCTCCAAAGGAGACGATGCCTGAATCCTCGTGAAACTTGATAGGAGTCCCAGGATTCCTGTGGCACGTGGAAAGGGACCCTTGGTCTCCCGCCTCAGCTGGAGAGGCGTCCCAATTGCCTTGCCAAGCCTCGAGGAGAATCCCGAGTTGTCCCTCGCAACTAGGCAGGAGTCCTGACGTGGCTGAACACACACGTGGGTGGAAGGGCCATCCCCGTCGTAACTCGAGAATATACCCCAGGTTCCCGCCGCAACTCGAGAAAAACCATGAGACTTCCCCCTCGCTGCGAGATGAGGCCCGATTCCCCTGCACTGCGTGCAGAGCAATTCCGTGTTGCACATCACACATGAAAGGAGCCTTGATTTCCTTGATGGCACTCCAGAGAAACCCCAAGAACACTGTTTCAAGGCTAGAGGGATCCTGAGGTCACTGTAGCAACACGAAAGAGCTCCGTGGGCCAAAAATCAACACGAGATGAGAGGTTAGTCCCTGGCTTCGACTCCTGAGGAATACCACCTTACCACAAGCACCTCAAGAGGAGGCTTCTCTCAGCTCTAGGTATGTGAGAGGGATCCTGAGTTTGCGGCCTCAAGTGGAATGGACACCGCGATGCCCTGACTCGAAATAAGGCCGGATGTCCCTGCAGTGACTTGAATGCAGGCTCGTCTTGCATCTCCCAAGAAGAAAAGATGTCTGAATTCCCTGTGGAGACCACAGAGAAACACCTAGTTCCCCACCTCATCGCGACCGGAGGCCTCACATCCTTTGAAAACTCCAAAGGTACGCGGAGATCAGTGCCTGCAAAGGAGACGATGCCTGACTCCTCGTGAAACTTGATAGGAGACCCAGGATTCTTGTGGCACGTGGAAAGGGACCCTTGGTCTCCCGCCTCAGCTGGAGAGGCGTCCCAATTGCCCTGCCAAGCCCCGAGGAGAATCCCGAGTTGTCCCTCGCAACTAGGCAGGAGTCCTGACGTGGCTGAACAAACACGTGGGTGGAAGGGCCATCCCCGTCGTAACTCGAGAATATACCCCAGGTTCCCGCCGCAACTCGAGAAAAACCATGAGACTTCCCCCTCGATGCGAGATGAGGCCCGATTCCCCTGTACTGCGTGCAGAGCAATTCCGTCTTGCACATCACACATGAAAGGAGCCTTGATTTCCTTGATGGCACTCCAGAGAAACCCAAAGAACACTGTTTCAAGGATAGAGGGATCCTGAGGTCACTGTAGCAACACGAAAGAACTCTGTGGACCAAAAATCAACTCGAAAAGAAAGGTTAGTCCCTGGATTCGTCTCCAGAGGAATACCACCTTACCACAAGCACCTCAAGAGGAGGCTTCTCTCAGCTCTAGGTATGTGAGAGGGACCCTGAGTTTGCGGCCTCAAGTGGAATGGACACCGCGATGCCCTGACTCGAAATAAGGCTGGATATCCCTGCAGTGACTTCAATGCAGGCTCGTCTTGCATCTCCCAGGACGAAAGGATGTCTGAATCCCCTGTGGAAAGCACAGAGAAAGACTTAGTTCCCCACCTCATCGCGACCGATAGCCTCACATCCTTTGAAAACTCCAGAGGTACGCGGAGATCAGTGCCTCCAAAGGAGATGATGCCTGACTCCTCGTGAAACTTGATAGGAGTCCCAGGATTACTGTGGCACTTGGAAAGGGACACTTGGTCTCCCGCCTCAGCTGGAGAGGCGTCCCAATTGCCCTGCCAAGCCTCGAGGAGAATCCAGAGTTGTCCCTCGCAAATAGGCAGGAGTCCTGACGTCGCTGAAGAAACACGTGGGTGGAAGGGCCATCCCCGTCGTAACTCGAGAATATACCCCAGGTTCCCGCCGCAACTCGAGAAAAACCATGAGACTTCCCCCTCGCCGCGAGATGAGGCCCGATTCCCCTGCACTGCGTGCAGAGCAATTCCGTGTTGCACATCACACATGAAAGGAGCCTTGATTTCCTTGATGGCACTCCAGAGAAACCCCAAGAACACTGTTTCAAGGCTAGAGGGATCCTGAGGTCACTGTAGCAACACGAAAGAGCTCCGTGGGCCAAAAATCAACTCGAGATGAGAGGTTAGTCCCTGGCTTCGACTCCAGAGGAATACCACCTTACCACAAGCACCTCAAGAGGAGGCTTCTCTCAGCTCTAGGTATGTGAGAGGGACCCTGAGTTTGCGGCCTCAAGTGGAATGGACACCGCGATGCCCTGACTCGAAATAAGGCTGGATATCCCTGCAGTGACTTGAATGCAGGCTCGTCTTGCATCTCCCAAGATGAAAGGATGTCTGAATCCCCTGTGGAGACCACAGAGAAAGACCTAGTTCCCCACCTCATCGCGACCGGAGGCCTCACATCCTTTGAAAACTCCAGAGGTACGCGGAGATCAGTGCCTCCAAAGGAGACGATTCCTGACTCCTCGTGAAACTTGATAGGAGTCCCAGGATTCCTGTGGCACGTGGAAAGGGACACTTGGTCTCCCGCCTCAGCTGGAGAGGCGTCCCAATTGCCTTGCCAAGCCTCGAGGAGAATCCCGAGTTGTGTCTCGCAACTAGGCAAGAGTCCTGACGTGGCTGAACAAACACGTGTGTGGAAGGGCCATCCCCGTCGTAACTGGAGAATATACCCCAGGTTCCCGCCGCAACTCGAGAAAAACCATGAGACTTCCCCCTCGCCGCGAGATGAGGCCCGATTCCCCTGCACTGCGTGCAGAGCAATTCCGTGTTGCACATCACACATGAAAGGAGCCTTGATTTCCTTCATGGCACTCCAGAGAAACCCCAAGAACACTGTTTCAAGGCTAGAGGGATCCTGAGGTCACTGTAGCAACACGAAAGAGCTCCGTGGACCCAAAATCAGCTCGAGATGAGAGGTTAGTCCCTGGCTTCGACTCCAGAGGAATACCACCTTACCACAAGCACCTCAAGAGGAGGCTTCTCTCAGCTCTAGGTATGTGAGAGGGACCCTGAGTTTGCGGCCTCAAGTGGAATGGACACCGCGATGCCCTGACTCGAAATAAGGCCGGATATCCCTGCAGTGACTGGAATGCAGGCTCGTCTTGCATCTCCCAAGACGAAAGGGTGTCTGAATCCCATGTGGAGACCACAGAGAAAGACCTAGTTCCCCACCTCATCGCGACAGGAGGCCTCAAATCCTTTGAAAACTCCAGAGGTATGCGGAGATCAGTGCCTCCAAAGGAGACGATGCCTGACTCCTCGTGAAACTTGATAGGAGTCCCAGGATTCCTGTGGCACGTGGAAAGGGACCCTTGGTCTCCCGTCTGAGCTGGAGAGGCGTCCCAATTGCCCTGCAAAGCCTCTAGGAGAATCCCGAGTTGTCCCTCGCAACTAGGCAGGAGTCCTGACATGGCTGAACACACACGTGTGTGGAAGGGCCATCCCCGTGGTAACTCGAGAATATACCCCAGGTTCCCGCTGCAACTCGAGAAAAACCATGAGACTTCCCCCTCTCTGCGAGATGAGGCCCGATTCCCCTGCACTGCGTGCGGAGCAATTCCGTGTTGCACATCACACATGAAAGGAGCCTTGATTTCCTTGATGGCACTCCAGAGAAACCCCAAGAACACTGTTTCAAGGCTAGAGGGATCCTGAGGTCACGGTAGCAACACGAAAGAGCTCCGTGGACCAAAAATCAACACGAGATGAGAGGTTAGTCCCTGGCTTCGACTCCTGAGGAATACCACCTTACCACAAGCACCTCAAGAGGAGGCTTCTCTCAGCTCTAGGTATGTGAGAGGGATCCTGAGTTTGCGGCCTCAAGTGGAATGGACACCGCGATGCCCTGACTCGAAATAAGGCCGGATATCCCTGCAGTGACTTGAATGCAGGCTCGTCTTGCATCTCCCAAGAAGAAAAGATGTCTGAATTCCCTGTGGAGACCACAGAGAAACACCTAGTTCCCCACCTCATCGCGACCGGAGGCCTCACATCCTTTGAAAACTCCAGAGGTACGCGGAGATCAGTGCCTCCAAAGGAGACGATGCCTGACTCCTCGTGAAACTTGATAGGAGTCCCAGGATTCCTGTGGCACGTGGAAAGGGACCCTTGGTCTCCCGCCTCAGCTGGAGAGGCGTCCCAATTGCCCTGCCAAGCCTCGAGGAGAATCCAGAGTTGTCCCTCGCAACTAGGCAGGAGTCCTGACGTGGCTGAACAAACACGTGGGTGGAAGGGCCATCCCCGTCGTAACTCGAGAATATACCCCAGGTTCCCGCCGCAACTCGAGAAAAACCATGAGACTTCCCCCTCGATGCGAGATGAGGCCCGATTCCCCTGTACTGCGTGCAGAGCAATTCCGTCTTGCACATCACACATGAAAGGAGCCTTGATTTCCTTGATGGCACTCCAGAGAAACCCCAAGAACACTGTTTCAAGGATAGAGGGATCCTGAGGTCACTGTAGCAACACGAAAGAACTCTGTGGGCCAAAAATCAACTCGAAAAGAGAGGTTAGTCCCTGGATTCGTCTCCAGAGGAATACCACCTTACCACAAGCACCTCAAGAGGAGGCTTCTCTCAGCTCTAGGTATGTGAGAGGGACCCTGAGTTTGCGGCCTCAAATGGAATGGACACCGCGATGCCCTGACTCGAAATAAGGCTGGATATCCCTGCAGTGACTTCAATGCAGGCTCGTCTTGCATCTCCCAGGACGAAAGGATGTCTGAATCCCCTGTGGAAAGCACAGAGAAAGACTTAGTTCCCCACCTCATCGCGACCGATAGCCTCACATCCTTTGAAAACTCCAGAGGTACGCGGAGATCAGTGCCTCCAAAGGAGACGACGCCTGACTCCTCGTGAAACTTGATAGGAGTCCCAGGATTCCTGTGGCACTTGGAAAGGGACACTTGGTCTCCCGCCTCAGCTGGAGAGGCGTCCCAATTGCCCTGCCAAGCCTCGAGGTGAATCCAGAGTTGTCCCTCGCAACTAGGCAGGAGTCCTGACGTCGCTGAAGAAACACGTGGGTGGAAGGGCCATCCCCGTCGTAACTCGAGAATATACCCCAGGTTCCCGCCGCAACTCGAGAAAAACCATGAGACTTCCCCCTCGCCGCGAGATGAGGCCCGATTCCCCTGCACTGCGTGCAGAGCAATTCCGTGTTGCACATCACACATGAAAGGAGCCTTGATTTCCTTCATGGCACTCCAGAGAAACCCCAAGAACACTGTTTCAAGGCTAGAGGGATCCTGAGGTCACTGTAGCAACACGAAAGAGCTCCGTGGACCAAAAATCAACTCGAGATGAGAGGTTAGTCCCTGGCTTCGACTCCAGAGGAATACCACCTTACCACAAGCACCTCAAGAGGAGGCTTCTCTCAGCTCTAGGTATGTGAGAGGGACCCTGAGTTTGCGGCCTCAAGTGGAATGGACACCGCGATGCCCTGACTCGAAATAAGGCTGGATATCCCTGCAGTGACTTGAATGCAGGCTCGTCTTGCATCTCCCAAGATGAAAGGATGTCTGAATCCCCTGTGGAGACCACAGAGAAAGACCTAGTTCCCCACCTCATCGCGACCGAGGGCCTCACATCCTTTGAAAACTCCAGAGGTACGCGGAGATCAGTGCCTCCAAAGGAGACAATGCCTGACTCCTCGTTAAACTTGATAGGAGTCCCAGGATTCCTGTGGCACGTGGAAAGGGACCCTTGGTCTCCCGCCTCAGCTGGAGAGGCGTCCCAATTGCCCTGCAAAGCCTCGAGGAGAATCCCGAGTTGTGTCTCGCAACTAGGCAAGAGTCCTGACGTGGCTGAACAAACACGTGGGTGGAAGGGCCATCCCCGTCGTAACTCGAGAATATACCCCAGGTTCCCGCCGCAACTCGAGAAAAACCATGAGACTTCCCCCTCGCCGCGAGATGAGGCCCGATTCCCCTGCACTGCGTGCAGAGCAATTCTGTGTTGCATATCACACATGAAAGGAGCCTTGATTTCCTTCATGGCACTCCAGAGAAACCCCAAGATCACTGTTTCAAGGCTAGAGGGATTCTGAGGTCACTGTAGCAACACGAAAGAACTCTGTGGACCAAAAATCAACTCGAGATGAGAGGTTAGTCCCTGGCTTCGACTCCTGAGGAATACCACCTTACCACAAGCACCTCAAGAGGAGGCTTCTCTCAGCTCTAGGTATGTGAGAGGGATCCTGAGTTTGCGGCCTCAAGTGGAATGGACACCGCGATGCCCTGACTCGAAATAAGGCCGGATATCCCTGCAGTGACTGGAATGCAGGCTCGTCTTGCATCTCCCAAGACGAAAGGGTGTCTGAATCCCCTGTGGAGACCACAGAGAAAGACCTAGTTCCCCACCTCATCGCGACAGGAGGCTTCAAAATCTTTGAAAACTCCAGAGGTATGCGGAGATCAGTGCCTCCAAAGGAGACGATGCCTGACTCCTCGTGAAACTTGATAGGAGACCCAGGATTCCTGTGGCACGTGGAAAGGGACCCTTGGTCTCCCGCCTCAGGTGGAGAGGCGTCCCAATTGCCCTGCAAAGCCTCGAGGAGAATCCCGAGTTGTCCCTCGCAACTAGGCAGGAGTCCTGACGTGGCTGAACACACACGTGTGTGGAAGGGCCATCCCCGTCGTAACTCGAGAATATACCCCAGGTTCCCGCCGCAACTCGAGAAAAACCATGAGACTTCCCCCTCGCCGCGAGATGAGGCCGGATTCCCCTGCACTGCGTGCAAAGCAATTCCGTCTTGCACATCACACATGAAAGGAGCCTTGATTTCCTTGATGGCACTCCAGAGAAACCCCAAGAACACTGTTTCAAGGATAGAGGGATCCTGAGGTCACTGTAGCAACACGAAAGAGCTCCGTGGACCAAGAATCAACACGAGATGAGAGGTTAGTCCCTGGCTTCGACTCCTGAGGAATACCACCTTACCACAAGCACCTCAAGAGGAGGCTTCTCTCAGCTCTAGGTATGTGAGAGGGATCCTGAGTTTGCGGCCTCAAGTGGAATGGACACCGCGATGCCCTGACTCGAAATAAGGCCGGATATCCCTGCAGTGACTGGAATGCATGCTCGTCTTGCATCTCCCAAGACGAAAGGATGTCTGAATCCCCTGTGGAGACCACAGAGAAAGACCTAGTTCCCCACCTCATCGCGACCGGAGGCCTCACATCCTTTGAAAACTCCAGAGGTACGCGGAGATCAGTGCCTCCAAAGGAGACGACGCCTGACTCATCGTGAAACTTGATAGGAGTCCCAGGATTCCTGTGGCACTTGGAAAGGGACACTTGGTCTCCCGCCTCAGCTGGAGAGGCGTCCCAATTGCCCTGCCAAGCCTCGAGGAGAATCCAGAGTTCTCCCTCGCAACTAGGCAGGAGTCCTGACGTCGCTGAAGAAACACGTGGGTGGAAGGGCCATCCCCGTTGTAACTCGAAAATATACCCCAGGTTCCCGCCGCAACTCGAGAAAAACCATGAGACTTCCCCCTCGCCGCGAGATGAGGCCCGATTCCCCTGCACTGCGTGCAGAGCAATTCCGTGTTGCACATCACACATGAAAGGAGCCTTGATTTCCTTGATGGCACTCCAGAGAAACCCCAAGAACACTGTTTCAAGGATAGAGGGATCCTGAGGTCACTGTAGCAACACGAAAGTGCTCCGTGGGCCAAAAATCAACTCGAGATGAGAGGTTAGTCCCTGGCTTCGACTCCAGAGGAATACCACCTTACCACAAGCACCTCAAGAGGAGGCTTCTCTCAGCTCTAGGTATGTGAGAGGGATCCTGAGTTTGCGGCCTCAAGTGGAATGAACACAGCGATGCCCTGACTCGAAATAAGGCCGGATATCCCTGCAGTGACTTGAATGCAGGCTCGTCTTGCATCTCCCAAGATGAAAGGATGTCTGAATCCCCTGTGGAGACCACAGAGAAAGACCTAGTTCCCCACCTCATCGCGACCGGAGGCCTCACATCCTTTGAAAACTCCAGAGGTACGCGGCGATCAGTGCCTTCAAAGGAGACGATGCCTGACTCCTCGTGAAACTTGATAGGAGTCCCAGGATTCTTGTGGCACGTGGAAAGGGACACATGGTCTCCCGCCTCATCTGGAGAGGCGTTCCAATTGCCCTGCCAAGCCTCGAGGAGAATCCCGAGTTGTCCCTCGCAACTAGGCAGGAGTCCTGACGTGGCTGAACAAACACGTGGGTGAAAGGGCCATCCCCGTCGTAACTCGAGAATATACCCCAGGTTCCGGCCGCAACTCGAGAAAAACCATGAGACTTCCCCCTCGATGCGAGATGAGGCCCAATTCCCCTGTACTGCGTGCAGAGCAATTCCGTCTTGCACACCACACATGAAAGGAGCCTTGATTTCCTTGATGGCACTCCAGAGAAACCCCAAGAACACTGTTTCAAGGATAGAGGGATCCTGAGGTCACTGTAGCAACACGAAAGAACTCTGTGGACCAAAAATCAACTCGAAAAGAGAGGTTAGTCCCTGGATTCGTCTCCAGAGGAATACCACCTTACCACAAGCACCTCAAGAGGAGGCTTCTCTCAGCTCTAGGTATGTGAGAGGGACCCTGAGTTTGCGGCCTCAAGTGGAATGGACACCGCGATGCCCTGACTCGAAATAAGGCTGGATATCCCTGCAGTGACTTCAATGCAGGCTCGTCTTGCATCTCCCAGGACGAAAGGATGTCTGAATCCCCTGTGGAAAGCACAGAGAAAGACTTAGTTCCCCACCTCATCGCGACCGGAGGCCTCACATCCTTTGAAAACTCCAGAGGTACGCGGAGATCAGTGCCTCCAAAGGAGACGATGCCTGACTCCTCGTGAAACTTGATAGGAGTCCCAGGATTCCTGTGGCACTTGGAAAGGGACTCTTGGTCTCCCGCCTCAGCTGGAGAGGCGTCCCAATTGCCCTGCCAAGCCTCGAGGAGAATCCAGAGTTGTCCCTCGCAACTAGGCAGGAGTCCTGACGTGGCTGAACAAACACGTGGGTGGAAGGGCCATCCCCGTCGTAACTCGAGAATATACCCCAGGTTCCCGCCGCAACTCGAGAAAAACCATGAGACTTCCCCCTCGCCACGAGATGAGGCCCGATTCCCCTGCACTGCGTGCAGAGCAATTCCGTGTTGCACATCACACATGAAAGGAGCCTTGATTTCCTTGATGGCACTCCAGAGAAACCCCAAGAACACAGTTTCAAGGCTAGAGGGATCCTCAGGTCACTGTAACAACACGAAAGCGCTCCGTGGGCCAAAAATCAACTCGAGATGAGAGGTTAGTCCCTGGCTTCGACTCCAGAGGAATACCACCTTACCACAAGCACCTCAAGAGGAGGCTTCTCTCAGCTCTAGGTATGTGAGAGGGACCCTGAGTTTGCGGCCTCAAGTGGAATGGACACCGCGATGCCCTGACGCGAAATAAGGCTGGATATCCCTGCAGTGACTTGAATGCAGGCTCGTCTTGCATCTCCCAAGATGAAAGGATGTCTGAATCCCCTGTGGAGACCACAGAGAAAGACCTAGTTTCCCACCTCATCGCGACCTGAGGCCTCACATCCTTTGAAAACTCCAGAGGTACGGGGAGATCAGTGCCTCCAAAGGAGACGATGCCTGACTCCTCGTGAAACTTGATAGGAGTCCCAGGATTCCTGTGGCACGTGGAAAGGGACCCTTGGTCTCCCGCCTCAGCTGGAGAGGCGTCCCAATTGCCTTGCCAAGCCTCGAGGAGAATCCCGAGTTGTGTCTCGCAACTAGGCAAGAGTCCTGACGTGGCTGAACAAACACGTGTGTGGAAGGGCCATCCCCGTCGTAACTGGAGAATATACCCCAGGTTCCCGCCGCAACTCGAGAAAAACCATGAGACTTCCCCCTCGCCGCGAGATGAGGCCCGATTCCCCTGCACTGCGTGCAGAGCAATTCCGTGTTGCACATCACACATGAAAGGAGCCTTGATTTCCTTGATGGCACTCCAGAGAAACCCCAAGAACACTGTTTCAAGGCTAGAGGGATCCTGAGGTCACTGTAGCAACACGAAAGAGCTCCGTGGACCAAAAATCAACTCGAGATGAGAGGTTAGTCCCTGGCTTCGACTCCAGAGGAATACCACCTTACCACAAGCACCTCAAGAGGAGGCTTCTCTCAGCTCTAGGTATGTGAGAGGGATCCTGAGTTTGCGGCCTCAAGTGGAATGGACACAGCGATGCCCTGACTCGAAATAAGGCCGGATATCCCTGCAGTGACTTGAATGCAGGCTCGTCTTGCATCTCCCAAGAAGAAAGGATGTCTGAATCCCCTGTGGAGACCACAGAGAAAGACCTAGTTCCCCACCTCATCGCGACCGGAGGCCTCACATCCTTTGAAAACTCAAGAGGTACGCGGCGATCAGTGCCTTCAAAGGAGACGATGCCTGACTCCTCGTGAAACTTGATAGGAGTCCCAGGATTCTTGTGGCACGTGGAAAGGGACCCTTGGTCTCCCGCCTCAGCTGGAGAGGCGTTCCAATTGCCCTGCCAAGCCTCGAGGAGAATCCCGAGTTGTCCCTCGCAACTAGGCAGGAGTCCTGACGTGGCTGAACAAACACGTGGGTGGAAGGGCCATCCCCGTCGTAACTCGAGAATATACCCCAGGTTCCCGCCGCAACTCGAGAAAAACCATGAGACTTCCCCCTCGCCACGAGATGAGGCCCGATTCCCCTGCACTGCGTGCAGAGCAATTCCGTGTTGCACATCACACATGAAAGGAGCCTTGATTTCCTTGATGGCACTCCAGAGAAACCCCAAGAACACTGTTTCAAGGCTAGAGGGATCCTCAGGTCACTGTAACAACACGAAAGCGCTCCGTGGGCCAAAAATCAACTCGAGATGAGAGGTTAGTCCCTGGCTTCGACTCCAGAGGAATACCACCTTACCACAAGCACCTCAAGAGGAGGCTTCTCTCAGCTCTAGGTATGTGAGAGGGACCCTGAGTTTGCGGCCTCAAGTGGAATGGACACCGCGATGCCCTGACGCGAAATAAGGCTGGATATCCCTGCAGTGACTTGAATGCAGGCTCGTCTTGCATCTCCCAAGATGAAAGGATGTCTGAATCCCCTGTGGAGACCACAGAGAAAGACCTAGTTCCCCACCTCATCGCGACCTGAGGCCTCACATCCTTTGAAAACTCCAGAGGTACGGGGAGATCAGTGCCTCCAAAGGAGACGATGCCTGACTCCTCGTGAAACTTGATAGGAGTCCCAGGATTCCTGTGGCACGTGGAAAGGGACCCTTGGTCTCCCGCCTCAGCTGGAGAGGCGTCCCAATTGCCTTGCCAAGCCTCGAGGAGAATCCCGAGTTGTGTCTCGCAACTAGGCAAGAGTCCTGACGTGGCTGAACAAACACGTGTGTGGAAGGGCCATCCCCGTCGTAACTGGAGAATATACCCCAGGTTCCCGCCGCAACTCGAGAAAAACCATGAGACTTCCCCCTCGCCGCGAGATGAGGCCCGATTCCCCTGCACTGCGTGCAGAGCAATTCTGTGTTGCACATCACACATGAAAGGAGCCTTGATTTCCTTGATGGCACTCCAGAGAAACCCCAAGAACACTGTTTCAAGGCTAGAGGGATCCTGAGGTCACTGTAGCAACACGAAAGAGCTCCGTGGACCAAAAATCAACTCGAGATGAGAGGTTAGTCCCTGGCTTCGACTCCAGAGGAATACCACCTTACCACAAGCACCTCAAGAGGAGGCTTCTCTCAGCTCTAGGTATGTGAGAGGGACCCTGAGTTTGCGGCCTCAAGTGGAATGGACACCGCGATGCCCTGACTCGAAATAAGGCCGGATATCCCTGCAGTGACTGGAATGCAGGCTCGTCTTGCATCTCCCAAAACGAAAGGGTGTCTGAATCCCCTGTGGAGACCACAGAGAAAGACCTAGTTCCCCACCTTATCGCGACAGGAGGCCTCAAATCCTTTGAAAACTCCAGAGGTTTGCGGAGATCAGTGCCTCCAAAGGAAACGATGCCTGACTCCTCGTGAAACTTGATAGGAGACCCAGGATTCCTCTGGCACTTGGAAAGGGACCCTTGGTCTCCCGTCTCAGCTGGAGAGGCGTCCCAATTGCCCTGCAAAGCCTCGAGCAGAATCCCGAGTTGTCCCTCGCAACTAGGCAGGAGTCCTGACGTCGCTGAAGAAACACGTGTGTGGAAGGGCCATCCCCGTCGTAACTCGAGAATATACCCCAGGTTCCCGCCGCAACTCGAGAAAAACCATGAGACTTGCCCCTCGCCGCGAGATGAGGCCCGATTCCCCTGCACTGCGTGCAGAGCAATTCCGTGTTGCACATCACACATGAAAGGAGCCTTGATTTCCTTGATGGCACTCCAGAGAAACCCCAAGAACACTGTTTCAAGGCTAGAGGGATCCTGAGGTCACTGTAGCAACACGAAAGAGCTCCGTGGGCCAAAAATCAACTCGAGATGAGAGGTTAGTCCCTGGCTTCGACTCCAGAGGAATACCACCTTACCACAAGCACCTCAAGAGGAGGCTTCTCTCAGCTCTAGGTATGTGAGAGGGATCCTGAGTTTGCGGCCTCAAGTGGAATGGACACAGCGATGCCCTGACTCGAAATAAGGCCGGATATCCCTGCAGTGACTTGAATGCAGGCTCGTCTTGCATCTCCCAAGAAGAAAGGATGTCTGAATCCCCTGTGGAGACCACAGAGAAAGACCTAGTTCCCCACCTCATCGCGACCGGAGGCCTCACATCCTTTGAAAACTCCAGAGGTACGCGGCGATCAGTGCCTTCAAAGGAGACGATGCCTGACTCCTCGTGAAACTTGATAGGAGTCCCAGGATTCTTGTGGCACGTGGAAAGGGACCCTTGGTCTCCCGCCTCAGCTGGAGAGGCGTTCCAATTGCCCTGCCAAGCCTCGAGGAGAATCCCGAGTTGTCCCTCGCAACTAGGCAGGAGTCCTGACGTGGCTGAACAAACACGTGGGTGGAAGGGCCATCCCCGTCGTAACTCGAGAATATACCCCAGGTTCCCGCCGCAACTCGAGAAAAACCATGAGACTTCCCCCTCGATGCGAGATGAGGCCCGATTCCCCTGTACTGCGTGCAGAGCAATTCCGTCTTGCACATCACACATGAAAGGAGCCTTGATTTCCTAGATGGCACTCCAGAGAAACCCCAAGAACACTGTTTCAAGGATAGAGGGATCCTGAGGTCACTGTAGCAACACGAAAGAACTCTGTGGACCAAACATCAACTCGAAAAGAGAGGTTAGTCCCTGGATTCGTCTCCAGAGGAATACCACCTTACCACAAGCACCTCAAGAGGAGGCTTCTCTCAGCTCTAGGTATGTGAGAGGGACCCTGAGTTTGCGGCCTCAAGTGGAATGGACACGGCGATGCCCTGACTCGAAATAAGGCCGGATATCCCTGCAGTGACTTCAATGCAGGCTCGTCTTGCATCTCCCAGGACGAAAGGATGTCTGAATCCCCTGTGGAAAGCACAGAGAAAGACTTAGTTCCCCACCTCATCGCGACTGATAGCCTCACATCCTTTGAAAACTCCAGAGGTACGCGGAGATCAGTGCCTCCAAAGGAGACGATGCCTGACTCCTCGTGAAACTTGATAGGAGTCCCAGGATTACTGTGGCACTTGGAAAGGGACACTTGGTCTCCCGCCTCAGCTGGAGAGGCGTCCCAATTGCCCTGCCAAGCCTCGAGGAGAATCCCGAGTTGTCCCTCGCAACTAGGCAGGAGTCCTGACGTCGCTGAAGAAACACGTGGGTGGAAGGGCCATCCCCGTCGTAACTCGAGAATATACCCCAGGTTCCCGCCGCAACTCGAGAAAAACCATGAGACTTCCCCCTCGCCGCGAGATGAGGCCCGATTCCCCTGCACTGCGTGCAGAGCAATTCCGTGTTGCACATCACACATGAAAGGAGCCTTGATTTCCTTGATGGCACTCCAGAGAAACCCCAAGAACACTGTTTCAAGGCTAGAGGGATCCTGAGGTCACTGTAGCAAAACGAAAGAGCTCCGTGGGCCAAAAATCAACTCGAGATGAGAGGTTAGTCCCTGGCTTCGACTCCAGAGGAAAACCACCTTACCACAAGCACCTCAAGAGGAGGCTTCTCTCAGCTCTAGGTATGTGAGAGGGATCCTGAGTTTGGGGCCTCAAGTGGAATGGACACCGCGATGCCCTGACTCGAAATAAGGCCGGATATCCCTGCAGTGACTGGAATGCAGGCTCGTCTTGCATCTCCCAAGACGAAAGGGTGTCTGAATCCCCTGTGGAGACCACAGAGAAAGACCTAGTTCCCCACCTCATCGCGACCGGAGGCCTCAAATCCTTTGAAAACTCCAGAGGTATGCGGAGATCAGTGCCTCCAAAGGAGACGATGCCTGACTCCTCGTGAAACTTGATAGGAGACCCAGGATTCCTGTGGCACGTGGAAAGGGACCCTTGGTCTCCCGTCTCAGCTGGAGAGGCGTCCCAATTGCCCTGCAAAGCCTCGAGGAGAATCCCGAGTTGTCCCTCGCAACTAGGCAGGAGTCCTGACATGGCTGAACACACACGTGTGTGGAAGGGTCATCCCCGTCGTAACTCGAGAATATACCCCAGGTTCCCGCCGCAACTCGAGAAAAACCATGAGACTTCCCCCTCGCTGCGAGATGAGGCCCGATTCCCCTGCACTGCGTGCAGAGCAATTCCGTGTTTCACATCACACATGAAAGGAGCCTTGATTTCCTTGATGGCACTCCAGAGAAACCCCAAGAACACTGTTTCAAGGCTAGAGGGATCCTGAGGTCACTGTAGCAACACGAAAGAGCTCCGTGGACCCAAAATCAAAACGAGATGAGAGGTTAGTCCCTGGCTTCGACTCCAGAGGAATACCACCTTACCACAAGCACCTCAAGAGGAGGCTTCTCTCAGCTCTAGGTATGTGAGAGGGATCCTGAGTTTGCGGCCTCAAGTGGAATGGACACCGCGATGCCCTGACTCGAAATAAGGCCGGATATCCCTGCAGTGACTTGAATGCAGGCTCGTCTTGCATCTCCCAAGAAGAAAGGATGTTTGAATTACCTGTGGAGACCACAGAGAAACACCTGGTTCCCCACCTCATCGCGACCGGAGGCCTCACATCCTTTGAAAACTCCAGAGGTACGCGGAGATCAGTGCCTCCAAAGGAGACGATGCCTGACTCCTCGTGAAACTTGATAGTAGTCCCAGGATTCTTGTGGCACGTGGAAAGGGACCCTTGGTCTCCCGCCTCAGCTGGAGAGGCGTCCCAATTGCCCTGCCAAGCCTCGAGGAGAATCCAGAGTTGTCCCTCACAACTAGGCAGGAGTCCTGACGTGGCTGAACAAACACGTGGGTGTAAGGGCCATCCCTGTCGTAACTCGAGAATATACCCCAGGTTCCCGCCGCAACTCGAGAAAAACCATGAGACTTCCCCCTCGATGCGAGATGAGGCCCGATTCCCCTGTACTGCGTGCAGAGCAATTCCGTCTTGCACATCACACATGAAAGGAGCCTTGATTTCCTTGATGGCACTCCAGAGAAACCCCAAGAACACTGTTTCAAGGATAGAGGGATCCTGAGGTCACTGTAGCAACACGAAAGAACTCTGTGGACCAAAAATCAACTCGAAAAGAGAGGTTAGTCCCTGGATTCGTCTCCAGAGGAATACCACCTTACCACAAGCACCTCAAGAGGAGGCTTCTCTCAGCTCTAGGTATGTGAGAGGGATCCTGAGTTTGGGGCCTCAAGTGGAATGGACACCGCGATGCCCTGACTCGAAATAAGGCCGGATATCCCTGCAGTGACTGGAATGCAGGCTCGTCTTGCATCTCCCAAGACGAAAGGGTGTCTGAATCCCCTGTGGAGACCACAGAGAAACACCTAGTTCCCCACCTCATCGCGACAGGAGGCCTCAAATCCTTTGAAAACTCCAGAGGTATGCGGAGATCAGTGCCTCCAAAGGAGACGATGCCTGACTCCTCGTGAAACTTGATATGAGACCCAGGATTCCTGTGGCCCGTGGAAAGGGACCCTTGGTCTCCCGTCTCAGCTGGAGAGGCGTCCCAATTGCCCTGCAAAGCCTCTAGGAGAATCCCGAGTTGTCCCTCGCAACTAGGCAGGAGTCCTGACATGGCTGAACACACACGTGTGTGGAAGGGCCATCCCCGTCGTAACTGGAGAATATACCCCAGGTTCCCGCCGCAACTCGAGAAAAACCATGAGACTTCCCCCTCGCCGCGAGATGAGGCCCGATTCCCCTGCACTGCGTGCAGAGCAATTCTGTGTTGCACATCACACATGAAAGGAGCCTTGATTTCCTTGATGGCACTCCAGAGAAACCCCAAGAACACTGTTTCAAGGCTAGAGGGATCCTGAGGTCACTGTAGCAACACGAAAGAGCTCCGTGGACCAAAAATCAACTCGAGATGAGAGGTTAGTCCCTGGCTTCGACTCCAGAGGAATACCACCTTACCACAAGCACCTCAAGAGGAGGCTTCTCTCAGCTCTAGGTATGTGAGAGGGACCCTGAGTTTGCGGCCTCAAGTGGAATGGACACCGCGATGCCCTGACTCGAAATAAGGCCGGATATCCCTGCAGTGACTGGAATGCAGGCTCGTCTTGCATCTCCCAAAACGAAAGGGTGTCTGAATCCCCTGTGGAGACCACAGAGAAAGACCTAGTTCCCCACCTTATCGCGACAGGAGGCCTCAAATCCTTTGAAAACTCCAGAGGTTTGCGGAGATCAGTGCCTCCAAAGGAAACGATGCCTGACTCCTCGTGAAACTTGATAGGAGACCCAGGATTCCTCTGGCACTTGGAAAGGGACCCTTGGTCTCCCGTCTCAGCTGGAGAGGCGTCCCAATTGCCCTGCAAAGCCTCGAGCAGAATCCCGAGTTGTCCCTCGCAACTAGGCAGGAGTCCTGACGTCGCTGAAGAAACACGTGGGTGGGAGGGCCATCCCCGTCGTAACTCGAGAATATACCCCAGGTTCCCGCCGCAACTCGAGAAAAACCATGAGACTTCCCCCTCGCCGCGAGATGAGGCCCGATTCCCCTGCACTGCGTGCAGAGCAATTCCGTGTTGCACATCACACATGAAAGGAGCCTTGATTTCCTTGATGGCACTCCAGAGAAACCCCAAGAACACTGTTTCAAGGCTAGAGGGATCCTGAGGTCACTGTAGCAACACGAAAGAGCTCCGTGGGCCAAAAATCAACTCGAGATGAGAGGTTAGTCCCTGGCTTCGACTCCAGAGGAATACCACCTTACCACAAGCACCTCAAGAGGAGGCTTCTCTCAGCTCTAGGTATGTGAGAGGGATCCTGAGTTTGCGGCCTCAAGTGGAATGGACACAGCGATGCCCTGACTCGAAATAAGGCCGGATATCCCTGCAGTGACTTGAATGCAGGCTCGTCTTGCATCTCCCAAGAAGAAAGGATGTCTGAATACCCTGTGGAGACCACAGAGAAAGACCTAGTTCCCCACCTCATCGCGACCGGAGGCCTCACATCCTTTGAAAACTCCAGAGGTACGCGGCGATCAGTGCCTTCAAAGGAGACGATGCCTGACTCCTCGTGAAACTTGATAGGAGTCCCAGGATTCTTGTGGCACGTGGAAAGGGACCCTTGGTCTCCCGCCTCAGCTGGAGAGGCGTTCCAATTGCCCTGCCAAGCCTCGAGGAGAATCCCGAGTTGTCCCTCGCAACTAGGCAGGAGTCCTGACGTGGCTGAACAAACACGTGGGTGGAAGGGCCATCCCCGTCGTAACTCGAGAATATACCCCAGGTTCCCGCCGCAACTCGAGAAAAACCATGAGACTTCCCCCTCGATGCGAGATGAGGCCCGATTCCCCTGTACTGCGTGCAGAGCAATTCCGTCTTGCACATCACACATGAAAGGAGCCTTGATTTCCTAGATGGCACTCCAGAGAAACCCCAAGAACACTGTTTCAAGGATAGAGGGATCCTGAGGTCACTGTAGCAACACGAAAGAACTCTGTGGACCAAACATCAACTCGAAAAGAGAGGTTAGTCCCTGGATTCGTCTCCAGAGGAATACCACCTTACCACAAGCACCTCAAGAGGAGGCTTCTCTCAGCTCTAGGTATGTGAGAGGGACCCTGAGTTTGCGGCCACAAGTGGAATGGACACGGCGATGCCCTGACTCGAAATAAGGCCGGATATCCCTGCAGTGACTTCAATGCAGGCTCGTCTTGCATCTGCCAGGACGAAAGGATGTCTGAATCCCCTGTGGAAAGCACAGAGAAAGACTTAGTTCCCCACCTCATCGCGACTGATAACCTCACATCCTTTGAAAACTCCAGAGGTACGCGGAGATCAGTGCCTCCAAAGGAGACGATGCCTGACTCCTCGTGAAACTTGATAGGAGTCCCAGGATTCTTGTGGCACGTGGAAAGGGACCCTTGGTCTCCCGCCTCAGCTGGAGAGGCGTCCCAATTGCCCTGCCAAGCCTCGAGGAGAATCCAGAGTTGTCCCTCACAACTAGGCAGGAGTCCTGACGTGGCTGAACAAACACGTGGGTGTAAGGGCCATCCCCGTCGTAACTCGAGAATATACCCCAGGTTCCCGCCGCAACTCGAGAAAAACCATGAGACTTCCCCCTCGATGCGAGATGAGGCCCGATTCCCCTGTACTGCGTGCAGAGCAATTCCGTCTTGCACATCACACATGAAAGGAGCCTTGATTTCCTTGATGGCACTCCAGAGAAACCCCAAGAACACTGTTTCAAGGATAGAGGGATCCTGAGGTCACTGTAGCAACACGAAAGAACTCTGTGGACCAAAAATCAACTCGAAAAGAGAGGTTAGTCCCTGGATTCGTCTCCAGAGGAATACCACCTTACCACAAGCACCTCAAGAGGAGGCTTCTCTCAGCTCTAGGTATGTGAGAGGGACCCTGAGTTTGCGGCCTCAAGTGGAATGGACACCGCGATGCCCTGACGCGAAATAAGGCTGGATATCCCTGCAGTGACTTGAATGCAGGCTCGTCTTGCATCTCCCAAGATGAAAGGATGTCTGAATCCCCTGTGGAGACCACAGAGAAACACCTAGTTCCCCACCTCATCGCGACCGGAGGCCTCACATCCTTTGAAAACTCCAGAGGTACGTGGAGATCAGTGCCTCCAAAGTAGACGATGCCTGACTCCTCGTGAAACTTGATAGGAGTCCCAGGATTCCTGTGGCACGTGGAAAGGGACCCTTGGTCTCCCGCCTCAGCTGGAGAGGTGTCCCAATTGCCTTGCCAATCCTCGAGGAGAATTCAAAGTTGTCCCTCGCAACTAGGCAGGAGTCCTGACGTCGCTGAAGAAACACGTGTGTGGAAGGGCCATCCCCGTCGTAACTCGAGAATATACCCCAGGTTCCCGCCGCAACTCGAGAAAAACCATGAGACTTCCCCCTCGCCGCGAGATGAGGCCCGATTCCCCTGCACTGCGTGCAGAGCAATTCCGTGTTGCACATCACACATGAAAGGAGCCTTGATTTTCTTGATGGCACTCCAGAGAAACCCCAAGAACACTGTTTCAAGGCTAGAGGGATCCTGAGGTCACTGTAGCAACACGAAAGAGCTCCGTGGGCCAAAAATCAACTCGAGATGAGAGGTTAGTCCCTGGCTTCGACTCCAGAGGAATACCACCTTACCACAAGCACCTCAAGAGGAGGCTTCTCTCAGCTCTAGGTATGTGAGAGGGATCCTGAGTTTGCGGCCTCAAGTGGAATGGACACAGCGATGCCCTGACTCGAAATAAGGTCGGATATCCCTGCAGTGACTTGAATGCAGGCTCGTCTTGCATCTCCCAAGAAGAAAGGATGTCTGAATCCCCTGTGGAGACCACAGAGAAAGACCTAGTTCCGCACCTCATCGCGACCGGAGGCCTCACATCCTTTGAAAACTCCAGAGGTACGCGGCGATCAGTGCCTTCAAAGGAGACGATGCCTGACTCCTCGTGAAACTTGATAGGAGTCCCAGGATTCTTGTGGCACGTGGAAAGGGACCCTTGGTCTCCCGCCTCAGCTGGAGAGGCGTTCCAATTGCCCTGCCAAGCCTCGAGGAGAATCCCGAGTTGTCCCTCGCAACTAGGCAGGAGTCCTGACGTGGCTGAACAAACACGTGGGTGGAAGGGCCATCCCCGTCGTAACTCGAGAATATACCGCAGGTTCCCGCCGCAACTCGAGAAAAACCATGAGACTTCCCCCTCGATGCGAGATGAGGCCCGATTCCCCTGTACTGCGTGCAGAGCAATTCCGTCTTGCACATCACACATGAAAGGAGCCTTGATTTCCTAGATGGCACTCCAGAGAAACCCCAAGAACACTGTTTCAAGGATAGAGGGATCCTGAGGTCACTGTAGCAACACGAAAGAACTCTGTGGACCAAACATCAACTCGAAAAGAGAGGTTAGTCCCTGGATTCGTCTCCAGAGGAATACCACCTTACCACAAGCACCTCAAGAGGAGGCTTCTCTCAGCTCTAGGTATGTGAGAGGGACCCTGAGTTTGCGGCCTCAAGTGGAATGGACACCGCGATGCCCTGACTCGAAATAAGGCCGGATATCCCTGCAGTGACTACAATGCAGGCTCGTCTTGCATCTCCCAGGACGAAAGGATGTCTGAATCCCCTGTGGAAAGCACAGAGAAAGACTTAGTTCCCCACCTCATCGCGACCGATAGCCTCACATCCTTTGAAAACTCCAGAGGTCCGCGGAGATCAGTGCCTCCAAAGGAGACGATGCCTGACTCCTCGTGAAACTTGATAGGAGTCCCAGGATTACTGTGGCACTTGGAAAGGGACACTTGGTCTCCCGCCTCAGCTGGAGAGGCGTCCCAATTGCCCTGCCAAGCCTCGAGGAGAATCCAGAGTTGTCCCTCGCAAATAGGCAGGAGTCCTGACGTCGCTGAAGAAACACGTGGGTGGAAGGGCCATCCCCGTCGTAACTCGAGAATATACCCCAGGTTCCCGCCGCAACTCGAGAAAAACCATGAGACTTCCCCCTCGCCGCGAGATGAGGCCCGATTCCCCTGCACTGCGTGCAGAGCAATTCCGTGTTGCACATCACACATGAAAGGAGCCTTGATTTCCTTGATGGCACTCCAGAGAAAACCCAAGAACACTGTTTCAAGGCTAGAGGGATCCTGAGGTCACTGTAGCAACACGAAAGAGCTCCGTGGGCCAAAAATCAACTCGAGATGAGAGGTTAGTCCCTGGCTTCGACTCCAGAGGAATACCACCTTACCACAAGCACCTCAAGAGGAGGCTTCTCTCAGCTCTAGGTATGTGAGAGGGACCCTGAGTTTGCGGCCTCAAGTGGAATGGACACCGCGATGCCCTGACGCGAAATAAGGCTGGATATCCCTGCAGTGACTTGAATGCAGGCTCGTCTTGCATCTCCCAAGATGAAAGGATGTCTGAATCCCCTGTGGAGACCACAGAGAAAGACCTAGTTCCCCACCTCATCGCGACCGGAGGCCTCACATCCTTTGAAAACTCCAGAGGTACGTGGAGATCAGTGCCTCCAAAGGAGACGATGCCTGACTCCTCGTGAAACTTGATAGGAGTCCCAGGATTCCTGTGGCACGTGGAAAGGGACCCTTGGTCTCCCGCCTCAGCTGGAGAGGCGTCCCAATTGCCTTGCCAAGCCTCGAGGAGAATCCCGAGTTGTGTCTCGCAACTAGGCAAGAGTCCTGACGTGGCTGAACAAACACGTGTGTGGAAGGGCCATCCCCGTCGTAACTCGAGAATATACCCCAGGTTCCCGCCGCAACTCGAGAAAAACCATGAGAGTTCCCCCTCGCCGCGAGATGAGGCCCGATTCCCCTGCACTGCGTGCAGAGCAATTCTGTGTTGCACATCACACATGAAAGGAGCCTTGATTTCCTTCATGGCACTCCAGAGAAACCCCAAGAACACTGTTTCAAGGATAGAGGGATCCTGAGGTCACTGTAGCAACACGAAAGAGCTCCGTGGACCAAAAATCAACTCGAGATGAGAGGTTAGTCCCTGGCTTCGACTCCAGAGGAATACCACCTTACCACAAGCACCTCAAGAGGAGGCTTCTCTCAGCTCTAGGTATGTGAGAGGGACCCTGAGTTTGCGGCCTCAAGTGGAATGGACACCGCGATGCCCTGACTCGAAATAAGGCCGGATATCCCTGCAGTGACTGGAATGCAGGCTCGTCTTGCATCTCCCAAGACGAAAGGGTGTCTGAATCCCCTGTGGAGACCACAGAGAAAGACCTAGTTCCCCACCTTATCGCGACAGGAGGCCTCAAATCCTTTGAAAACTCCAGAGGTTTGCGGAGATCAGTGCCTCCAAAGGAAACGATGCCTGACTCCTCGTGAAACTTGATAGGAGACCCAGGATTCCTCTGGCACGTGGAAAGGGACCCTTGGTCTCCCGTCTCAGCTGGAGAGGCGTCCCAATTGCCCTGCAAAGCCTCGAGGAGAATCCCGAGTTGTCCCTCGCAACTAGGCAGTAGTCCTGACGTCGCTGAAGAAACACGTGTGTGGAAGAGACATCCCCGTCGTAACTCGAGAATATACCCCAGGTTCCCGCCGCAACTCGAGAAAAACCATGAGACTTCCCCCTCGCCACGAGATGAGGCCCGATTCCCCTGCACTGCGTGCAGAGCAATTCCGTGTTGCACATCACACATGAAAGGAGCCTTGATTTCCTTGATGGCACTCCAGAGAAACCCCAAGAACACTGTTTCAAGGATAGAGGGATCCTGAGGTCACTGTATCAACACGAAAGAACTCTGTGGACCAAAAATCAACTCGAAAAGAGAGGTTAGTCCCTGGATTCGTCTCCAGAGGAATACCACCTTACCACAAGCACCTCAAGAGGAGGCTTCTCTCAGCTCTAGGTATGTGAGAGGGACCCTGAGTTTGCGGCCTCAAGTGGAATGGACACCGCGATGCCCTGACTCGAAATAAGGCCAGATATCCCTGCAGTGACTTCAATGCAGGCTCGTCTTGCATCTCCCAGGACGAAAGGATGTCTGAATCCCCTGTGGAAAGCACAGAGAAAGACTTAGTTCCCCACCTCATCGCGACCGGAGGCCTCACATCCTTTGAAAACTCCAGAGGTACGCGGAGATCAGTGCCTCCAAAGGAGACGATGCCTGACTCCTCGTGAAACTTGATAGGAGTCCCAGGATTCCTTTGGCACTTGGAAAGGGACACTTGGTCTCCCGCCTCAGCTGGAGAGGCGTCCCAATTGCCCTGCCAAGCCTCGAGGAGAATCCAGAGTTGTCCCTCGCAACTAGGCAGGAGTCCTGACGTCGCTGAAGAAACACGTGTGTGGAAGGGCCATCCCCGTCGTAACTCGAGAATATACCCCAGGTTCCCGCCGCAACTCGAGAAAAACCATGAGACTTCCCCCTCGCCACGAGATGAGGCCCGATTCCCCTGCACTGCGTGCAGAGCAATTCCGTGTTGCACATCACACATGAAAGGAGCCTTGATTTCCTTGATGGCACTCCAGAGAAACCCCAAGAACACTGTTTCAAGGCTAGAGGGATCCTGAGGTCACTGTAGCAACACGAAAGAGCTCCGTGGACCAAGAATCAACACGAGATGAGAGGTTAGTCCCTGGCTTCGACTCCTGAGGAATACCACCTTTCCACAAGCACCTCAAGAGGAGGCTTCTCTCAGCTCTAGGTATGTGAGAGGGATCCTGAGTTTGCGGCCTCAAGTGGAATGGACACCGCGATGCCCTGACTCGAAATAAGGCCGGATATCCCTGCAGTGACTTGAATGCAGGCTCGTCTTGCATCTCCCAAGAAGAAAGGATGTCTGAATCCCCTCTGGAGACCACAGAGAAAGACCTAGTTCCCCACCTCATCGCGACCGGAGGCCTCACATCCTTTGAAAACTCCAGAGGTACGCGGAGATCAGTGCCTCCAAAGGAGACGATGCCTGACTCCTCGTGAAACTTGATAGGAGTCCCAGGATTCCTGTGGCACGTGGAAAGGGACCCTTGGTCTCCCCCCTCAGCTGGAGAGGCGTCCCAATTGCCTTGCCAAGCCTCGAGGAGAATCCAGAGTTGTGTCTCGCAACTAGGCAAGAGTCCTGACGTGGCTGAACAAACACGTGTGTGGAAGGGCCATCCCCGTCGTAACTGGAGAATATACCCCAGGTTCCCGCCGCAACTCGAGAAAAACCATGAGACTTCCCCCTCGCCGTGAGATGAGGCCCGATTCCCCTGCACTGCGTGCAGAGCAATTCTGTGTTGCACATCACACATGAAAGGAGCCTTGATTTCCTTCATGGCACTCCAGAGAAACCCCAAGATCACTGTTTCAAGGCTAGAGGGATCCTGAGGTCACTGTAGCAACACGAAAGAACTCTGTGGACCAAAAATCAACTCGAGATGAGAGGTTAGTCCCTGGCTTCGACTCCAGAGGAATACCACCTTACCAGAAGCACCTCAAGAGGAGGCTTCTCTCAGCTCTAGGTATGTGAGAGGGATCCTGAGTTTGCGGCCTGAAGTGGAATGGACACCGCGATGCCCTGACTCGAAATAACGCCGGATATCCCTGCAGTGACTTGAATGCAGGCTCGTCTTGCATCTCCCAAGAAGAAAGGATGTCTGAATCCCCTGTGGAGACCACAGAGAAAGACCTAGTTCCCCACCTCATCGCGACCGGAGGCCTCACATCCTTTGAAAACTCCAGAGGTACGCGGAGATCAGTGCCTCCAAAGGAGACGATGCCTGACTCCTCGTGAAACTTGATAGGAGTCCCAGGATTCTTGTGGCACGTGGAAAGGGACCCTTGGTCTCCCGCCTCAGCTGGAGGGGCGTTCCAATTGCCCTGCCAAGCCTCGAGGAGAATCCCGAGTTGTCCCTCGCAACTAGGCAGGAGTCCTGACGTGGCTGAACAAACACATGGGTGGAAGGGCCATCCCCGTCGTAACTCGAGAATATACCCCAGGTTCCCGCCGCAACTCGAGAAAAACCATGAGACTTCCCCCTCGATGCGAGATGAGGCCCGATTCCCCTGTACTGCGTGCAGAGCAATTCCGTCTTGCACATCACACATGAAAGGAGCCTTGATTTCCTTGATGGCACTCCAGAGAAACCCCAAGAACACTGTTTCAAGGATAGAGGGATCCTGAGGTCACTGTAGCAACACGAAAGAACTCTGTGGACCAAAAATCAACACGAAAAGAGAGGTTAGTCCCTGGATTCGTCTCCAGAGGAATACCACCTTACCACAAGCACCTCAAGAGGAGGCTTCTCTCAGCTCTAGGTATGTGAGAGGGACCCTGAGTTTGCGGCCTCAAGTGGAATGGACACCGCGATGCCCTGACTCGAAATAAGGCCAGATATCCCTGCAGTGACTTCAATGCAGGCTCGTCTTGCATCTCCCACGACGAAAGGATGTCTGAATCCCCTGTGGAAAGCACAGAGAAAGACTTAGTTCCCCACCTCATCGCGACCGGAGGCCTCACATCCTTTGAAAACTCCAGAGGTACGCGGAGATCAGTGCCTCCAAAGGAGACGATGCCTGACTCCTCGTGAAACTTGATAGGAGTCCCAGGATTCCTTTGGAACTTGGAAAGGGACACTTGGTCTCCCGCCTCAGCTGGAGAGGCGTCCCAATTGCCCTGCCAAGCCTCGAGGAGAATCCAGAGTTGTCCCTCGCAACTAGGCAGGAGTCCTGACGTCGCTGAAGAAACACGTGTGTGGAAGGGCCATCCCCGTCGTAACTCGAGAATATACCCCAGGTTCCCGCCGCAACTCGAGAAAAACCATGAGACTTCCCCCTCGCCGCGAGATGAGGCCCGATTCCCCTGCACTGCGTGCAGAGCAATTCCGTGTTGCACATCACACATGAAAGGAGCCTTGATTTCCTTGATGGCACTCCAGAGAAACCCCAAGAACACTGTTTCAAGGCTAGAGGGATCCTGAGGTCACTGTAGCAACACGAAAGAGCTCCGTGGACCAAGAATCAACACGAGATGAGAGGTTAGTCCCTGGCTTCGACTCCTGAGGAATACCACCTTACCACAAGCACCTCAAGAGGAGGCTTCTCTCAGCTCTAGGTATGTGAGAGGGATCCTGAGTTTGCGGCCTCAAGTGGAATGGACACCGCGATGCCCTGACTCGAAATAAGGCCGGATATCCCTGCAGTGACTTGAATGCAGGCTCGTCTTGCATCTCCCAAGAAGAAAGGATGTCTGAATCCCCTCTGGAGACCACAGAGAAAGACCTAGTTCCCCACCTCATCGCGACCGGAGGCCTCACATCCTTTGAAAACTCGAGAGGTACGCGGAGATCAGTGCCTTCAAAGGAGACGATGCCTGACTCCTCGTGAAACTTGATAGGAGTCCCAGGATTCTTGTGGCACGTGGAAAGGGACCCTTGGTCTCCCGCCTCAGCTGGAGAGGCGTTCCAATTGCCCTGCCAAGCCTCGAGGAGAATCCCGAGTTGTCCCTCGCAACTAGGCAGGAGTCCTGACGTGGCTGAACAAACACGTGGGTGGAAGGGCCATCCCCGTCGTAACTCGAGAATATACCCCAGGTTCCCGCCGCAACTCGAGAAAAACCATGAGACTTCCCCCTCGATGCGAGATGAGGCCCAATTCCCCTGTACTGCGTGCAGAGCAATTCCGTCTTGCACATCACACATGAAAAGAGCCTTGATTTCCTTGATGGCACTCCAGAGAAACCCCAAGAACACTGTTTCAAGGATAGAGGGATCCTGAGGTCACTGTAGCAACACGAAAGAACTCTGTGGACCAAAAATCAACTTGAAAAGAGAGGTTAGTCCCTGGATTCGTCTCCAGAGGAATACCACCTTACCACAAGCACCTCAAGAGGAGGCTTCTCTCAGCTCTAGGTATGTGAGAGGGACCCTGAGTTTGCGACCTCAAGTGGAATGGACACCGCGATGCCCTGACTCGAAATAAGGCCGGATATCCCTGCAGTGACTTCATGCAGGCTCGTCTTGCATCTCCCAGGACGAAAGGATGTCTGAATCCCCTGTGGAAAGCACAGAGAAAGACTTAGTTCCCCACCTCATCGCGACCGGAGGCCTCACATCCTTTGAAAACTCCAGAGGTACGCGGAGATCAGTGCCTCCAAAGGAGACGATGCCTGACTCCTCGTGAAACTTGATAGGAGTCCCAGGATTCCTGTGGCACGTGGAAAGGGACACTTGGTCTCCCGCCTCAGCTGGAGAGGCGTCCCAATTGCCCTGCCAAGCCTCGAGGAGAATCCAGAGTTGTCCCTCGCAACTAGGCAGGAGTCCTGACGTGGTTGAACAAACACGTGGGTGGAAGGGCCATCCCCGTCGTAACTCGAGAATATACCCCAGGTTCCCGCCGCAACTCGAGAAAAACCATGAGACTTCCCCCTCGCCGCGAGATGAGGCCCGATTCCCCTGCACTGCGTGCAGAGCAATTCCGTGTTGCACATCACACATGAAAGGAGCCTTGATTTCCTTGATGGCACTCCAGAGAAACCCCAAGAACACTGTTTCAAGGCTAGAGGGATCCTGAGGTCACTGTAGCAACACGAAAGAGCTCCGTGGGCCAAAAATCCACTCGAGATGAGAGGTTAGTCCCTGGCTTCGACTCCAGAGGAATACCACCTTACCACAAGCACCTCAAGAGGAGGCTTCTCTCAGCTCTAGGTATGTGAGAGGGACCCTGAGTTTGCGGCCTCAAGTGGAATGGACACCGCGATGCCCTGACGCGAAATAAGGCCGGATATCCCTGCAGTGACTTGAATGCAGGCTCGTCTTGCATCTCCCAAGATGAAAGGATGTCTGAATCCCCAGTGGAAACCACAGAGAAAGACCTAGTTCCCCACCTCATGGCGACCGGAGGCCTCACATCCTTTGAAAACTCCAGAGGTACGCGGAGATCAGTGCCTCCAAAGGAGACGATGCCTGACTCCTCGTGAAACTTGATAGGAGTCCCAGGATTCCTGTGGCACGTGGAAAGGGACCCTTGGTCTCCCGTCTCAGCTGGAGAGGCGTCCCAATTGCCTTGCCAAGCCTCGAGGAGAATCCCGAGTTGTGTCTCGCAACTAGGCAGGAGTCCTGACGTCGCTGAAGAAACACGTGGGTGGAAGGGCCATCCCCGTCGTAACTCGAGAATATACCCCAGGTTCCCGCCGCAACTCGAGAAAAACCATGAGACTTCCCCTCGCCGCGAGATGAGGCCCGATTCCCCTGCACTACGTGCAGAGCAATTCCGTGTTGCACATTACACATGAAAGGAGCCTTGATTTGCTTGATGGCACTCCAGAGAAACCCCAAGAACACTGTTTCAGGGCTAGAGGGATCCTGAGGTCACTGTAGCAACACGAAAGAGCTCCGTGGACCAAGAATCAACACGAGATGAGAGGTTAGTCCCTGGCTTTGACTCCTGAGGAATACCACCTTACCACAAGCACCTCAAGAGGAGGCTTCTCTCAGCTCTAGGTATGTGAGAGGGATCCTGAGTTTGCGGCCTCAAGTGGAATGGACACCGCGATGCCCTGACTCGAAATAATGCCGAATATCCCTGCAGTGACTTGAATGCAGGCTCGTCTTGCATCTCCCAAGAAGAAAGGATGTCTGAATCTCCTCTGGAGACCACAGAGAAACACCTAGTTCCCCACCTCATGGCGACCGGAGGCCTCACATCCTTTGAAAACTCCAGAGGTACGCGGAGATCAGTGCCTCCAAAGGAGACGATGCCTGTCTCCTCGTGAAACTTGATAGGAGTCCCAGGATTCTTGTGGCACGTGGAAAGGGACCCTTGGTCTCCCGCCTCAGCTGGAGAGGCGTTCCAATTGCCCTGCCAAGCCTCGAGGAGAATCCCGAGTTGTCCCTCGCAACTAGGCAGGAGTCCTAACGTGGCTGAACAAACACGTGGGTGGAAGGGCCATCCCCGTCGTAACTCGAGAATATACCCCAGGTTCCCGCCGCAACTCGAGAAAAACCATGAGACTTCCCCCTCGATGCGAGATGAGGCCCGATTTCCCTGTACTGCGTGCAGAGCAATTCCGTCTTGCACATCACACATGAAAGGAGCCTTGATTTCCTTGATGGCACTCCAGAGAAACCCCAAGAACACTGTTTCAAGGATAGAGGGATCCTGAGGTCACTGTAGCAACACGAAAGAACTCTGTGGACCAAAAATCAACTCGAAAAGAGAGGTTAGTCCCTGGATTCGTCTCCAGAGGAATACCACCTTACCACAAGCACCTCAAGAGGAGGCTTCTCTCAGCTCGAGGTATGTGAAAGGGACCCTGAGTTTGCGGCCTCAAGTGGAATGGACACTGCGATGCCCTGACTCGAAATAAGGCCGGATATCCCTGCAGTGACTTCAATGCAGGCTCGTCTTGCATCTCCCAGGACGAAAGGATGTCTGAATCCCCTGTGGAAAGCATAGAGAAAGACTTAGTTCCCCACCTCATCGCGACCGATAGCCTCACATCCTTTGAAAACTCCAGAGGTACGCGGAGATCAGTGCCTCCAAAGGAGATGATGCCTGACTCCTCGTGAAACTTGATAGGAGTCCCAGGATTCCTGTGGCACTTGGAAAGGGACACTTGGTCTCCCGCCTCAGCTGGAGAGGCGTCCCAATTGCCCTGCCAAGCCTCGAGGAGAATCCAGAGTTGTCCCTCGCAACTAGGCAGGAGTCCTGACGTCGCTGAAGAAACACGTGGGTGGAAGGGCCATCCCCGTCGTAACTCGAGAATATACCCCAGGTTCCCGCCGCAACTCGAGAAAAACCATGAGACTTCCCCCTCGCCGCGAGATGAGGCCCGATTCCCCTGCGCTGCGTGCAGAGCAATTCCGTGTTGCACATCACACATGAAAGGAGCCTTGATTTCCTTGATGGCACTCCAGAGAAACCCCAAGAACACTGTTTCAAGGCTAGAGGGATCCTGAGGTCACTGTAGCAACACGAAAGAGCTCCGTGGGCCAAAAATCAACTCGAGATGAGAGGTTAGTCCCTGGCTTCGACTCCAGAGGAATACCACCTTACCACAAGCACCTCAAGAGGAGGCTTCTCTCAGCTCTAGGTATGTGAGAGGGACCCTGAGTTTGCGGCCTCAAGTGGAATGGAAACCGCGATGCCCTGACGCGAAATAAGGCTGGATATCCCTGCAGTGACTTGAATGCAGGCTCGTCTTGCATCTCCCAGGAAGAAAGGATGTCTGAATCCCTGTGGAGACCACAGAGCAAGACCTAGTTCCCGACCTCATCGAGACCGGAGGCCTCACATCCTTTGAAAACTCCAGAGGTACGCGGAGATCAGTGCCTCCAAAGGAGACGATGCCTGACTCCTCGTGAAACTTGATAGGAGTCCCAGGATTCTTGTGGCACGTGGAAAGGGACCCTTGGTCTCCGGCCTCAGCTGGAGAGGCGTTCCAATTGCCCTGCCAATCCTCGAGGAGAATCCCGAGTTGTCCCTCGCAACTAGGCAGGAGTCCTGACGTGGCTGAACAAACACGTGGGTGGAAGGGCCATCCCCGTCGTAATTCGAGAATATACCCCAGGTTCCCGCCGCAACTCGAGAAAAACCATGAGACTTGCCCCTCGATGCGAGATGAGGCCCGATTCCCCTGTACTGCGTGCAGAGCAATTCCGTCTTGCACATCACACATGAAAGGAGCCTTGATTTCCTTGATGGCACTCCAGAGAAACCCCAAGAACACTGTTTCAAGGATAGAGGGATCCTGAGGTCACTGTAGCAACACGAAAGAACTCTGTGGACCAAAAATCAACTCGAAAAGAGAGGTTAGTCCCTGGATTCGTCTCCAGAGGAATACCACCTTACCACAAGCACCTCAAGAGGAGGCTTCTCTCAGCTCTAGGTATGTGAGAGGGACCCTGAGTTTGCGGCCTCAAGTGGAATGGACACCGCGATGCCCTGACTCGAAATAAGGCCGGATATCCCTGCAGTGACTTCAATGCAGGCTCGTCTTGCATCTCCCAGGACGAAAGGATGTCTGAATCCCCTGTGGAAAGCACAGAGAAAGACTTAGTTCCCCACCTCATCGCGACCGATAGCGTCACATCCTTTGAAAACTCCAGAGGTACGCGGAGATCAGTGCCTCCAAAGGAGACGATGCCTGACTCCTCGTGAAACTTGATAGGAGTCCCAGGATTCCTGTGGCACTTGGAAAGGGACACTTGGTCTCCCGCCTCAGCTGGAGAGGCGTCCCAATTGCCCTGCCAAGCCTCGAGGAGAATCCAGAGTTGTCCCTCGCAACTAGGCAGGAGTCCTGACGTCGCTGAAGAAACACGTAGGTGGAAGGGCCATCCCCGTCGTAACTCGAGAATATACCCCAGGTTCCCGCCGCAACTCGAAAAAAACCATGAGACTTCCCCCTCGCCGCGAGATGAGGCCCGATTCCCCTGCACTGCGTGCAGAGCAATTCCGTGTTGCACATCACACATGAAAGGAGCCTTGATTTCCTTGATGGCACTCCAGAGAAACCCCAAGAACACTGTTTCAAGGCTAGAGGGATCCTGAGGTCACTGTAGCAACACGAAAGAGCTCCGTGGGCCAAAAATCAACTCGAGATGAGAGGTTAGTCCCTGGCTTCGACTCCAGAGGAATACCACCTTACCACAAGCACCTCAAGAGGAGGCTTCTCTCAGCTCTAGGTATGTGAGAGGGACCCTGAGTTTGCGTCCTCAAGTGGAATGGACACCGCGATGCCCTGACGCGAAATAAGGCTGGATATCCCTGCAGTGACTTCAATGCAGGCTCGTCTTGCATCTCCCAGGACGAAAGGATGTCTGAATCCCCTGTGGAAAGCACAGAGAAAGACTTAGTTCCCCACCTCATCGCGACCGGAGGCCTCACATCCTTTGAAAACTCCAGAGGTACGCGGAGATCAGTGCCTCCAAAGGAGACGATGCCTGACTCCTCGTGAAACTTGATAGGAGTCCCAGGATTCCTGTGGCACTTGGAAAGGGACACTTGGTCTCCCGCCTCAGCTGGAGAGGCGTCCCAATTGCCCTGCCAAGCCTCGAGGAGAATCCAGAGTTGTCCCTCGCAACTAGGCAGGAGTCCTGACGTCGCTGAAGAAACACGTGGGTGGAAGGGCCATCCCCGTCGTAACTCGAGAATATACCCCAGGTTCCCGCCGCAACTCGAAAAAAACCATGAGACTTCCCCCTCGCCGCGAGATGAGGCCCGATTCCCCTGTACTGCGTGCAGAGCAATTCCGTGTTGCACATCACACATGAAAGGAGCCTTGATTTCCTTGATGGCACTCCAGAGAAACCCCAAGAACACTGTTTCAAGGCTAGAGGGATCCTGAGGTCACTGTAGCAACACGAAAGAGCTCCGTGGGCCAAAAATCAACTCGAGATGAGAGGTTAGTCCCTGGCTTCGACTCCAGAGGAATACCACCTTACCACAAGCACCTCAAGAGGAGGCTTCTCTCAGCTCTAGGTATGTGAGAGGGACCCTGAGTTTGCATCCTCAAGTGGAATGGACACCGCGATGCCCTGACGCGAAATAAGGCCGGATATCCCTGCAGTGACTTGAATGCAGGCTCGTCTTGCATCTCCCAAGATGAAAGGATGTCTGAATCCCCTGTGGAAACCACAGAGAAAGACCTAGTTCCACACATCATGGCGACCGGAGGCCTCACATCCTTTGAAAACTCCAGAGGTACGCGGAGATCAGTGCCTCCAAAGGAGACGATGCCTGACTGCTCGTGAAACTTGATAGGAGTCCCAGGATTCTTGTGGCACTTGGAAAGGGACACTTGGTCTCCCGTCTCAGCTGGAGAGGCGTCCCAATTGCCTTGCCAAGCCTCGAGGAGAATCCCGAGTTGTGTCTCGCAACTAGGCAGGAGTCCTGACGTCGCTGAAGAAACACGTGGGTGGAAGGGCCATCCCCGTCGTAACTCGAGAATATACCCCAGGTTCCCGCCGCAACTCGAGAAAAACCATGAGACTTCCCCCTCGCCGCGAGATGAGGCCCGATTCCCCTGCACTGCGTGCAGAGCAATTCCGTGTTGCACATTACACATGAAAGGAGCCTTGATTTCCTTGATGGCACTCCAGAGAAACCCCAAGAACACTGTTTCAGGGCTAGAGGGATCCTGAGGTCACTGTAGCAACACGAAAGAGCTCCGTGGACCAAGAATCAACACGAGATGAGAGGTTAGTCCCTGGCTTTGACTCCTGAGGAATACCACCTTACCACAAGCACCTCAAGAGGAGGCTTCTCTCAGCTCTAGGTATGTGAGAGGGACCCTGAGTTTGCGGCCTCAAGTGGAATGGACACCGCGATGCCCTGACTCGAAATAATGCCGAATATCCCTGCAGTGACTTGAATGCAGGCTCGTCTTGCATCTCCCAAGAAGAAAGGATGTCTGAATCCCCTCTGGAGACCACAGAGAAACACCTAGTTCCCCACCTCATCGCGACCGGAGGCCTCACATCCTTTGAAAACTCCAGAGGTACGCGGAGATCAGTGCCTCCAAAGGAGACGATGCCTGACTCCTCGTGAAACTTGATAGGAGTCCCAGGATTCTTGTGGCACGTGGAAAGGGACCCTTGGTCTCCCGCCTCAGCTGGAGAGGCGTTCCAATTGCCCTGCCAAGCCTCGAGGAGAATCCCGAGTTGTCCCTCGCAACTAGGCAGGAGTCCTGACGTGGCTGAACAAACACGTGGGTGGAAGGGCCATCCCCGTCGTAACTCGAGAATATACCCCAGGTTCCCGCCGCAACTCGAGAAAAACCATGAGAATTCACCCTCGCCGCGAGATGAGGCCCGATTCCCCTGTACTGCGTGCAGAGCAATTCCGTCTTGCACATCACACATGAAAGGAGCCTTGATTTCCTTGATGGCACTCCAGAGAAACCCCAAGAACACTGTTTCAAGGATAGAGGGATCCTGAGGTCACTGTAGCAACACGAAAGAACTCTGTGGACCAAAAATCAACTCGAAAAGAGAGGTTAGTCCCTGGATTCGTCTCCAGAGGAATACCACCTTACCACAAGCACCTCAAGAGGAGGCTTCTCTCAGCTCTAGGTATGTGAGAGGGACCCTGAGTTTGCGGTCTCAAGTGGAATGGACACCGCGATGCCCTGACTCGAAATAAGGCCGGATATCCCTGCAGTGACTTCAATGCAGGCTCGTCTTGCATCTCCCAGGACGAAAGGATGTCTGAATCCCCTGTGGAAAGCACAGAGAAAGACCTAGTTCCCCACCTCATCGCGACCGGAGGCCTCACATCCTTTGAAAACTCCAGAGGTACGCGGAGATCAGTGTCTCCAAAGGAGACGATGCCTGACTCCTCGTGAAACTTGATAGGAGACCCAGGATTCCTGTGGCACGTGGAAAGGGACCCTTGGTCTCCCGTCTCAGCTGGAGAGGCGTCCCAATTGCCCTGCAAAGCCTCGAGGAGAATCCCGAGGTGTCCCTCGCAACTAGGCAGGAGTCCTGACGTCGCTGAAGAAACACGTGGGTGGAAGGGCCATCCCCGTCGTAACTCGAGAATATACCACAGGTTCCCGCCGCAACTCGAGAAAAACCATGAGACTTCCCCTTCACCGCGAGATGAGGCCCGATTCCCCTGCACTGCGTGCAGAGCAATTCCGTGTTGCACATCACACTTGAAAGGAGCCTTGATTTCCTTGATGGCACTCCAGAGAAACCCCAAGAACACTGTTTCAAGGCTAGAGGGATCCTGAGGTCACTGTAGCAACACGAAAGAACTCCGTGGGCCAAAAATCAACTCGAGATGAGAGGTTAGTCCCTGGCTTCGACTCCAGAGGAATACCACCTAACCACAAGCACCTCAAGAGGAGGCTTCTCTCAGCTCTAGGTATGTGAGAGGGACCCTGAGTTTGCGGCCTCAAGTGGAATGGACACCGCGATGCCCTGACTCGAAATAAGGCCGAATATCCCTGCAGTGACTTGAATGCAGGCTCGGCTTGCATCTCCCAAGAAGAAAGGATGCCTGAATCCCCTGTGGAGACCACAGAGAAACACCTAGTTCCCCACCTCATCGCGACCGGAGGCCTCACATCCTTTGAAAACTCCAGAGGTACGCGGAGATCAGTGCCTCCAAAGGAGACGATGCCTGACTCCTCGTGAAACTTGATAGGAGTCCCAGGATTCTTGTGGCACGTGGAAAGGGACCCTAGGTCTCCCGCCTCAGCTGGAGAGGCGTCCCAATTGCCTTGCCAAGCCTCGAGGAGAATCCCGAGTTGTGTCTCGCAACTAGGCAGCAGTCCTGACGTCGCTGAACAAACACGTGGGTGGAAGGGCCATCCCCGTCGTAACTCGAGAATATACCCCAGGTTCCCGCCGCAACTCGAGAAAAACCATGAGACTTCCCCCTCGATGCGAGATGAGGCCCGATTCCCCTGTACTGCGTGCAGAGCAATTCCGTCTTGCACATCACACATGAAAGGAGCCTTGATTTCCTTGATGGCACTCCAGAGAAACCCCAAGAACACTGTTTCAAGGCTAGAGGGATCCTGAGGTCACTGTAGCAACACGAAAGAACTCTGTGGACCAAAAATCAACTCGAAAAGAGAGGTTAGTCCCTGGATTCGTCTCCAGGGGAATACCACCTTACCACAAGCACCTCAAGAGGAGGCTTCTCTCAGCTCTAGGTATGTGAGAGGGACCCTGAGTTTGCGGCCTCAAGTGGAATGGACACCGCGATGCCCTGACTCGAAATAAGGCCGGATATCCCTGCAGTGACTTCAATGCAGGCTCGTCTTGCATCTCCCAGGACGAAAGGATGTCTGAATCCCCTGTGGAAAGCACAGAGAAAGACTTAGTTCCCCACCTCATCGCGACCGATTGCCTCACATCCTTTGAAAACTCCAGAGGTACGCGGAGATCAGTGCCTCCAAAGGAGACGATGCCTGACTCCTCGTGAAACTTGATAGGAGTCCCAGGATTCCTGTGGCACTTGGAAAAGGACACTTGGTCTCCCGCCTCAGCTGGAGTGGCGTCCCAATTGCCCTGCCAAGCCTCGAGGAGAATCCAGAGTTGTCCCTCGCAACTAGGCAGGAGTCCTGACGTCGCTGAAGAAACACGTGGGTGGAAGGGCCATCCCCGTCGTAACTCGAGAATATACCCCAGGTTCCCGCCGCAACTCGAGAAAAGCCATGAGACTTCCCCCTCGCCGCGAGATGAGGCCCGATTCCCCTGCACTGCGTGCAGAGCAATTCCGTGTTGCACATCACACATGAAAGGAGCCTTGATTTCCTTGATGGCACTCCAGAGAAACCCCAAGAACACTGTTTCAAGGCTAGAGGGATCCTGAGGTCACTGTAGCAACACGAAAGAGCTCCGTGGACCAAAAATCAACTCGAGATGAGAGGTTAGTCCCTGGCTTCGACTCCAGAGGAATACCACCTTACCACAAGCACCTCAAGAGGAGGCTTCTCTCAGCTCTAGGTATGTGAGAGGTACCCTGAGTTTGCGGCCTCAAGTGGAATGGACACCGCGATGCCCTGACGCAAAATAAGCCTGGATATCCCTGCAGTGACTTGAATGCAGGCTCGTCTTGCATCTCCCAAGATGAAAGGATGTCTGAATCCCCTGTGGAGACCACAGAGAAAGACCTAGTTCCCCACCTCATCGCGACCGGAGGCCTCACATCCTTTGAAAACTCCAGAGGTACGTGGAGATCAGTGCCTCCAAAGGAGACGATGCCTGACTCCTCGTGAAACTTGATAGGAGTCCCAGGATTCCTGTGGCACGTGGAAAGGGACCCTTGGTCTCCCGCCTCAGCTGGAGAGGCGTCCCAATTGCCTTGCCAAGCCTCGAGGAGAATCCCGAGTTGTGTCTCGCAACTAGGCAAGAGTCCTGACGTGGCTGAACAAACACGTGTGTGGAAGGGCCATCCCCGTCGTAACTCGAGAATATACCCCAGGTTCCCGCCGCAACTCGAGAAAAACCATGAGACTTCCCCCTCGCCGCGAGATGAGGCCCGATTCCCCTGTACTGCGTGCAGAGCAATTCTGTGTTGCACATCACACATGAAAGGAGCCTTGATTTCCTTGATGGCACTCCAGAGAAACCCCAAGAACACTGTTTCAAGGCTAGAGGGATCCTGAGGTCACTGTAGCAACACGAAAGAGCTCCGTGGACCAAAAATCAACTCGAGATGAGAGGTTAGTCCCTGGCTTCGACTCCAGAGGAATACCACCTTACCACAAGCACCTCAAGAGGAGGCTTCTCTCAGCTCTAGGTATGTGAGAGGGACCCTGAGTTTGCGGCCTCAAGTGGAATGGACACCGCGATGCCCTGACTCGAAATAAGCCCGGATATCCCTGCAGTGACTGGAATGCGGGCTCGTCTTGCATCTCCCAAGACGAAAGGGTGTCTGAATCCCCTGTGGAGACCACAGAGAAAGACCTAGTTCCCCACCTCATCGCGACAGGAGGCGTCAAATCCTTTGAAAACTCCAGAGGTATGCGGAGATCAGTGCCTCCAAAGGAGACGATGCCTGACTCCTCGTGAAACTTGATAGGAGACCCAGGATTCCTGTGGCACGTGGAAAGGGACCCGTGGTCTCCCGTCTCAGCTGGAGAGGCGTCCCAATTGCTCTGCAAAGCCTCGAGGAGAATCCAGAGTTGTCCCTCGCAACTAGGCAGGAGTCCTGACATGGCTGAACACACACGTGTGTGGAAGGGCCATCCCCGTCGTAACTCGAAAATATACCCCAGGTTCCCGCCGCAACTCGAGAAAAACCATGAGACTTCCCCCTCGCCGCGAGATGAGGCCCGATTCCCCTGCACTGCGTGCAGAGCAATTCCGTGTTGCACATCACACATGAAAGGAGCCTTGATTTCCTTGATGGCACTCCAGAGAAACCCCAAGAACACTGTTTCAAGGCTAGAGGGATCCTGAGGTCACTGTAGCAACACGAAAGAACTCTGTGGACGAAACATCAACTCGAAAAGAGAGGTTAGTCCCTGGATTCGTCTCCACAGGAATACCACCTTACCACAAGCACCTCAAGAGGAGGCTTCTCTCAGCTCTAGGTATGTGAAAGGGACCCTGAGTTTGCGGCCTCAAGTGGAATGGACACTGCGATGCCCTGACTCGAAATAAGGCCGGATATCCCTGCAGTGACTTCAATGCAGGCTCGTCTTGCATCTCCCAGGACGAAAGGATGTCTGAATCCCCTGTGGAAAGCACAGAGAAAGACTTAGTTCCCCACCTCATCGCGACGGATAGCCTCACATCCTTCGAAAACTCCAGAGGTACGCGGAGATCAGTGCCTCCAAAGGAGATGATGCCTGACTCCTCGTGAATCTTGATAGGAGTCCCAGGATTCCTGTGGCACTTGGAAAGGGACACTTGGTCTCCCGCCTCAGCTGGAGAGGCGTCCCAATTGCCCTGACAAGCCTCGAGGAGAATCCAGAGTTGTCCCTCGCAACTAGGCAGGAGTCCTGACGTCGCTGAAGAAACACGTGGGTGGAAGGGCCATCCCCGTCGTAACTCGAGAATATACCCCAGGTTCCCGCCGCAACTCGAGAAAAACCATGAGACTTCCCCCTCGCCGCGAGATGAGGCCCGATTCCCCTGCACTGCGTGCAGAGCAATTCCGTGTTGCACATCACACATGAAAGGAGCCTTGATTTCCTTGATGGCACTCCAGAGAAACCCCAAGAACACTGTTTCAAGGCTAGAGGGATCCTGAGGTCACTGTACCAACACGAAAGAGCTCCGTGGGCCAAAAATCAACTCGAGATGAGAGGTTAGTCCCTGGCTTCGACTCCAGAGGAATACCACCTTACCACAAGCACCTCAAGAGGAGGCTTCTCTCAGCTCTAGGTATGTGAGAGGGACCCTGAGTTTGCGGCCTCAAGTGGAATGGAAACCGCGATGCCCTGACGCGAAATAAGGCTGGATATCCCTGCAGTGACTTGAATGCAGGCTCGTCTTGCATCTCCCAGGAAGAAAGGATGTCTGAATCCCTGTGGAGACCACAGAGCAAGACCTAGTTCCCGACCTCATCGAGACCGGAGGCCTCACATCCTTTGAAAACTCCAGAGGTACGCGGAAATCAGTGCCTCCAAAGGAGACGATGCCTGACTCCTCGTGAAACTTGATAGGAGTCCCAGGATTCTTGTGGCACGTGGAAAGGGACCCTTGGTCTCCGGCCTCAGCTGGAGAGGCGTTCCAATTGCCCTGCCAATCCTCGAGGAGAATCCCGAGTTGTCCCTCGCAACTAGGCAGGAGTCCTGACGTGGCTGAACAAACACGTGGGTGGAAGGGCCATCCCCGTCGTAATTCGAGAATATACCCCAGGTTCCCGCCGCAACTCGAGAAAAACCATGAGACTTGCCCCTCGATGCGAGATGAGGCCCGATTCCCCTGTACTGCGTGCAGAGCAATTCCGTCTTGCACATCACACATGAAAGGAGCCTTGATTTCCTTGATGGCACTCCAGAGAAACCCCAAGAACACTGTTTCAAGGATAGAGGGATCCTGAGGTCACTGTAGCAACACGAAAGAACTCTGTGGACCAAAAATCAACTCGAAAAGAGAGGTTAGTCCCTGGATTCGTCTCCAGAGGAATACCACCTTACCACAAGCACCTCAAGAGGAGGCTTCTCTCAGCTCTAGGTATGTGAGAGGGACCCTGAGTTTGCGGCCTCAAGTGGAATGGACACCGCGATGCCCTGACTCGAAATAAGGCCGGATATCCCTGCAGTGACTTCAATGCAGGCTCGTCTTGCATCTCCCAGGACGAAAGGCTGTCTGAATCCCCTGTGGAAAGCACAGAGAAAGACTTAGTTCCCCACCTCATCGCGACCGATAGCGTCACATCCTTTGAAAACTCCAGAGGTACGCGGAGATCAGTGCCTCCAAAGGAGACGATGCCTGACTCCTCGTGAAACTTGATAGGAGTCCCAGGATTCCTGTGGCACTTGGAAAGGGACACTTGGTCTCCCGCCTCAGCTGGAGAGGCGTCCCAATTGCCCTGCCAAGCCTCGAGGAGAATCCAGAGTTGTCCCTCGCAACTAGGCAGGAGTCCTGACGTCGCTGAAGAAACACGTAGGTGGAAGGGCCATCCCCGTCGTAACTCGAGAATATACCCCAGGTTCCCGCCGCAACTCGAAAAAAACCATGAGACTTCCCCCTCGCCGCGAGATGAGGCCCGATTCCCCTGCACTGCGTGCAGAGCAATTCCGTGTTGCACATCACACATGAAAGGAGCCTTGATTTCCTTGATGGCACTCCAGAGAAACCCCAAGAACACTGTTTCAAGGCTAGAGGGATCCTGAGGTCACTGTAGCAACACGAAAGAGCTCCGGGGGCCAAAAATCAACTCGAGATGAGAGGTTAGTCCCTGGCTTCGACTCCAGAGGAATACCACCTTACCACAAGCACCTCAAGAGGAGGCTTCTCTCAGCTCTAGGTATGTGAGAGGGACCCTGAGTTTGCGTCCTCAAGTGGAATGGACACCGCGATGCCCTGACGCGAAATAAGGCTGGATATCCCTGCAGTGACTTCAATGCAGGCTCGTCTTGCATCTCCCAGGACGAAAGGATGTCTGAATCCCCTGTGGAAAGCACAGAGAAAGACTTAGTTCCCCACCTCATCGCGACCGGAGGCCTCACATCCTTTGAAAACTCCAGAGGTACGCGGAGATCAGTGCCTCCAAAGGAGACGATGCCTGACTCCTCGTGAAACTTGATAGGAGTCCCAGGATTCCTGTGGCACTTGGAAAGGGACACTTGGTCTCCCGCCTCAGCTGGAGAGGCGTCCCAATTGCCCTGCCAAGCCTCGAGGAGAATCCAGAGTTGTCCCTCGCAACTAGGCAGGAGTCCTGACGTCGCTGAAGAAACACGTGGGTGGAAGGGCCATCCCCGTCGTAACTCGAGAATATACCCCAGGTTCCCGCCGCAACTCGAAAAAAACCATGAGACTCCCCCCTCGCCGCGAGATGAGGCCCGATTCCCCTGTACTGCGTGCAGAGCAATTCCGTGTTGCACATCACACATGAAAGGAGCCTTGATTTCCTTGATGGCACTCCAGAGAAACCCCAAGAACACTGTTTCAAGGATAGAGGGATCCTGAGGTCACTGTAGCAACACGAAAGAGCTCCGTGGGCCAAAAATCAACTCGAGATGAGAGGTTAGTCCCTGGCTTCGACTCCAGAGGAATACCACCTTACCACAAGCACCTCAAGAGGAGGCTTCTCTCAGCTCTAGGTATGTGAGAGGGACCCTGAGTTTGCATCCTCAAGTGGAATGGACACCGCGATGCCCTGACGCGAAATAAGGCCGGATATCCCTGCAGTGACTTGAATGCAGGCTCGTCTTGCATCTCCCAAGATGAAAGGATGTCTGAATCCCCTGTGGAAACCACAGAGAAAGACCTAGTTCCACACATCATGGCGACCGGAGGCCTCACATCCTTTGAAAACTCCAGAGGTACGCGGAGATCAGTGCCTCCAAAGGAGACGATGCCTGACTCCTCGTGAAACTTGATAGGAGTCCCAGGATTCCTGTGGCACTTGGAAAGGGACACTTGGTCTCCCGTCTCAGCTGGAGAGGCGTCCCAATTGCCTTGCCAAGCCTCGAGGAGAATCCCGAGTTGTGTCTCGCAACTAGGCAGGAGTCCTGACGTCGCTGAAGAAACACGTGGGTGGAAGGGCCATCCCCGTCGTAACTCGAGAATATACCCCAGGTTCCCGCCGCAACTCGAGAAAAACCATGAGACTTCCCCCTCGCCGCGAGATGAGGCCCGATTCCCCTGCACTGCGTGCAGAGCAATTCCGTGTTGCACATTACACATGAAAGGAGCCTTGATTTCCTTGATGGCACTCCAGAGAAACCCCAAGAACACTGTTTCAGGGCTAGAGGGATCCTGAGGTCACTGTAGCAACACGAAAGAGCTCCGTGGACCAAGAATCAACACGAGATGAGAGGTTAGTCCCTGGCTTTGACTCCTGAGGAATACCACCTTACCACAAGCACCTCAAGAGGAGGCTTCTCTCAGCTCTAGGTATGTGAGAGGGATCCTGAGTTTGCGGCCTCAAGTGGAATGGACACCGCGATGCCCTGACTCGAAATAATGCCGAATATCCCTGCAGTGACTTGAATGCAGGCTCGTCTTGCATCTCCCAAGAAGAAAGGATGTCTGAATCCCCTCTGGAGACCACAGAGAAACACCTAGTTCCCCACCTCATCGCGACCGGAGGCCTCACATCCTTTGAAAACTCCAGAGGTACGCGGAGATCAGTGCCTCCAAAGGAGACGATGCCTGACTCCTCGTGAAACTTGATAGGAGTCCCAGGATTCTTGTGGCACGTGGAAAGGGACCCTTGGTCTCCCGCCTCAGCTGGAGAGGCGTTCCAATTGCCCTGCCAAGCCTCGAGGAGAATCCCGAGTTGTCCCTCGCAACTAGGCAGGAGTCCTGACGTGGCTGAACAAACACGTGGGTGGAAGGGCCATCCCCGTCGTAACTCGAGAATATACCCCAGGTTCCCGCCGCAACTCGAGAAAAACCATGAGAATTCACCCTCGCCGCGAGATGAGGCCCGATTCCCCTGTACTGCGTGCAGAGCAATTCCGTCTTGCACATCACACATGAAAGGAGCCTTGATTTCCTTGATGGCACTCCAGAGAAACCCCAAGAACACTGTTTCAAGGCTAGAGGGATCCTGAGGTCACTGTAGCAACACGAAAGAACTCTGTGGACCAAAAATCAACTCGAAAAGAGAGGTTAGTCCCTGGATTCGTCTCCAGAGGAATACCACCTTACCACAAGCACCTCAAGAGGAGGCTTCTCTCAGCTCTAGGTATGTGAGAGGGACCCTGAGTTTGCGGTCTCAAGTGGAATGGACACCGCGATGCCCTGACTCGAAATAAGGCCGGATATCCCTGCAGTGACTTCAATGCAGGCTCGTCTTGCATCTCCCAGGACGAAAGGATGTCTGAATCCCCTGTGGAAAGCACAGAGAAAGACCTAGTTCCCCACCTCATCGCGACCGGAGGCCTCACATCCTTTGAAAACTCCAGAGGTACGCGGAGATCAGTGTCTCCAAAGGAGACGATGCCTGACTCCTCGTGAAACTTGATAGGAGACCCAGGATTCCTGTGGCACGTGGAAAGGGACCCTTGGTCTCCCGTCTCAGCTGGAGTGGCGTCCCAATTGCCCTGCAAAGCCTCGAGGAGAATCCCGAGGTGTCCCTCGCAACTAGGCAGGAGTCCTGACGTCGCTGAAGAAACACGTGGGTGGAAGGGCCATCCCCGTCGTAACTCGAGAATATACCCCAGGTTCCCGCCGCAACTCGAGAAAAACCATGAGACTTCCCCTTCACCGCGAGATGAGGCCCGATTCCCCTGCACTGCGTGCAGAGCAATTCCGTGTTGCACATCACACTTGAAAGGAGCCTTGATTTCCTTGATGGCACTCCAGAGAAACCCCAAGAACACTGTTTCAAGGCTAGAGGGATCCTGAGGTCACTGTAGCAACACGAAAGAACTCCGTGGGCCAAAAATCAACTCGAGATGAGAGGTTAGTCCCTGGCTTCGACTCCAGAGGAATACCACCTAACCACAAGCACCTCAAGAGGAGGCTTCTCTCAGCTCTAGGTATGTGAGAGGGACCCTGAGTTTGCGGCCTCAAGTGGAATGGACACCGCGATGCCCTGACTCGAAATAAGGCCGAATATCCCTGCAGTGACTTGAATGCAGGCTCGGCTTGCATCTCCCAAGAAGAAAGGATGCCTGAATCCCCTGTGGAGACCACAGAGAAACACCTAGTTCCCCACCTCATCGCGACCGGAGGCCTCACATCCTTTGAAAACTCCAGAGGTACGCGGAGATCAGTGCCTCCAAAGGAGACGATGCCTGACTCCTCGTGAAACTTGATAGGAGTCCCAGGATTCTTGTGGCACGTGGAAAGGGACCCTTGGTCTCCCGCCTCAGCTGGAGAGGCGTCCCAATTGCCTTGCCAAGCCTCGAGGAGAATCCCGAGTTGTGTCTCGCAACTAGGCAGGAGTCCTGACGTGGCTGAACAAACACGTGGGTGGAAGGGCCATCCCCGTCGTAACTCGAGAATATACCCCAGGTTCCCGCCGCAACTCGAGAAAAACCATGAGACTTCCCCCTCGATGCGAGATGAGGCCCGATTCCCCTGTACTGCGTGCAGAGCAATTCCGTCTTGCACATCACACATGAAAGGAGCCTTGATTTCCTTGATGGCACTCCAGAGAAACCCCAAGAACACTGTTTCAAGGCTAGAGGGATCCTGAGGTCACTGTAGCAACACGAAAGAACTCTGTGGACCAAAAATCAACTCGAAAAGAGAGGTTAGTCCCTGGATTCGTCTCCAGGGGAATACCACCTTACCACAAGCACCTCAAGAGGAGGCTTCTCTCAGCTCTAGGTATGTGAGAGGGACCCTGAGTTTGCGGCCTCAAGTGGAATGGACACCGCGATGCCCTGACTCGAAATAAGGCCGGATATCCCTGCAGTGACTTCAATGCAGGCTCGTCTTGCATCTCCCAGGACGAAAGGATGTCTGAATCCCCTGTGGAAAGCACAGAGAAAGACTTAGTTCCCCACCTCATCGCGACCGATTGCCTCACATCCTTTGAAAACTCCAGAGGTACGCGGAGATCATTGCCTCCAAAGGAGACGATGCCTGACTCCTCGTGAAACTTGATAGGAGTCCCAGGATTCCTGTGGCACTTGGAAAAGGACACTTGGTCTCCCGCCTCAGCTGGAGTGGCGTCCCAATTGCCCTGCCAAGCCTCGAGGAGAATCCAGAGTTGTCCCTCGCAACTAGGCAGGAGTCCTGACGTCGCTGAAGAAACACGTGGGTGGAAGGGCCATCCCCGTCGTAACTCGAGAATATACCCCAGGTTCCCGCCGCAACTCGAGAAAAGCCATGAGACTTCCCCCTCGCCGCGAGATGAGGCCCGATTCCCCTGCACTGCGTGCAGAGCAATTCCGTGTTGCACATCACACATGAAAGGAGCCTTGATTTCCTTGATGGCACTCCAGAGAAACCCCAAGAACACTGTTTCAAGGCTAGAGGGATCCTGAGGTCACTGTAGCAACACGAAAGAGCTCCGTGGACCAAAAATCAACTCGAGATGAGAGGTTAGTCCCTGGCTTCGACTCTAGAGGAATACCACCTTACCACAAGCACCTCAAGAGGAGGCTTCTCTCAGCTCTAGGTATGTGAGAGGGACCCTGAGTTTGCGGCCTCAAGTGGAATGGACACCGCGATGCCCTGACGCAAAATAAGCCTGGATATCCCTGCAGTGACTTGAATGCAGGCTCGTCTTGCATCTCCCAAGATGAAAGGATGTCTGAATCCCCTGTGGAGACCACAGAGAAAGACCTAGTTCCCCACCTCATCGCGACCGGAGGCCTCACATCCTTTGAAAACTCCAGAGGTACGTGGAGATCAGTGCCTCCAAAGGAGACGATGCCTGACTCCTCGTGAAACTTGATAGGAGTCCCAGGATTCCTGTGGCACGTGGAAAGGGACCCTTGGTCTCCCGCCTCAGCTGGAGAGGCGTCCCAATTGCCTTGCCAAGCCTCGAGGAGAATCCCGAGTTGTGTCTCGCAACTAGGCAAGAGTCCTGACGTGGCTGAACAAACACGTGTGTGGAAGGGCCATCCCCGTCGTAACTCGAGAATATACCCCAGGTTCCCGCCGCAACTCGAGAAAAACCATGAGACTTCCCCCTCGCCGCGAGATGAGGCCCGATTCCCCTGTACTGCGTGCAGAGCAATTCTGTGTTGCACATCACACATGAAAGGAGCCTTGATTTCCTTGATGGCACTCCAGAGAAACCCCAAGAACACTGTTTCAAGGCTAGAGGGATCCTGAGGTCACTGTAGCAACACGAAAGAGCTCCGTGGACCAAAAATCAACTCGAGATGAGAGGTTAGTCCCTGGCTTCGACTCCAGAGGAATACCACCTTACCACAAGCACCTCAAGAGGAGGCTTCTCTCAGCTCTAGGTATGTGAGAGGGACCCTGAGTTTGCGGCCTCAAGTGGAATGGACACCGCGATGCCCTGACTCGAAATAAGCCCGGATATCCCTGCAGTGACTGGAATGCGGGCTCGTCTTGCATCTCCCAAGACGAAAGGGTGTCTGAATCCCCTGTGGAGACCACAGAGAAAGACTTAGTTCCCCATCTCATCGCGACAGGAGGCGTCAAATCCTTTGAAAACTCCAGAGGTACGCGGAGATCAGTGCCTCCAAAGGAGACGATGCCTGACTCCTCGTGAAACTTGATAGGAGTCCCAGGATTCTTGTGGCACGTGGAAAGGGACCCTTGGTCTCCCGCCTCAGCTGGAGAGGCATTCCAATTGCCCTGCCAAGCCTCGAGGAGAATCCCGAGTTGTCCCTCGCAACTAGGCAGGAGTCCTAACGTGGCTGAACAAACACGTGGGTGGAAGGGCCATCCCCGTCGTAACTCGAGAATATACCCCAGGTTCCCGCCGCAACTCGAGAAAAACCATGAGACTTCCCCCTCGATGCGAGATGAGGCCCGATTTCCCTGTACTGCGTGCAGAGCAATTCCGTCTTGCACATCACACATGAAAGGAGCCTTGATTTCCTTGATGGCACTCCAGAGAAACCCCAAGAACACTGTTTCAAGGATAGAGGGATCCTGAGGTCACTGTAGCAACACGAAAGAACTCTGTGGACCAAAAATCAACTCGAAAAGAGAGGTTAGTCCCTGGATTCGTCTCCAGAGGAATACCACCTTACCACAAGCACCTCAAGAGGAGGCTTCTCTCAGCTCGAGGTATGTGAAAGGGACCCTGAGTTTGCAGCCTCAAGTGGAATGGACACTGCGATGCCCTGACTCGAAATAAGGCCGGATATCCCTGCAGTGACTTCAATGCAGGCTCGTCTTGCATCTCCCAGGACGAAAGGATGTCTGAATCCCCTGTGGAAAGCACAGAGAAAGACTTAGTTCCCCACCTCATCGCGACCGATAGCCTCACATCCTTTGAAAACTCCAGAGGTACGCGGAGATCAGTGCCTCCAAAGGAGACGATGCCTGACTCCTCGTGAAACTTGATAGGAGTCCCAGGATTCCTGTGGCACTTGGAAAGGGACACTTGGTCTCCCGCCTCAGCTGGAGAGGCGTCCCAATTGCCCTGCCAAGCCTCGAGGAGAATCCAGAATTGTCCCTCGCAACTAGGCAGGAGTCCTGACGTCGCTGAAGAAACACGTGGGTGGAAGGGCCATCCCCGTCGTAACTCGAGAATATACCCCAGGTTCCCGCCGCAACTCGAGAAAAACCATGAGACTTCCCCCTCGCCGCGAGATGAGGCCCGATTCCCCTGCGCTGCGTGCAGAGCAATTCCGTGTTGCACATCACACATGAAAGGAGCCTTGATTTCCTTGATGGCACTCCAGAGAAACCCCAAGAACACTGTTTCAAGGCTAGAGGGATCCTGAGGTCACTGTAGCAACACGAAAGAGCTCCGTGGGCCAAAAATCAACTCGAGATGAGAGGTTAGTCCCTGGCTTCGACTCCAGAGGAATACCACCTTACCACAAGCACCTCAAGAGGAGGCTTCTCTCAGCTCTAGGTATGTGAGAGGGACCCTGAGTTTGCGGCCTCAAGTGGAATGGACACCGCGATGCCCTGACGCGAAATAAGGCTGGATATCCCTGCAGTGACTTGAATGCAGGCTCGTCTTGCATCTCCCAAGAAGAAAGGATGTCTGAATCCCCTGTGGAGACCACAGAGAAACACCTAGTTCCCCACCTCATCGCGACCGGAGGCCTCACATCCTTTGAAAACTCCAGAGGTACGCGGAGATCAGTGCCTCCAAAGGAGACGATGCCTGACTCCTCGTGAAACTTGATAGGAGTCCCAGGATTCTTGTGGCACGTGGAAAGGGACCCTTGGTCTCCCGCCTCAGCTGGAGAGGCGTTCCAATTCCCCTGCCAATCCTCGAGGAGAATCCCGAGTTGTCCCTCGCAACTAGGCAGGAGTCCTGACGTGGCTGAACAAACACGTGGGTGGAAGGGCCATCCCCGTCGTAACTCGAGAATATACCCCAGGTTCCCGCCGCAACTCGAGAAAAACCATGAGACTTGCCCCTCGATGCGAGATGAGGCCCGATTCCCCTGTACTGCGTGCAGAGCAATTCCGTCCTGCACATCACACATGAAAGGAGCCTTGATTTCCTTGATGGCACTCCAGAGAAACCCCAAGAACACTGTTTCAAGGATAGAGGGATCCTGAGGTCACTGTAGCAACACGAAAGAACTCTGTGGACCAAAAATCAACTCGAAAAGAGTGGTTAGTCCCTGGATTCGTCTCCAGAGGAATACCACCTTACCACAAGCACCTCAAGAGGAGGCTTCTCTCAGCTCTAGGTATGTGAGAGGGACCCTGAGTTTGCGGCCTCAAGTGGAATGGACACCACGATGCCCTGACTCGAAATAAGGCCGGATATCCCTGCAGTGACTTCAATGCAGGCTCGTCTTGCATCTCCCAGGACGAAAGGATGTCTGAATCCCCTGTGGAAAGCACAGAGAAAGACTTAGTTCCCCACCTCATCGCGACCGATAGCGTCACATCCTTTGAAAACTCCAGAGGTACGCGGAGATCAGTGCCTCCAAAGGAGACGATGCCTGACTCCTCGTGAAACTTGATAGGAGTCCCAGGATTCCTGTGGCACTTGGAAAGGGACACTTGGTCTCCCGCCTCAGCTGGAGAGGCGTCCCAATTGCCCTGCCAAGCCTCGAGGAGAATCCAGAGTTGTCCCTCGCAACTAGGCAGGAGTCCTGACGTCGCTGAAGAAACACGTGGGTGGAAGGGCCATCCCCGTCGTAACTCGAGAATATACCCCAGGTTCCCGCCGCAACTCGAGAAAAACCATGAGACTTCCCCCTCGCCGCGAGATGAGGCCCGATTCCCCTGCACTGCGTGCAGAGCAATTCCGTGTTGCACATCACACATGAAAGGAGCCTTGATTTCCTTGATGGCACTCCAGAGAAACCCCAAGAACACTGTTTCAAGGCTAGAGGGATCCTGAGGTCACTGTAGCAACACGAAAGAGCTCCGTGGGCCAAAAATCAACTCGAGATGAGAGGTTAGTCCCTGGCTTCGACTCCAGAGGAATACCACCTTACCACAAGCACCTCAAGAGGAGGCTTCTCTCAGCTCTAGGTATGTGAGAGGGACCCTGAGTTTGCGTCCTCAAGTGGAATGGACACCGCGATGCCCTGACGCGAAATAAGGCTGGATATCCCTGCAGTGACTTCAATGCAGGCTCGTCTTGCATCTCCCAGGACGAAAGGATGTCTGAATCCCCTGTGGAAAGCACAGAGAAAGACTTAGTTCCCCACCTCATCGCGACCGATAGCGTCACATCCTTTGAAAACTCCAGAGGTACGCGGAGATCAGTGCCTCCAAAGGAGACGATGCCTGACTCCTCGTGAAACTTGATAGGAGTCCCAGGATTCCTGTGGCACTTGGAAAGGGACACTTGGTCTCCCGCCTCAGCTTGAGAGGCGTCCCAATTGCCCTGCCAAGCCTCGAGGAGAATCCAGAGTTGTCCCTCGCAACTAGGCAGGAGTCTTGACGTCGCTGAAGAAACACGTGGGTGGAAGGGCCATCCCCGTCGTAACTCGAGAATATACCCCAGGTTCCCGCCGCAACTCGAAAAAAACCATGAGACTTCCCCCTCGCCGCGAGATGAGGCCCGATTCCCCTGTACTGCGTGCAGAGCAATTCCGTGTTGCACATCACACATGAAAGGAGCCTTGATTTCCTTGATGGCACTCCAGAGAAACCCCAAGAACACTGTTTCAAGGCTAGAGGGATCCTGAGGTCACTGTAGCAACACGAAAGAGCTCCGTGGGCCAAAAATCAACTCGAGATGAGAGGTTAGTCCCTGGCTTCGACTCCAGAGGAATACCACCTTACCACAAGCACCTCAAGAGGAGGCTTCTCTCAGCTCTAGGTATGTGAGAGGGACCCTGAGTTTGCATCCTCAAGTGGAATGGACACCGCGATGCCCTGACGCGAAATAAGGCCGGATATCCCTGCAGTGACTTGAATGCAGGCTCGTCTTGCATCTCCCAAGATGAAAGGATGTCTGAATCCCCTGTGGAAACCACAGAGAAAGACCTAGTTCCACACATCATGGCGACCGGAGGCCTCACATCCTTTGAAAACTCCAGAGGTACGCGGAGATCAGTGCCTCCAAAGGAGACGATGCCTGACTGCTCGTGAAACTTGATAGGAGTCCCAGGATTCCTGTGGCACTTGGAAAGGGACACTTGGTCTCCCGTCTCAGCTGGAGAGGCGTCCCAATTGCCTTGCCAAGCCTCGAGGAGAATCCCGAGTTGTGTCTCGCAACTAGGCAGGAGTCCTGACGTCGCTGAAGAAACACGTGGGTGGAAGGGCCATCCCCGTCGTAACTCGAGAATATACCCCAGGTTCCCGCCGCAACTCGAGAAAAACCATGAGACTTCCCCCTCGCCGCGAGATGAGGCCCGATTCCCCTGCACTGCGTGCAGAGCAATTCCGTGTTGCACATTACACATGAAAGGAGCCTTGATTTCCTTGATGGCACTCCAGAGAAACCCCAAGAACACTGTTTCAGGGCTAGAGGGATCCTGAGGTCACTGTAGCAACACGAAAGAGCTCCGTGGACCAAGAATCAACACGAGATGAGAGGTTAGTCCCTGGCTTTGACTCCTGAGGAATACCACCTTACCACAAGCACCTCAAGAGGAGGCTTCTCTCAGCTCTAGGTATGTGAGAGGGATCCTGAGTTTGCGGCCTCAAGTGGAATGGACACCGCGATGCCCTGACTCGAAATAATGCCGAATATCCCTGCAGTGACTTGAATGCAGGCTCGTCTTGCATCTCCCAAGAAGAAAGGATGTCTGAATCCCCTCTGGAGACCACAGAGAAACACCTAGTTCCCCACCTCATCGCGACCGGAGGCCTCACATCCTTTGAAAACTCCAGAGGTACGCGGAGATCAGTGCCTCCAAAGGAGACGATGCCTGACTCCTCGTGAAACTTGATAGGAGTCCCAGGATTCTTGTGGCACGTGGAAAGGGACCCTTGGTCTCCCGCCTCAGCTGGAGAGGCGTTCCAATTGCCCTGCCAAGCCTCGAGGAGAATCCCGAGTTGTCCCTCGCAACTAGGCAGGAGTCCTGACGTGGCTGAACAAACACGTGGGTGGAAGGGCCATCCCCGTCGTAACTCGAGAATATACCCCAGGTTCCCGCCGCAACTCGAGAAAAACCATGAGAATTCACCCTCGCCGCGAGATGAGGCCCGATTCCCCTGTACTGCGTGCAGAGCAATTCCGTCTTGCACATCACACATGAAAGGAGCCTTGATTTCCTTGATGGCACTCCAGAGAAACCCCAAGAACACTGTTTCAAGGATAGAGGGATCCTGAGGTCACTGTAGCAACACGAAAGAACTCTGTGGACCAAAAATCAACTCGAAAAGAGAGGTTAGTCCCTGGATTCGTCTCCAGAGGAATACCACCTTACCACAAGCACCTCAAGAGGAGGCTTCTCTCAGCTCTAGGTATGTGAGAGGGACCCTGAGTTTGCGGTCTCAAGTGGAATGGACACCGCGATGCCCTGACTCGAAATAAGGCCGGATATCCCTGCAGTGACTTCAATGCAGGCTCGTCTTGCATCTCCCAGGACGAAAGGATGTCTGAATCCCCTGTGGAAAGCACAGAGAAAGACCTAGTTCCCCACCTCATCGCGACCGGAGGCCTCACATCCTTTGAAAACTCCAGAGGTACGCGGAGATCAGTGTCTCCAAAGGAGACGATGCCTGACTCCTCGTGAAACTTGATAGGAGACCCAGGATTCCTGTGGCACGTGGAAAGGGACCCTTGGTCTCCCGTCTCAGCTGGAGAGGCGTCCCAATTGCCCTGCAAAGCCTCGAGGAGAATCCCGAGGTGTCCCTCGCAACTAGGCAGGAGTCCTGACGTCGCTGAAGAAACACGTGGGTGGAAGGGCCATCCCCGTCGTAACTCGAGAATATACCACAGGTTCCCGCCGCAACTCGAGAAAAACCATGAGACTTCCCCTTCACCGCGAGATGAGGCCCGATTCCCCTGCACTGCGTGCAGAGCAATTCCGTGTTGCACATCACACTTGAAAGGAGCCTTGATTTCCTTGATGGCACTCCAGAGAAACCCCAAGAACACTGTTTCAAGGCTAGAGGGATCCTGAGGTCACTGTAGCAACACGAAAGAACTCCGTGGGCCAAAAATCAACTCGAGATGAGAGGTTAGTCCCTGGCTTCGACTCCAGAGGAATACCACCTAACCACAAGCACCTCAAGAGGAGGCTTCTCTCAGCTCTAGGTATGTGAGAGGGACCCTGAGTTTGCGGCCTCAAGTGGAATGGACACCGCGATGCCCTGACTCGAAATAAGGCCGAATATCCCTGCAGTGACTTGAATGCAGGCTCGGCTTGCATCTCCCAAGAAGAAAGGATGCCTGAATCCCCTGTGGAGACCACAGAGAAACACCTAGTTCCCCACCTCATCGCGACCGGAGGCCTCACATCCTTTGAAAACTCCAGAGGTACGCGGAGATCAGTGCCTCCAAAGGAGACGATGCCTGACTCCTCGTGAAACTTGATAGGAGTCCCAGGATTCTTGTGGCACGTGGAAAGGGACCCTTGGTCTCCCGCCTCAGCTGGAGAGGCGTCCCAATTGCCTTGCCAAGCCTCGAGGAGAATCCCGAGTTGTGTCTCGCAACTAGGCAGGAGTCCTGACGTGGCTGAACAAACACGTGGGTGGAAGGGCCATCCCCGTCGTAACTCGAGAATATACCCCAGGTTCCCGCCGCAACTCGAGAAAAACCATGAGACTTCCCCCTCGATGCGAGATGAGGCCCGATTCCCCTGTACTGCGTGCAGAGCAATTCCGTCTTGCACATCACACATGAAAGGAGCCTTGATTTCCTTGATGGCACTCCAGAGAAACCCCAAGAACACTGTTTCAAGGCTAGAGGGATCCTGAGGTCACTGTAGCAACACGAAAGAACTCTGTGGACCAAAAATCAACTCGAAAAGAGAGGTTAGTCCCTGGATTCGTCTCCAGGGGAATACCACCTTACCACAAGCACCTCAAGAGGAGGCTTCTCTCAGCTCTAGGTATGTGAGAGGGACCCTGAGTTTGCGGCCTCAAGTGGAATGGACACCGCGATGCCCTGACTCGAAATAAGGCCGGATATCCCTGCAGTGACTTCAATGCAGGCTCGTCTTGCATCTCCCAGGACGAAAGGATGTCTGAATCCCCTGTGGAAAGCACAGAGAAAGACTTAGTTCCCCACCTCATCGCGACCGATTGCCTCACATCCTTTGAAAACTCCAGAGGTACGCGGAGATCAGTGCCTCCAAAGGAGACGATGCCTGACTCCTCGTGAAACTTGATAGGAGTCCCAGGATTCCTGTGGCACTTGGAAAAGGACACTTGGTCTCCCGCCTCAGCTGGAGTGGCGTCCCAATTGCCCTGCCAAGCCTCGAGGAGAATCCAGAGTTGTCCCTCGCAACTAGGCAGGAGTCCTGACGTCGCTGAAGAAACACGTGGGTGGAAGGGCCATCCCCGTCGTAACTCGAGAATATACCCCAGGTTCCCGCCGCAACTCGAGAAAAGCCATGAGACTTCCCCCTCGCCGCGAGATGAGGCCCGATTCCCCTGCACTGCGTGCAGAGCAATTCCGTGTTGCACATCACACATGAAAGGAGCCTTGATTTCCTTGATGGCACTCCAGAGAAACCCCAAGAACACTGTTTCAAGGCTAGAGGGATCCTGAGGTCACTGTAGCAACACGAAAGAGCTCCGTGGACCAAAAATCAACTCGAGATGAGAGGTTAGTCCCTGGCTTCGACTCCAGAGGAATACCACCTTACCACAAGCACCTCAAGAGGAGGCTTCTCTCAGCTCTAGGTATGTGAGAGGGACCCTGAGTTTGCGGCCTCAAGTGGAATGGACACCGCGATGCCCTGACGCAAAATAAGCCTGGATATCCCTGCAGTGACTTGAATGCAGGCTCGTCTTGCATCTCCCAAGATGAAAGGATGTCTGAATCCCCTGTGGAGACCACAGAGAAAGACCTAGTTCCCCACCTCATCGCGACCGGAGGCCTCACATCCTTTGAAAACTCCAGAGGTACGTGGAGATCAGTGCCTCCAAAGGAGACGATGCCTGACTCCTCGTGAAACTTGATAGGAGTCCCAGGATTCCTGTGGCACGTGGAAAGGGACCCTTGGTCTCCCGCCTCAGCTGGAGAGGCGTCCCAATTGCCTTGCCAAGCCTCGAGGAGAATCCCGAGTTGTGTCTCGCAACTAGGCAAGAGTCCTGACGTGGCTGAACAAACACGTGTGTGGAAGGGCCATCCCCGTCGTAACTCGAGAATATACCCCAGGTTCCCGCCGCAACTCGAGAAAAACCATGAGACTTCCCCCTCGCCGCGAGATGAGGCCCGATTCCCCTGTACTGCGTGCAGAGCAATTCTGTGTTGCACATCACACATGAAAGGAGCCTTGATTTCCTTGATGGCACTCCAGAGTAACCCCAAGAACACTGTTTCAAGGCTAGAGGGATCCTGAGGTCACTGTAGCAACACGAAAGAGCTCCGTGGACCAAAAATCAACTCGAGATGAGAGGTTAGTCCCTGGCTTCGACTCCAGAGGAATACCACCTTACCACAAGCACCTCAAGAGGAGGCTTCTCTCAGCTCTAGGTATGTGAGAGGGACCCTGAGTTTGCGGCCTCAAGTGGAATGGACACCGCGATGCCCTGACTCGAAATAAGCCCGGATATCCCTGCAGTGACTGGAATGCGGGCTCGTCTTGCATCTCCCAAGACGAAAGGGTGTCTGAATCCCCTGTGGAGACCACAGAGAAAGACCTAGTTCCCCACCTCATCGCGACAGGAGGCGTCAAATCCTTTGAAAACTCCAGAGGTATGCGGAGATCAGTGCCACCAAAGGAGACGATGCCTGACTCCTCGTGAAACTTGATAGGAGACCCAGGATTCCTGTGGCACGTGGAAAGGGACCCGTGGTCTCCCGTCTCAGCTGGAGAGGCGTCCCAATTGCTCTGCAAAGCCTCGAGGAGAATCCAGAGTTGTCCCTCGCAACTAGGCAGGAGTCCTGACATGGCTGAACACACACGTGTGTGGAAGGGCCATCCCCGTCGTAACTCGAAAATATACCCCAGGTTCCCGCCGCAACTCGAGAAAAACCATGAGACTTCCCCCTCGCCGCGAGATGAGGCCCGATTCCCCTGCACTGCGTGCAGAGCAATTCCGTGTTGCACATCACACATGAAAGGAGCCTTGATTTCCTTGATGGCACTCCAGAGAAACCCCAAGAACACTGTTTCAAGGCTAGAGGGATCCTGAGGTCACTGTAGCAACACGAAAGAACTCTGTGGACGAAACATCAACTCGAAAAGAGAGGTTAGTCCCTGGATTCGTCTCCACAGGAATACCACCTTACCACAAGCACCTCAAGAGGAGGCTTCTCTCAGCTCTAGGTATGTGAAAGGGACCCTGAGTTTGCGGCCTCAAGTGGAATGGACACTGCGATGCCCTGACTCGAAATAAGGCCGGATATCCCTGCAGTGACTTCAATGCAGGCTCGTCTTGCATCTCCCAGGACGAAAGGATGTCTGAATCCCCTGTGGAAAGCACAGAGAAAGACTTAGTTCCCCACCTCATCGCGACGGATAGCCTCACATCCTTCGAAAACTCCAGAGGTACGCGGAGATCAGTGCCTCCAAAGGAGATGATGCCTGACTCCTCGTGAATCTTGATAGGAGTCCCAGGATTCCTGTGGCACTTGGAAAGGGACACTTGGTCTCCCGCCTCAGCTGGAGAGGCGTCCCAATTGCCCTGACAAGCCTCGAGGAGAATCCAGAGTTGTCCCTCGCAACTAGGCAGGAGTCCTGACGTCGCTGAAGAAACACGTGGGTGGAAGGGCCATCCCCGTCGTAACTCGAGAATATACCCCAGGTTCCCGCCGCAACTCGAGAAAAACCATGAGACTTCCCCCTCGCCGCGAGATGAGGCCCGATTCCCCTGCACTGCGTGCAGAGCAATTCCGTGTTGCACATCACACATGAAAGGAGCCTTGATTTCCTTGATGGCACTCCAGAGAAACCCCAAGAACACTGTTTCAAGGCTAGAGGGATCCTGAGGTCACTGTAGCAACACGAAAGAGCTCCGTGGGCCAAAAATCAACTCGAGATGAGAGGTTAGTCCTTGGCTTCGACTCCAGAGGAATACCACCTTACCACAAGCACCTCAAGAGGAGGCTTCTCTCAGCTCTAGGTATGTGAGAGGGACCCTGAGTTTGCGGCCTCAAGTGGAATGGAAACCGCGATGCCCTGACGCGAAATAAGGCTGGATATCCCTGCAGTGACTTGAATGCAGGCTCGTCTTGCATCTCCCAGGAAGAAAGGATGTCTGAATCCCTGTGGAGACCACAGAGCAAGACCTAGTTCCCGACCTCATCGAGACCGGAGGCCTCACATCCTTTGAAAACTCCAGAGGTACGCGGAAATCAGTGCCTCCAAAGGAGACGATGCCTGACTCCTCGTGAAACTTGATAGGAGTCCCAGGATTCTTGTGGCACGTGGAAAGGGACCCTTGGTCTCCGGCCTCAGCTGGAGAGGCGTTCCAATTGCCCTGCCAATCCTCGAGGAGAATCCCGAGTTGTCCCTCGCAACTAGGCAGGAGTCCTGACGTGGCTGAACAAACACGTGGGTGGAAGGGCCATCCCCGTCGTAATTCGAGAATATACCCCAGGTTCCCGCCGCAACTCGAGAAAAACCATGAGACTTGCCCCTCGATGCGAGATGAGGCCCGATTCCCCTGTACTGCGTGCAGAGCAATTCCGTCTTGCACATCACACATGAAAGGAGCCTTGATTTCCTTGATGGCACTCCAGAGAAACCCCAAGAACACTGTTTCAAGGATAGAGGGATCCTGAGGTCACTGTAGCAACACGAAAGAACTCTGTGGACCAAAAATCAACTCGAAAAGAGAGGTTAGTCCCTGGATTCGTCTCCAGAGGAATACCACCTTACCACAAGCACCTCAAGAGGAGGCTTCTCTCAGCTCTAGGTATGTGAGAGGGACCCTGAGTTTGCGGCCTCAAGTGGAATGGACACCGCGATGCCCTGACTCGAAATAAGGCCGGATATCCCTGCAGTGACTTCAATGCAGGCTCGTCTTGCATCTCCCAGGACGAAAGGATGTCTGAATCCCCTGTGGAAAGCACAGAGAAAGACTTAGTTCCCCACCTCATCGCGACCGATAGCGTCACATCCTTTGAAAACTCCAGAGGTACGCGGAGATCAGTGCCTCCAAAGGAGACGATGCCTGACTCCTCGTGAAACTTGATAGGAGTCCCAGGATTCCTGTGGCACTTGGAAAGGGACACTTGGTCTCCCGCCTCAGCTGGAGAGGCGTCCCAATTGCCCTGCCAAGCCTCGAGGAGAATCCAGAGTTGTCCCTCGCAACTAGGCAGGAGTCCTGACGTCGCTGAAGAAACACGTGGGTGGAAGGGCCATCCCCGTCGTAACTCGAGAATATACCCCAGGTTCCCGCCGCAACTCGAGAAAAACCATGAGACTTCCCCCTCGCCGCGAGATGAGGCCCGATTCCCCTGCACTGCGTGCAGAGCAATTCCGTGTTGCACATCACACATGAAAGGAGCCTTGATTTCCTTGATGGCACTCCAGAGAAACCCCAAGAACACTGTTTCAAGGCTAGAGGGATCCTGAGGTCACTGTAGCAACACGAAAGAGCTCCGTGGGCCAAAAATCAACTCGAGATGAGAGGTTAGTCCCTGGCTTCGACTCCAGAGGAATACCACCTTACCACAAGCACCTCAAGAGGAGGCTTCTCTCAGCTCTAGGTATGTGAGAGGGACCCTGAGTTTGCGGCCTCAAGTGGAATGGACACCGCGATGCCCTGACGCGAAATAAGGCTGGATATCCCTGCAGTGACTTGAATGCAGGCTCGTCTTGCATCTCCCAAGATGAAAGGATGTCTGAATCCCCTGTGGAGACCACAGAGAAAGACCTAGTTCCCCACCTCATCGCGACCGGAGGCCTCACATCCTTTGAAAACTCCAGAGGTACGCGGAGATCAGTGCTTCCAAAGGAGACGATGCCTGACTCCTCGTGAAACTTGATAGGAGTCCCAGGATTCCTGTGGCACGTGGAAAGGGACCCTTGGTCTCCCGCCTCAGCTGGAGAGGCGTCCCAATTGCCTTGCAAGCCTCGAGGAGAATCCCGAGTTGTGTCTCGCAACTAGGCAAGAGTCCTGACGTGGCTGAAAAAACACGTGTGTGGAAGGGCCATCCCCGTCGTAACTCGAGAATATACCCCAGGTTCCCGCCGCAACTCGAGAAAAACCATGAGACTTCCCCCTCGCCGCGAGATGAGGCCCGATTCCCCTGCACTGCGTGCAGAGCAATTCTGTGTTGCACATCACACATGAAAGGAGCCTTGATTTCCTTCATGGCACTCCAGAGAAACCCCAAGAACACTGTTTCAAGGCTAGAGGAATCCTGAGGTCACTGTAGCAACACGAAAGAGCTCCGTGGACCAAAAATCAACACGAGATGAGAGGTTAGTCCCTGGCTTCGACTCCAGAGGAATACCACCTTACCACAAGCACCTCAAGAGGAGGCTTCTCTCAGCTCTAGGTATGTGAGAGGGACCCTGAGTTTGCGGCCTCAAGTGGAATGGACACCGCGATGCCCTGACTAGAAATAAGGCCGGATATCCCTGCAGTGACTGGAATGCAGGCTCGTCTTGCATCTCCCAAGACGAAAGGGTGTCTGAATCCCCTGTGGAGACCACAGAGAAACACCTAGTTCCCCACCTCATCGCGACAGGAGGCCTCAAATCCTTTGAAAACTCCAGAGGTATGCGGAGATCAGTGCCTCCAAAGGAGACGATGCCTGACTCCTCGTTAAACTTGATAGGAGTCCCAGGATTCCTGTGGCACGTGGAAAGGGACCCTTGGTCTCCCGTCTCAGCTGGAGAGGCGTCCCAATTGCCCTGCCAAGCCTCGAGGAGAATCCCGAGTTGTACCTCACAACTAGGCAGGAGTCCTGACATGGCTGAACACACACGTGTGTGGAAGGGCCATCCCCGTCGTAACTCGAGAATATACCCCAGGTTCCCGCCGCAACTCGAGAAAAACCATGAGACTTCCCCCTCGCCGCGAGATGAGGCCCGATTCCCCTGCACTGCGTGCAGAGCAATTCCGTGTTGCACATCACACATGAAAGGAGCCTTGATTTCCTTGATGGCACTCCAGAGAAACCCCAAGAACACTGTTTCAAGGCTAGAGGGATCCTGAGGTCACTGTAGCAACACGAAAGAGCTCCGTGGACCAAGAATCAACACGAGATGAGAGGTTAGTCCCTGGCTTCGACTCCTGAGGAATACCACCTTACCACAAGCACCTCAAGAGGAGGCTTCTCTCAGCTCTAGGTATGTGAGAGGGATCCTGAGATTGCGGCCTCAAGTGGAATGGACACCGTGATGCCCTGACTCGAAATAAGGCCGAATATCCCTGCAGTGACTTGAATGCAGGCTCGTCTTGCATCTCCCAAGAAGAATGGATGTCTGAATCCCCTGTGGAGACCACAGAGAAACACCTAGTTCCCCACCTCATCGCGACCGGAGGCCTCACATCCTTTGAAAACTCCAGAGGTACGCGGAGATCAGTGCCTCCAAAGGAGACGATGCCTGACTCATCGTGAAACTTGATAGGAGTCCCTGGATTCCTGTGGCACGTGGAAAGGGACCCTTGGTCTCCCGTCTCAGCTGGAGAGGCGTCCCAATTGCCTTGCCAAGCCTCGAGGAGAATCCCGAGTTGTGTCTCGCAACTAGGCAAGAGTCCTGACGTGGCTGAACAAACACGTGTGTGGAAGGGCCATCCCCGTCGTAACTCGAGAATATACCCCAGGTTCCCGCCGCAACTCGTGAAAAACCATGAGACTTCCCCCTCGCCGCGAGATGAGGCCCGATTCCCCTGCACTGCGTGCAGAGTAATTCTGTGTTGCACATCACACATGAAAGGAGCCTTAATTTCCTTCATGGCAATCCAGAGAAACCCCAAGAACACTGTTTCAAGGATAGAGGGATCCTGAGGTGACTGTAGCAACACGAAAGAGCTCCGTGGACCAAAAATCAACTCGAGATGAGAGGTTAGTCCCTGGCTTCGACTCCTGAGGAATACCACCTTACCACAAGCACCTCAAGAGGAGGCTTCTCTCAGCTCTAAGTATGTGAGAGGGATCCTGAGATTGCGGCCTCAAGTGGAATGGACACCGCGATGCCCTGACTCGAAATAAGGCCGAATGTCCCTGCAGTGACTTGAATGCAGGCTCGTCTTGCATCTCCCAAGAAGAATGGATGTCTGAATCCCCTGTGGAGACCACAGAGAAACACCTAGTTCCCCACCTCATCGCGACCGGAGGCCTCACATCCTTTGAAAACTCCAGAGGTACGCGGAGATCAGTGCCTCCAAAGGAGACGATGCCTGAGTCCTCGTGAAACTTGATAGGAGTCCCAGGATTCTTGTGGCACGTGGAAAGGGACACTTGGTCTCCCGACTCAGCTGGAGAGGCGTTCCAATTGCCCTGCCAAGCCTCGAGGAGAATCCCGAGTTGTCCCTCGCAACTAGGCAGGAGTCCTGACGTGGCTGAACAAACACGTGGGTGGAAGGGCCATCCCCGTCGTAACTCGAGAATATACCCCAGGTTCCCGCCGCAACTCGAGAAAAACCATGAGACTTCCCCCTCGATGCGAGATGAGGCCCGATTCCCCTGTACTGCGTGCAGAGCAATTCCGTGTTGCACATCACACATGAAAGGAGCCTTGATTTCCTTGATGGCACTCCAGAGAAACCCCAAGAACACTGTTTCAAGGATAGAGGGATCCTGAGGTCACTGTAGCAACATGAAAGAACGCTGTGGACCAAAAATCAACTCGAAAAGAGAGGTTAGTCCCTGGATTCGTCTCCAGAGGAATACCACCTTACCACAAGCACCTCAAGAGGAGGCTTCTCTCAGCTCTAGGTATGTGAGAGGGACCCTGAGTTTGCGGCCTCAAGTGGAATGGACACCGCGATGCCCTGACTCGAAATAAGGCCGGATATCCCTGCAGTGACTTCAATGCAGGCTCGTCTTGCATCTCCCAGGACGAAAGGATGTCTGAATCCCCTGTGGAAAGCACAGAGAAAGACTTAGTTCCCCACCTCATCGCGACCGATAGCCTCACATCCTTTGAAAACTCCAGAGGTACGCGGAGATCAGTGCCTCCAAAGGAGACGATGCCTGACTCCTCGTGAAACTTGATAGGAGTCCCAGGATTCCTGTGGCACTTGGAAACGGACACTTGGTCTCCCGCCTCAGCTGGAGAGGCGTCCCAATTGCCCTGCCAAGCCTCGAGGAGAATCCAGAGTTGTCCCTCGCAACTAGGCAGGAGTCCTGACGTCGCTGAAGAAACACGTGGGTGGAAGGGCCATCCCCGTCGTAACTCGAGAATATACCCCAGGTTCCCGCCGCAACTCGAGAAAAACCATGAGACTTCCCCCTCGCCGCGAGATGAGGCCCGGTTCCCCTGCACTGCGTGCAGAGCAATTCCGTGTTGCACATCACACATGAAAGGAGCCTTGATTTCCTTGATGGCACTCCAGAGAAACCCCAAGAACACTCTTTCAAGGCTAGAGGGATCCTGAGGTCACTGTAGCAACACAAAAGAGCTCCGTGGACCAAGAATCAAGACGAGATGAGAGGTTAGTCCCTGGCTTTGACTCCTGAGGAATACCACCTTACCACAAGCACCTCAAGAGGAGGCTTCTCTCAGCTCTAGGTATGTGAGAGGGATCCTGAGTTTGCGGCCTCAAGTGGAATGGACACCGCGATGCCCTGACTCGAAATAAGGCCGGATATCCCTGCAGTGACTTGAATGCAGGCTCGTCTTGCATCTCCCAGGACGAAAGGATGTCTGAATCCCCTGTGGAAAGCACAGAGAAAGACTTAGTTCCCCACCTCATCGCGACCGATAGCCTCACATCCTTTGAAAACTCCAGAGGTACGCGGAGATCAGTGCCTCCAAAGGAGACGATGCCTGACTCCTCGTGAAACTTGATAGGAGTCCCAGGATTCCTGTGGCACTTGGAAAGGGACACTTGGTCTCCCGCCTCAGCTGGAGAGGCGTCCCAATTGCCCTGCCAAGCCTCGAGGAGAATCCAGAGTTGTCCCTCGCAACTAGGCAGGAGTCCTGACGTCGCTGAAGAAACACGTGGGTGGAAGGGCCATCCCCGTCGTAACTCGAGAATATACCCCAGGTTCCCGCCGCAACTCGAGAAAAACCATGAGACTTCCCCCTCGCCGCGAGATGAGGCCCGGTTCCCCTGCACTGGGTGCAGAGCAATTCCGTGTTGCACATCACACATGAAAGGAGCCTTGATTTCCTTGATGGCACTCCAGAGAAACCCCAAGAACACTGTTTCAAGGCTAGAGGGAACCTGAGGTCACTGTAGCAACACGAAAGAGCTCCGTGGGCCAAAAATCAACTCGAGATGAGAGGTTAGTCCCTGGCTTCGACTCCAGAGGAATACCACCTTACCACAAGCACCTCAAGAGGAGGCTTCTCTCAGCTCTAGGTATGTGAGAGGGACCCTGAGTTTGCGGCCTCAAGTGGAATGGACACCGCGATGCCCTGACGCGAAATAAGGCTGGATATCCCTGCAGTGACTTGAATGCAGGCTCGTCTTGCATCTCCCAAGATGAAAGGATGTCTGAATCCCCTGTGTAGACCACAGAAAAACACCTAGTTCCCTACCTCATCGCGACCGGAGGCCTCACATCCTTTGAAAACTCCAGAGGTACGCGGAGATCAGTGCCTCCAAAGGAGACGATGCCTGACTCCTCGTGAAACTTGATAGGAGTCCCAGGATTCCTGTGGCACGTGGAAAGGGACCCTTGGTCTCCCGCCTCAGCTGGAGAGGCGTCCCAATTGCCTTGCCAAGCCTCGAGGAGAATCCCGAGTTGTGTCTCGCAACTAGGCAAGAGTCCTGACGTGGCTGAAAAAACACGTGTGTGGAAGGGCCATCCCCGTCGTAACTCGAGAATATAGCCCAGGTTCCCGCCGCAACTCGAGAAAAACCATGAGACTTCCCCCTCGCCGTGAGATGAGGCCCGATTCCCCTGCACTGCGTGCAGAGCAATTCTGTGTTGCACATCACACATGAAAGGAGCCTTGATTTCCTTCATGGCACTCCAGAGAAACCCCAAGAACACTGTTTCAAGGCTAGAGGGATCCTGAGGTCACTGTAGCAACACGAAAGAGCTCCGTGGACCAAAAATCAACTCGAGATGAGAGGTTAGTCCCTGGCTTCGACTCCAGAGGAATACCACCTTACCACAAGCACCTCAAGAGGAGGCTTCTCTCAGCTCTAGGTATGTGAGAGGGACCCTGAGTTTGCGGCCTCAAGTGGAATGGACACCGCGATGCCCTGACTCGAAATAAGGCCGGATATCCCTGCAGTGACTGGAATGCAGGCTCATCTTGCATCTCCCAAGACGAAAGGGTGTCTGAATCCCCTGTGGAGACCACAGAGAAAGACCTAGTTCCCCACCTCATCGCGACAGGAGGCCTAAAATCCTTTGAAAACTCCAGAGGTATGCGGAGATCAGTGCCTCCAAAGGAGACGATGCCTGACTCCTCGTGAAACTTGATAGGAGACCCAGGATTCCTGTGGCACGTGGAAAGGGAACCTTGGTCTCCCGTCTCAGCTGGAGAGGCGTCCCAATTGCCCTGCAAAGCCTCGAGGAGAATCCAGAGTTGTCCCTCGCAACTAGGTAGGAGTCCTGACATGGCTGAACACACACGTGTGTGGAAGGGCCATCCCCGTCGTAACTCGAGAATATACCCCAGGTTCCCGCCGCAATTCGAGAAAAACCATGAGACTTCCCCCTCGCCGCGAGATGAGGCCCGATTCCCCTGCACTGCGTGCAGAGCAATTCCGTGTTGCACATCACACATGAAAGGAGCCTTGATTTCCTTGATGGCACTCCAGAGAAACCCCAAGAACACTGTTTCAAGGCTAGAGGGATCCTGAGGTCACTGTAGCAACACGAAAGAGCTCCGTGGACCAAGAATCAACACGAGATGAGAGGTTAGTCCCTGGCTTCGACTCCTGAGGAATACCACCTTACCACAAGCACCTCAAGAGGAGGCTTCTCTCAGCTCTAGGTATGTGAGAGGGATCCTGAGTTTGCGGCCTCAAGTGGAATGGACACAGCGATGCCCTGACTCGAAATAAGGCCGGATATCCCTGCAGTGACTTGAATGCAGGCTCGTCTTGCATCTCCCAAGAAGAAAGGATGTCTGAATCCCCTGTGGAGACCACAGAGAAACACCTAGTTCCCCACCTCATCGCGACCGGAGGCCTCACATCATTTGAAAACTCCAGAGGTACGCGGAGATCAGTGCCTCCAAAGGAGACGATGCCTGACTCCTCGTGAAACTTGATAGGAGTCCCAGGATTCTTGTGGCACGTGGAAAGGGACCCTTGGTCTCCCGCCTCAGCTGGAGAGGCGTTCCAATTGCCCTGCCAAGCCTCGAGGAGAATCCCGAGTTGTCCCTCGCAACTAGGCAGGAGTCCTGACATGACTGAACAAACACGTGGGTGGAAGGGCCATCCCCGTCGTAACTCGAGAATATACCCCAGGTTCCCGCCGCAACTCGAGAAATACCATGAGACTTCCCCCTCGATGCGAGATGAGGCCCGATTCCCCTGTACTGCGTGCAGAGCAATTCCGTGTTACACATCACACATGAAAGGAGCCTTGATTTCCTTGATGGCACTCCAGAGAAACCCCAAGAACACTGTTTCAAGGCTAGAGGGAACCTGAGGTCACTGTAGCAACACGAAAGAACTCTGTGGACCAAAAATCAACTCGAAAAGAGAGGTTAGTCCCTGGATTCGTCTCCAGAGGAATACCACCTTACCACAAGCACCTCAAGAGGAGGCTTCTCTCAGCTTTAGGTATGTGAGAGGGACCCTGAGTTTGCGGCCTCAAGTGGAATGGACACCGCGATGCCCTGACTCGAAATAAGGCCGGATATCCCTGCAGTGACTTCAATGCAGGCTCGTCTTGCATCTCCCAGGACGAAAGGATGTCTGAATCCCCTGTGGAAAGCACAGAGAAAGACTTAGTTCCGCACCTCATCGCGACCGATAGCCTCACATCCTTTGAAAACTCCAGAGGTACGCGGAGATCAGTGCCTCCAAAGGAGACGATGCCTGACTCCTCGTGAAACTTGATAGGAGTCCCAGGATTCCTGTGGCACTTGGAAAGGGACACTTGGTCTCCCGCCTCAGCTGGAGAGGCGTCCCAATTGCCCTGCCAAGCCTCGAGGAGAATCCAGAGTTGTCCCTCGCAACTAGGCAGGAGTCCTGACGTCGCTGAAGAAACACGTGGGTGGAAGGGCCATCCCCGTCGTAACTCGAGAATATACCCCAGGTTCCCGCCGCAACTCGAGAAAAACCATGAGACTTCCCCCTCGCTGCGAGATGAGGCCCGATTCCCCTGCACTGTGTGCAGAGCAATTCCGTGTTGCACATCAAACATGAAAGGAGCCTTGATTTCCTTGATGGCACTCCAGAGAAACCCCAAGAACACTGTTTCAAGGCTAGAGGGATCCTGAGGTCACTGTAGCAACACGAAAGAGCTCCGTGGACCAAAAATCAACTCGAGATGAGAGGTTAGTCCCTGGCTTCGACTCCAGAGGAATACCACCTTACCACAAGCACCTCAAGAGGAGGCTTCTCTCAGCTCTAGGTATGTGAGAGGGACCCTGAGTTTGCGGCCTCAAGTGGAATGGACACCGCGATGCCCTGACGCGAAATAAGGCTGGATATCCCTGCAGTGACTGGAATGCAGGCTCGTCTTGCATCTCCCAAGACGAAAGGATGTCTGAATCCCCTGTGGAGACCACAGAGAAAGACCTAGTTCCCCACCTCATCGCGACAGGAGGCCTCAAATCCTTTGAAAACTCCAGAGGTATGCGGAGATCAGTGCCTCCAAAGGAGACGATGCCTGACTCCTCGTGAAACTTGATAGGAGACCCAGGATTCCTGTGGCACGTGGAAAGGGACCCTTGGTCTCCCGTCTCAGCTGGAGAGGCGTCCCAATTGCCCTGCAAAGCCTCGAGGAGAATCCCGAATTGTCCCTCGCAACTAGGCAGGAGTCCTGACATGGCTGAACACACACGTGTGTGGAAGGGCCATCCCCGTCGTAACTCGAGAATATACCCCAGGTTCCCGCCGCAACTCGAGAAAAACCATGAGACTTCCCCCTCGCCGCGAGATGAGGCCCGATTCCCCTGCACTGCGTGCAGAGCAATTCCGTGTTGCACATCACACATGAAAGGAGCCTTGATTTCCTTGATGGCACTCCAGAGAACCCCCAAGAACACTGTTTCAAGGCTAGAGGGATCCTGAGGTCACTGTAGCAACACGAAAGAGCTCCGTGGACCAAGAATCAACACGAGATGAGAGGTTAGTCCCTGGCTTCGACTCCAGAGGAATACCACCTTACCACAAGCACCTCAAGAGGAGGCTTCTCTCAGCTCTAGGTATGTGAGAGGGACCCTGAGTTTGCGGCCTCAAGTGGAATGGACACCGCGATGCCCTGACTCGAAATAAGGCCGGATATCCCTGCAGTGACTTCAATGCAGGCTCGTCTTGCATCTCCCAAGACGAAAGGATGTCTGAATCCCCTGTGGAGACCACAAAGAAAGACCTAGTTCCCCACCTCATCGCGACCGGAGGCCTCACATCCTTTGAAAACTCCAGAGGTACGCGGAGATCAGTGCCTCCAAAGGAGACGATGCCTGACTCCTCGTGAAAATTGATAGGAGTCCCAGGATTCTTGTGGCACGTGGAAAGGGACCCTTGGTCTCCCGCCTCAGCTGGAGAGGCGTTCCAATTGCCCTGCCAAGCCTCGAGGAGAATCCCGAGTTGTCCCTCGCAACTAGGCAGGAGTCCTGACGTGGCTGAACAAACACGTGGGTGGAAGGGCCATCCCCATCGTAACTCGAGAATATACCCCAGGTTCCCGCCGCAACTCGAGAAAAACCATGAGACTTCCTCCTCGATGCGAGATGAGGCCCGATTCCCCTGTACTGCGTGCAGAGCAATTCCGTCTTGCACATCACACATGAAAGGAGCCTTGATTTCCTTGATGGCACTCCAGAGAAACCCCAAGAACACTGTTTCAAGGCTAGAGGGATCCTGAGGTCACTGTAGCAACACGAAAGAACACTGTGGACCAAAAATCAACTCGAAAAGAGAGGTTAGTCCCTGGATTCGTCTCCAGAGGAATACCACCTTACCACAAGCACCTCAAGAGGAGGCTTCTCTCAGCTCTAGGTATGTGAGAGGGACCCTGAGTTTGCGGCCTCATGTGGAATGGACACCGCGATGCCCTGACGCGAAATAAGGCTGGATATCCCTGCAGTGACTTGAATGCAGGCTCGTCTTGCATCTCCCAAGAAGAAAGGATGTCTGAATCCCCTGTGGAGACCACAGAGAAAGACCTAGTTCCCCATCTCATCGCGACCGGAGGCCTCACATCCTTTGAAAACTCCAGAGGTACGCGGAGATCAGTGCCTCCAAAGGAGACGATGCCTGACTCCTCGTGAAACTTGATAGGAGTCCCCGGATTCCTGTGGCACGTGGAAATGGACCCTTGGTCTCCCGCCTCAGCTGGAGAGGCGTCCCAATTGCCTTGCCAAGCCTCGAGGAGAATCCCGAGTTGTGTCTCCCAACTAGGCAAGAGTCCTGAACTGGCTGAACAAACACGTGTGTGCAAGGGCCATCCCCGTCGTAACTCGAGAATATACCCCAGGTTCCCGCCGCAACTCGAGAAAAACCATGAGACTTCCCCCTCGCCGCGAGATGAGACCCGATTCCCCTGCACTGCGTGCAGAGCAATTCCGTGTTGCACATCACACATGAAAGGAGCCTTGATTTCCTTCATGGCACTCCAGAGAAACCCCAAGAACACTGTTTCAAGGCTAGAGGGATCCTGAGGTCACTGTAGCAACACGAAAGAGCTCCGTGGACCAAAAATCAACTCGAAAAGAGAGGTTAGTCCCTGGATTCGTCTCCAGGGGAATACCACCTTACCACAAGCACCTCAAGAGGAGGCTTCTCTCAGCTCTAGGTATGTGAGAGGGACCCTGAGTTTGCGGCCTCAAGTGGAATGGACACCGCGATGCCCTGACTCGAAATAAGGCCGGATATCCCTGCAGTGACTTCAATGCAGGCTCGTCTTGCATCTCCCAGGACGAAAGGATGTCTGAATCCCCTGTGGAAAGCACAGAGAAAGACTTAGTTCCCCACCTCATCGCGACCGATTGCCTCACATCCTTTGAAAACTCCAGAGGTACGCGGAGATCAGTGCCTCCAAAGGAGACGATGCCTGACTCCTCGTGAAACTTGATAGGAGTCCCAGGATTCCTGTGGCACTTGGAAAAGGACACTTGGTCTCCCGCCTCAGCTGGAGTGGCGTCCCAATTGCCCTGCCAAGCCTCGAGGAGAATCCAGAGTTGTCCCTCGCAACTAGGCAGGAGTCCTGACGTCGCTGAAGAAACACGTGGGTGGAAGGGCCATCCCCGTCGTAACTCGAGAATATACCCCAGGTTCCCGCCGCAACTCGAGAAAAGCCATGAGACTTCCCCCTCGCCGCGAGATGAGGCCCGATTCCCCTGCACTGCGTGCAGAGCAATTCCGTGTTGCACATCACACATGAAAGGAGCCTTGATTTCCTTGATGGCACTCCAGAGAAACCCCAAGAACACTGTTTCAAGGCTAGAGGGATCCTGAGGTCACTGTAGCAACAGGAAAGAGCTCCGTGGGCCAAAAATCAACTCGAGATGAGAGGTTAGTCCCTGGCTTCGACTCCAGAGGAATACCACCTTACCACAAGCACCTCAAGAGGAGGCTTCTCTCAGCTCTAGGTATGTGAGAGGGACCCTGAGTTTGCGGCCTCAAGTGGAATGGACACCGCGATGCCCTGACGCAAAATAAGCCTGGATATCCCTGCAGTGACTTGAATGCAGGCTCGTCTTGCATCTCCCAAGATGAAAGGATGTCTGAATCCCCTGTGGAGACCACAGAGAAAGACCTAGTTCCCCACCTCATCGCGACCGGAGGCCTCACATCCTTTGAAAACTCCAGAGGTACGCGGAGATCAGTGCCTCCAAAGGAGACGATGCCTGACTCCTCGTGAAACTTGATAGGAGTCCCAGGATTCCTGTGGCACGTGGAAAGGGACCCTTGGTCTCCCGCCTCAGCTGGAGAGGCGTCCCAATTGCCTTGCCAAGCCTCGAGGAGAATCCCGAGTTGTGTCTCGCAACTAGGCAAGAGTCCTGACGTGGCTGAACAAACACGTGTGTGGAAGGGCCATCCCCGTCGTAACTCGAGAATATACCCCAGGTTCCCGCCGCAACTCGAGAAAAACCATGAGACTTCCCCCTCGCCGCGAGATGAGGCCCGATTCCCCTGCACTGCGTGCGGAGCAATTCTGTGTTGCACATCACACATGAAAGGAGCCTTGATTTCCTTGATGGCACTCCAGAGAAACACCAAGAACACTCTTTCAAGGCTAGAGGGATCCTGAGGTCACTGTAGCAACACGAAAGAGCTCCGTGGACCAAAAATCAACTCGAGATGAGAGGTTAGTCCCTGGCTTCGACTCCAGAGGAATACCACCTTACCACAAGCACCTCAAGAGGAGGCTTCTCTCAGCTCTAGGTATGTGAGAGGGACCCTGAGTTTGCGGCCTCAAGTGGAATGGACACCGCGATGCCCTGACTCGAAATAAGGCCGGATATCCCTGCAGTGACTGAAATGCAGGCTCGTCTTGCATCTCCCAAGACGAAAGGGTGTCTGAATCCCCTGTGGAGACCACAGAGAAACACCTAGTTCCCCACCTCATCGCGACAGGAGGCCTCAAATCCTTTGAAAACTCCAGAGGTATGCGGAGATCAGTGCCTCCAAAGGAGACGATGCCTGACTCCTCGTGAAACTTGATAGGAGACCCAGGATTCCTGTGGCACGTGGAAAGGGACCCGTGGTCTCCCGTCTCAGCTGGAGAGGCGTCCCAATTGCCCTGCAAAGCCTCGAGGAGAATCCCGAGTTGTCCCTCGCAACTAGGCAGGAGTCCTGACATGGCTGAACACACACGTGTGTGGAAGGGCCATCCCCGTCGTAACTCGAGAATATACCCCAGGTTCCCGCCGCAACTCGAGAAAAACCATGAGACTTCCCCCTCGCCGCGAGATGAGGCCCGATTCCCCTGCACTGCGTGCAGAGCAATTCCGTGTTGCACATCACACATGAAAGGAGCCTTGATTTCCTTGATGGCACTTCAGAGAAACCCCAAGAACATTGTTTCAAGGCTAGAGGGATCCTGAGGTCACTGTAGCAACACGAAAGAGCTCCGTGGACCAAGAATCAACACGAGATGAGAGGTTAGTCCCTGGCTTTGACTCCTGAGGAATACCACTTTACCACAAGCACCTCAAGAGGAGGCTTCTCTCAGCTCTAGGTATGTGAGAGGGATCCTGAGTTTGCGGCCTCAAGTGGAATGGACACCGCGATGCCCTGACTCGAAATAAGGCCGAATATCCCTGCAGTGACTTGAATGCAAGCTCGTTTTGCATCTCCCAAGAAGAAAGGATGTCTGAATCCCCTGTGGAGACCACAGAGGAACACCTAGTTCCCCACCTCATGGCGACCGGAGGCCTCACATCCTTTGAAAACTCCAGAGGTACGCGGAGATCAGTGCCTCCAAAGGAGACGATGCCTGACTCCTCGTGAAACTTGATAGGAGGCCCAGGATTCCTGTGGCACGTGGAAAGGGACCCTTGGTCTCCCGTCTCAGCTGGAGAGGCGTCCCAATTGCCCTGCAAAGCCTCGAGGAGAATCCCGAGTTGTCCATCGCAACTAGGCAGGAGTCCTGACATGGCTGAACACACACGTGTGTGGAAGGGCCATCCCCGTCGTAACTCGAGAATATACCCCAGGTTCCCGCCGCAACTCGAGAAAAAACATGAGACTTCCCCCTCGCCGCGAGATGAGGCCCGATTCCCCTGTACTGCGTGCAGAGCAATTCCGTGTTGCACATCACACATGAAAGGAGCCTTGATTTCCTTGATGGCACTCCAGAGAAACCCCAAGAACACTGTTTCAAGGATAGAGGGATCCTGAGGTCACTGTAGCAACACGAAAGAACTCTGTGGACCAAAAATCAACTCGAAAAGAGAGGTTAGTCCCTGGATTCGTCTCCAGAGGAATACCACCTTACCACAAGCACCTCAAGAGGAGGCTTCTCTCAGCTCTAGGTATGTGAGAGGGACCCTGAGTTTGCGGCCTCAAGTGGAATGGACACCGCGATGCCCTGACTCGAAATAAGGCCGGATATCCCTGCAGTGACTGGAATGCAGGCTCGTCTTGCATCTCCCAAGACGAAAGGGAGTCTGAATCCCCTGTGGAGACCACAGAGAAAGACCTAGTTCCCCACCTCATCGCGACCGATAGCCTCACATCCTTTGAATACTCCAGGGGTATGCGGAGATCAGTGCCTCCAAAGGAGACGATGCCTGACTCCTCGTGAAACTATATAGGAGACCCAGGATTCCTGTGGCACGTGGAAAGGGACCCTTGGTCTCCCGTCTCAGCTGGAGAGGCGTCCCAATTGCCCTGCCAAGCCTCGAGGAGAATCCAGAGTTGTCCCTCGCAACTAGGCAGGAGTCCTGACGTCGCTGAAGAAACACGTGTGTGGAAGGGCCATCCCCGTCGTAACTCGAGAATATACCCCAGGTTCCCGCCGCAACTCGAGAAAAACCATGAGACTTCCCCCTCGCCGCGAGATGAGGCCCGATTCCCCTGCACTGCGTGCAGAGCAATTCCGTGTTGCACATCACACATGAAAGGAGCCTTGATTTCCTTCATGGCACTCCAGAGAAACCCTAAGAACACTGTTTCAAGGCTAGAGGGATCCTGAGGTCACTGTAGCAACACGAAAGAGCTCCGTGGACCAAGAATCAACACGAGATGAGAGGTTAGTCCCTGGCTTCGACTCCTGAGGAATACCACCTTACCACAAGCACCTCAAGAGGAGGCTTCTCTCAGCTCTAGGTATGTGAGAGGGATCCTGAGTTTGCGGCCTCAAGTGGAATGGACACCGCGATGCCCTGACTCGAAATAAGGCCGGATATCCCTGCAGTGACTTCAATGCAGGCTCGTCTTGCATCTCCCAGGACGAAAGGATGTCTGAATCCCCTGTGGAAAGCACAGAGAAAGACTTAGTTCCCCACCCCATCGCGACCGATAGCCTCACATCCTTTGAAAACTCCAGAGGTACGCGGAGATCAGTGCCTCCAAAGGAGACGATGCCTGACTCCTCGTGAAACTTGATAGGAGTCCCAGGATTCCTGTGGCACTTGGAAAGGGACACTTGGTCTCCCGCCTCAGCTGGAGAGGCGTCCCAATTGCCCTGCCAAGCCTCGAGGAGAATCCAGAGTTGTCCCTCGCAACTAGGCAGGAGTCCTGACGTCGCTGAAGAAACACGTGGGTGGAAGGGCCATCCCCGTCGTAACTCGAGAATATACCCCAGGTTCCCGCCGCAACTCGAGAAAAACCATGAGACTTCCCCCTCGCTGCGAGATGAGGCCCGATTCCCCTGCACTGTGTGCAGAGCAATTCCGTGTTGCACATCACACATGAAAGGAGCCTTGATTTCCTTGATGGCACTCCAGAGAAACCCCAAGAACACTGTTTCAAGGCTAGAGGGATCCTGAGGTCACTGTAGCAACACGAAAGAGCTCCGTGGACCAAAAATCAACTCGAGATGAGAGGTTAGTCCCTGGCTTCGACTCCAGAGGAATACCACCTTACCACAAGCACCTCAAGAGGAGGCTTCTCTCAGCTCTAGGTATGTGAGAGGGACCCTGAGTTTGCGGCCTCAAGTGGAATGGACACCGCGATGCCCTGACTCGAAATAAGGCCGGATATCCCTGCAGTGACTGGAATGCAGGCTCGTCTTGCATCTCCCAAGACGAAAGGGAGTCTGAATCCCCTGTGGAGACCACAGAGAAAGACCTAGTTCCCCACCTCATCGCGACCGATAGCCTCACATCCTTTGAATACTCCAGAGGTATGCGGAGATCAGTGTCTCCAAAGGAGACGATGCCTGACTCCTCGTGAAACTTGATAGGAGACCCAGGATTCCTGTGGCACGTGGAAAGGGACCCTTGGTCTCCCGTCTCAGCTGGAGAGGCGTCCCAATTGCCTTTCCAAGCCTCGAGGAGAATCCCGAGTTGTGTCTCGCAACTAGGCAAGAGTCCTGACGTGGCTGAACAAACACGTGTGTGGAAGGGCCATCCCCGTCGTAACTCGAGAATATACCCCAGGTTCCCGCCGCAACTCGAGAAAAACCATGAGACTTCCCCCTCGCCGCGAGATGAGGCCCGATTCCCCTGCACTGCGTGCAGAGCAATTCTGTGTTGCACATCACACATGAAAGGAGCCTTGATTTCCTTCATGGCACTCCAGAGAAACCCCAAGAACACTATTTCAAGGCTAGAGGGATCCTGAGGTCACTGTAGCAACACGAAAGAGCTCCGTGGACCAAAAATCAACTCGAGATGAGAGGTTAGTCCCTGGCTTCGACTCCAGAGGAATACCACCTTACCACAAGCACCTCAAGAGGAGGCTTCTCTCAGCTCTAGGTATGTGAGAGGGACCCTGAGTTTGCGGCCTCAAGTGGAATGGACACCGCGATGCCCTGACTCGAAATAAGGCCGGATATCCCTGCAGTGACTGGAATGCAGGCTCGTCTTGCATCTCCCAAGAAGAAAGGGTGTCTGAATCCCCTGTGGAGACCACAGAGAAAGACCTAGTTCCCCACCTCATCGCGACAGGAGGCCTCAAATCCTTTGAAAACTCCAGAGGTATGCGAAGATCACTGCCTCCAAAGGAGACGATGCCTGACTCCTCGTGAAACTTGATAGGAGACCCAGGATTCCTGTGGCACGTGGAAAGGGACCCTTGGTCTCCCGTCTCAGCTGGAGAGGCGTCCCAATTGCCCTGCAAAGCCTCGAGGAGAATCCCGAGTTGTCCATCGCAACTAGGCAGGAGTCCTGACATGGCTGAACACACACGTGTGTGGAAGGGCCATCCCCGTCGTAACTCGAGAATATACCCCAGGTTCCCGCCGCAACTCGAGAAAAACCATGAGACTTCCCCCTCGCCGCGAGATGAGGCCCGATTCCCCTGTACTGCATGCAGAGCAATTCCGTGTTGCACATCACACATGAAAGGAGCCTTGATTTCCTTGATGGCACTCCAGAGAAACCCCAAGAACACTGTTTCAAGGATAGAGGGATCCTGAGGTCACTGTAGCAACACGAAAGAACTCTGTGGACCAAAAATCAACTCGAAAAGAGAGGTTAGTCCCTGGATTCGTCTCCAGAGGAATACCACCTTACCACAAGCACCTCAAGAGGAGGCTTCTCTCAGCTCTAGGTATGTGAGAGGGACCCTGAGTTTGCGGCCTCAAGTGGAATGGACACCGCGATGCCCTGACTCGAAATAAGGCCGGATATCCCTGCAGTGACTGGAATGCAGGCTCGTCTTGCATCTCCCAAGACGAAAGGGAGTCTGAATCCCCTGTGGAGACCACAGAGAAAGACCTAGTTCCCCACCTCATCGCGACCGATAGCCTCACATCCTTTGAATACTCCAGAGGTATGCGGAGATCAGTGCCTCCAAAGGAGACGATGCCTGACTCCTCGTGAAACTTGATAGGAGACCCAGGATTCCTGTGGCACGTGGAAAGGGACCCTTGGTCTCCCGTCTCAGCTGGAGAGGCGTCCCAATTGCCCTGCCAAGCCTCGAGGAGAATCCAGAGTTGTCCCTCGCAACTAGGCAGGAGTCCTGACGTCGCTGAAGAAACACGTGTGTGGAAGGGCCATCCCCGTCGTAACTCGAGAATATACCCCAGGTTCCCGCCGCAACTCGAGAAAAACCATGAGACTTCCCCCTCGCCGCGAGATGAGGCCCGATTCCCCTGCACTGCGTGCAGAGCAATTCCGTGTTGCACATCACACATGAAAGGAGCCTTGATTTCCTTCATGGCACTCCAGAGAAACCCTAAGAACACTGTTTCAAGGCTAGAGGGATCCTGAGGTCACTGTAGCAACACGAAAGAGCTCCGTGGACCAAGAATCAACACGAGATGAGAGGTTAGTCCCTGGCTTCGACTCCTGAGGAATACCACCTTACCACAAGCACCTCAAGAGGAGGCTTCTCTCAGCTCTAGGTATGTGAGAGGGATCCTGAGTTTGCGGCCTCAAGTGGAATGGACACCGTGATGCCCTGACTCGAAATAAGGCCGGATATCCCTGCAGTGACTGGAATGCAGGCTGGTCTTGCATCTCCCAAGAAGAAAGGATGTCTGAATCCCCTGTGGAGACGACAGAGAAACACCTAGTTCCCCACCTCATCGCGACCGGAGGCCTCACATCCTTTGAAAACTCCAGAGGTACGCGGAGATCAGTGCCTCCAAAGGAGACGATGCCTGACTCCTCATGAAACTTGATAGGAGTCCCAGGATTCCTGTGGCACGTGGAAAGGGACCCTTGGTCTCCCGCCTCAGCTGGAGAGGCGTTCCAATTGCCTTTCCAAGCCTCGAGGAGAATCCCGAGTTGTGTCTCGCAACTAGGCAAGAGTCCTGAACTGGCTGAACAAACACGTGTGTGGAAGGGCCATCCCCGTCGTAACTCGAGAATATACCCCAGGTTCCCGCCGCAACTCGAGAAAAACCATGAGACTTCCCCCTCGCCGCGAGATGAGGCCCGATTCCCCTGCACTGCGTGCGGAGCAATTCTGTGTTGCACATCACACATGAAAGGAGCCTTGATTTCCTTCATGGCACTCCAGAGAAACCCCAAGAACATTGTTTCAAGGCTAGAGGGATCCTGAGGTCACTGTAGCAACACGAAAGAGCTCCGTGGACCAAAAATCAACTCGAGATGAGAGGTTAGTCCCTGGCTTCGACTCCAGAGGAATACCACCTTACCACAAGCACCTCAAGAGGAGGCTTCTCTCAGCTCTAGGTATGTGAGAGGGACCCTGAGTTTGCGGCCTCAAGTGGAATGGACCCCGCGATGCCCTGACTCGAAATAAGGCCGGATATCCCTGCAGTGACTGGAATGCAGGCTCGTCTTGCATCTCCCAAGACGAAAGGGTGTCTGAATCCCCTCTGGAGACCACAGAGAAAGACCTAGTTCCCCACCTCATCGCGACAGGAGGCCTCAAATCCTTTGAAAACTCCAGAGGTATGCGGAGATCACTGCCTCCAAAGGAGACGATGCCTGACTCCTCGTGAAACTTGATAGGAGACCGAGGATTCCTGTGGCACGTGGAAAGGGACCCTTGGTCTCCCGTCTCAGCTGGGGAGGCGTCCCAATTGCCCTGCAAAGCCTCGAGGAGAATCCCGAGTTGTCCCTCGCAACTAGGCAGGAGTCCTGACATGGCTGAACACACACGTGTGTGGAAGGGCCATCCCCGTCGTAACTCGAGAATATACCCCAGGTTCCCGCCGCAACTCGAGAAAAACCATGAGACTTCCCCCTCGCCGCGAGATGAGGCCCGATTCCCCTGTACTGCGTGCAGAGCAATTCCGTGTTGCACATCACACATGAAAGGAGCCTTGATTTCCTTGATGGCACTCCAGAGAAACCCCAAGAACACTGTTTCAAGGATAGAGGGATCCTGAGGTCACTGTAGCAACACGAAAGAGCTCCGTGGACCAAAAATCAACTCGAAAAGAGAGGTTAGTCCCTGGATTCGTCTCCAGAGGAATACCACCTTACCACAAGCACCTCAAGAGGAGGCTTCTCTCAGCTCTAGGTATGTGAGAGGGACCCTGAGTTTGCGGCCTCAAGTGGAATGGACACCGCGATGCCCTGACTCGAAATAAGGCCGGATATCCCTGCAGTGACTTCAATGCAGGCTCGTCTTGCATCTCCCAGGACGAAAGGATGTCTGAATCCCCTGTGGAAAGCACAGAGTAAGACTTAGTTCCCCACCTCATTACGACCGATAGCCTCACATCCTTTGAAAACTCCAGAGGTACGCGGAGATCAGTGCCTCCAAAGGAGATGATGCCTGACTCCTCGTGAAACTTGATAGGAGTCCCAGGATTCCTGTGGCACTTGGAAAGGGACACTTGGTCTCCCGCCTCAGCTGGAGAGGCGTCCCAATTGCCCTGCCAAGCCTCGAGGAGAATCCAGAGTTGTCCCTCGCAACTAGGCAGGAGTCCTGACGTCGCTGAAGAAACACGTGGGTGGAAGGGCCATCCCCGTCGTAACTCGAGAATATACCCCAGGTTCCCGCCGCAACTCGAGAAAAACCATGAGACTTCCCCCTCGCCGCGAGATGAGGCCCGATTCCCCTGCACTGCGTGCAGAGCAATTCCGTGTTGCACATCACCCATGAAAGGAGCCTTGATTTCCTTCATGGCACTCCAGAGAAACCCCAAGAACACTGTTTCAAGGCTAGAGGGATCCTGAGGTCACTGTAGCAACACGAAAGAGCTCCGTGGACCAAAAATCAACTCGAGATGAGAGGTTAGTCCCTGGCTTCGACTCCAGAGGAATACCACCTTACCACAAGCACCTCAAGAGGAGGCTTCTCTCAGCTCTAGGTATGTGAGAGGGACCCTGAGTTTGCGGCCTCAAGTGGAATGGACACCGCGATGCCCTGACGCGAAATAAGGCTGGATATCCCTGCAGTGACTTGAATGCAGGCTCGTCTTGCATCTCCCAAGATGAAAGGATGTCTGAATCCCCTGTGGAGACCACAGAGAAAGACCTAGTTCCCCACCTCATCGCGACCGGAGGCCTCACATCCTTTGAAAACTCCAGAGGTACGCGGAGATCAGTGCCTCCAAAGGAGACGATGCCTGACTCCTCGTGAAACTTGATAGGAGTCCCAGGATTCCTGTGGCACGTGGAAAGGGACACTTGGTCTCCCGCCTCAGCTGGAGAGGCGTCCCAATTGCCTTGCCAAGCCTCGAGGAGAATCCCGAGTTGTGTCTCGCAACTAGGCAAGAGTCCTGACGTGGCTGAACAAACACGTGTGTGGAAGGGCCATCCCCGTCTTAACTCGAGAATATACCCCAGGTTCCCGCCGCAACTCGAGAAAAACCATGAGACTTCCCCCTCGCCGCGAGATGAGGCCCGATTCCCCTGCACTGCGTGCAGAGCAATTCCGTGTTGCACATCACACATGAAAGGAGCCTTGATTTCCTTCATGGCACTCCAGAGAAACCCCAAGAACACTGTTTCAAGGCTAGAGGGATCCTGAGGTCACTGTAGCAACACGAAAGAGTTCCGTGGGCCAAAAATCAACTCGAGATGAGAGGTTAGTCCCTGGCTTCGACTCCAGAGGAATACCACCTTACCACAAGCACCTCAAGAGGAGGCTTCTCTCAGCTCTAGGTATGTGAGAGGGACCCTGAGTTTGCGGCCTCAAGTGGAATGGACACCGCGATGCCCTGACTCGAAATAAGGCCGGATATCCCTGCAGTGACTTGAATGCAGGCTCGTCTTGCATCTCCCAAGAAGAAAGGATGTCTGAATCCCCTGTGGAGACCACAGAGAAACACCTAGTTCCCCACCTCATCGCGACCGGAGGCCTCACATCCTTTAAAAACTCCAGAGGTACGCGGAGATCAGTGCCTCCAAAGGAGAGGATGCCTAACTCCTCGTGAAAATTAATAGGAGTCCCAGGATTCCTGTGGCACTTGGAAAGGGACCCTTGGTCTCCCGCCTCAGCTGGAGAGGTGTTCCAATTGCCCTGCCAAGCCTCGAGGAGAATCCCGAGTTGTCCCTCGCAACTAGGCAGGAGTCCTGACGTTGGTGAACAAACACGTGGGTGGAAGGGCCATCCCCGTCGTAACTCGAGAATATACCCCAGGTTCCCGCCGCAACTCGAAAAAAACCATGAGACTTCCCCCTCGATGCGAGATGAGGCCCGATTCCCCTGTACTGCGTGCAGAGCAATTCCGTCTTGCACATCTCACATGAAAGGAGCCTTGATTTCCTTGATGGCACTCCAGAGAAACCCCAAGAACACTGTTTCAAGGATAGAGGGATCCTGAGGTCACTGTAGCAACACGAAAGAGCTCCGTGGACCAAGAATCAACATGAGATGAGAGGTTAGTCCCTGGCTTCGACTCCAGAGGAATACCACCTTACCACAAGCACCTCAAGAGGAGGCTTCTCTCAGCTCTAGGTATGTGAGAGGGACCCTGAGTTTGCGGCCTCAAGTGGAATGGACACCGCGATGCCCTGACTCGAAATAAGGCCGGATATCCCTGCAGTGACTTCAATGCAGGCTTGTCTTGCATCTTCCAGGACGAAAGGATGTCTGAATCCCCTGTGGAAAGCACAGAGAAAGACTCAGTTCCCCACCTCATCGCGACCGATAGCCTCACATCCTCTGAAAACTCCAGAGGTACGCGGAGATCAGTGCCTCCAAAGGAGACGATGCCTGACTCCTCGTGAAACTTGATAGGAGACCCAGGATTCCTGTGGCACTTGGAAAGGGACACTTGGTCTCCCGCCTCAGCTGGAGAGGCGTCCCAGTTGCCCTGCCAAGCCTCGAGGAGAATCCAGAGTTGTCCCTCGCAACTAGGCAGGAGTCCTGACGTCGCTGAAGAAACACGTGGGTGGAAGGGCCATCCCCGTCGTAACTCGAGAATATACCCCAGGTTCCCGCCGCAACTCGAGAAAAACCATGAGACTTTCCCCTCGATGCGAGATGTGGCCCGATTCCCCTGTACTGAGTGCAGAGCAATTCCGTGTTGCACATCACACATGAAAGGAGCCTTGATTTCCTTAATGGCACTCCAGAGAAACCCCAAGAACACTGTTTCAAGGCTAGAGGGATCCTGAGGTCACTGTAGCAACACGAAAGAGCTCCGTGGGCCAAAAATCAACTCGAGATGAGAGGTTAGTCCCTGGCTTCGACTCCAGAGGAATACCACCTTACCACAAGCACCTCAAGAGGAGGCTTCTCTCAGCTCTAGGTATGTGAGAGGGACCCTGAGTTTGCGGCCTCAAGTGGAATGGACACCGCGATGCCCTGACTCGAAATAAGGCCGGATGTCCCTGCAGTGACTTGAATGCAGGCTCGTCTTGCATCTCCCAAGAAGAAAGGTTGTCTGAATCCCCTGTGGAGACCACAGAGAAAGACCTAGTTCCCCACCTCATCGCGACCGGAGGCCTCACATCCTTTGAAAACTCCAGAGGTACGCGGAGATCAGTGCCTCCAAAGGAGACGATGCCTGACTCCTCGTGAAACTTGATAGGAGTCCCAGGATTCTTGTGGCACGTGGAAAGGGACCCTTGGTCTCCCGCCTCAGCTGGAGAGGCGTTCCAATTGCCGTGCCAAGCCTCGAGGAGAATCCCGAGTTGTCCCTCGCAACTAGGCAGGAGTCCTGACGTGGCTGAACACACACGTGTGTGGAAGGGCCATCCCCGTCGTAACTCGAGAATATACCCCAGGTTCCCGCCGCAACTCGAGAAAAATCATGAGACTTCCCCCTCGCCGCGAGATGAGGCCCGATTCCCCTGCACTGCGTGCAGAGCAATTCCGTGTTGCACATCACACATGAAAGGAGCCTTGATTTCCTTCATGGCACTCCAGAGAAACCCCAAGAACACTGTTTCAAGGCTAGAGGGATCCTGAGGTCACTGTAGCAACACGAAAGAGCTCCGTGGACCAAGAATCAACACGAGATGAGAGGTTAGTCCCTGGCTTTGACTCCTGAGGAATACCACCTTACCACAAGCACCTCAAGAGGAGGCTTCTCTCAGCTCTAGGTATGTGAGAGGGATCCTGAGTTTGCGGCCTCAAGTGGAATGGACACCGCGATGCCCTGACTCGAAATAATGCCGGATATCCCTGCAGTGACTTGAATGCAGGCTCGTCTTCCATCTCCCAAGAAGAAAGGATGTCTGAATCCCGTGTGGAGACCACAGAGAATCACCTAGTTCCCCACCTCATCGCGACCGGAGGCCTCACATCCTTTGAAAACTCCAGAGGTACGCGGAGATCAGTGCCTCCAAAGGAGACGATGCCTGACTCCTCGTGAAACTTGATAGGAGTCCCAGGATTCTTGTGGCACGTGGAAAGGGACCCTTGGTCTCCCGCCTCAGCTGGAGAGGCGTTCCAATTGCCCTGCCAAGCCTCGAGGAGAATCCCGAGTTGTGTCTCGCAACTAGGCAGGAGTCCTGACGTGGCTGAACAAACACGTGGGTGGAAGGGCCATCCCCGTCGTAACTCGAGAATATACCCCAGGTTCCCACCGCAACTCGAGAAAAACCATGAGACATCCCCCTCGATGCGAGATGAGGCCCGATTCCCCTGTACTGCGTGCAGAGCAATTCCGTCTTGCACATCACACATGAAAGGAGCCTTGATTTCCTTGATGGCACTCCAGAGAAACCCCAAGAACACTGTTTCAAGGATAGAGGGATCCTGAGGTCACTGTAGCAACACGAAAGAGCTCCGTTCGCCAAAAATCAACTGGAGATGAGAGGTTAGTCCCTGGCTTCGACTCCAGAGGAATACCACCTTACCACAAGCACCTCAAGAGGAGGCTTCTCTCAGCTCTAGGTATGTGAGAGGGACCCTGAGTTTGCGGCCTCAAGTGGAATGGACACCGCGATGCCCTGACGCGAAATAAGGCTGGATATCCCTGCAGTGACTTGAATGCAGGCTCGTCTTGCATCTCCCAAGATGAAAGGATGTCTGAATCCCCTGTGGAGACCACAGAGAAAGACCTAGTTCCCCACCTCATCGCGACCGGAGGCCTCACATCCTTTGAAAACTCCAGAGGTACGCGGAGATCAGTGCCTCCAAAGGAGACGATGCCTGACTCCTCGAGAAACTTGATAGGAGTCCCAGGATTCCTGTGGCACGTGGAAAGGGACCCTTGGTCTCCCGCCTCAGCTGGAGAGGCGTCCCAATTGCCTTGCCAAGCCTCGAGGAGAATCCCGAGTTGTGTCTCGCAACTAGGCAAGAGTCCTGACGTGGCTGAACAAACACGTGTGTGGAAGGGCCATCCCCGTCGGAACTCGGGAATATACCCCAGGTTCCCGCCGCAACTCGAGAAAAACCATGAGACTTCCCCCTCGCCGCGAGATGAGGCCCGATTCCCCTGCACTGCGTGCAGAGCAATTCTGTGTTGCACATCACACATGAAAGGAGCCTTGATTTCCTTCATGGCACTCCAGAGTAACCCCAAGAACACTGTTTCAAGGCTAGAGGGATCCTGAGGTCACTGTAGCAACACGAAAGAGCTCCGTGGACCAAAATCAACTCGAGATGAGAGGTTAGTCCCTGGCTTCGACTCCAGAGGAATACCTCATTACCACAAGCACCTCAAGAGGAGGCTTCTCTCAGCTCTAGGTATGTGAGAGGGATCCTGAGTTTGCGGCCTCAAGTGGAATGGACATCGCGATGCCCTGACTCGAAATAAGGCCGGATATCCCTGCAGTGACTGGAATGCAGGCTCGTCTTGCATCTCCCAAGAAGAAAGGGTGTCTGAATCCCCTGTGGAGACCACAGAGAAAGACGTAGTTCCCCACCTCATCGCGACAGGAGGCCTCAAATCCTTTGAAAACTCCAGAGGTATGCGGAGATCAGTGCCTCCAAAGGAGACGATGCCTGACTCCTCGTGAAACTTGATAGGAGACCCAGGATTCCTGTGGCACGTGGAAAGGGACACTTGGTCTCCCGTCTCAGCTGGAGAGGCGTCCCAATTGCCCTGCAAAGCCTCGAGGAGAATTGCGAGTTGTCCCTCGCAACTAGGCAGGAGTCCTGACATGGCTGAACAAACACGTGTGTGGAAGCACCATCCCCGTCGTAACTCGAGAATATACCCCAGGTTCCCGCCGCAACTCGAGAAAAACCATGAGACTTCCCCCTCGCCGCGAGATGAGGCCCGATTCCCCTGCACTGCGTGCAGAGCAATTCCGTGTTGCACATCACACATGAAAGGAGCCTTGATTTCCTTGATGGCACTCCAGAGAAACCCCAAGAACACTGTTTCAAGGCTAGAGGGATCCTGAGGTCACTGTAGCAACAAGAAAGAGCTCCGTGGACCAAAATCAACTCGAGATGAGAGGTTAGTCCCTGGCTTCGACTCCAGAGGAATACCACCTTACCACAAGCACCTCAAGAGGAGGCTTCTCTCAGCTCTAGGTATGTGAGAGGGATCCTGAGTTTGCGGCCTCAAGTGGAATGGACACCGCGATGCCCTGACTCGAAATAAGGCCGGATATCCCTGCAGTGACTTGAATGCAGGCTCGTCTTGCATCTGCCAAGAAGAAAGGGTGTCTGAATCCCCTGTGGAGACCACAGAGAAACACCTAGTTCCCCACCTCATCGCGACCGGAGGCCTCACATCCTTTGAAAACTCCAGAGGTACGCGGAGATCAGTGCCTCCAAAGGAGACGATGCCTGACTCCTCGTGAAACTTGATAGGAGTCCCAGGATTACTGTGGCACGTGGAAAGGGACCCTTGGTCTCACGCCTCAGCTGGAGAGGCGTTCCAATTGCCCTGCCAAGCCTCGAGGAGAATCCCGAGTTGTCCCTCGCAACTAGGCAGGAGTCCTGACGTGGCTGAACAAACACGTGGGTGGAAGGGCCATCCCCGTCGTAACTCGAGAATATACCCCAGGTTCCCGCCGCAACTCGAGAAAAACCATGAGACTTCCCCCTCGCCGCGAGATGAGGCCCGATTCCCCTTTCTTGCGTGCAGAGCAATTCCGTCTTGCACATCACACATGAAAGGAGCCTTGATTTCCTTGATGGCACTCCAGAGAAACCCCAAGAACACTGTTTCAAGGCTAGAGGGATCCTGAGGTCACTGTAGCAACACGAAAGAACTCTGTGGACCAAAAATCAACTCGAAAAGAGAGGTTAGTCCCTGGATTCGTCTCCAGAGGAATACCACCTTACCACAAGCACCTCAAGAGGAGGCTTCTCTCAGCTCTAGGTATGTGAGAGGGACCCTGAGTTTGCGGCCTCAAGTGGAATGGACACCGCGATGCCCTGACTCGAAATAAGGCCGGATATCCCTGCAGTGACTTCAATGCAGGCTCGTCTTGCATCTCCCAGGACGAAAGGATGTCTGAATCCCCTGTGGAAAGCACAGAGAAAGACTTAGTTCCCCACCTCATCGCGACCGATAGCCTCACATCCTTTGAAAACTCCAGAGGTACGCGGAGATCAGTGCCTCCAAAGGAGACGATGCCTGACTCCTCGTGAAACTTGATAGGAGTCCCAGGATTCCTGTGGCACTTGGAAAGGGACACTTGGTCTCCCGCTTCAGCTGGAGAGGCGTCCCAATTGCCCTGCCAAGCCTCGAGGAGAATCCAGAGTTGTCCCTCGCAACTAGGCAGGAGTCCTGACGTCGCTGAAGAAACACGTGGGTGGAAGGGCCATCCCCGTCGTAACTCGAGAATATACCCCAGGTTCCCGCCGCAACTCGAGAAAAACCATGAGACTTCCCCCTCGCTGCGAGATGAGGCCCGATTCCCCTGCACTGCGTGCAGAGCAATTCCGTGTTGCACATCACACATGAAAGGAGCCTTGATTTCCTTAATGGCACTCCAGAGAAACCCCAAGAACACTGTTTCAAGGATAGAGGGATCCTGAGGTCACTGTAGCAACACGAAAGAGCTCCGTGGGCCAAAAATCAACTCGAGATGAGAGGTTAGTCCCTGGCTTCGACTCCAGAGGAATACCACCTTACCACAAGCACCTCAAGAGGAGGCTTCTCTCAGCTCTAGGTATGTGAGAGGGACCCTGAGTTTGCGGCCTCAAGTGGAATGGACACCGCGATGCCCTGACGCGAAATAAGGCTGGATATCCCTGCAGTGACTTGAATGCAGGCTCGTCTTGCATCTCCCAAGACGAAAGGATGTCTGAATCCCCTGTGGAGACCACAGAGAAAGACCTAGTTCCCCACCTCATCGCGACAGGAAGCCTCACATCCTTTGAAAACTCCAGAGGTACGCGGAGATCAGTGCCTCCAAAGGAGACGATGCCTGACTCCTCGTGAAACTTGATAGGAGACCCAGGATTCCTGTGGCACGTGGAAAGGGACCCTTGGTCTCCCGTCTCAGCTGGAGAGACGTCCCAATTGCCCTGCAAAGCCTCGAGGAGAATCCCGAGTTGTCCCTCGCAACTAGGCAGTAGTCCTGACGTCGCTGAAGAAACACGTGGGTGGAAGGGCCATCCCCGTCGTAACTCGAGAATATACCCCAGGTTCCCGCCGCAACTCGAGAAAAACCATGAGACTTCCCCCTCGCCGCGAGATGAGGCCCAATTCCCCTGCACTGCGTGCAGAGCAATTCCGTCTTGCACATCACACATGAAAGGAGCCTTGATTTCCTTCATGGCACTCCAGAGAAACCCCAAGAACACTGTTTCAAGGCTAGAGGGATCCTGAGGTCACTGTAGCAACACGAAAGAGCTCCGTGGGCCAAAAATCAACTCGAGATGAGAGGTTAGTCCCTGGCTTCGACTCCAGAGGAATACCACCTTACCACAAGCACCTCAAGAGGAGGCTTCTCTCAGCTCTAGGTATGTGAGAGGGACCCTGAGTTTGCGGCCTCAAGTGGAATGGACACCGCGATGCCCTGACTCGAAATAAGGCCGGATGTCCCTGCAGTGACTTGAATGCAGGCTCGTCTTGCATCTCCCAAGAAGAAAGGTTGTCTGAATACCCTGTGGAGACCACAGAGAAAGACCTAGTTCCCCACCTCATCGCGACCGGAGGCCTCACATCCTTTGAAAACTCCAGAGGTACACGGAGATCAGTGCCTCCAAAGGAGACGATGCCTGACTCCTCGTGAAACTTGATAGGAGTCCCAGGATTCTTGTGGCACGTGGAAAGGGACCCTTGGTCTCCCGCCTCAGCTGGAGAGGCGTTCCAATTGCCGTGCCAAGCCTCGAGGAGAATCCCGAGTTGTCCCTCGCAACTAGGCAGGAGTCCTGACGTGGCTGAACACACACGTGTGTGGAAGGGCCATCCCCGTCGTAACTCGAGAATACACACCAGGTTACCGCCGCAACTCGAGAAAAACCATGAGACTTCCCCCTCGCCTAGAGATGAGGCCCGATTCCCCTGCACTGCGTGCAGAGCAATTCCGTCTTGCACATCACACATGAAAGGAGCCTTGATTTCCTTGATGGCACTCCAGAGAAACCCCAAGAACACTGTTTCAAGGCTAGAGGGATCCTGAGGTCACTGTAGCAACACGAAAGAGCTCCGTGGACCAAAAATCAACTCGAGATGAGAGGTTAGTCCCTGGCTTCGACTCCTGAGGAATACCACCTTACCACAAGCACCTCAAGAGGAGGCTTCTCTCAGCTCTAGGTATGTGAGAGGGACCCTGAGTTTGCGGCCTCAAGTGGAATGGACACCGCGATGCCCTGACGCGAAATAAGGCTGGATATCCCTGCAGTGACTTGAATGCAGGCTCGTCTTGCATCTCCCAAGAAGAAAGGATGTCTGAATCCCCTGTGGAGACCACAGAGAAACACCTAGTTCCCCAACTCATCACGACCGGAGGCCTCACATCCTTTGAAAACTCCAGAGGTACGCGGAGATCAGTGCCTCCAAAGGAGACGATGCCTGACTCCTCGTGAAACTTGATAGGAGTCCCAGGATTCCTGTGGCACGTGGAAAGGGACACTTGGTCTCCCGCCTCAGCTGGAGAGGCGTCCCAATTGCCTTGCCAAGCCTCGAGGAGAATCCCGAGTTGTGTCTCGCAACTAGGCAAGAGTCCTGACGTGGCTGAACAAACACGTGTGTGGAAGGGCCATCCCCGTCGTAACTCGAGAATATACCCCAGGTTCCCGCCGCAACTCGAGAAAAACCATGAGACTTCCCCCTCGCCGCGAGATGAGGCCCGATTCCCCTGCACTGAGTGCAGAGCAATTCTGTGTTGCACATCACACATGAAAGGAGCCTTGATTTCCTTCATGGCACTCCAGAGAAACCCCAAGAACACTGTTTCAAGGCTAGAGGGATCCTGAGGTCACTGTAGCAACACGAAAGAGCTCCGTGGACCAAAATCAACTCGAGATGAGAGGTTAGTCCCTGGATTCGACTCCAGAGGAATACCACCTTACCACAAGCACCTCAAGAAGAGGCTTCTCTCAGCTCTAGGTATGTGAGAGGGACCCTGAGTTTGCGGGCTCAAGTGGAATGGACATCGCGATGCCCTGACTCAAAATAAGGCCGGATATCCCTGCAGTGACTGGAATGCAGGCTCGTCTTGCATCTCCCAAGACGAAAGGGTTTCTGAATCCCCTGTGGAGACCACAGAGAAAGACCTAGTTCCCCACCTCATCGCGACAGGAGGCCTCAAATCCTTTGAAAACTCCAGAGGTATGCGGAGATCAGTGCCTCCAAAGGAGACGATGCCTGACTCCTCGTGAAACTTGATAGGAGACCCAGGATTCCTGTGGCACGAGGAAAGGGACCCTTGGTCTCCCGTCTCAGCTGGAGAGGCGTCCCAATTGCCCTGCAAAGCCTCGAGGAGAATCCCGAGTTGTCCCTCGCAACTAGGCAGGAGTCCTGACGTGGCTGAACAAACACGTGTGTGGAAGGGCCATCCCCGTCGTAACTCGAGAATATACCCCAGGTTCCCGCCGCAACTCGAGAAAAACCATGAGACTTCCCCCTCGCCGCGAGATGAGGCCCGATTCCCCTGCACTGCGTGCAGAGCAATTCCGTGTTGCACATCACACATGAAAGGAGCCTTGATTTCCTTCATGGCACTCCAGAGAAACCCCAAGAACACTGTTTCAAGGCTAGAGGGATCCTGAGGTCACTGTAGCAACACGAAAGAGCTCCGTGGACCAAGAATCAACACGAGATGAGAGGTTAGTCCCTGGCTTCGACTCCAGAGGAATACCACCTTACCACAAGCACCTCAAGAGGAGGCTTCTCTCAGCTCTAGGTATGTGAGAGGGACCCTGAGTTTGCGGCCTCAAGTGGAATGGACACCGCGATGCCCTGACGCGAAATAAGGCTGGATATCCCTGCAGTGACTTGAATGCAGGCTCGTCTTGCATCTCCCACGATGAAAGGATGTCTGAATCCCCTGTGGAGACCACAGAGAAAGACCTAGTTCCCCACCTCATCGCGACCGGAGGCCTCACATCCTTTGAAAACTCCAGAGGTACGCGGAGATCAGTGCCTCCAAAGGAGACGATGCCTGACTCCTCGTGAAACTTGATAGGAGTCCCAGGATTCCTGTGGCACGTGGAAAGGGACCCTTGGTCTCCCGCCTCAGCTGGAGAGGCGTCTCAATTGCCTTGCCAAGCCTCGAGGAGAATCCCGAGTTGTGTCTCGCAACAAGGCAAGAGTCCTGACGTGGCTGAACACACACGTGGGTGGAAGGGCCATCCCCGTCGTAACTCGAGAATATACCCCAGGTTCCCACCGCAACTCGAGAAAAACCATGAGACTTCCCCCTCGATGCGAGATGAGGCCCGATTCCCCTGTACTGCGTGCAGAGCAATTCCGTCTTGCACATCACACATGAAAGGAGCCTTGATTTCCTTGATGGCACTCCAGAGAAACCCCAAGAACACTGTTTCAAGGATAGAGGGATCCTGAGGTCACTGTAGCAACACGAAAGAACTCTGTGGACCAAAAATCAACTCGAAAAGAGAGGTTAGTCCCTGGATTCGTATCCAGAGGAATACCACCTTACCACAAGCACCTCAAGAGGAGGCTTCTCTCAGCTCTATGTATGTGAGAGGGACCCTGAGTTTGCGGCCTCAAGTGGAATGGACACCGCGATGCCCTGACTCGAAATAAGGCTGGATATCCCTGCAATGACTTCAATGCAGGCTCGTCTTGCATCTCCCAGGACGAAAGGATGTCTGAATCCCCTGTGGATAGCACAGAGAAAGACTTAGTTCCCCACCTCATCGCGACCGATAGCCTCACATCCTTTGAAAACTCCAGAGGTACGCGGAGATCAGTGCCTCCAAAGGAGACGATGCCTGACTCATCGTGAAACTTGATAGGAGTCCCTGGATTCCTGTGGCACTTGGAAAGGGACACTTGGTCTCCCGCCTCAGCTGGAGAGGCGTCCCAATTGCCCTGCAAAGCCTCGAGGAGAATCCAGAGTTGTCCCTCGCAACTAGGCAGGAGTCCTGACGTCGCTGAAGAAACACGTGGGTGGAAGGGCCATCCCCGTCGTAACTCGAGAATATACCCCAGGTTCCCGCCGCAACTCGAGAAAAACCATGAGACTTCCCCCTCGCCGCGAGATGAGGCCCGATTCCCCTGCACTGCGTGCAGAGCAATTCCGTGTTGCACATCACACATGAAAGGAGCCTTGATTTCCTTGATGGCACTCCAGAGAAACCCCAAGAACACTGTTTCAAGGCTAGAGGGATCCTGAGGTCACTGTAGCAACAGGAAAGAGCTCCGTGGGCCAAAAATCAACTCGAGATGAGAGGTTAGTCCCTGGCTTCGACTCCAGAGGAATACCACCTTACCACAAGCACCTCAAGAGGAGGCTTCTCTCAGCTCTAGGTATGTGAGAGGGACCCTGAGTTTGCGGCCTCAAGTGGAATGGACACCGCGATGCCCGGACGCGAAATAAGGCTGGATATCCCTGCAGTGACTTGAATGCAGGCTCGTCTTGCATCTCCCAAGATGAAAGGATGTCTGAATCCCCTGTGGAGACCACAGAGAAAGACCAAGTTCCCCATCTCATCGCGACCGGAGGCCTCACATCCTTTGAAAACTCCAGAGGTACGCGGGGATCAGTGCCTCCAAAGGAGACGATGCCTGACTCCTCGTGAAACTTGATAGGAGTCCCAGGATTCTTGTGGCACGTGGAAAGGGACCCTTGGTCTCCCGCCTCAGCTGGAGAGGCGTTCCAATTGCCCTGCCAAGCCTCGAGGAGAATCCCGAGTTGTCCCTCGCAACTAGGCAGGAGTCCTGACGTGGCTGAACAAACACGTGGGTGGAAGGGCCATCCCCGTCGTAACTCGAGAATATACCCCAGGTTCCCGCCGCAACTCGAGAAAAACCATGAGAATTCCCCCTCGATGCGAGATGAGGCCCGATTCCCCTGCACTGCGTGCAGAGCAATTCCGTGTTGCACATCACACATGAAAGGAGCCTTGATTTCCTTCATGGCACTCCAGAGAAACCTCAAGAACACTGTTTCAAGGCTAGAGGGATCCTGAGGTCACTGTAGCAACATGAAAGAACTCTGTGGACCACAAATCAACTCGAAAAGAGAGGTTAGTCCCTGGCTTCGTCTCCAGAGGAATACCACCTTACCACAAGCACCTCAAGAGGAGGCTTCTCTCAGCTCTAGGTATGTGAGAGGGACCCTGAGTTTGCGGCCTCAAGTGGAATGGACACCGCGATGCCCTGACTCGAAATAAGGCCGGATATCCCTGCAGTGACTTCAATGCAGGCTCGTCATGCATCTCCCAAGATGAAAGGATTTCTGAATCCCCTGTGGAACGCACAGAGAAAGACTTAGTTCCCCACCTCATCGCGACCGATAGCCTCACATCCTTTGAAAACTCCAGAGGTATGCGGAGATCAGTGCCTCCAAAGGAGACGATGCCTGACTCCTCGTGAAACTTGATAGGAGTCCCAGGATTCCTGTGGCACTTGGAAAGGGACACTTGGTCTCCCGCCTCAGCTGGAGAGGCGTCCCAATTGCCTTGCCAAGCCTCGAGGAGTATCCCGAGTTGTGTCTCGCAACTAGGCAAGAGTCCTGACGTGGCTGAACCAACACGTGTGTGGAAGGGCCATCCCCGTCGTAACTCGAGAATATACCCCAGGTTCCCGCCGCAACTCGAGAAAAACCATGAGACTTCCCCCTCGCCGCGAGATGAGGCCCGATTCCCCTGCACTGCGTGCAGAGCTATTCTGTGTTGCACATCACACATGAAAGGAGCCTTGATTTCCTTGATGGCACTCCAGAGAAACCCCAAGAACACTGTTTCAAGGATAGAGGGATCCTGAGGTCACTGTATCAACACGAAAGAACTCTGTGGACCAAAAATCAACTCGAGATGAGAGGTTAGTCCCTGGCTTCGACGCCAGAGGAATACCACCTTACCACAAGCACCTCAAGAGGAGGCTTCTCTCAGCTCTAGGTATGTGAGATTGACCCTGAGTTTGCGGCCTCAAGTGGAATGGACACCGAGATGCCCTGACTCGAAATAAGGCTGGATATCCCTGCAGTGACTTCAATGCAGGCTCGTCTTGCATTTCCCAGGACGAAAGGATGTCTGAATCCCCTGTGGATAGCACAGAGAAAGACTTAGTTCCCCACCTCATCGCGACCGATAGCCTCACATCCTTTGAAAACTCCAGAGGTACGCGGAGATCAGTGCCTCCAAAGGAGACGATGCCTGACTCCTCGTGAAACTTGATAGGAGTCCCAGGATTCCTGTGGCACTTGGAAAGGGACACTTGGTCTCCCGCCTCAGCTGGAGAGGCGTCCCAATTGCCCTGCCAAGCCTCGAGGAAAATCCAGAGTTGTCCCTCGCAACTAGGCAGGAGTCCTGACGTCGCTGAAGAAACACGTGGGTGGAAGGGCCATCCCCGTCGTAACTCGAGAATATACCCCAGGTTCCCGCCGCAACTCGAGAAAAACCATGAGACTTCCCCCTCGCCGCGAGATGAGGCCCGATTCCCCTGCACTGCGTGCAGAGCAATTCCTTGTTGCACATCACACATGAAAGGAGCCTTGATTTCCTTGATGGCACTCCAGAGAAACCCCAAGAACACTGTTTCAAGGCTAGAGGGATCCTGAGGTCACTGTAGCAACACGAAAGAGCTCCGGGGGCCAAAAATCAACTCGAGATGAGAGGTTAGTCCCTGGCTTCGACTCCAGAGGAATACCACCTTACCACAAGCACCTCAAGAGGAGGCTTCTCTCAGCTCTAGGTATGTGAGAGGGACCCTGAGTTTGCGGCCTCAAGTGGAATGGACACCGCGATGCCCTGACGCGAAATAAGGCTGGATATCCCTGCAGTGACTTGAATGCAGGCTCGTCTTGCATCTCCCACGATGAAAGGATGTCTGAATCCCCTGTGGAGACCACAGAGAAAGACCTAGTTCCCCACCTCATCGCGACCGGAGGCCTCACATCCTTTGAAAACTCCAGAGGTACGCGGAGATCAGTGCCTCCAAAGGAGACGATGCCTGACTCCTCGTGAAACTTGATAGGAGTCCCAGGATTCCTGTGGCACGTGGAAAGGGACCCTTGGTCTCCCGCCTCAGCTGGAGAGGCGTCTCAATTGCCTTGCCAAGCCTCGAGGAGAATCCCGAGTTGTGTCTCGCAACAAGGCAAGAGTCCTGACGTGGCTGAACACACACGTGGGTGGAAGGGCCATCCCCGTCGTAACTCGAGAATATACCCCAGGTTCCCACCGCAACTCGAGAAAAACCATGAGACTTCCCCCTCGATGCGAGATGAGGCCCGATTCCCCTGTACTGCGTGCAGAGCAATTCCGTCTTGCACATCACACATGAAAGGAGCCTTGATTTCCTTGATGGCACTCCAGAGAAACCCCAAGAACACTGTTTCAAGGATAGAGGGATCCTGAGGTCACTGTAGCAACACGAAAGAACTCTGTGGACCAAAAATCAACTCGAAAAGAGAGGTTAGTCCCTGGACTCGTATCCAGAGGAATACCACCTTACCACAAGCACCTCAAGAGGAGGCTTCTCTCAGCTCTATGTATGTGAGAGGGACCCTGAGTTTGCGGCCTCAAGTGGAATGGACACCGCGATGCCCTGACTCGAAATAAGGCTGGATATCCCTGCAATGACTTCAATGCAGGCTCGTCTTGCATCTCCCAGGACGAAAGGATGTCTGAATCCCCTGTGGATAGCACAGAGAAAGACTTAGTTCCCCACCTCATCGCGACCGATAGCCTCACATCCTTTGAAAACTCCAGAGGTACGCGGAGATCAGTGCCTCCAAAGGAGACGATGCCTGACTCATCGTGAAACTTGATAGGAGTCCCAGGATTCCTGTGGCACTTGGAAAGGGACACTTGGTCTCCCGCCTCAGCTGGAGAGGCGTCCCAATTGCCTTGCCAAGCCTCGAGGAGTATCCCGAGTTGTGTCTCGCAACTAGGCAAGAGTCCTGACGTGGCTGAACCAACACGTGTGTGGAAGGGCCATCCCCGTCGTAACTCGAGAATATACCCCAGGTTCCCGCCGCAACTCGAGAAAAACCATGAGACTTCCCCCTCGCCGCGAGATGAGGCCCGATTCCCCTGCACTGCGTGCAGAGCTATTCTGTGTTGCACATCACACATGAAAGGAGCCTTGATTTCCTTGATGGCACTCCAGAGAAACCCCAAGAACACTGTTTCAAGGATAGAGGGATCCTGAGGTCACTGTATCAACACGAAAGAACTCTGTGGACCAAAAATCAACTCGAGATGAGAGGTTAGTCCCTGGCTTCGACGCCAGAGGAATACCACCTTACCACAAGCACCTCAAGAGGAGGCTTCTCTCAGCTCTAGGTATGTGAGATTGACCCTGAGTTTGCGGCCTCAAGTGGAATGGACACCGAGATGCCCTGACTCGAAATAAGGCTGGATATCCCTGCAGTGACTTCAATGCAGGCTCGTCTTGCATTTCCCAGGACGAAAGGATGTCTGAATCCCCTGTGGATAGCACAGAGAAAGACTTAGTTCCCCACCTCATCGCGACCGATAGCCTCACATCCTTTGAAAACTCCAGAGGTACGCGGAGATCAGTGCCTCCAAAGGAGACGATGCCTGACTCCTCGTGAAACTTGATAGGAGTCCCAGGATTCCTGTGGCACTTGGAAAGGGACACTTGGTCTCCCGCCTCAGCTGGAGAGGCGTCCCAATTGCCCTGCCAAGCCTCGAGGAAAATCCAGAGTTGTCCCTCGCAACTAGGCAGGAGTCCTGACGTCGCTGAAGAAACACGTGGGTGGAAGGGCCATCCCCGTCGTAACTCGAGAATATACCCCAGGTTCCCGCCGCAACTCGAGAAAAACCATGAGACTTCCCCCTCGCCGCGAGATGAGGCCCGATTCCCCTGCACTGCGTGCAGAGCAATTCCTTGTTGCACATCACACATGAAAGGAGCCTTGATTTCCTTGATGGCACTCCAGAGAAACCCCAAGAACACTGTTTCAAGGCTAGAGGGATCCTGAGGTCACTGTAGCAACACGAAAGAGCTCCGGGGGCCAAAAATCAACTCGAGATGAGAGGTTAGTCCCTGGCTTCGACTCCAGAGGAATACCACATTACCACAAGCACCTCAAGAGGAGGCTTCTCTCAGCTCTAGGTATGTGAGAGGGACCCTGAGTTTGCGGCCTCAAGTGGAATGGACACCGCGATGCCCTGACGCGAAATAAGGCTGGATATCCCTGCAGTGACTTGAATGCAGGCTCGTCTTGCATCTCCCACGATGAAAGGATGTCTGAATCCCCTGTGGAGACCACAGAGAAAGACCTAGTTCCCCACCTCATCGCGACCGGAGGCCTCACATCCTTTGAAAACTCCAGAGGTACGCGGAGATCAGTGCCTCCAAAGGAGACGATGCCTGACTCCTCGTGAAACTTGATAGGAGTCCCAGGATTCCTGTGGCACGTGGAAAGGGACCCTTGGTCTCCCGCCTCAGCTGGAGAGGCGTCTCAATTGCCTTGCCAAGCCTCGAGGAGAATCCCGAGTTGTGTCTCGCAACAAGGCAAGAGTCCTGACGTGGCTGAACACACACGTGGGTGGAAGGGCCATCCCCGTCGTAACTCGAGAATATACCCCAGGTTCCCACCGCAACTCGAGAAAAACCATGAGACTTCCCCCTCGATGCGAGATGAGGCCCGATTCCCCTGTACTGCGTGCAGAGCAATTCCGTCTTGCACATCACACATGAAAGGAGCCTTGATTTCCTTGATGGCACTCCAGAGAAACCCCAAGAACACTGTTTCAAGGATAGAGGGATCCTGAGGTCACTGTAGCAACACGAAAGAACTTTGTGGACCAAAAATCAACTCGAAAAGAGAGGTTAGTCCCTGGACTCGTATCCAGAGGAATACCACCTTACCACAAGCACCTCAAGAGGAGGCTTCTCTCAGCTCTATGTATGTGAGAGGGACCCTGAGTTTGCGGCCTCAAGTGGAATGGACACCGCGATGCCCTGACTCGAAATAAGGCTGGATATCCCTGCAATGACTTCAATGCAGGCTCGTCTTGCATCTCCCAGGACGAAAGGATGTCTGAATCCCCTGTGGATAGCACAGAGAAAGACTTAGTTCCCCACCTCATCGCGACCGATAGCCTCACATCCTTTGAAAACTCCAGAGGTACGCGGAGATCAGTGCCTCCAAAGGAGACGATGCCTGACTCATCGTGAAACTTGATAGGAGTCCCTGGATTCCTGTGGCACTTGGAAAGGGACACTTGGTCTCCCGCCTCAGCTGGAGAGGCGTCCCAATTGCCCTGGCAAGCCTCGAGGAGAATCCAGAGTTGTCCTTCGCAACTAGGCAGGAGTCCTGACGTCGCTGAAGAAACACGTGGGTGGAAGGGTCATCCCCGTCGTAACTCGAGAATATACCCCAGGTTCCCGCCGCAACTCGAGAAAAACCATGAGACTTCCCCCTCGCCGCGAGATGAGGCCCGATACCCCTGCACTGCGTGCAGAGCAATTCCGTGTTGCACATCACACATGAAAGGAGCCTTGATTTCCTTGATGGCACTCCAGAGAAACCCCAAGAACACTGTTTCAAGGCTAGAGGGATCCTGAGGTCACTGTAGCAACACGAAAGAGCTCCGGGGGCCAAAAATCAACTCGAGATGAGAGGTTAGTCCCTGGCTTCGACTCCAGAGGAATACCACCTTACCACAAGCACCTCAAGAGGAGGCTTCTCTCAGCTCTAGGTATGTGAGAGGGACCCTGAGTTTGCGGCCTCAAGTGGAATGGACACCGCGATGCCCTGACGCGAAATAAGGCTGGATATCCCTGCAGTGACTTGAATGCAGGCTCGTCTTGCATCTCCCACGATGAAAGGATGTCTGAATCCCCTGTGGAGACCACAGAGAAAGACCTAGTTCCCCACCTCATCGCGACCGGAGGCCTCACATCCTTTGAAAACTCCAGAGGTACGCGGAGATCAGTGCCTCCAAAGGAGACGATGCCTGACTCCTCGTGAAACTTGATAGGAGTCCCAGGATTCCTGTGGCACGTGGAAAGGGACTCTTGGTCTCCCGCCTCAGCTGGAAAGGCGTCTCAATTGCCTTGCCAAGCCTCGAGGAGAATCCCGAGTTGTGTCTCGCAACAAGGCAAGAGTCCTGACGTGGCTGAACACACACGTGGGTGGAAGGGCCATCCCCGTCGTAACTCGAGAATATACCCCAGGTTCCCACCGCAACTCGAGAAAAACCATGAGACTTCCCCCTCGATGCGAGATGAGGCCCGATTCCCCTGTACTGCGTGCAGAGCAATTCCGTCTTGCACATCACACATGAAAGGAGCCTTGATTTCCTTGATGGCACTCCAGAGAAACCCCAAGAACACTGTTTCAAGGATAGAGGGATCCTGAGGTCACTGTAGCAACACGAAAGAACTTTGTGGACCAAAAATCAACTCGAAAAGAGAGGTTAGTCCCTGGACTCGTATCCAGAGGAATACCACCTTACCACAAGCACCTCAAGAGGAGGCTTCTCTCAGCTCTATGTATGTGAGAGGGACCCTGAGTTTGCGGCCTCAAGTGGAATGGACACCGCGATGCCCTGACTCGAAATAAGGCTGGATATCCCTGCAATGACTTCAATGCAGGCTCGTCTTGCATCTCCCAGGACGAAAGGATGTCTGAATCCCCTGTGGATAGCACAGAGAAAGACTTAGTTCCCCACCTCATCGCGACCGATAGCCTCACATCCTTTGAAAACTCCAGAGGTACGCGGAGATCAGTGCCTCCAAAGGAGACGATGCCTGACTCATCGTGAAACTTGATAGGAGTCCCTGGATTCCTGTGGCACTTGGAAAGGGACACTTGGTCTCCCGCCTCAGCTGGAGAGGCGTCCCAATTGCCCTGGCAAGCCTCGAGGAGAATCCAGAGTTGTCCTTCGCAACTAGGCAGGAGTCCTGACGTCGCTGAAGAAACACGTGGGTGGAAGGGTCATCCCCGTCGTAACTCGAGAATATACCCCAGGTTCCCGCCGCAACTCGAGAAAAACCATGAGACTTCCCCCTCGCCGCGAGATGAGGCCCGATACCCCTGCACTGCGTGCAGAGCAATTCCGTGTTGCACATCACACATGAAAGGAGCCTTGATTTCCTTGATGGCACTCCAGAGAAACCCTAAGAACACTGTTTCAAGGCTAGAGGGATCCTGAGGTCACTGTAGCAACACGAAAGAGCTCCGTGGACCAAGAATCAACACGAGATGAGAGGTTAGTACCTGGCTTCGACTCCTGAGGAATACCACCTTACCACAAGCACCTCAAGAGGAGGCTTCTCTCAGCTCTAGGTATGTGAGAGGGACCCTGAGTTTGCGGCCTCAAGTGGAATGGACACCGCGATGCCCTGACTCGAAATAAGGCCGGATATCCCTGCAGTGACTTGAATGCAGGCTCGTCTTGCATCTCCCAAGAAGAAAGGATGTCTGAATCCCCTGTGGAGACCCCAGAGAAAGACCTAGTTCCCCACCTCATCGCGACCGGAGGCCTCACATCCTTTGAAAACTCCAGAGGTACGCGGAGATCAGTGCCTCCAAAGGAGACGATGCCTGACTCCTCGTGAAACTTGATAGGAGTCCCAGGATTCTTGTGGCACGTGGAAAGGGACCCTTGGTCTCCCGCCTCAGCTGGAAAGGCGTTCCAATTGCCGTGCCAAGCCTCGAGGAGAATCCCGAGTTGTCCCTCGCAACTAGGCAGGAGTCCTGACGTGGCTGAACAAACACGTGGGTGGAAGGGCCATCCCCGTCGTAACTCGAGAATATACCCCAGGTTCCCGCCGCAACTCGAGAAAAACCTTGAGACTTCCCCCTCAATGCGAGATGAGGCCCGATTCCACTGTACTGCGTGCAGAGCAATTCCGTCTTGCACATCACATATGAAAGGAGCCTTGATTTCCTTCATGGCACTCCAGAGAAGCCCCAAGAACACTGTTTCAAGGATAGAGGGATCCTGAGGTCACTGTAGCAACACGAAAGAACTCTGTGGACCAAAAATCAAGTCGAAAAGAGAGGTTAGTCCCTGGATTCGTCTCCAGAGGTATACCACCTTACCACAAGCACCTCAAGAGGAGGCTTCTCTCAGCTCTAGGTATGTGAGAGGGACCCTGAGTTTGCGGCCTCAAGTGGAATGGACACCGCGTTGCCCTGACTCGAAATAAGGCTGGATATCCCTGCAGTGACTTCAATGCAGGCTCGTCTTGCATTTCCCAGGACGAAAGGATGTCTGAATCCCCTGTGGATAGCACAGAGAAAGACTTAGTTCCCCACCTCATCGCGACCGATAGCCTCACATCCTTTGAAAACTCCAGAGGTACGCAGAGATCAGTGCCTCCAAAGGAGACGATCCCTGACTCCTCGTGAAACTTGATAGGAGTCCCAGGATTCCTGTGGCACTTGGAAAGGGACACTTGGTCTCCCGCCTCAGCTGGAGAGGCGTCCCAATTGCCCTGCCAAGCCTCGAGGAGAATCCAGAGTTGTCCCTCGCAACTAGGCACGAGTCCTGACGTCGCTGAAGAAACACGTGGGTGGAAGGGCCATCCCCGTCGTAACTCGAGAATATACCCCAGGTTCCCGCCGCAACTCGAGAAAAACCATGAGACTTCCCCCTCGCCGCGAGATGAGGCCCGATTCCCCTGCACTGCGTGCAGAGCAATTCCGTGTTGCACATCACACATGAAAGGAGCCTTGATTTCCTTCATGGCACTCCAGAGAAACCCCAAGAACACTGTTTCAAGGCTAGAGGGATCCTGAGGTCACTGTAGCAACACGAAAGAGCTCCGGGGGCCAAAAATCAACTCGAGATGAGAGGTTAGTCCCTGGCTTCGACTCCAGAGGAATACCACCTTACCACAAGCACCTCAAGAGGAGGCTTCTCTCAGCTCTAGGTATGTGAGAGGGACCCTGAGTTTGCGGCCTCAAGTGGAATGGACACCGCGATGCCCTGACTCGAAATAAGGACGGATATCCCCGCAGTGACTGGAATGCAGGCTCGTCTTGCAACTCCCAAGACGAAAGGGTGTCTGAATCCCCTGTGGAGACCACAGAGAAAGACCTAGTTCCCCACCTCATTGCGACAGGAGGCCTCAAATCCTTTGAAAACTCCAGAGGTATGCGGAGATCAGTGCCTCCAAAGGAAACGATGACTGACTCCTCGTGAAACTTGATAGGAGACCCAGGATTCCTGTGGCACGTGGAAAGGGACCCTTGGTCTCCCGTCTCAGCTGGAGAGGCATCCCAATTGCCCTGCAAAGCCTCGAGGAGAATCCCGAGTTGTCCCTCGCAACTAGGCAGGAGTCGTGACGTCGCTGAAGAAACACGTGGGTGGAAGGGCCATCCCCGTCGTAACTCGAGAATATACCCCAGGTTCCCGCCGCAACTCGAGAAAAACCATGAGACTTCCCCCTCGCCGCGAGATGAGGCCCGATTCCCCTGCACTGCGTGCAGAGCAATTCCGTGTTGCACATCACACATGAAAGGAGCCTTGATTTCCTTGATGGCACTCCAGAGAAACCCCAAGAACACTGTTTCAAGGCTAGAGGGATCCTGAGGTCACTGTAGCAACACGAAAGAGCTCCGTGGGCCAAAATTCAACTCGAGATGAGAGGTTAGTCCCTGGCTTCGACTCCAGAGGAATACCACCTTACCACAAGCACCTCAAGAGGAGACTTCACTCAGCTCTAGGTATGTGAGAGGGACCCTGAGTTTGCGGCCTCAAGTGGAATGGACACCGCGATGCCCTGACGCGAAATAAGGCTGGATATCCCTGCAGTGACTTGAATGCAGGCTCGTCTTGCATCTCACAAGATGAAAGGATGTCTGAATCCCCTGTGGAGACCACAGAGAAAGACCTAGTTCCCCACCTCATCGCGACCGGAGGCCTCACATCCTTTGAAAACTCCAGAGGTACGCGGAGATCAGTGCCTCCAAAGGAGACGATGCCTGACTTTCCCGTGAAACTTGATAGGAGACCCAGGATTTCTGTGGCACGTGGAAAGGGACCCTTGGTCTCCCGTCTCAGCTGGAGAGGCGTCCCAATTGCCCTGCAAAGCCTCGAGGAGAATCCCGAGTTGTCCCTCGCAACTAGGCAGGAGTCCTGACATGGCTGAACACACACGTGTGTGGAAGGGCCATCCCCGTCGTAACTCGAGAATATACCCCAGGTTCCCGCCGCAACTCGAGAAAAACCATGAGACTTCCCCCTCGCCGCGAGATGAGGCCCGATTCCCCTGCACTGCGTGCAGAGCAATTCCGTGTTGCACATCACACATGAAAGGAGCCTTGATTTCCTTGATGGCACTCCAGAGAAACCCCAAGAACACTGTTTCAAGGCTAGAGGGATCCTGAAGTCACTGTAGCAACACGAAAGAGCTCCGTGGACCAAGAATCAACACGAGATGAGAGGTTAGTCCCTGGCTTCGACTCCTGAGGAATACCACCTTACCACAAGCACCTCAAGAGGAGGCTTCTCTCAGCTCTAGGTATGTGAGAGGGACCCTGAGTTTGCGGCCTCAAATGGAATGGACACCGCGATGCCCTGACTCGAAATAAGGCCGGATATCCCTGCAGTGACTTCAATGCAGGCTCGTCTTGCATCTCCCAGGACGAAAGGATGTCTGAATCCCCTGTGGAAAGTACAGAGAAAGACTTAGTTCCCCACCTCATCGCGACCAATAGCCTCACATACTTTGAAAACTCCAGAGGTACGCGGAGATCAGTGCCTCCAAAGGAGACGATGCCTGACTCCTCGTGAAACTTGATAGGAGACCCAGGATACCTGTGGCACTTGGAAAGGGACACTTGGTCTCCCGCCTCAGCTGGGGAGGCGTCCCAATTGCCCTGCCAAGCCTCGAGGAGAATGCAGAGTTGTTCCTCGCAACTAGGCAGGAGTCCTGACGTCGCTGAAGAAACATGTGGGTGGAAGGGCCATCCCCGTCGTAACTCGAGAATATACCCCAGGTTCCCGCCGCAACTCGAGAAAAACCATGAGACTTCCCCCTCGCCGCGAGATGAGGCCCGATACCCCTGCACTGCGTGCAGAGCAATTCCGTGTTGCACATCACACATGAAAGGAGCCTTGATTTCCTTGATGGCACTCCAGAGAAACCCCAAGAACACTGTTTCAAGGCTAGAGGGATCCTGAGGTCACTGTAGCAACACGAAAGAGCTCCGTGGACCAAGAATCAACACGAGATGAGAGGTTAGTACCTGGCTTCGACTCCTGAGGAATACCACCTTACCACAAGCACCTCAAGAGGAGGCTTCTCTCAGCTCTAGGTATGTGAGAGGGACCCTGAGTTTGGGGCCTCAAGTGGAATGGACACCGCGATGCCCTGACTCGAAATAAGGCCGGATATCCCTGCAGTGACTTGAATGCAGGCTCGTCTTGCATCTCCCAAGAAGAAAGGATGTCTGAATCCCCTGTGGAGACCACAGAGAAACACCTAGTTCCCCACCTCATCGCGACCGGAGGCCTCACATCCTTTGAAAACTCCAGAGGTACGCGGAGATCAGTGCCTCCAAAGGAGACGATGCCTGACTCCTCGTGAAACTTGATAGGAGTCCCAGGATTCTTGTGGCACGTGGAAAGGGACCCTTGGTCTCCCGCCTCAGCTGGAGAGGCGTTCCAATTGCCTTGCCAAGCCTCGAGGAGAATCCCGAGTTGTCCCTCGCAACTAGGCAGGAGTCCTGACGTGGCTGAACAAACACGTGGGTGGAAGGGCCATCCCCGTCGTAACTCGAGAATATACCCCAGGTTCCCGCCGCAACTCGAGAAAAACCATGAGACTTCCCCCTCGATGCGAGATGAGGCCCGATTCCACTGTACTGCGTGCAGAGCAATTCCGTCTTGCACATCACATATGAAAGGAGCCTTGATTTCCTTCATGGCACTCCAGAGAAGCCCCAAGAACACTGTTTCAAGGATAGAGGGATCCTGAGGTCACTGTAGCAACACGAAAGAACTCTGTGGACCAAAAATCAAGTCAAAAAGAGAAGTTAGTCCCTGGATTCGTCTCCAGAGGTATACCACCTTACCACAAGCACCTCAAGAGGAGGCTTCTCTCAGCTCTAGGTATGTGAGAGGGACCCTGAGTTTGCGGCCTCAAGTGGAATGGACACCGCGTTGCCCTGACTCGAAATAAGGCTGGATATCCCTGCAGTGACTTCAATGCAGGCTCGTCTTGCATTTCCCAGGACGAAAGGATGTCTGAATCCCCTGTGGATAGCACAGAGAAAGACTTAGTTCCCCACCTCATCGCGACCGATAGCCTCACATCCTTTGAAAACTCCAGAGGTACGCAGAGATCAGTGCCTCCAAAGGAGACGATGCCTGACTCCTCGTGAAACTTGATAGGAGTCCCAGGATTCCTGTGGCACTTGGAAAGGGACACTTGGTCTCCCGCCTCAGCTGGAGAGGCGTCCCAATTGCCCTGCAAAGCCTCGAGGAGAATCCAGAGTTGTCCCTCGCAACTAGGCAGGAGTCCTGACGTCGCTGAAGAAACACGTGGGTGGAAGGGCCATCCCCGTCGTAACTCGAGAATATACCCCAGGTTCCCGCCGCAACTCGAGAAAAACCATGAGACTTCCCCCTCGCCGCGAGATGAGGCCCGATTCCCCTGCACTGCGTGCAGAGCAATTCCGTGTTGCACATCACACATGAAAGGAGCCTTGATTTCCTTGATGGCACTCCAGAGAAACCCCAAGAACACTGTTTCAAGGCTAGAGGGATCCTGAGGTCACTGTAGCAACACGAAAGAGCTCCGGGGGCCAAAAATCAACTCGAGATGAGAGGTTAGTCCCTGGCTTCGACTCCAGAGGAATACCACCTTACCACAAGCACCTCAAGAGGAGGCTTCTCTCAGCTCTAGGTATGTGAGAGGGACCCTGAGTTTGCGGCCTCAAGTGGAATGGACACCGCGATGCCCTGGCTCGAAATAAGGCCGGTTATCCCTGCAGTGACTTCAATGCAGGCTCGTCTTGCATCTCCCAGGACGAAAGGATGTCTGAATCCCCTGTGGAAAGCACAGAGAAAGACTTAGTTCCCCACCTCATCGCGACCGATAGCCTCACATCCTTTGAAAACTCCAGAGGTACGCGGAGATCAGTGCCTCCAAAGGAGACGATGCCTGACTCCTCGTGAAACTTGATAGGAGTCCCAGGATTCCTGTGGCACTTGGAAAGGGACACTTGGTCTCCCGCCTCAGCTGGAGAGGCGTCCCAATTGCCCTGCCAAGCCTCGAGGAGAATCCAGAGTTGTCCCTCGCAACTAGGCAGGAGTCCTGACGTCGCTGAAGAAACACGTGGGTGGAAGGGCCATCCCCGTCCTAACTCGAGAATATACCCCAGGTTCCCGCCGCAACTCGAGAAAAACCATGAGACTTCCCCCTCGCCGCGAGATGAGGCCCGATTCCCCTGCACTGCGTGCAGAGCAATTCCGTGTTGCACATCACACATGAAAGGAGCCTTGATTTCCTTGATGGCACTCCAGAGAAACCCCAAGAACACTGTTTCAAGGCTAGAGGGATCCTGAGGTCACTGTAGCAACACGAAAGAGCTCCGTGGGCCAAAAATCAACTCGAGATGAGAGGTTAGTCCCTGGCTTCGACTCCAGAGGAATACCACCTTACCACAATCACCTCAAGAGGAGGCTTCTCTCAGCTCTAGGTATGTGAGAGGGACCCTGAGTTTGCGGCCTCAAGTGGAATGGACACCGCGATGCCCTGACTCGAAATAAGGCCGGATATCCCTGCAGTGACTGGAATGCAGGCTCGTCTTGCATCTCCCAAGACGAAAGGATGTCTGAATCCCCTGTGGAGACCACAGAGAAAGACCTAGTTCCCCACCTCATCGCGACCCGATGCCTCACATCCTTTGAAAACTCCAGAGGTACGCGGAGATCAGCGCCTCCAAAGGAGACGATGCCTGACTCCTCGTGAAACTTGATAGGAGACCCAGAATTCCTGTGGCACGTGGAAAGGGACCCTTGGTCTCCCGTCTCAGCTGGAGAGGCGTCCCAATTGCCCTGCAAAGCCTCGAGGAGAATCCCGAGTTGTCCCTCGCAACTAGGCAGGAGTCCTGACGCGGCTGAAGAAACACGTGGGTGGAAGGGCCATCCCCGTCGTAACTCGAGAATATACCCCAGGTTCCCGCCGCAACTCGAGAAAAACCATGAGACTTCCCCCTCGCCGCGAGATGAGGCCCGATTCCCCTGCACTGCGTGCAGAGCAACTCCGTGTTGCACATCACACATGAAAGGAGCCTTGATTTCCTTGATGGCACTCCAGAGAAACCCCAAGAACACTGTTTCAAGGCTAGAGGGATCCTGAGGTCACTGTAGCAACACGAAAGAGCTCCGGGGGCCAAAAATCAACTCGAGAAGAGAGGTTAGTCCCTGGCTTCGACTCCAGAGGAATACCACCTTACCACAAGCACCTCAAGAGGAGGCTTCTCTCAGCTCTAGGTATGTGAGTCGGACCCTGAGTTTGCGGCCTCAAGTGGAATGGACACCGCGATGCCCTGACTCGAAATAAGGCCGGATATCCCTGCAGTGACTGGAATGCAGGCTCGTCTTGCATCTCCCAAGACGAAAGGATGTCTGAATCCCCTGTGGAGACCACAGAGAAAGACCTAGTTCCCCACCTCATCGCGACAGGAGGCCTCAAATCCTTTGAAAACTCCAGAGGTATGCGGAGATCAGTGCCTCCAAAGGAGACGATGCCTGACTCCTCGTGAAACTTGATAGGAGACCCAGGATTCCTGTGGCACGTGGAAAGGGACCCTTGGTCTCCCGTCTCAGCTGGAGAGGCGTCCCAATTGCCCTGCAAAGCCTCGAGGAGAATCCCGAGTTGTCCCTCGCAACTAGGCAGGAGTCCTGACGCGGCTGAACAAACACGTGGGTGGAAGGGCCATCCCCGTCGTAACTCGAGAATATACCCCAGGTTCCCGCCGCAACTCGAGAAAAACCATGAGACTTCCCCCTCGCCGCGAGATGAGGCCCGATTCCCCTGCACTGCGTGCAGAGCAATTCTGTGTTGCACATCACACATGAAAGGAGCCTTGATTTCCTTGTTGGCACTCCAGAGAAACCCCAAGAACACTGTTTCAAGGCTAGAGGGATCCTGAGGTCACTGTAGCAACACGAAAGAGCTCCGTGGGCCAAAAATCAACTCGAGATGAGAGGTTAGTCCCTGGCTTCGACTCCAGAGGAATACCACCTTACCACAAGCACCTCAAGAGGAGGCTTCTCTCAGCTCTATGTATGTGAGAGGGACCCTGAGTTTGCGGCCTCAAGTGGAATGGACACCGCGATACCCTGACTCGAAATAAGGCCGGATATCCCTGCAGTGACTGGAATGCAGGCTCGTCTTGCATCTCCCAAGACGAAAGGGTGTCTGAATCCCCTGTGGAGACCACTGAGAAAGACCTAGTTCCCCACCTCATCGCGACAGGAGGCCTCAAATCCTTTGAAAACTCCAGAGGTATGCGGAGATCAGTGCCTCCAAAGGAGACGATGCCTGACTCCTCGTGAAACTTGATAGGAGAACCAGGATTCCTGTGGCACGTGGAAAGGGACCCTTGGTCTCCCGTCTCAGCTGGAGAGGCGTCCCAATTGCCCTGCAAAGCCTCGAGGAGAATCCCGAGTTGTCCCTCGCAACTAGGCAGGAGTCCTGACATGGCTGAACACACACGTGTGTGGAAGGGCCATCCCCGTCGTAACTCGAGAATATACCCCAGGTTCCCGCCGCAACTCGAGAAAAACCATGAGACTTCCCCCTCGCCGCGAGATGAGGCCCGATTCCCCTGCACTGCGTGCAGAGCAATTCCGTCTTGCACATCACACATGAAAGGAGCCTTGATTTCCTTGATGGCACTTCAGAGAAACCCCAAGAACACTGTTTCAAGGCTAGAGGGATCCTGAAGTCACTGTAGCAACACGAAAGAGCTCCGTGGGCCAAAAATCAACTCGAGATGAGAGGTTAGTCCCTGGCTTCGACTCCAGAGGAATACCACCTTACCACAAGCACCTCAAGAGGAGACTTCACTCAGCTCTAGGTATGTGAGAGGGACCCTGAGTTTGCGACCTCAAGTGGAATGGACACCGCGATGCCCTGACGCGAAATAAGGCTGGATATCCCTGCAGTGACTTGAATGCAGGCTCGTCTTGCATCTCACAAGATGAAAGGATGTCTGAATCCCCTGTGGAGACCACAGAGAAAGACCTAGTTCCCCACCTCATCGCGACCGGAGGCCTCACATCCTTTGAAAACTCCAGAGGTACGCGGAGATCAGTGCCTCCAAAGGAGACGATGCCTGACTTTCCCGTGAAACTTGATAGGAGACCCAGGATTTCTGTGGCACGTGGAAAGGGACCCTTGGTCTCCCGTCTCAGCTGGAGAGGCGTCCCAATTGCCCTGCAAAGCCTCGAGGAGAATCCCGAGTTGTCCCTCGCAACTAGGCAGGAGTCCTGACATGGCTGAACACACACGTGTGTGGAAGGGCCATCCCCGTCGTAACTCGAGAATATACCCCAGGTTCCCGCCGCAACTCGAGAAAAACCATGAGACTTCCCCCTCGCCGCGAGATGAGGCCCGATTCCCCTGCACTGCGTGCAGAGCAATTCCGTGTTGCACATCACACATGAAAGGAGCCTTGATTTCCTTGATGGCACTCCAGAGAAACCCCAAGAACACTGTTTCAAGGCTAGAGGGATCCTGAGGTCACTGTAGCAACACGGAAGAACTCTGTGGACCAAAAATCAACTCGAAAAGAGAGGTTAGTCCCTGGATTCGTCTCCAGAGGAATACCACCTTACCACAAGCACCTCAAGAGGAGGCTTCTCTCAGCTCTAGGTATGTGAGAGGGACCCTGAGTTTGCGGCCTCAAGTGGAATGGACACCGCGATGCCCTGGCTCGAAATAAGGCCGGTTATCCCTGCAGTGACTTCAATGCAGGCTCGTCTTGCATCTCCCAGGACGAAAGGATGTCTGAATCCCCTGTGGAAAGCACAGAGAAAGACTTAGTTCCCCACCTCATCGCGACCGATAGCCTCACATCCTTTGAAAACTCCAGAGGTACGCGGAGATCAGTGCCTCCAAAGGAGACGATGCCTGACTCCTCGTGAAACTTGATAGGAGTCCCAGGATTCCTGTGGCACTTGGAAAGGGACACTTGGTCTCCCGTCTCAGCTGGAGAGGCGTCCCAATTGCCCTGCCAAGCCTCGAGGAGAATCCAGAGTTGTCCCTCGCAACTAGGCAGGAGTCCTGACGTCGCTGAAGAAACACGTGGGTGGAAGGGCCATCCCCGTCGTAACTCGAGAATATACCCCAGGTTCCCGCCGCAACTCGAGAAAAACCATGAGACTTCCCCCTCGCCGCGAGATGAGGCCCGATTCCCCTGCACTGCGTGCAGAGCAACTCCGTGTTGCACATCACACATGAAAGGAGCCTTGATTTCCTTGATGGCACTCCAGAGAAACCCCAAGAACACTGTTTCAAGGCTAGAGGGATCCTGAGGTCACTGTAGCAACACGAAAGAGCTCCGTGGGCCAAAAATCAACTCGAGATGAGAGGTTAGTCCCTGGCTTCGACTCCAGAGGAATACCACCTTACCACAAGCACCTCAAGAGGAGGCTTCTCTCAGCTCTAGGTATGTGAGAGGGACCCTGAGTTTGCGGCCTCAAGTGGAATGGACACCGCGATGCCCTGACTCGAAATAAGGACGGATATCCCTGCAGTGACTGGAATGCAGGCTCGTCTTGCATCTCCCAAGACGAAAGGATGTCTGAATCCCCTGTGGAGACCACAGAGAAAGACCTAGTTCCCCACCTCATCGCGACCCGATGCCTCACATCCTTTGAAAACTCCAGAGGTACGCGGAGATCAGCGCCTCCAAAGGAGACGATGCCTGACTCCTCGTGAAACTTGATAGGAGACCCAGGATTCCTGTGGCACGTGGAAAGGGACCCTTGGTCTCCCGTCTCAGCTGGAGAGGCGTCCCAATTGCCCTGCAAAGCCTCGAGGAGAATCCCGAGTTGTCCCTCGCAACTAGGCAGGAGTCCTGACGCGGCTGAAGAAACACGTGGGTGGAAGGGCCATCCCCGTCGTAACTCGAGAATATACCCCAGGTTCCCGCCGCAACTCGAGAAAAACCATGAGACTTCCCCCTCGCCGCGAGATGAGGCCCGATTCCCCTGCACTGCGTGCAGAGCAACTCCGTGTTGCACATTACACATGAAAGGAGCCTTGATTTCCTTGATGGCACTCCAGAGAAACCCCAAGAACACTGTTTCAAGGCTAGAGGGATCCTGAGGTCACTGTAGCAACACGAAAGAGCTCCGGGGGCCAAAAATCAACTCGAGAAGAGAGGTTAGTCCCTGGCTTCGACTCCAGAGGAATACCACCTTACCACAAGCACCTCAAGAGGAGGCTTCTCTCAGCTCTAGGTATGTGAGACGGACCCTGAGTTTGCGGCCTCAAGTGGAATGGACACCGCGATGCCCTGACTCGAAATAAGGCCGGATATCCCTGCAGTGACTGGAATGCAGGCTCGTCTTGCATCTCCCAAGACGAAAGGGTGTCTGAATCCCCTGTGGAGATCACAGAGAAAGACCTAGTTCCCCACATCATCGCGACAGGAGGCCTCAAATCCTTTGAAAACTCCAGAGGTATGCGGAGATCAGTGCCTCCAAAGGAGACGATGCCTGACTCCTCGTGAAACTTGATAGGAGACCCAGGATTCCTGTGGCACGTGGAAAGGGACCCTTGGTCTCCCGTCTCAGCTGGAGAGGCGTCCCAATTGCCCTGCAAAGCCTCGAGGAGAATCCCGAGTTGTCCCTCGCAACTAGGCAGGAGTCCTGACGCGGCTGAACAAACACGTGGGTGGAAGGGCCATCCCCGTCGTAACTCGAGAATATACCCCAGGTTCTCGCCGCAACTCGAGAAAAACCATGAGACTTCCCCCTCGCCGCGAGATGAGGCCCGATTCCCCTGCACTGCGTGCAGAGCAATTCTGTGTTGCACATCACACATGAAAGGAGCCTTGATTTCCTTGTTGGCACTCCAGAGAAACCCCAAGAACACTGTTTCAAGGCTAGAGGGATCCTGAGGTCACTGTAGCAACACGAAAGAGCTCCGTGGACCAAAAATCAACTCGAGATGAGAGGTTAGTCCCTGGCTTCGACTCCAGAGGAATACCACCTTACCACAAGCACCTCAAGAGGAGGCTTCTCTCAGCTCTATGTATGTGAGAGGGACCCTGAGTTTGCGGCCTCAAGTGGAATGGACACCGCGATGCCCTGACTCGAAATAAGGCCGGATATCCCTGCAGTGACTGGAATGCAGGCTCGTCTTGCATCTCCCAAGACGAAAGGGTGTCTGAATCCCCTGTGGAGACCACTGAGAAAGACCTAGTTCCCCACCTCATCGCGACAGGAGGCCTCAAATCCTTTGAAAACTCCAGAGGTATGCGGAGATCAGTGCCTCCAAAGGAGACGATGCCTGACTCCTCGTGAAACTTGATAGGAGAACCAGGATTCCTGTGGCACGTGGAAAGGGACCCTTGGTCTCCCGTCTCAGCTGGAGAGGCGTCCCAATTGCCCTGCAAAGCCTCGAGGAGAATCCCGAGTTGTCCCTCGCAACTAGGCAGGAGTCCTGACATGGCTGAACACACACGTGTGTGGAAGGGCCATCCCCGTCGTAACTCGAGAATATACCCCAGGTTCCCGCCGCAACTCGAGAAAAACCATGAGACTTCCCCCTCGCCGCGAGATGAGGCCCGATTCCCCTGCACTGCGTGCAGAGCAATTCCGTGTTGCACATCACACATGAAAGGAGCCTTGATTTCCTTGATGGCACTCCAGAGAAACCCCAAGAACACTGTTTCAAGGCTAGAGGGATCCTCAGGTCACTGTAGCAACACGAAAGAGCTCCGTGGGCCAAAAATCAACTCGAGATGAGAGGTTAGTCCCTGGCTTCGACTCCAGAGGAATACCACCTTACCACAAGCACCTCAAGAGGAGGCTTCTCTCAGCTCTAGGTATGTGAGAGGGACCCTGAGTTTGCGGCCTCAAGTGGAATGGACACCGCGATGCCCTGACTCGAAATAAGGCCGGATATCCCTGCAGTGACTGGAATGCAGGCTCGTCTTGCATCTCCCAAGACGAAAGGATGTCTGAATCCCCTGTGGAGACCACAGAGAAAGACCTAGTTCCCCACCTCATCGCGACCCGATGCCTCACATCCTTTGAAAACTCCAGAGGTACGCGGAGATCAGCGCCTCCAAAGGAGACGATGCCTGACTCCTCGTGAAACTTGATAGGAGACCCAGAATTCCTGTGGCACGTGGAAAGGGACCCTTGGTCTCCCGTCTCAGCTGGAGAGGCGTCCCAATTGCCCTGCAAAGCCTCGAGGAGAATCCCGAGTTGTCCCTCGCAACTAGGCAGGAGTCCTGACGCGGCTGAAGAAACACGTGGGTGGAAGGGCCATCCCCGTCGTAACTCGAGAATATACCCCAGGTTCCCGCCGCAACTCGAGAAAAACCATGAGACTTCCCCCTCGCCGCGAGATGAGGCCCGATTCCCCTGCACTGCGTGCAGAGCAACTCCGTGTTGCACATCACACATGAAAGGAGCCTTGATTTCCTTGATGGCACTCCAGAGAAACCCCAAGAACACTGTTTCAAGGCTAGAGGGATCCTGAGGTCACTGTAGCAACACGAAAGAGCTCCGGGGGCCAAAAATCAACTCGAGAAGAGAGGTTAGTCCCTGGCTTCGACTCCAGAGGAATACCACCTTACCACAAGCACCTCAAGAGGAGGCTTCTCTCAGCTCTAGGTATGTGAGACGGACCCTGAGTTTGCGGCCTCAAGTGGAATGGACACCGCGATGCCCTGACTCGAAATAAGGCCGGATATCCCTGCAGTGACTGGAATGCAGGCTCGTCTTGCATCTCCCAAGACGAAAGGGTGTCTGAATCCCCTGTGGAGACCACAGAGAAAGACCTAGTTCCCCACCTCATCGCGACAGGAGGCCTCAAATCCTTTGAAAACTCCAGAGGTATGCGGAGATCAGTGCCTCCAAAGGAGACGATGCCTGACTCCTCGTGAAACTTGATAGGAGACCCAGGATTCCTGTGGCACGTGGAAAGGGACCCTTGGTCTCCCGTCTCAGCTGGAGAGGCGTCCCAATTGCCCTGCAAAGCCTCGAGGAGAATCCCGAGTTGTCCCTCGCAACTAGGCAGGAGTCCTGACATGGCTGAACACACACGTGTGTGGAAGGGCCATCCCCGTCGTAACTCGAGAATATACCCCAGGTTCCCGCCGCAACTCGAGAAAAACCATGAGACTTCCCCCTCGCCGCGAGATGAGGCCCGATTCCCCTGCACTGCGTGCAGAGCAATTCCGTCTTGCACATCACACATGAAAGGAGCCTTGATTTCCTTGATGGCACTTCAGAGAAACCCCAAGAACACTGTTTCAAGGCTAGAGGGATCCTGAGGTCACTGTAGCAACACGAAAGAGCTCCGTGGGCCAAAAATCAACTCGAGATGAGAGGTTAGTCCCTGGCTTCGACTCCAGAGGAATACCACCTTACCACAAGCACCTCAAGAGGAGACTTCACTCAGCTCTAGGTATGTGAGAGGGACCCTGAGTTTGCGACCTCAAGTGGAATGGACACCGCGATGCCCTGACGCGAAATAAGGCTGGATATCCCTGCAGTGACTTGAATGCAGGCTCGTCTTGCATCTCACAAGATGAAAGGATGTCTGAATCCCCTGTGGAGACCACAGAGAAAGACCTAGTTCCCCACCTCATCGCGACCGGAGGCCTCACATCCTTTGAAAACTCCAGAGGTACGCGGAGATCAGTGCCTCCAAAGGAGACGATGCCTGACTTTCCCGTGAAACTTGATAGGAGACCCAGGATTTCTGTGGCACGTGGAAAGGGACCCTTGGTCTCCCGTCTCAGCTGGAGAGGCGTCCCAATTGCCCTGCAAAGCCTCGAGGAGAATCCCGAGTTGTCCCTCGCAACTAGGCAGGAGTCCTGACATGGCTGAACACACACGTGTGTGGAAGGGCCATCCCCGTCGTAACTCGAGAATATACCCCAGGTTCCCGCCGCAACTCGAGAAAAACCATGAGACTTCCCCCTCGCCGCGAGATGAGGCCCGATTCCCCTGCACTGCGTGCAGAGCAATTCCGTGTTGCACATCACACATGAAAGGAGCCTTGATTTCCTTGATGGCACTCCAGAGAAACCCCAAGAACACTGTTTCAAGGCTAGAGGGATCCTGAGGTCACTGTAGCAACACGGAAGAACTCTGTGGACCAAAAATCAACTCGAAAAGAGAGGTTAGTCCCTGGATTCGTCTCCAGAGGAATACCACCTTACCACAAGCACCTCAAGAGGAGGCTTCTCTCAGCTCTAGGTATGTGAGAGGGACCCTGAGTTTGCGGCCTCAAGTGGAATGGACACCGCGATGCCCTGGCTCGAAATAAGGCCGGTTATCCCTGCAGTGACTTCAATGCAGGCTCGTCTTGCATCTCCCAGGACGAAAGGATGTCTGAATCCCCTGTGGAAAGCACAGAGAAAGACTTAGTTCCCCACCTCATCGCGACCGATAGCCTCACATCCTTTGAAAACTCCAGAGGTACGCGGAGATCAGTGCCTCCAAAGGAGACGATGCCTGACTCCTCGTGAAACTTGATAGGAGTCCCAGGATTCCTGTGGCACTTGGAAAGGGACACTTGGTCTCCCGTCTCAGCTGGAGAGGCGTCCCAATTGCCCTGCCAAGCCTCGAGGAGAATCCAGAGTTGTCCCTCGCAACTAGGCAGGAGTCCTGACGTCGCTGAAGAAACACGTGGGTGGAAGGGCCATCCCCGTCGTAACTCGAGAATATACCCCTGGTTCCCGCCGCAACTCGAGAAAAACCATGAGACTTCCCCCTCGCCGCGAGATGAGGCCCGATTCCCCTGCACTGCGTGCAGAGCAACTCCGTGTTGCACATCACACATGAAAGGAGCCTTGATTTCCTTGATGGCACTCCAGAGAAACCCCAAGAACACTGTTTCAAGGCTAGAGGGATCCTGAGGTCACTGTAGCAACACGAAAGAGCTCCGTGGGCCAAAAATCAACTCGAGATGAGAGGTTAGTCCCTGGCTTCGACTCCAGAGGAATACCACCTTACCACAAGCACCTCAAGAGGAGGCTTCTCTCAGCTCTAGGTATGTGAGAGGGACCCTGAGTTTGCGGCCTCAAGTGGAATGGACACCGCGATGCCCTGACTCGAAATAAGGACGGATATCCCTGCAGTGACTGGAATGCAGGCTCGTCTTGCATCTCCCAAGACGAAAGGATGTCTGAATCCCCTGTGGAGACCACAGAGAAAGACCTAGTTCCCCACCTCATCGCGACCCGATGCCTCACATCCTTTGAAAACTCCAGAGGTACGCGGAGATCAGCGCCTCCAAAGGAGACGATGCCTGACTCCTCGTGAAACTTGATAGGAGACCCAGGATTCCTGTGGCACGTGGAAAGGGACCCTTGGTCTCCCGTCTCAGCTGGAGAGGCGTCCCAATTGCCCTGCAAAGCCTCGAGGAGAATCCCGAGTTGTCCCTCGCAACTAGGCAGGAGTCCTGACGCGGCTGAAGAAACACGTGGGTGGAAGGGCCATCCCCGTCGTAACTCGAGAATATACCCCAGGTTCCCGCCGCAACTCGAGAAAAACCATGAGACTTCCCCCTCGCCGCGAGATGAGGCCCGATTCCCCTGCACTGCGTGCAGAGCAACTCCGTGTTGCACATCACACATGAAAGGAGCCTTGATTTCCTTGATGGCACTCCAGAGAAACCCCAAGAACACTGTTTCAAGGCTAGAGGGATCCTGAGGTCACTGTAGCAACACGAAAGAGCTCCGGGGGCCAAAAATCAACTCGAGAAGAGAGGTTAGTCCCTGGCTTCGACTCCAGAGGAATACCACCTTACCACAAGCACCTCAAGAGGAGGCTTCTCTCAGCTCTAGGTATGTGAGACGGACCCTGAGTTTGCGGCCTCAAGTGGAATGGACACCGCGATGCCCTGACTCGAAATAAGGCCGGATATCCCTGCAGTGACTGGAATGCAGGCTCGTCTTGCATCTCCCAAGACGAAAGGGTGTCTGAATCCCCTGTGGAGATCACAGAGAAAGACCTAGTTCCCCACATCATCGCGACAGGAGGCCTCAAATCCTTTGAAAACTCCAGAGGTATGCGGAGATCAGTGCCTCCAAAGGAGACGATGCCTGACTCCTCGTGAAACTTGATAGGAGACCCAGGATTCCTGTGGCACGTGGAAAGGGACCCTTGGTCTCCCGTCTCAGCTGGAGAGGCGTCCCAATTGCCCTGCAAAGCCTCGAGGAGAATCCCGAGTTGTCCCTCGCAACTAGGCAGGAGTCCTGACGCGGCTGAACAAACACGTGGGTGGAAGGGCCATCCCCGTCGTAACTCGAGAATATACCCCAGGTTCTCGCCGCAACTCGAGAAAAACCATGAGACTTCCCCCTCGCCGCGAGATGAGGCCCGATTCCCCTGCACTGCGTGCAGAGCAATTCTGTGTTGCACATCACACATGAAAGGAGCCTTGATTTCCTTGTTGGCACTCCAGAGAAACCCCAAGAACACTGTTTCAAGGCTAGAGGGATCCTGAGGTCACTGTAGCAACACGAAAGAGCTCCGTGGACCAAAAATCAACTCGAGATGAGAGGTTAGTCCCTGGCTTCGACTCCAGAGGAATACCACCTTACCACAAGCACCTCAAGAGGAGGCTTCTCTCAGCTCTATGTATGTGAGAGGGACCCTGAGTTTGCGGCCTCAAGTGGAATGGACACCGCGATGCCCTGACTCGAAATAAGGCCGCATATCCCTGCAGTGACTGGAATGCAGGCTCGTCTTGCATCTCCCAAGACGAAAGGGTGTCTGAATCCCCTGTGGAGACCACTGAGAAAGACCTAGTTCCCCACCTCATCGCGACAGGAGGCCTCAAATCCTTTGAAAACTCCAGAGGTATGCGGAGATCAGTGCCTCCAAAGGAGACGATGCCTGACTCCTCGTGAAACTTGATAGGAGAACCAGGATTCCTGTGGCACGTGGAAAGGGACCCTTGGTCTCCCGTCTCAGCTGGAGAGGCGTCCCAATTGCCCTGCAAAGCCTCGAGGAGAATCCCGAGTTGTCCCTCGCAACTAGGCAGGAGTCCTGACATGGCTGAACACACACGTGTGTGGAAGGGCCATCCCCGTCGTAACTCGAGAATATACCCCAGGTTCCCGCCGCAACTCGAGAAAAACCATGAGACTTCCCCCTCGCCGCGAGATGAGGCCCGATTCCCCTGCACTGCGTGCAGAGCAATTCCGTGTTGCACATCACACATGAAAGGAGCCTTGATTTCCTTGATGGCACTCCAGAGAAACCCCAAGAACACTGTTTCAAGGCTAGAGGGATCCTGAAGTCACTGTAGCAACACGAAAGAGCTCCGTGGACCAAGAATCAACACGAGATGAGAGGTTAGTCCCTGGCTTCGACTCCTGAGGAATACCACCTTACCACAAGCACCTCAAGAGGAGGCTTCTCTCAGCTCTAGGTATGTGAGAGGGACCCTGAGTTTGCGGCCTCAAGTGGAATGGACACCGCGATGCCCTGACTCGAAATAAGGCCGGATATCCCTGCAGTGACTTCAATGCAGGCTCGTCTTGCATCTCCCAGGACGAAAGGATGTCTGAATCCCCTGTGGAAAGCACAGAGAAAGACTTAGTTCCCCACCTCATCGCGACAGGAGGCCTCACATCCTTTGAAAACTCCAGAGGTACGCGGAGATCAGTGCCTCCAAAGGAGACGATGCCTGACTCCTCGTGAAACTTGATAGGAGTCCCTGGATTCCTCTGGCACTTGGAAAGGGACACTTGGTCTCCCGCCTCAGCTGGAGAGGTGTCCCAATTGCCCTGCCAAGCTTCGAGGAGAATCCAGAGTTGTCCCTCGCAACTAGGCAGGAGTCCTGACGTCGCTGAACAAACACGTGGGTGCAAGGGCCATCCCCGTCGTAACTCGAGAATATACCCCAGGTTCCCGCCGCAACTCGAGAAAAACCATGAGACTTCCCCCTCGAAGCGAGATGAGGCCCGATTCCCCTGCACTGCGTGCAGAGCAATTCCGTGTTGCACATCACACATGAAAGGAGCCTTGATTTCCTTGATGGCACTCCAGAGAAATCCCAAGAACACTGTTTCAAGGCTAGAGGGATCCTGAGGTCACTGTAGCAACACGAAAGAGCTCCGTGGGCCAAAAATCAACTCGAGATGAGAGGTTAGTCCCTGGCTTCGATTCCAGAGGAATACCACCTTACCACAAGCACCTCAAGAGGAGGCTTCTCTCAGCTCTAGGTATGTGAGAGGGACCCTGAGTTTGCGGCCTCAAGTGGAATGGACTCCGCGATGCCCTGACGTGAAATAAGGCTGGATATCCCTGCAGTGACTTGAATGCAGGCTCGTCTTGCATCTCCCAAGAAGAAAGGATGTCTGAATCCCCTGTGGAGACCACAGAGAAAGACCTAGTTCTCCACCTTATCGCGACCGGAGGCCTCACATCCTTTGAAAACTCCAGAGGTACGCGAAGATCAGTGCCTCCAAAGGAGACGATGCCTGACTCCTCGTGAAACTTGATAGGAGTCCCAGGATTCCTGTGGCACGTGGAAAGGGACCCTTGGTCTCCCGCCTCAGCTGGAGAGGCGTCCCAATTGCCTTGCCAAGCCTCGAGGAGAATCCCGAGTTGTGTCTCGCAACTAGGCAAGAGTCCTGACGTGGCTGAACAAACACGTGTGTGGAAGGGCCATCCCCGTCGTAACTCGAGAATATACCCCAGGTTCCCGCCGCAACTCGAGAAAAACCATGAGACTTCCCCCTCGCCGCGAGATGAGGCCCGATTCCCCTGCACTGCGTGCAGAGCAATTCTGTGTTGCACATCACACATGAAAGGAGCCTTGATTTCCTTCATGGCACTCCAGAGAAACCCCAAGAACACTGTTTCAAGGCTAGAGGGATCCTGAGGTCACTGTAGCAACACGAAAGAGCTCCGTGGACCAAAAATCAACTCGAGATGAGAGGTTAGTCCCTGGCTTCGACTCCAGAGGAATACCACCTTACCACAAGCACCTCAAGAGGAGGCTTCTCTCAGCTCTAGGTATGTGAGAGGGACCCTGAGTTTGCGGCCTCAAGTGGAATGGACAACGCGATGCCCTGACGCGAAATAAGGCCGGATATCCCTGCAGTGACTTGAATGCAGGCACGTCTTGCATCTCCCAAGATGAAAGGATGTCTGAATCCCCTGTGGAGACCACAGAGAAAGACCTAGTTCCCCACCTCATCGCGACCGGAGGCCTCACATCCTTTGAAAACTCTAGAGGTACGCAGAGATCAGTGCCTCCAAAGGAGACGATGCCTGACTCCTCGTGAAACTTGATAGGAGTCCCAGGATTCCTGTGGCACGTGGAAAGGGACCCTTGGTCTGCCGCCTCAGCTGGAGAGGCGTCCCAATTGACTTGCCAAGCCTCGAGAAGAATCCCCAGTTGTGTCTCGCACCTAGGCAAGAGTCCTGACGTGGCTGAACACACACGTGTGTGGAAGGGCCATCCCCGTCGTAACTCGAGAATATACCCCAGGTTCCCGCCGCAACCCGAGTAAAACCATGAGACTTCCCCCTCGCCGCGAGATGAGGCCCGATTCCCCTGCACTGCGTGCAGAGCAATTCTGTGTTGCACATCACACATGAAAGGAGCCTTGATTTCCTTCATGGCACTCCAGAGAAACCCCAAGAACACTGTTTCAAGGCTAGAGGGATCCTGAGGTCACTGTAGCAACACGAAAGAGCTCCGTGGACCAAAAATCAACTCGAGATGAGAGGTTAGTCCCTGGCTTCGACTCCAGAGGAATACCACCTTACCACAAGCACCTCAAGAGGAGGCTTCTCTCAGCTCTAGGTATGTGAGAGGGACCCTGAGTTTGCGGCCTCAAGTGGAATGGACACCGCGATGCCCTGACTCGAAATAAGGCCGGATATCCCTGCAGTGACTGGAATGCAGGCTTGTCTTGCATCTCCCAAGACGAAAGGGTGTCTGAATCCCCTGTGGAGACCACATAGAAAGACCTAGTTCCCCACCTCATCGCGACAGGAGGCCTCAAATCCTTTGAAAACTCCAGAGGTATGCGGAGATCAGTGCCTCCAAAGGAGACGATGCCTGACTCCTCGTGAAACTTGATAGGAGACCCAGGATTCCTGTGGCACGTGGAAAGGGACACTTGGTCTCCCGTCTCAGCTGGAGAGGCGTCCCAATTGCCCTGCAAAGCCTCGAGGAGAATCCCGAGTTGTCCCTCGCAACTAGGCAGGAGTCCTAACGTCGCTGAAGAAACACGTGGGTGGAAGGGCCATCCCCGTCGTAACTCGAGAATATACCCCAGGTTCCCGCCGCAACTCGAGAAAAACCATGAGACTTCCCCCTCGCCGAGAGATGAGGTCCGATTCCCCTGCACTGCGTGCAGAGCAATTCCGTGTTGCACATCACACATGAAAGGAGCCTTGATTTCCTTGATGGCACTCTAAAGAAACCCCAAGAACACTGTTTCAAGGCTAGAGGGATCCTGAGGTCACTGTAGCAACACGAAAGAGCTCCGTGGACCAAGAATCAACACGAGATGAGAGGTTAGTCCCTGGCGTCGACTCCTGAGGAATACCACCTTACGACAAGCACCTCAAGAGGAGGCTTCTCTCAGCTCTAGGTATGTGAGAGGGACCCTGAGTTTGCGGCCTCAAGTGAAATGGACACCATGATGCCCTGACTCGAAATAAGGCCGGATATCCCTGCAGTGACTTCAATGCAGGCTCGTCTTGCATCTCCCAGGACGAAAGGATGTCTGAATCCCCTGTGGAAAGCACAGAGAAAGACTTAGTTCCCCACCTCATCGCGACCGATAGCCTCACATCCTTTGAAAACTCCAGAGGTACGCGGAGATCAGTGCCTCCAAAGGAGACGATGCCTGACTCCTCGTGAAACTTGATAGGAGTCCCAGGATTCCTGTGGCATTTGGAAAGGGACACTTGGTCTCCCGCCTCAGCTGGAGAGGCGTCCCAATTGCCCTGTCAAGCCTCGAGGAGAATCCAGAGTTGTCCCTCGCAACTAGGCAGGAGTCCTGACGTCGCTGAAGAAACACGTGGGTGGAAGGGCCATCCCCGTCGTTACTCGAGAATATACCCCAGGTTCCCGCCGCAACTCGAGAAAAACCATGAGACTTCCCCCTCGATGCGAGATGAGGCCCGATTCCCCTGCACTGCGTGCAGAGCAATTCCGTCTTGCACATCACACATGAAAGGAGCCTTGATTTCCTTGATGGCATTCCAGAGAAACCCCAAGAACACTGTTTCAAGGCTAGAGGGATCCTGAGGTCACAGTAGCAACACGGAAGAGCTCCGTGGGCCAAAAATCAACTCAAGATCAGGGGTTAGTCCCTGGCTTCGACTCCAGAGGAATACCACCTTACCACAAGCACCTCAAGAGGAGGCTTCTCTCAGCTCTAGGTATGTGAGAGGGACCCTGAGTTTGCGGCCTCAAGTGGAATGGACACCGCGATGCCCTGACTCGAAATAAGGCCGGATATCCCTGCAGTGACTTGAATGCAGGCTCGTCTTGCATCTCCCAAGAAGAAAGGATGTCTGAATCCCCTGTGGAGACCACAGAGAAACACCTAGTTCCCCACCTCATCGCGACCGGAGGCCTCACATCCTTTGAAAACTCCAGAGGTACGCGGAGATCAGTGCCTCCAAAGGAGACGATGCCTGACTCCTCGTGAAACTTGATAGGAGTCCCAGGATTCTTGTGGCACGTGGAAAGGGACCCTTGGTCTCCCGCCTCAGCTGGAGAGGCGTTCCAATTGCCCTGCCAAGCCTCGAGGAGAATCCCGAGTTGTCCCTCGCAACAAGGCAGGAGTCCTGACGTGGCTGAACAAACACGTGGGTGGAAGGGCCATCCCCGTCGTAACTCGAGAATATACCCCAGGTTCCCGCCGCAACTCGAGAAAAACCATGAGACTTCCCCCTCGATGCGAGATGAGGCCCGATTCCCCTGTACTGCGTGCAGAGCAATTCCGTCTTGCACATCACACATGAAAGGAGCCTTGATTTCCTTGATGGCACTCCAGAGAAACCCCAAGAACACTGTTTCAAGGATAGAGGGATCCTGAGGTCACTGTAGCAACACGAAAGAACTCTGTGGACCAAAAATCAACTCGAAAAGAGAGGTTAGTCCCTGGATTCGTCTCCAGAGGAATACCACCTTACCACAAGCACCTCAAGAGGAGGCTTCTCTCAGCTCTAGGTATGTGAGAGGGACCCTGAGTTTGCGGCCTCAAGTGGAATGGACACCGCGATGCCCTGACTCGAAATAAGGCCGGATATCCCTGCAGTGACTTCAATGCAGGCTCGTCTTGCATCTCCCAGGACGAAAGGATGTCTGAATCCCCTGTGGAAAGCACAGAGAAAGACTTAGTTCCCCACCTCATCGCGACCGATAGCCTCACATCCTTTGAAAACTCCAGAGGTACGCAGAGATCAGTGCCTCCAAAGGAGACGATGCCTGACTCCTCGTGAAACTTGATAGGAGTCCCAGGATTCCTGTGGCACGTGGAAAGGGACCCTTGGTCTCCCGCCTCCGCTGGAGAGGCGTCCCAATTGCCTTGCCAAGCCTCGAGGAGAATCCCGAGTTGTGTTTCGCAACTAGGCAAGAGTCCTGACGTGGCTGAACAAACACGTGGGTGGAAGGGCCATCCCCGTCGTAACTCGAGAATATACCCCAGGTTCCCACCGCAACTCGAGAAAAACCATGAGACTTCCCCCTCGCCGCGAGATGAGGCCCGATTCCCCTGTACTGCATGCAGAGCAATTCCGTCTTGCACATCACACATGAAAGGAGCCTTGATTTCCTTGATGGCACTCCAGAGAAACCCCAAGAACACTGTTTCAAGGCTAGAGGGATCCTGAGGTCACTGTAGCAACACGAAAGAGCTCCGTGGACCAAGAATCAACACGAGATGAGAGGTTAGTCCCTGGCTTCGACTCCTGAGGAATACCACCTTACCACAAGCACCTCAAGAGGAGGCTTCTCTCAGCTCTAGGTATGTGAGAGGGATCCTGAGATTGCGGCCTCAAGTGGAATGGACACCGCGATGCCCTGACTCGAAATAAGGCCGGATATCCCTGCAGTGACTTGAATGCAGGCTCGTCTTGCATCTCCCAAGAAGAAAGGATGTCTGAATCCCCAGTGGAGACCACAGAGAAACACCTAATTCCCCACGGCATCGCTACCGGAAGCCTCACATCGTTTGAAAACTCCAGAGGTACGCGGACATCAGTGCCTCCAAAGGAGACGATGCCTGACTCCTCGTGAAACTTGATAGGAGTCCCAGGATTCTTGTGGCACGCGGAAAGGGACCCTTGGTCTCCCGCCTCAGCTGGAGAGGCGTTCCAATTGCCCTGCCAAGCCTCGAGGAGAATCCCGAGTTGTCCCTCGCAACTAGGCAGGAGTCCTGACGTCGCTGAACAAACACGTGGGTGGAAGGGCCATCCCCGTCGTAACTCGAGAATATACCACAGGTTCCCGCCGCAACTCGAGAAAAACCATGAGACTTCCCCCTCGATGCGAGATGAGGCCCGATTCCCCTGTACTGCGTGCAGAGCAATTCCGTCTTGCACATCACACATGAAAGGAGCCTTGATTTCCTTGATGGCACTCCAGAGAAACCCCAAGAACACTGTTTCAAGGCTAGAGGGATCCTGAGGTCACTGTAGCAACACGAAAGAACTCTGTGGACCAAAAATCAACTCGAAAAGAGAGGTTAGTCCCTGGATTCGTCTCCAGAGGAATACCACCTTACCACAAGCACCTCAAGAGGAGGCTTCTCTCAGCTCTAGGTATGTGAGAGGGACCCTGAGTTTGCAGCCTCAAGTGGAATGGACACCGCGATGCCCTGACTCGAAATAAGGCCGGATATCCCTGCAGTGACTTCAATACAGGCTCGTCTTGCATCTCCCAGGACGAAAGGATGTCTGAATCCCCTGTGGAAAGCACAGAGAAAGACTTAGTTCCCCACCTCATCGCGACCGGAGGCCTCACATCCTTTGAAAACTCCAGAGGTACGCGGAGATCAGTGCCTCCAAAGGAGACGATGCCTGACTCCTCTTGAAACTTGATAGGAGTCCCAGGATTCCTGTGGCACGTGGAAAGGGACACTTGGTCTCCCGCCTCAGCTGGAGAGGCGTCCCAATTGCCTTGCCAAGCCTCGAGGAGAATCCCGAGTTGTGTCTCGCAACTAGGCAAGAGTCCTGACGTGGCTGAACACACACGTGTGTGGAAGGGCCATCCCCGTCGTAACTCGAGAATATACCCCAGTTTCCCGCCGCAACTCGAAAAAAACCATGAGACTTCCCCCTCGCCGCGAGATGAGGCCCGATTCCCCTGCACTGCGTGCAGAGCAATTCTGTGTTGCACATCACACATGAAAGGAGCCTTGATTTCCTTCATGGCACTCCAGAGAAACCCCAAGAACACTGTTTCAAGGCTAGAGGGATCCTGAGGTCACTGTAGCAACACGAAAGAGCTCCGTGGACCAAAAATCAACTCGAGATGAGAGGTTAGTCCCTGGCTTCGACTCCAGAGGAATACCACCTTACCACAAGCACCTCAAGAGGAGGCTTCTCTCAGCTCTAGGTATGTGAGAGGGACCCTGAGTTTGCGGCCTCAAGTGGAATGGACACCGCGATGCCCTGACGCGAAATAAGGCCGGATATCCCTGCAGTGACTTGAATGCAGGCACGTCTTGCATCTCCCAAGATGAAAGGATGTCTGAATCCCCTGTGGAGACCACAGAGAAAGACCTAGTTCCCCACCTCATCGCGACCGGAGGCCTCACATCCTTTGAAAACTCCAGAGGTATGCGGAGATCAGTGCCTCCAAAGGAGACGATGCCTGACTCCTCGTGAAACTTGATAGGAGACCCAGGATTCCTGTGGCACGTGGAAAGGGACACTTGGTCTCCCGTCTCAGCTGGAGAGGCGTCCCAATTGCCCTGCAAAGCCTCGAGGAGAATCCAGAGTTGTCCCTCGCAACTAGGCAGGAGTCCTAACGTCGCTGAAGAAACACGTGGGTGGAAGGGCCATCCCCGTCGTAACTCGAGAATATACCCCAGGTTCCCGCCGCAACTCGAGAAAAACCATGAGACTTCCCCCTCGCCGAGAGATGAGGTCCGATTCCCCTGCACTGCGTGCAGAGCAATTCCGTGTTGCACATCACACATGAAAGGAGCCTTGATTTCCTTGATGGCACTCTAAAGAAACCCCAAGAACACTGTTTCAAGGCTAGAGGGATCCTGAGGTCACTGTAGCAACACGAAAGAGCTCCGTGGACCAAGAATCAACACGAGATGAGAGGTTAGTCCCTGGCGTCGACTCCTGAGGAATACCACCTTACGACAAGCACCTCAAGAGGAGGCTTCTCTCAGCTCTAGGTATGTGAGAGGGACCCTGAGTTTGCGGCCTCAAGTGAAATGGACACCATGATGCCCTGACTCGAAATAAGGCCGGATATCCCTGCAGTGACTTCAATGCAGGCTCGTCTTGCATCTCCCAGGACGAAAGGATGTCTGAATCCCCTGTGGAAAGCACAGAGAAAGACTTAGTTCCCCACCTCATCGCGACCGATAGCCTCACATCCTTTGAAAACTCCAGAGGTACGCGGAGATCAGTGCCTCCAAAGGAGACGATGCCTGACTCCTCGTGAAACTTGATAGGAGTCCCAGGATTCCTGTGGCATTTGGAAAGGGACACTTGGTCTCCCGCCTCAGCTGGAGAGGCGTCCCAATTGCCCTGTCAAGCCTCGAGGAGAATCCAGAGTTGTCCCTCGCAACTAGGCAGGAGTCCTGACGTCGCTGAAGAAACACGTGGGTGGAAGGGCCATCCCCGTCGTTACTCGAGAATATACCCCAGGTTCCCGCCGCAACTCGAGAAAAACCATGAGACTTCCCCCTCGATGCGAGATGAGGCCCGATTCCCCTGCACTGCGTGCAGAGCAATTCCGTCTTGCACATCACACATGAAAGGAGCCTTGATTTCCTTGATGGCATTCCAGAGAAACCCCAAGAACACTGTTTCAAGGCTAGAGGGATCCTGAGGTCACAGTAGCAACACGGAAGAGCTCCGTGGGCCAAAAATCAACTCAAGATCAGGGGTTAGTCCCTGGCTTCGACTCCAGAGGAATACCACCTTACCACAAGCACCTCAAGAGGAGGCTTCTCTCAGCTCTAGGTATGTGAGAGGGACCCTGAGTTTGCGGCCTCAAGTGGAATGGACACCGCGATGCCCTGACTCGAAATAAGGCCGGATATCCCTGCAGTGACTTGAATGCAGGCTCGTCTTGCATCTCCCAAGAAGAAAGGATGTCTGAATCCCCTGTGGAGACCACAGAGAAACACCTAGTTCCCCACCTCATCGCGACCGGAGGCCTCACATCCTTTGAAAACTCCAGAGGTACGCGGAGATCAGTGCCTCCAAAGGAGACGATGCCTGACTCCTCGTGAAACTTGATAGGAGTCCCAGGATTCTTGTGGCACGTGGAAAGGGACCCTTGGTCTCCCGCCTCAGCTGGAGAGGCGTTCCAATTGCCCTGCCAAGCCTCGAGGAGAATCCCGAGTTGTCCCTCGCAACAAGGCAGGAGTCCTGACGTGGCTGAACAAACACGTGGGTGGAAGGGCCATCCCCGTCGTAACTCGAGAATATACCCCAGGTTCCCGCCGCAACTCGAGAAAAACCATGAGACTTCCCCCTCGATGCGAGATGAGGCCCGATTCCCCTGTACTGCGTGCAGAGCAATTCCGTCTTGCACATCACACATGAAAGGAGCCTTGATTTCCTTGATGGCACTCCAGAGAAACCCCAAGAACACTGTTTCAAGGATAGAGGGATCCTGAGGTCACTGTAGCAACACGAAAGAACTCTGTGGACCAAAAATCAACTCGAAAAGAGAGGTTAGTCCCTGGATTCGTCTCCAGAGGAATACCACCTTACCACAAGCACCTCAAGAGGAGGCTTCTCTCAGCTCTAGGTATGTGAGAGGGACCCTGAGTTTGCGGCCTCAAGTGGAATGGACACCGCGATGCCCTGACTCGAAATAAGGCCGGATATCCCTGCAGTGACTTCAATGCAGGCTCGTCTTGCATCTCCCAGGACGAAAGGATGTCTGAATCCCCTGTGGAAAGCACAGAGAAAGACTTAGTTCCCCACCTCATCGCGACCGATAGCCTCACATCCTTTGAAAACTCCAGAGGTACGCAGAGATCAGTGCCTCCAAAGGAGACGATGCCTGACTCCTCGTGAAACTTGATAGGAGTCCCAGGATTCCTGTGGCACGTGGAAAGGGACCCTTGGTCTCCCGCCTCCGCTGGAGAGGCGTCCCAATTGCCTTGCCAAGCCTCGAGGAGAATCCCGAGTTGTGTTTCGCAACTAGGCAAGAGTCCTGACGTGGCTGAACAAACACGTGGGTGGAAGGGCCATCCCCGTCGTAACTCGAGAATATACCCCAGGTTCCCACCGCAACTCGAGAAAAACCATGAGACTTCCCCCTCGCCGCGAGATGAGGCCCGATTCCCCTGTACTGCATGCAGAGCAATTCCGTCTTGCACATCACACATGAAAGGAGCCTTGATTTCCTTGATGGCACTCCAGAGAAACCCCAAGAACACTGTTTCAAGGCTAGAGGGATCCTGAGGTCACTGTAGCAACACGAAAGAGCTCCGTGGACCAAGAATCAACACGAGATGAGAGGTTAGTCCCTGGCTTCGACTCCTGAGGAATACCACCTTACCACAAGCACCTCAAGAGGAGGCTTCTCTCAGCTCTAGGTATGTGAGAGGGATCCTGAGATTGCGGCCTCAAGTGGAATGGACACCGCGATGCCCTGACTCGAAATAAGGCCGGATATCCCTGCAGTGACTTGAATGCAGGCTCGTCTTGCATCTCCCAAGAAGAAAGGATGTCTGAATCCCCAGTGGAGACCACAGAGAAACACCTAATTCCCCACGGCATCGCTACCGGAAGCCTCACATCGTTTGAAAACTCCAGAGGTACGCGGACATCAGTGCCTCCAAAGGAGACGATGCCTGACTCCTCGTGAAACTTGATAGGAGTCCCAGGATTCTTGTGGCACGCGGAAAGGGACCCTTGGTCTCCCGCCTCAGCTGGAGAGGCGTTCCAATTGCCCTGCCAAGCCTCGAGGAGAATCCCGAGTTGTCCCTCGCAACTAGGCAGGAGTCCTGACGTCGCTGAACAAACACGTGGGTGGAAGGGCCATCCCCGTCGTAACTCGAGAATATACCACAGGTTCCCGCCGCAACTCGAGAAAAACCATGAGACTTCCCCCTCGATGCGAGATGAGGCCCGATTCCCCTGTACTGCGTGCAGAGCAATTCCGTCTTGCACATCACACATGAAAGGAGCCTTGATTTCCTTGATGGCACTCCAGAGAAACCCCAAGAACACTGTTTCAAGGCTAGAGGGATCCTGAGGTCACTGTAGCAACACGAAAGAACTCTGTGGACCAAAAATCAACTCGAAAAGAGAGGTTAGTCCCTGGATTCGTCTCCAGAGGAATACCACCTTACCACAAGCACCTCAAGAGGAGGCTTCTCTCAGCTCTAGGTATGTGAGAGGGACCCTGAGTTTGCGGCCTCAAGTGGAATGGACACCGCGATGCCCTGACTCGAAATAAGGCCGGATATCCCTGCAGTGACTTCAATACAGGCTCGTCTTGCATCTCCCAGGACGAAAGGATGTCTGAATCCCCTGTGGAAAGCACAGAGAAAGACTTAGTTCCCCACCTCATCGCGACCGGAGGCCTCACATCCTTTGAAAACTCCAGAGGTACGCGGAGATCAGTGCCTCCAAAGGAGACGATGCCTGACTCCTCTTGAAACTTGATAGGAGTCCCAGGATTCCTGTGGCACGTGGAAAGGGACACTTGGTCTCCCGCCTCAGCTGGAGAGGCGTCCCAATTGCCTTGCCAAGCCTCGAGGAGAATCCCGAGTTGTGTCTCGCAACTAGGCAAGAGTCCTGACGTGGCTGAACACACACGTGTGTGGAAGGGCCATCCCCGTCGTAACTCGAGAATATACCCCAGTTTCCCGCCGCAACTCGAAAAAAACCATGAGACTTCCCCCTCGCCGCGAGATGAGGCCCGATTCCCCTGCACTGCGTGCAGAGCAATTCTGTGTTGCACATCACACATGAAAGGAGCCTTGATTTCCTTCATGGCACTCCAGAGAAACCCCAAGAACACTGTTTCAAGGCTAGAGGGATCCTGAGGTCACTGTAGCAACACGAAAGAGCTCCGTGGACCAAAAATCAACTCGAGATGAGAGGTTAGTCCCTGGCTTCGACTCCAGAGGAATACCACCTTACCACAAGCACCTCAAGAGGAGGCTTCTCTCAGCTCTAGGTATGTGAGAGGGACCCTGAGTTTGCGGCCTCAAGTGGAATGGACACCGCGATGCCCTGACGCGAAATAAGGCCGGATATCCCTGCAGTGACTTGAATGCAGGCACGTCTTGCATCTCCCAAGATGAAAGGATGTCTGAATCCCCTGTGGAGACCACAGAGAAAGACCTAGTTCCCCACCTCATCGCGACCGGAGGCCTCACATCCTTTGAAAACTCCAGAGGTACGCAGAGATCAGTGCCTCCAAAGGAGACGATGCCTGACTCCTCGTGAAACTTGATAGGAGTCCCAGGATTCCTGTGGCACGTGGAAAGGGACCCTTGGTCTCCCGCCTCAGCTGGAGAGGCGTCCCAATTGACTTGCCAAGCCTCGAGAAGAATCCCCAGTTGTGTCTCGCACCTAGGCAAGAGTCCTGACGTGGCTGAACAAACACGTGTGTGGAAGGGCCATCCCCGTCGTAACTCGAGAATATACCCCAGGTTCCCGCCGCAACCCGAGTAAAACCATGAGACTTCCCCCTCGCCGCGAGATGAGGCCCGATTCCCCTGCACTGCGTGCAGAGCAATTCTGTGTTGCACATCACACATGAAAGGAGCCTTGATTTCCTTCATGGCACTCCAGAGAAACCCCAAGAACACTGTTTCAAGGCTAGAGGGATCCTGAGGTCACTGTAGCAACACGAAAGAGCTCCGTGGACCAAAAATCAACTCGAGATGAGAGGTTAGTCCCTGGCTTCGACTCCAGAGGAATACCACCTTACCACAAGCACCTCAAGAGGAGGCTTCTCTCAGCTCTAGGTATGTGAGAGGGACCCTGAGTTTGCGGCCTCAAGTGGAATGGACACCGCGATGCCCTGACTCGAAATAAGGCCGGATATCCCTGCAGTGACTGGAATGAAGGCTTGTCTTGCATCTCCCAAGACGAAAGGGTGTCTGAATCCCCTGTGGAGACCACATAGAAAGACCTAGTTCCCCACCTCATCGCGACAGGAGGCCTCAAATCCTTTGAAAACTCCAGAGGTATGCGGAGATCAGTGCCTCCAAAGGAGACGATGCCTGACTCCTCGTGAAATTTGATAGGAGACCCAGGATTCCTGTGGCACGTGGAAAGGGACACTTGGTCTCCCGTCTCAGCTGGAGAGGCGTCCCAATTGCCCTGCAAAGCCTCGAGGAGAATCCCGAGTTGTCCCTCGCAACTAGGCAGGAGTCCTGACGTCGCTGAAGAAACACGTGGGTGGAAGGGCCATCCCCGTCGTAACTCGAGAATATACCCCAGGTTCCCGCCGCAACTCGAGAAAAACCATGAGACTTCCCCCTCGCCGAGAGATGAGGTCCGATTCCCCTGCACTGCGTGCAGAGCAATTCCGTGTTGCACATCACACATGAAAGGAGCCTTGATTTCCTTGATGGCACTCTAAAGAAACCCCAAGAACACTGTTTCAAGGCTAGAGGGATCCTGAGGTCACTGTAGCAACACGAAAGAGCTCCGTGGACCAAGAATCAACACGAGATGAGAGGTTAGTCCCTGGCGTCGACTCCTGAGGAATACCACCTTACCACAAGCACCTCAAGAGGAGGCTTCTCTCAGCTCTAGGTATGTGAGAGGGACCCTGAGTTTGCGGCCTCAAGTGGAATGGACACCGCGATGCCCTGACTCGAAATAAGGCCGGATATCCCTGCAGTGACTTCAATGCAGGCTCGTCTTGCATCTCCCAGGACGAAAGGATGTCTGAATCCCCTGTGGAAAGCACAGAGAAAGACTTAGTTCCCCACCTCATCGCGACCGATAGCCTCACATCCTTTGAAAACTCCAGAGGTACGCGGAGATCAGTGCCTCCAAAGGAGACGATGCCTGACTCCTCGTGAAACTTGATAGGAGTCCCAGGATTCCTGTGGCATTTGGAAAGGGACACTTGGTCTCCCGCCTCAGCTGGAGAGGCGTCCCAATTGCCCTGTCAAGCCTCGAGGAGAATCCAGAGTTGTCCCTCGCAACTAGGCAGGAGTCCTGACGTCGCTGAAGAAACACGTGGGTGGAAGGGCCATCCCCGTCGTAACTCGAGAATATACCCCAGGTTCCCGCCGCAACTCGAGAAAAACCATGAGACTTCCCCCTCGATGCGAGATGAGGCCCGATTCCCCTGCACTGCGTGCAGAGCAATTCCGTCTTGCACATCACACATGAAAGGAGCCTTGATTTCCTTGATGGCATTCCAGAGAAACCCCAAGAACACTGTTTCAAGGCTAGAGGGATCCTGAGGTCACTGTAGCAACACGGAAGAGCTCCGTGGGCCAAAAATCAACTCAAGATGAGGGGTTAGTCCCTGGCTTCGACTCCAGAGGAATACCACCTTACCACAAGCACCTCAAGAGGAGGCTTCTCTCAGCTCTAGGTATGTGAGAGGGACCCTGAGTTTGCGGCCTCAAGTGGAATGGACACCGCGATGCCCTGACTCGAAATAAGGCCGGATATCCCTGCAGTGACTTGAATGCAGGCTCGTCTTGCATCTCCCAAGAAGAAAGGATGTCTGAATCCCCTGTGGAGACCACAGAGAAACACCTAGTTCCCCACCTCATCGCGACCGGAGGCCTCACATCCTTTGAAAACTCCAGAGGTACGCGGAGATCAGTGCCTCCAAAGGAGACGATGCCTGACTCCTCGTGAAACTTGATAGGAGTCCCAGGATTCTTGTGGCACGTGGAAAGGGACTCTTGGTCTCCCGCCTCAGCTGGAGAGGCGTTCCAATTGCCCTGCCAAGCCTCGAGGAGAATCCCGAGTTGTCCCTCGCAACAAGGCAGGAGTCCTGACGTGGCTGAACAAACACGTGGGTGGAAGGGCCATCCCCGTCGTAACTCGAGAATATACCCCAGGTTCCTGCCGCAACTCGAGAAAAACCATGAGACTTCCCCCTCGATGCGAGATGAGGCCCGATTCCCCTGTACTGCGTGCAGAGCAATTCCGTCTTGCACATCACACATGAAAGGAGCCTTGATTTCCTTGATGGCACTCCAGAGAAACCCCAAGAACACTGTTTCAAGGATAGAGGGATCCTGAGGTCACTGTAGCAACACGAAAGAACTCTGTGGACCAAAAATCAACTCGAAAAGAGAGGTTAGTCCCTGGATTCGTCTCCAGAGGAATACCACCTTACCACAAGCACCTCAAGAGGAGGCTTCTCTCAGCTCTAGGTATGTGAGAGGGACCCTGAGTTTGCGGCCTCAAGTGGAATGGACACCGCGATGCCCTGACTCGAAATAAGGCCGGATATCCCTGCAGTGACTTCAATGCAGGCACGTCTTGCATCTCCCAGGACGAAAGGATGTCTGAATCCCCTGTGGAAAGCACAGAGAAAGACTTAGTTCCCCACCTCATCGCGACCGATAGCCTCACATCCTTTGAAAACTCCAGAGTTACGCGGAGATCAGTGCCTCCAAAGGAGACGATGCCTGACTCCTCGTGAAACTTGATAGGAGTCCCAGGATTCCTGTGGCACGTGGAAAGGGACCCTTGGTCTCCCGCCTCAGCTGGAGAGGCGTCCCAATTGCCTTGCCAAGCCTCGAGGAGAATCCCGAGTTGTGTCTCGCAACTAGGCAAGAGTCCTGACGTGGCTGAACAAACACGTGGGTGGAAGGGCCATCACCGTCGTAACTCGAGAATATACCCCAGGTTCCCACCGCAACTCGAGAAAAACCATGAGACTTCCCCCTCGCCGCGAGATGAGGCCCGATTCCCCTGTACTGCATGCAGAGCAATTCCGTCTTGCACATCACACATGAAAGGAGCCTTGATTTCCTTGATGACACTCCAGAGAAACCCCAAGAACACTGTTTCAAGGCTAGAGGGATCCTGAGGTCACTGTAGCAACACGAAAGAGCTCCGTGGACCAAGAATCAACACGAGATGAGAGGTTAGTCCCTGGCTTCGACTCCTGAGGAATACCACCTTACCACAAGCACCTCAAGAGGAGGCTTCTCTCAGCTCTAGGTATGTGAGAGGGATCCTGAGATTGCGGTCTCAAGTGGAATGGACACCGCGATGCCCTGACTCGAAATAAGGCCGGATATCCCTGCAGTGACTTGAATGCAGGCTCGTCTTGCATCTCCCAAGAAGAAAGGATGTCTGAATCCCCAGTGGAGACCACAGAGAAACACCTAGTTCCCCACGGCATCGCTACCGGAAGCCTCACATCCTTTGAAAACTCCAGAGGTACGCGGACATCAGTGCCTCCAAAGGAGACGATGCCTGACTCCTCGTGAAACTTGATAGGAGTCCCAGGATTCTTGTGGCACGCGGAAAGGGACCCTTGGTCTCCCGCCTCAGCTGGAGAGGCGTTCCAATTGCCCTGCCAAGCCTCGAGGAGAATCTCGAGTTGTCCCTCGCAACTAGGCAGGAGTCCGGACGTCGCTGAACAAACACGTGGGTGGAAGGGCCATCCCCGTCGTAACTCGAGAATATACCACAGGTTCCCGCCGCAACTCGAGAAAAACCATGAGACTTCCCCCTCGATGCGAGATGAGGCCCGATTCCCCTGCACTGCGTGCAGAGCAATTCTGTGTTGCACATCACACATGAAAGGAGCCTTGATTTCCTTCATGGCACTCCAGAGAAACCCCAAGAACACTGTTTCAAGGCTAGAGGGATCCTGAGGTCACTGTAGCAACACGAAAGAGCTCCGTGGACCAAAAATCAACTCGAGATGAGAGGTTAGTCCCTGGCTTCGACTCCAGAGGAATACCACCTTACCACAAGCACCTCAAGAGGAGGCTTCTCTCAGCTCTAGGTATGTGAGAGGGACCCTGAGTTTGCGGCCTCAAGTGGAATGGACACCGCGATGCCCTGACGTGAAATAAGCTGGATATCCCTGCAGTGACTTGAATGCAGGCTCGTCTTGCATCTCCCAAGAAGAAAGGATGTCTGAATCCCCTGTGGAGACGACAGAGAAAGACCTAGTTCCCCACCTCATCGCGACCGGAGGCCTCACATCCTTTGAAAACTCCAGAGGTACGCGGAGCTCAGTGCCTCCAAAGGAGACGATGCCTGAATCCTCGTGAAACTTGATAGGAGTCCCAGGATTCCTGTGGCACGTGGAAAGGGACCCTTGGTCTCCCGCCTCAGCTGGAGAGGCGTCCCAATTGCCTTGCCAAGCCTCGAGGAGAATCCCGAGTTGTGTCTCGCAACTAGGCAAGAGTCCTGACGTGGCTGAACAAACACGTGTGTGGAAGGGCCATCCCCGTCGTAACTCGAGAATATACCCCAGGTTCCCGCCGCAACTCGAGAAAAACCATGAGACTTCCCCCTCGCCGCGAGATGAGGCCTGATTCCCCTGCACTGCGTGCAGAGCAATTCTGTGTTGCACATCACACATGAACGGAGCCTTGATTTCCTTCATGGCACTCCAGAGAAACCCCAAGAACACTGTTTCAAGGCTAGAGGGATCCTGAGGTCACTGTAGCAACACGAAAGAGCTCCGTGGACCAAAAATCAACTCGAGATGAGAGGTTAGTCCCTGGCTTCGACTCCAGAGGAATACCACCTTACCACAAGCACCTCAAGAGGAGGCTTCTCTCAGCTCTAGGTATGTGAGAGGGACCCTGAGTTTGCGGCCTCAAGTGGAATGGACACCGCGATGCCCTGACGCGAAATAAGGCCGGATATCCCTGCAGTGACTTGAATGCAGGCACGTCTTGCATCTCCCAAGATGAAAGGATGTCTGAATCCCCTGTGGAGACCACAGAGAAAGACCTAGTTCCCCACCTCATCGCGACCGGAGGCCTCACATCCTTTGAAAACTCCAGAGGTACGCAGAGATCAGTGCCTCCAAAGGAGACGATGCCTGACTCCTCGTGAAACTTGATAGGAGTCCCAGGATTCCTGTGGCACGTGGAAAGGGACCCTTGGTCTCCCGCCTCAGCTGGAGAGGCGTCCCAATTGACTTGCCAAGCCTCGAGAAGAATCCCCAGTTGTGTCTCGCACCTAGGCAAGAGTCCTGACGTGGCTGAACAAACACGTGTGTGGAAGGGCCATCCCCGTCGTAACTCGAGAATATACCCCAGGTTCCCGCCGCAACCCGAGTAAAACCATGAGACTTCCCCCTCGCCGCGAGATGAGGCCCGATTCCCCTGCACTGCGTGCAGAGCAATTCTGTGTTGCACATCACACATGAAAGGAGCCTTGATTTCCTTCATGGCACTCCAGAGAAACCCCAAGAACACTGTTTCAAGGCTAGAGGGATCCTGAGGTCACTGTAGCAACACGAAAGAGCTCCGTGGACCAAAAATCAACTCGAGATGATAGGTTAGTCCCTGGCTTCGACTCCAGAGGAATACCACCTTACCACAAGCACCTCAAGAGGAGGCTTCTCTCAGCTCTAGGTATGTGAGAGGGACCCTGAGTTTGCGGCCTCAAGTGGAATGGACACCGCGATGCCCTGACTCGAAATAAGGCCGGATATCCCTGCAGTGACTGGAATGCAGGCTTGTCTTGCATCTCCCAAGACGAAAGGGTGTCTGAATCCCCTGTGGAGACCACATAGAAAGACCTAGTTCCCCACCTCATCGCGACAGGAGGCCTCAAATCCTTTGAAAACTCCAGAGGTATGCGGAGATCAGTGCCTCCAAAGGAGACGATGCCTGACTCCTCGTGAAACTTGATAGGAGACCCAGGATTCCTGTGGCACGTGGAAAGGGACACTTGGTCTCCCGTCTCAGCTGGAGAGGCGTCCCAATTGCCCTGCAAAGCCTCGAGGAGAATCCCGAGTTGTCCCTCGCAACTAGGCAGGAGTCCTGACGTCGCTGAACAAGCACGTGGGTGGAAGGGCCATCCCCGTCGTAACTCGAGAATATAACCCAGGTTCCCGCCGCAACTCGAGAAAAACCATGAGACTTCCCCCTCGCCGAGAGATGAGGTCCGATTCCCCTGCACTGCGTGCAGAGCAATTCCGTGTTGCACATCACACATGAAAGGAGCCTTGATTTCCTTGATGGCACTCCAGAGAAACCCCAAGAACACTGTTTCAAGGCTAGAGGGATCCTGAGGTCACTGTAGCAACACGAAAGAGCTCCGTGGACCAAGAATCCACACGAGATGAGAGGTTAGTCCCTGGCGTCGACTCCTGAGGAATACCACCTTACCACAAGCACCTCAAGAGGAGGCTTCTCTCAGCTCTAGGTATGTGAGAGGGACCCTGAGTTTGCGGCCTCAAGTGGAATGGACACCGCGATGCCCTGACTCGAAATAAGGCCGGATATCCCTGCAGTGACTTCAATGCAGGCTCGTCTTGCATCTCCCAGGACGAAAGGATGTCTGAATCCCCTGTGGAAAGCACAGAGAAAGACTTAGTTCCCCACCTCATCGCGACCGATAGCCTCACATCCTTTGAAAACTCCAGAGGTACGCGGAGATCAGTGCCTCCAAAGGAGACGATGCCTGACTCCTCGTGAAACTTGATAGGAGTCCCAGGATTCCTGTGGCATTTGGAAAGGGACACTTGGTCTCCCGCCTCAGCTGGAGAGGCGTCCCAATTGCCCTGTCAAGCCTCGAGGAGAATCCAGAGTTGTCCCTCGCAACTAGGCAGGAGTCCTGACGTCGCTGAAGAAATACGTGGGTGGAAGGGCCATCCCCGTCGTAACTCGAGAATATACCCCAGGTTCCCGCCGCAACTCGAGAAAAACCATGAGACTTCCCCCTCGATGCGAGATGAGGCCCGATTCCCCTGCACTGCGTGCAGAGCAATTCCGTCTTGCACATCACACATGAAAGGAGCCTTGATTTCCTTGATGGCATTCCAGAGAAACCCCAAGAACACTGTTTCAAGGCTAGAGGGATCCTGAGGTCACTGTAGCAACACGGAAGAGCTCCGTGGGCCAAAAATCAACTCAAGATGAGGGGTTAGTCCCTGGTTTCGACTCCAGAGGAATACCACCTTACCACAAGCACCTCAAGAGGAGGCTTCTCTCAGCTCTAGGTATGTGAGAGGGACCCTGAGTTTGCGGCCTCAAGTGGAATGGACACCGCGATGCCCTGACTCAAAATAAGGCCGGATATCCCTGCAGTGACTTGAATGCAGGCTCGTCTTGCATCTCCCAAGAAGAAAGGATGTCTGAATCCCCTGTGGAGAGCACAGAGAAACACCTAGTTCCCCACCTCATCGCGACCGGAGGCCTCACATCCTTTGAAAACTCCAGAGGTACGCGGAGATCAGTGCCTCCAAAGGAGACGATGCCTGACTCCTCGTGAAACTTGATAGGAGTCCCAGGATTCTTGTGGCACGTGGAAAGGGACCCTTGGTCTCCCGCCTCAGCTGGAGAGGCGTTCCAATTGCCCTGCCAAGCCTCGAGGAGAATCCCGAGTTGTCCCTCGCAACAAGGCAGGAGTCCTGACGTGGCTGAACAAACACGTGTGTGGAAGGGCCATCCCCGTCGTAACTCGAGAATATACCCCAGGTTCCCGCCGCAACTCGAGAAAAACCATGAGACTTCCCCCTCGATGCGAGATGAGGCCCGATTCCCCTGTACTGCGTGCAGAGCAATTCCGTCTTGCACATCACACATGAAAGGAGCCTTGATTTCCTTGATGGCACTCCAGAGAAACCCCAAGAACACTGTTTCAAGGATAGAGGGATCCTGAGGTCACTGTAGCAACACGAAAGAACTCTGTGGACCAAAAATCAACTCGAAAAGAGAGGTTAGTCCCTGGATTCGTCTCCAGAGGAATACCACCTTACCACAAGCACCTCAAGAGGAGGCTTCTCTCAGCTCTAGGTATGTGAGAGGGACCCTGAGTTTGCGGCCTCAAGTGGAATGGACACCGCGATGCCCTGACTCGAAATAAGGCCGGATATCCCTGCAGTGACTTCAATGCAGGCTCGTCTTGCATCTCCCAGGACGAAAGGATGTCTGAATCCCCTGTGGAAAGCACAGAGAAAGACTTAGTTCCCCACCTCATCGCGACCGATAGCCTCACATCCTTTGAAAACTCCAGAGGTACGCGGAGATCAGTGCCTCCAAAGGAGACGATGCCTGACTCCTCGTGAAACTTGATAGGAGTCCCAGGATTCCTGTGGCACGTGGAAAGGGACCCTTGGTCTCCCGCCTCAGCTGGAGAGGCGTCCCAATTGCCTTGCCAAGCCTCGAGGAGAATCCCGAGTTGTGTTTCGCAACTAGGCAAGAGTCCTTACGTGGCTGAACAAACACGTGTGTGGAAGGGCCATCCCCGTCGTAACTCGAGAATATACCCCAGGTTCCCGCCGCAACTCAAGAAAAACCATGAGACTTCCCCCTCGCCGCGAGATGAGGCCCGATTCCCCTGCACTGCGTGCAGAGCAATTCTGTGTTGCACATCACACATGAAAGGAGCCTTGATTTCCTTCATGGCACTCCAGAGAAACCCCAAGAACACTGTTTCAAGGCTAGAGGAATCCTGAGGTCACTGTAGCAACACAAAAGAGCTCCGTGGGCCAAAAATCAACTCGAGATGAGAGGTTAGTCCCTGGCTTCGACTCCTGAGGAATACCACCTTACCACAAGCACCTCAAGAGGAGGCTTCTCTCAGCTCTAGGTATGTGAGAGGGACCCTGAGTTTGCGGCCTCAAGTGGAATGGACACCGCGATGCCCTGACTCAAAATAAGGCCGGATATCCCTGCAGTGACTGGAATGCAGGCTTGTTTTGCATCTCCCAAGACGAAAGGGTGTCTGAATCCCCTGTGGAGACCACAGAGAAAGACCTAGTTCCCCACCTCATCGCGACAGGAGGCCTCAAATCCTTTGAAAACTCCAGAGGTATGTGGAGATCAGTGCCTCCAAAGGAGACGATGCCTGACTCCTCGTGAAACTTGATAGGAGACCCAGGATTCCTGTGGCACGTGGAAAGGGACCCTTGGTCTCCCGTCTCAGCTGGAGAGGCGTCCCAATTGCCCTGCAAAGCCTCGAGGAGAATCCCGAGTTGTCCCTCGCAAGTAGGCAGGAGTCCTGACATGGCTGAACACACACGTGTGTGGAAGGGCCATTCCCGTCGTAACTCGAGAATATACCCCAGGTTTCCGCCGCAACTCGAGAAAAACCATGAGACTTCCCCCTCGCCGCGAGATGAGGCCCGATTCCCCTGCACTGCGTGCAGAGCAATTCCGTGTTGCACATCACACATGAAAGGAGCCTTGATTTCCTTGATGGCACTCCAGAGAAACCCCAAGAACACTGTTTCAAGGCTAGATGGATCCTGAGGTCACTGTGGCAACACGAAAGAGCTCCGTGGACCAAGAATCAACACGAGATGAGAGGTTAGTTCCTGGCTTCGACTCCTGAGGAACACCACCTTACCACAAGCACCTCAAGAGGAGGCTTCTCTCAGCTCTAGGTATGTGAAAGGGATCCTGAGTTTGCGGCCTCAAATGGAATGGACACCGCGATGCCCTGACTCGAAATAAGGCCGGATATCCCTGCAGTGACTTGAATGCAGGCTCGTCTTGCATCTCCCAAGAAGAAAGGATGTCTGAATCCCCTGTGGAGACCACAGAGAAAGACCTAGTTCCCCACCTCATCGCGACCGGAGGCCTCACATCGTTTGAAAATTCCAGAGGTACGCGGAGATCAGTGCCTCCAAAGGAGACGATGCCTGACTCCTCGTGAAACTTGATAGGAGTCCCAGGATTCTTGTGGCACGTGGAAAGGGACCCTTGGTCTCCCGCCTCAGATGGAGAGGCGTTCCAATTGCCCTGCCAAGCCTCGAGGAGAATCCCGAGTTGTCCCTCGCAACTAGGCAGGAGTCCTGACGTGGCTGAACAAACACGTGGGTGAAAGGGCCATCCCCGTCGTAACTCGAGAATATACCACAGGTTCACGCCGCAACTCGAGAAAAACCATGAGACTTCCCCCTCGATGCGAGATGAGGCCCGATTCGCCTGTACTGCGTGCAGAGCAATTCCGTGTTGCACATCACACATGAAAGGAGCCTTGATTTCCTTGATGGCACTCCAGAGAAACCCCAAGAACACTGTTTCAAGGCTAGAGGGATCCTGAGGTCACTGTAGCAACACGAAAGAACTCTGTGGACCAAAAATCAACTCGAAAAGAGAGGTTAGTCCCTGGATTCGTCTCCAGAGGAATACCACCTTACCACAAGCACCTCAAGAGGAGGCTTCTCTCAGCTCTAGGTATGTGAGAGGGACCCTGAGTTTGCGGCCTCAAGTGGAATGGACACCGCGATGCCCTGACTCGAAATAAGGCCGGATATCCCTGCAGTGACTTCAATGCAGGCTCGTCTTGCATCTCCCAGGACGAAAGGATGTCTGAATCCCCTGTGGAAAGCACAGAGAAAGACTTAGTTCCCCACCTCATCGCGACCGATAGCCTCACATCCTTTGAAAACTCCAGAGGTACGCGGAGATCAGTGCCTTCAAAGGAGACGATGCCTGACTCCTCGTGAAACTTGATAGGAGTCCCAGGATTACTGTGGCACTTGGAAAGGGACACTTGGTCTCCCGCCTCAGCTGGAGAGGCGTCCCAATTGCCCTGCCAAGCCTCGAGGAGAATCCAGAGTTGTCCCTCGCAACTAGGCAGGAGTCCTGACGTCGCTGAAGAAACACGTGGGTGGAAGGGCCATCCGCGTCGTAACTCGAGAATATACCCCAGGTTCCCGCCGCAACTCGAGAAAAACCATGAGACTTCCCCCTCGCCGCGAGATGAGGCCCGGTTCCCCTGCACTGCGTGCAGAGCAATTCCGTGTTGCACATCACACATGAAAGGAGCCTTGATTTCCTTGATGGCACTCCAGAGAAACCCCAAGAACACTGTTTCAAGGCTAGAGGGATCCTGAGGTCACTGTAGCAACACGAAAGAGCTCCGTGGGCCAAAAATCAACTCGAGATGAGAGGTTAGTCCCTGGCTTCGACTCCAGAGGAATACCACCTTACCACAAGCACCTCAAGAGGAGGCTTCTCTCAGCTCTAGGTATGTGAGAGGGACCCTGAGTTTGCGGCCTCAAGTGGAATGGACACCGCGATGCCCTGACGCGAAATAAGGCTGGATATCCCTGCAGTGACTTGAATGCAGGCTCGTCTTGCATCTCCCAAGATGAAAGGATGTCTGAATCCCCTGTGGAGACCACAGAGAAAGACCTAGTTCCCCACCTCATCGCGACCGGAGGCCTCACATCCTTTGAAAACTCCAGAGGTACGCGGAGATCAGTGCCTCCAAAGGAGACGATGCCTGACTCCTCGTGAAACTTGATAGGAGTCCCAGAATTCCTGTGGCACGTGGAAAGGGACCCTTGGTCTCCCGCCTCAGCTGGAGAGGCGTCCAATGGCCTTGCCAAGCCTCGAGGAGAATCCCGAGTTGTGTCTCGCAACTAGGCAAGAGTCCTGACGTGGCTGAACAAACACGTGTGTGGAAGGGCCATCCCCGTCGTAACTCGAGAATATACCCCAGCTTCCCGCCGCAACTCGAGAAAAACCATGAGAATTCCCCCTCGCCGCGAGATGAGGCCCGATTCCCCTGCACTACATGCAGAGCAATTCTGTGTTGCACATCACACATGAAAGGAGCCTTGATTTCCGTCATGGCACTCCAGAGAAACCCGAAGAACACTGTTTCAAGGCTAGAGGGATCCTGAGGTCACTGCAGTAACACGAAAGAGCTCCGTGGACCAAAAATCAAATCGAGATGAGAGGTTAGTCCCTGGCTTCGACTCCTGAGGAATACCACCTTACCACAAGCACCTCAAGAGGAGGCTTCTCTCAGCTCTAGGTATGTGAGAGGGATCCTGAGTTTGCGGCCTCAAGTGGAATGGACACCGCGATGCCCTGACTCGAAATAAGGCCGGATATCCCTGCAGTGACTTGAATGCAGGCTCGTCTTGCATCTCCCAAGAAGAAAGGATGTCTGAATCCCCTGTGGAGACCACAGAGAAACACCTAGTTCCCCACGTCATCGCTACCGGAGGCCTCACATCCTTTGAAAACTCCAGAGGTACGCGGAGATCAGTGCCTCCAAAGGAGACGATGCCTGACTCCTCGTGAAACTTGATAGGAGTCCCAGGATTCTTGTTGCACGGGGAAAGGGACCCTTGGTCTCCCGCCTCAGCTGGAGAGGCGTTCCAATTGCCCTGCCAAGCCTCGAGGAGAATCCCGAGTTGTGTCTCGCAATTAGGCAGGAGTCCTGACGTGGCTGAACAAACACGTGGGTGGAAGGGCCATCCCCGTCTTAACTCGAGATTATACCCCAGGTTCCCGCCGCAACTCGAGAAAAACCATGAGACTTCCCCCTCCATGCGAGATGAGGCCCGATTCCCCTGTACTGCGTGCAGAGCAATTCCGTCTTGCACATCACACATGAAAGGAGCCTTGATTTCCTTGATGGCACTCCAGAGAAACCCCAAGAACACTGTTTCAAGGATAGAGGGATCCTGAGGTCACTGTAGCAACACGAAAGAACTCTGTGGACCAAAAATCAACTCGAAAAGAGAGGTTAGTCCCTGGATTCGTCTCCAGAGGAATACCACCTTACCACAAGCACCTCAAGAGGAGGCTTCTCTCAGCTCTAGGTATGTGAGAGGGACCCTGAGTTTGCAGCCTCAAGTGGAATGGACACCGCGATGCCCTGACTCGAAATAAGGCCGGATATCCCTGCAGTGACTTCAATGCAGGCTCGTCTTGCATCTCCCAGGACGAAAGGATGTCTGAATCCCCTGTGGAAAGCACAGAGAAAGACTTAGTTCCCCACCTCATCGCGACCGATAGCCTCACATCCTTTGAAAACTCCAGAGGTACGCGGAGATCAGTGCCTCCAAAGGAGACGATGCCTGACTCCTCGTGAAACTTGATAGGAGTCCCAGGATTCCTGTGGCACTTGGAAAGGGACACTTGGTCTCCCGCCTCAGCTGGAGAGGCGTCCCAATTGCCCTGCCAAGCCTCAAGGAGAATCCAGATTTGTCCCTCGCAACTAGGCAGGAGTCCTGACGTCGCTGAAGAAACACGTGGGTGGAAGGGCCATCCCCGTCGTAACTCGAGAATATACCCCAGGTTCCCGCCGCAACTCGAGAAAAACCATGAGACTTCCCCCTCGCCGCGAGATGAGGGCCGATTCCCCTGCACTGCGTGCAGAGCAATTCCGTGTTGCACATCACACATGAAAGTAGCCTTGATTTCCTTGATGGCACTCCAGAGAAACCCCAAGAACACTGTTTCAAGGCTAGAGGGATCCTGAGGTCACTGTAGCAACACGAAAGAGCTCCGTGGACCAAAAATCAACTCGAGATGAGAGGTTAGTCCCTGGCTTCGACTTCAGAGGAATACCACCTTACCACAAGCACCTCAAGAGGAGGCTTCTCTCAGCTCTAGGTATGTGAGAGGGACCATGAGATTGCGGCCTCAAGTGGAATGGACACCGCGATGCCCTGACGCGAAATAAGGCTGGATATCCCTGCAGTGACTTGAATGCAGGCTCGTCTTGCATCTCCCAAAATGAAAGGATGTCTGAATCCCCTTTGGAGACCACAGAGAAAGACTTAGTTCCCCACCTCATCACGACCGGAGGCCTCACATACTTTGAAAACTCCAGAGGTACGCGGAGATCAGTGCCTCCAAAGGAGACGATGCCTGACTCCTCGTGAAACTTGATAGGAGTCCCAGGATTCCTGTGGCACGTGGAAAGGGACCCTTGGTCTCCCGCCTCAGCTGGACAGGCGTCCCAATTGCCTTGCCAAGCCTCGAGGAGAATCCCGAGTTGTGTCTCGCAACTACGCAAGAGTCCTGACGTGGCTGAACAAACACGTGTGTGGAAGGGCCATCCCCGTCGTAACTCGAGAATATACCCCAGGTTCCCGCCGCAACTCGAGAAAAACCATGAGACTTCCCCCTCGCCGCGAGATGAGGCCCGATTCCCCTGCACTGCGTGCAGAGCAATTCCGTGTTGCACATCACACATGAAAGGAGCCTTCATTTCCTTCATGGCACTCCAGAGAAACCCCAAGAACACTGTTTCAAGGCTAGAGGGATCCTGAGGTCACTGTAGCAACACGAAAGAGCTCCGTGGACCAAGAATCCACACGAGATGAGAGGTTAGTCCCTGGCGTCGACTCCTGAGGAATACCACCTTACCACAAGCACCTCAAGAGGAGGCTTCTCTCAGCTCTAGGTATGTGAGAGGGACCCTGAGTTTGCGGCCTCAAGTGGAATGGACACCGCGATGCCCTGACTCGAAATAAGGCCGGATATCCCTGCAGTGACTTCAATGCAGGCTCGTCTTGCATCTCCCAGGACGAAAGGATGTCTGAATCCCCTGTGGAAAGCACAGAGAAAGACTTAGTTCCCCACCTCATCGCGACCGATAGCCTCACATCCTTTGAAAACTCCAGAGGTACGCGGAGATCAGTGCCTCCAAAGGAGACGATGCCTGACTCCTCGTGAAACTTGATAGGAGTCCCAGGATTCCTGTGGCATTTGGAAAGGGACACTTGGTCTCCCGCCTCAGTTGGAGAGGCGTCCCAATTGCCCTGTCAAGCCTCGAGGAGAATCCAGAGTTGTCCCTCGCAACTAGGCAGGAGTCCTGACGTCGCTGAAGAAATACGTGGGTGGAAGGGCCATCCCCGTCGTAACTCGAGAATATACCCCAGGTTCCCGCCGCAACTCGAGAAAAACCATGAGACTTCCCCCTCGATGCGAGATGAGGCCCGATTCCCCTGCACTGCGTGCAGAGCAATTCCGTCTTGCACATCACACATGAAAGGAGCCTTGATTTCCTTGATGGCATTCCAGAGAAACCCCAAGAACACTGTTTCAAGGCTAGAGGGATCCTGAGGTCACTGTAGCAACACGGAAGAGCTCCGTGGGCCAAAAATCAACTCAAGATGAGGGGTTAGTCCCTGGTTTCGACTCCAGAGGAATACCACCTTACCACAAGCACCTCAAGAGGAGGCTTCTCTCAGCTCTAGGTATGTGAGAGGGACCCTGAGTTTGCGGCCTCAAGTGGAATGGACACCGCGATGCCCTGACTCGAAATAAGGCCGGATATCCCTGCAGTGACTTGAATGCAGGCTCGTCTTGCATCTCCCAAGAAGAAAGGATGTCTGAATCCCCTGTGGAGACCACAGAGAAACACCTAGTTCCCCACCTCATCGCGACCGGAGGCCTCACATCCTTTGAAAACTCCAGAGGTACGCGGAGATCAGTGCCTCCAAAGGAGACGATGCCTGACTCCTCGTGAAACTTGATAGGAGTCCCAGGATTCTTGTGGCACGTGGAAAGGGACCCTTGGTCTCCCGCCTCAGCTGGAGAGGCGTTCCAATTGCCCTGCCAAGCCTCGAGGAGAATCCCGAGTTGTCCCTCGCAACAAGGCAGGAGTCCTGACGTGGCTGAACAAACACGTGGGTGGAAGGGCCATCCCCGTCGTAACTCGAGAATATACCCCAGGTTCCCGCCGCAACTCGAGAAAAACCATGAGACTTCCCCCTCGATGCGAGATGAGGCCCGATTCCCCTGTACTGCGTGCAGAGCAATTCCGTCTTGCACATCACACATGAAAGGAGCCTTGATTTCCTTGATGGCACTCCAGAGAAACCCCAAGAACACTGTTTCAAGGATAGAGGGATCCTGAGGTCACTGTAGCAACACGAAAGAACTCTGTGGACCAAAAATCAACTCGAAAAGAGAGGTTAGTCCCTGGATTCGTCTCCAGAGGAATACCACCTTACCACAAGCACCTCAAGAGGAGGCTTCTCTCAGCTCTAGGTATGTGAGAGGGACCCTGAGTTTGCGGCCTCAAGTGGAATGGACACCGCGATGCCCTGACTCGAAATAAGGCCGGATATCCCTGCAGTGACTTCAATGCAGGCTCGTCTTGCATCTCCCAGGACGAAAGGATGTCTGAATCCCCTGTGGAAAGCACAGAGAAAGACTTAGTTCCCCACCTCATCGCGACCGATAGCCTCACATCCTTTGAAAACTCCAGAGGTACGCGGAGATCAGTGCCTCCAAAGGAGACGATGCCTGACTCCTCGTGAAACTTGATAGGAGTCCCAGGATTCCTGTGGCACGTGGAAAGGGACCCTTGGTCTCCCGCCTCAGCTGGAGAGGCGTCCCAATTGCCTTGCCAAGCCTCGAGGAGAATCCCGAGTTGTGTTTCGCAACTAGGCAAGAGTCCTTACGTGGCTGAACAAACACGTGGGTGGAAGGGCCTTCCCCGTCGTAACTCGAGAATATACCCCAGGTTCCCACCGCAACTCGAGAAAAACCATGAGACTTCCCCCTCGCCGCGAGATGAGGCCCGATTCCCCTGCACTGCGTGCAGAGCAATTCCGTCTTGCACATCACACATGAAAGGAGCCTTGATTTCCTTGATGGCACTCCAGAGAAACCCCAAGAACATTGTTTCAAGGAGAGAGGGATCCTGAGGTCACTGTAGCAACACGAAAGAACTCTGTGGACCAAAAATCAACTCGAAAAGAGAGGCTAGTCCCTGGATTCGTCTCCAGAGGAATACCACCTTACCACAAGCACCTCAAGAGGAGGCTTCTCTCAGCTCTAGGTATGTGAAAGGGATCCTGAGTTTGCGGCCTCAAATGGAATGGACACCGCGATGCCCTGACTCGAAATAAGGCCGGATATCCCTGCAGTGACTTGAATGCAGGCTCGTCTTGCATCTCCCAAGAAGAAAGGATGTCTGAATCCCCTGTGGAGACCACAGAGAAAGACCTAGTTCCCCACCTCATCGCGACCGGAGGCCTCACATCGTTTGAAAATTCCAGAGGTACGCGGAGATCAGTGCCTCCAAAGGAGACGATGCCTGACTCCTCGTGAAACTTGATAGGAGTCCCAGGATTCTTGTGGCACGTGGAAAGGGACCCTTGGTCTCCCGCCTCAGATGGAGAGGCGTTCCAATTGCCCTGCCAAGCCTCGAGGAGAATCCCGAGTTGTCCCTCGCAACTAGGCAGGAGTCCTGACGTGGCTGAACAAACACGTGGGTGAAAGGGCCATCCCCGTCGTAACTCGAGAATATACCACAGGTTCACGCCGCAACTCGAGAAAAACCATGAGACTTCCCCCTCGATGCGAGATGAGGCCCGATTCGCCTGTACTGCGTGCAGAGCAATTCCGTGTTGCACATCACACATGAAAGGAGCCTTGATTTCCTTGATGGCACTCCAGAGAAACCCCAAGAACACTGTTTCAAGGCTAGAGGGATCCTGAGGTCACTGTAGCAACACGAAAGAGCTCCGTGGGCCAAAAATCAACTCGAGATGAGAGGTTAGTCCCTGGCTTCGACTCCAGAGGAATACCACCTTACCACAAGCACCTCAAGAGGAGGCTTCTCTCAGCTCTAGGTATGTGAGAGGGACCCTGAGTTTGCGGCCTCAAGTGGAATGGACACCGCGATGCCCTGACGCGAAATAAGGCTGGATATCCCTGCAGTGACTTGAATGCAGGCTCGTCTTGCATCTCCCAAGATGAAAGGATGTCTGAATCCCCTGTGGAGACCACAGAGAAAGACCTAGTTCCCCACCTCATCGCGACCGGAGGCCTCACATCCTTTGAAAACTCCAGAGGTACGCGGAGATCAGTGCCTCCAAAGGAGACGATGCCTGACTCCTCGTGAAACTTGATAGGAGTCCCAGAATTCCTGTGGCACGTGGAAAGGGACCCTTGGTCTCCCGCCTCAGCTGGAGAGGCGTCCAATGGCCTTGCCAAGCCTCGAGGAGAATCCCGAGTTGTGTCTCGCAACTAGGCAAGAGTCCTGACGTGGCTGAACAAACACGTGTGTGGAAGGGCCATCCCCGTCGTAACTCGAGAATATACCCCAGGTTCCCGCCGCAACTCGAGAAAAACCATGAGAATTCCCCCTCGCCGCGAGATGAGGCCCGATTCCCCTGCACTACATGCAGAGCAATTCTGTGTTGCACATCACACATGAAAGGAGCCTTGATTTCCGTCATGGCACTCCAGAGAAACCCGAAGAACACTGTTTCAAGGCTAGAGGGATCCTGAGGTCACTGCAGTAACACGAAAGAGCTCCGTGGACCAAAAATCAAATCGAGATGAGAGGTTAGTCCCTGGCTTCGACTCCAGAGGAATACCACCTTACCACAAGCACCTCAAGAGGAGGCTTCTCTCAGCTCTAGGTATGTGAGAGGGACCCTGAGTTTGCGGCCTCAAGTGGAATGGACACCGCGATGCCCTGACTCGAAATAAGGCCGGATAACCCTGCAGTGACTTCAATACAGTCTCGTCTTGCATCTCCCAAGACGAAAGGGTGTCTGAATCCCCTGTGGAGACCACAGAGAAAGACCTAGCTCCCCACCTCATCGCGACCGGAGGCCTCACATCCTTTGAAAACTCCAGAGGTATGCGGAGATCAGTGCCTCCAAAGGAGACGATGCCTGACTCCTCGTAAAACTTGATAGGAGACCCAGGATTCCTGTGGCACGTGGAAAGGGACCCTTGGTCTCCCGTCTCAGCTGGAGAGGCGTCCCAATTGCCCTGCAAAGCCTCGAGGAGAATCCCGAGTTGTCCCTCGCAACTAGGCAGGAGTCCTGACATGGCTGAACACACACGTGTGTGGAAGGGCCATCCCCGTCGTAACTCGAGAATATACCCCAGGTTCCCGCCGCAACTCGAGAAAAACCATGAGACTTCCCCCTCGCCGCGAAATGAGGCCCGATTCCCCTGCACTGCGTGCAGGGCAATTCCGTGTTGCACATCACACATGAAAGGAGCCTTGATTTCCTTGATGGCACTCCAGAGAAACCCCAAGAACACTGTTTCAAGGCTAGAGGGATCCTGAGGTAACTGTAGCAACACGAAAGAGCTCCGTGGACCAAGAATCAACACGAGATGAAAGGTTAGTCCCTGGCTTCGACTCCTGAGGAATACCACCTTACCACAAGCACCTCAAGAGGAGGCTTCTCTCAGCTCTAGGTATGTGAGAGGGATCCTGAGTTTGCGGCCTCAAGTGGAATGGACACCGCGATGCCCTGACTCGAAATAAGGCCGGATATCCCTGCAGTGACTTGAATGCAGGCTCGTCTTGCATCTCCCAAGAAGAAAGGATGTCTGAATCCCCTGTGGAGACCACAGAGAAACACCTAGTTCCCCACGTCATCGCTACCGGAGGCCTCACATCCTTTGAAAACTCCAGAGGTACGCGGAGATCAGTGCCTCCAAAGGAGACGATGCCTGACTCCTCGTGAAACTTGATAGGAGTCCCAGGATTCTTGTTGCACGGGGAAAGGGACCCTTGGTCTCCCGCCTCAGCTGGAGAGGCGTTCCAATTGCCCTGCCAAGCCTCGAGGAGAATCCCGAGTTGTGTCTCGCAATTAGGCAGGAGTCCTGACGTGGCTGAACAAACACGTGGGTGGAAGGGCCATCCCCGTCTTAACTCGAGATTATACCCCAGGTTCCCGCCGCAACTCGAGAAAAACCATGAGACTTCCCCCTCCATGCGAGATGAGGCCCGATTCCCCTGTACTGCGTGCAGAGCAATTCCGTCTTGCACATCACACATGAAAGGAGCCTTGATTTCCTTGATGGCACTCCAGAGAAACCCCAAGAACACTGTTTCAAGGCTAGAGGGATCCTGAGGTCACTGTAGCAACACGAAAGAACTCTGTGGACCAAAAATCAACTCGAAAAGAGAGGTTAGTCCCTGGATTCGTCTCCAGAGGAATACCACCTTACCACAAGCACCTCAAGAGGAGGCTTCTCTCAGCTCTAGGTATGTGAGAGGGACCCTGAGTTTGCAGCCTCAAGTGGAATGGACACCGCGATGCCCTGACTCGAAATAAGGCCGGATATCCCTGCAGTGACTTCAATGCAGGCTCGTCTTGCATCTCCCAGGACGAAAGGATGTCTGAATCCCCTGTGGAAAGCACAGAGAAAGACTTAGTTCCCCACCTCATCGCGACCGATAGCCTCACATCCTTTGAAAACTCCAGAGGTACGCGGAGATCAGTGCCTCCAAAGGAGACGATGCCTGACTCCTCGTGAAACTTGATAGGAGTCCCAGGATTCCTGTGGCACTTGGAAAGGGACACTTGGTCTCCCGCCTCAGCTGGAGAGGCGTCCCAATTGCCCTGCCAAGCCTCAAGGAGAATCCAGATTTGTCCCTCGCAACTAGGCAGGAGTCCTGACGTCGCTGAAGAAACACGTGGGTGGAAGGGCCATCCCCGTCGTAACTCGAGAATATACCCCAGGTTCCCGCCGCAACTCGAGAAAAACCATGAGACTTCCCCCTCGCCGCGAGATGAGGGCCGATTCCCCTGCACTGCGTGCAGAGCAATTCCGTGTTGCACATCACACATGAAAGGAGCCTTGATTTCCTTGATGGCACTCCAGAGAAACCCCAAGAACACTGTTTCAAGGCTAGAGGGATCCTGAGGTCACTGTAGCAACACGAAAGAGCTCCGTGGACCAAAAATCAACTCGAGATGAGAGGTTAGTCCCTGGCTTCGACTTCAGAGGAATACCACCTTACCACAAGCACCTCAAGAGGAGGCTTCTCTCAGCTCTAGGTATGTGAGAGGGACCCTGAGATTGCGGCCTCAAGTGGAATGGACACCGCGATGCCCTGACGCGAAATAAGGCTGGATATCCCTGCAGTGACTTGAATGCAGGCTCGTCTTGCATCTCCCAAAATGAAAGGATGTCTGAATCCCCTTTGGAGACCACAGAGAAAGACTTAGTTCCCCACCTCATCACGACCGGAGGCCTCACATACTTTGAAAACTCCAGAGGTACGCGGAGATCAGTGCCTCCAAAGGAGACGATGCCTGACTCCTCGTGAAACTTGATAGGAGTCCCAGGATTCCTGTGGCACGTGGAAAGGGACCCTTGGTCTCCCGCCTCAGCTGGACAGGCGTCCCAATTGCCTTGCCAAGCCTCGAGGAGAATCCCGAGTTGTGTCTCGCAACTACGCAAGAGTCCTGACGTGGCTGAACAAACACGTGTGTGGAAGGGCCATCCCCGTCGTAACTCGAGAATATACCCCAGGTTCCCGCCGCAACTCGAGAAAAACCATGAGACTTCCCCCTCGCCGCGAGATGAGGCCCGATTCCCCTGCACTGCGTGCAGAGCAATTCCGTGTTGCACATCACACATGAAAGGAGCCTTCATTTCCTTCATGGCACTCCAGAGAAACCCCAAGAACACTGTTTCAAGGCTAGAGGGATCCTGAGGTCACTGTAGCAACACGAAAGAGCTTCGTGGACCAAGAATCAACACGAGATGAGAGGTTAGTCCCTGGCTCCGACTCCTGAGGAATACCACCTTACCACAAGCACCTCAAGAGGAGGCTTCTCTCAGCTCTAGGTATGTGAGAGGGATCCTGAGATTGCGGCCTCAAGTGGAATGAACACCGCGATGCCCTGACTCGAAATAAGGCCGGATATCCCTGCAGTGACTTGAATGCAGGCTCGTCTTGCATCTCCCAAGAAGAAAGGATGTCTGAATCCCCTGTGGAGACCTCAGAGAAAGACCTAGTTCCCCACCTCATCGCGACCGGAGGCCTCACATCCTTTGAAAACTCCAGAGGTACGCGGAGATCAGTGCCTCCAAAGGAGACGATGCCTGACTCCTCGTGAAACTTGATAGGAGTCCCAGGATTCCTGTGGCACGTGGAAAGGGACCCTTGGTCTCCCGCCTCAGATGGAGAGGCGTCCAATGGCCTTGCCAAGCCTCGAGGAGAATCCCGAGTTGTGTCTCGCAACTAGGCAAGAGTCCTGACGTGGCTGAACAAACACGTGTGTGGAAGGGCCATCCCCGTCGTAACTCGAGAATATACCCCAGGTTCCCGCCGCAACTCGAGAAAAACCATGAGAATTCCCCCTCGCCGCGAGATGAGGCCCGATTCCCCTGCACTACATGCAGAGCAATTCTGTGTTGCACATCACACATGAAAGGAGCCTTGATTTCCGTCATGGCACTCCAGAGAAACCCCAAGAACACTGTTTCAAGGCTAGAGGGATCCTGAGGTCACTGCAGTAACACGAAAGAGCTCCGTGGACCAAAAATCAAATCGAGATGAGAGGTTAGTCCCTGGCTTCGACTCCAGAGGAATACCACCTTACCACAAGCACCTCAAGAGGAGGCTTCTCTCAGCTCTAGGTATGTGAGAGGGACCCTGAGTTTGCGGCCTCAAGTGGAATGGACACCGCGATGCCCTGACTCGAAATAAGCCCGGATAACCCTGCAGTGACTGGAATGCAGGCTCGTCTTGCATCTCCCAAGACGAAAGGGTGTCTGAATCCCCTGTGGAGACCACAGAGAAACACCTAGTTCCCCACGTCATCGCTACCGGAGGCCTCACATCCTTTGAAAACTCCAGAGGTACGCGGAGATCAGTGCCTCCAAAGGAGACGATGCCTGACTCCTCGTGAAACTTGATAGGAGTCCCAGGATTCTTGTTGCACGGGGAAAGGGACCCTTGGTCTCCCGCCTCAGCTGGAGAGGCGTTCCAATTGCCCTGCCAAGCCTCGAGGAGAATCCCGAGTTGTGTCTCGCAACTAGGCAGGAGTCCTGACGTGGCTGAACAAACACGTGGGTGGAAGGGCCATCCCCGTCTTAACTCGAGATTATACCCCAGGTTCCCGCCGCAACTCGAGAAAAACCATGAGACTTCCCCCTCCATGCGAGATGAGGCCCGATTCCCCTGTACTGCGTGCAGAGCAATTCCGTCTTGCACATCACACATGAAAGGAGCCTTGATTTCCTTGATGGCACTCCAGAGAAACCCCAAGAACACTGTTTCAAGGCTAGAGGGATCCTGAGGTCACTGTAGCAACACGAAAGAACTCTGTGGACCAAAAATCAACTCGAAAAGAGAGGTTAGTCCCTGGATTCGTCTCCAGAGGAATACCACCTTACCACAAGCACCTCAAGAGGAGGCTTCTCTCAGCTCTAGGTATGTGAGAGGGACCCTGAGTTTGCAGCCTCAAGTGGAATGGACACCGCGATGCCCTGACTCGAAATAAGGCCGGATATCCCTGCAGTGACTTCAATGCAGGCTCGTCTTGCATCTCCCAGGACGAAAGGATGTCTGAATCCCCTGTGGAAAGCACAGAGAAAGACTTAGTTCTCCACCTCATCGCGACTGATAGCCTCACATCCTTTGAAAACTCCAGAGGTACGCGGAGATCAGTGCCTCCAAAGGAGACGATGCCTGACTCCTCGTGAAACTTGATAGGAGTCCCAGGATTCCTGTGGCACTTGGAAAGGGACACTTGGTCTCCCGCCTCAGCTGGAGAGGCGTCCCAATTGCCCTGCCAAGCCTCAAGGAGAATCCAGATTTGTCCCTCGCAACTAGGCAGGAGTCCTGACGTCGCTGAAGAAACACGTGGGTGGAAGGGCCATCCCCGTCGTAACTCGAGAATATACCCCAGGTTCCCGCCGCAACTCGAGAAAAACCATGAGACTTCCCCCTCGCCGCGAGATGAGGGCCGATTCCCCTGCACTGCGTGCAGAGCAATTCCGTGTTGCACATCACACATGAAAGGAGCCTTGATTTCCTTGATGGCACTCCAGAGAAACCCCAAGAACACTGTTTCAAGGCTAGAGGGATCCTGAGGTCACTGTAGCAACACGAAAGAGCTCCGTGGACCAAAAATCAACTCGAGATGAGAGGTTAGTCCCTGGCTTCGACTTCAGAGGAATACCACCTTACCACAAGCACCTCAAGAGGAGGCTTCTCTCAGCTCTAGGTATGTGAGAGGGACCCTGAGATTGTGGCCTCAAGTGGAATGGACACCGCGATGCCCTGACGCGAAATAAGGCTGGATATCCCTGCAGTGACTTGAATGCAGGCTCGTCTTGCATCTCCCAAAATGAAAGGATGTCTGAATCCCCTTTGGAGACCACAGTGAAAGACTTAGTTCCCCACCTCATCACGACCGGAGGCCTCACATACTTTGAAAACTCCAGAGGTACGCGGAGATCAGTGCCTCCAAAGGAGACGATGCCTGACTCCTCGTGAAACTTGATAGGAGTCCCAGGATTCCTGTGGCACGTGGAAAGGGACCCTTGGTCTCCCGCCTCAGCTGGACAGGCGTCCCAATTGCCTTGCCAAGCCTCGAGGAGAATCCCGAGTTGTGTCTCGCAACTACGCAAGAGTCCTGACGTGGCTGAACAAACACGTGTGTGGAAGGGCCATCCCCGTCGTAACTCGAGAATATACCCCAGGTTCCCGCCGCAACTCGAGAAAAACCATGAGACTTCCCCCTCGCCGCGAGATGAGGCCCGATTCCCCTGCACTGCGTGCAGAGCAATTCCGTGTTGCACATCACACATGAAAGGAGCCTTCATTTCCTTCATGGCACTCCAGAGAAACCCCAAGAACACTGTTTCAAGGCTAGAGGGATCCTGAGGTCACTGTAGCAACACGAAAGTGCTTCGTGGACCAAGAATCAACACGAGATGAGAGGTTAGTCCCTGGCTCCGACTCCTGAGGAATACCACCTTACCACAAGCACCTCAAGAGGAGGCTTCTCTCAGCTCTAGGTATGTGAGAGGGATCCTGAGATTGTGGCCTCAAGTGGAATGAACACCGCGATGCCCTGACTCGAAATAAGGCCGGATATCCCTGCAGTGACTTGAATGCAGGCTCGTCTTGCATCTCCCAAGAAGAAAGGATGTCTGAATCCCCTGTGGAGACCTCAGAGAAAGACCTAGTTCCCAACCTCATCGCGACCGGAGGCCTCACATCCTTTGAAAACTCCAGAGGTACGCGGAGATCAGTGCCTCCAAAGGAGACGATGCCTGACTCCTCGTGAAACTTGATAGGAGTCCCAGGATTCCTGTGGCACGTGGAAAGGGACCCTTGGTCTCCCGCCTCAGCTGGAGAGGCGTCCGAATTGCCTTGCCAAGCCTCGAGGAGAATCCCGAGTTGTGTCTCGCAACTAGGCAAGAGTCCTGATGTGGCTGAACAAACACGTGGGTGGAAGGGCCATCCCCGTCGTAACTCGAGAATATACCCCAGGTTCCCGCCGCAACTCGAGAAAAACCATGAGACTTCCCCCTCGCCGCGAGATGAGGCCCGATTCCCCTGCACTGCGTGCAGAGCAATTCCGTGTTGCACATCACACATGAAAGGAGCCTTGATTTCCTTCATGGCACTCCAGAGAAACCCCAAGAACACTGTTTCAAGGCTAGAGGGATCCTGAGGTCACTGTAGCAACACGAAAGAGCTCGGTGGACCAAAAACCAACTCGAGATGAGAGGTTAGTCCCTGGCTTCGACTCCAGAGGAATACCACCTTACCACAAGCACCTCAAGAGGAGGCTTCTCTCAGCTCTAGGTATGTGAGAGGGACCCTGAGTTTGCGGCCTTAAGTGGAATGGACACCGCGATGCCCTGACTCGAAATAAGGACGGATATCCCTGCAGTGACTGGAATGCAGGCTTGTCTTGCATCTCCCAAGACGAAAGGGTGTCTGAATCCCCTGTGGAGACGACAGAGAAAGACCTAGTTCCCAACCTCATCGCGACAGGAGGCCTCAAATCCTTTGAAAACTCCAGAGGTATGTGGAGATCAGTGCCTCCAAAGGAGACGATGCCTGACTCCTCGTGAAACTTGATAGGAGACCCAGGATTCCTGTGGCACGTGGAAAGGGACCCTTGGTCTCCCGTCTCAGCTGGAGAGGCGTCCCAATTGCCCTGCAAAGCCTCGAGGAGAATCCCGAGTTGTCCCTCGCAAGTTGGCAGGAGTCCTGACATGGCTGAACACACAGGAGTGTGGAAGGGCCATCCCCGTCGTAACTCGAGAATATACCCCAGGTTCCCGCCGCAACTCGAGAAAAACCATGAGACTTCCCCCTCGCCGCGAGATGAGGCCCGATTTCCCTGCACTGCGTGCAGAGCAATTCCGTGTTGCACATCACACATGAAAGGAGCCTTGATTTCCTTGATGGCACTCCAGAGAAACCCCAAGAACACTGTTTAAAGGCTAGAGGGATCCTGAGGTCACTGTAGCAACACGAAAGAGCTCCGTGGACCAAGAATCAACACGAGATGAGAGGTTAGTCCCTGGCTTCGACTCCTGAGGAATACCACCTTACCACAAGCACCTCAAGAGGAGGCTTCTCTCAGCTCTAGGTATGTGAAAGGGATCCTGAGTTTGCGGCCTCAAATGGAATGGACACCGCGATGCCCTGACTCGAAATAAGGCCGGATATCCCTGCAGTGACTTGAATGCAGGTTCGTCTTGCATCTCCCAAGAAGAAAGGATGTCTGAATCCCCTGTGGAGACCACAGAGAAAGACCTAGTTCGCCACCTCATCGCGACCGGAGGCCTCACATCCTTTGAAAACTCCAGAGGTACGCGGAGATCAGTGCCTCCAAAGGAGACGATGCCTGACTCCTCGAGAAACTTGATAGGAGTCCCAGGATTCTTGTGGCACGTGGAAAGGGACCCTTGGTCTCCCGCCTCAGCTGGAGAGGCGTTCCAATTGCCCTGCCAAGCCTCGAGGAGAATCCCGAGTTGGCCCTTGCAACTAGGCAGGAGTCCTGACGTCGCTGAAGAAACACGTGGGTGGAAGGGCCATCCCCGTCGTAACTCGAGAATATACCCCAGGTTCCCGCCGCAACTCGAGAAAAACCATGAGACTTCCCCCTCGCCGCGAGATGAGGCCCGATTCCCCTGTACTGCGTGCAGAGCAATTCCGTGTTGCACATCACACATGAAAGGAGCCTTGATTTCCTTCATGGCACTCCAGAGAAACCCCAAGAACACTGTTTCAAGGCTAGAGGGATCCTGAGGTCACTGTAGCAACACGAAAGAGCTCCGTGGACCAAAAATCAACTCGAGATGAGAGGTTAGTCCCTGGCTTCGACTCCAGAGGAATACCACCTTACCACAAGCACCTCAAGAGGAGGCTTCTCTCAGCTCTAGGTATGTGAGAGGGACCCTGAGTTTGCGGCCTCAAGTGGAATGGACACCACGAAGCCCTGACGCGAAATAAGGCTGGATATCCCTGCAGTGACTTGAATGCAGGCTCGTCTTGCATCTCCCAAGATGAAAGGATGTCTGAATCCCCTGTGGAGACCACAGAGAAAGACCTAGTTCCCCACCTCATCGCGACCGGAGGCCTCACATCCTTTGAAAACTCCAGAGGTACGCGGAGATCAGTGCCTCCAAAGGAGACGATGCCTGACTCCTCGAGAAACTTGATAGGAGTCCCAGGATTCCTGTGGCACGTGGAAAGGGACACTTGGTCTCCCGCCTCAGCTGGAGAGGCGTCCCAATTGCCTTGCCAAGCCTCGAGGAGAATCCCGAGTTGTGTCTCGCAACTAGGCAAGAGTCCTGACGTGGCTGAACAAACACGTGTGTGGAACGGCCATCCCCGTCGTAACTCGAGAATATACCCCAGGTTCCCGCCGGAACTCGAGAAAAACCATGAGACTTCCCCCTCGCCGTGAGATGAGGCCCGATTCCCCTGCACTGCGTGCAGAGCAATTCTGTGTTGCACATCACACATGAAAGGAGCCTTGATTTCCTTCATGGCACTCCAGAGAAACCCCAAGAACACTGTTTCAAGGCTAGAGGGATCCTGAGGTCACTGTAGCAACACGAAAGAGCTCCGTGGACCAAAAATCAACTCGAGATGAGAGGTTAGTCCCTGGCTTCGACTCCAGAGGAATACCACCTTACCACAAGCACCTCAAGAGGAGGCTTCTCTCAGCTCTAGGTATGTGAGAGGGACCCTGAGTTTGTGGCCTCAAGTGGAATGGGCACCGCGATGCCCTGACTCGAAATAAGGCCGGATATACCTGCAGTGACTGGAATGCAGTCTCGTCTTGCATCTCCCAAGACGAAAGGGTGTCTGAATCCCCTGTGGAGACCACAGAGAAAGACCTAGTTCCCCACCTCATCGCGACAGGAGGCCTCAAATCCTTTGAAAACTCCAGAGGTATGCGGAGATCAGTGCCTCCAAAGGAGACGATGCCTGACTCCTCGTGAAACTTGATAGGAGACCCAGGATTCCTGTGGCACGTGGAAAGGGACCCTTGGTCTCCCGTCTCAGCTGGAGAGGCGTCCCAATTGCCCTGCAAAGCCTGGAGGAGATTCCCGAGTTGTCCCTCGCAACTAGGCAGGAGTCCTGACATGGCTGAACACACACGTGTGTGGAAGGGCCATCCCCGTCGTAACTCGAGAATATACCTCAGGTTCCCGCCGCAACTCGAGAAAAACCATGAGACTTCCCCCTCGCCGCGAGATGAGGCCCGATTCATCTGCACTGCGTGCAGAGCAATTCCGTGTTGCACATCACACATGAAAGGAGCCTTGATTTCCTTCATGGCACTCCAGAGAAACCCCAAGAACACTGTTTCAAGGCTAGAGGGATCCTGAGGTCACTGTAGCAACACGAAAGAGCTCCGTGGACCAAAAACCAACTCGAGATGAGAGGTTAGTCCCTGGCTTCGACTCCAGAGGAATACCACCTTACCACAAGCACCTCAAGAGGAGGCTTCTCTCAGCTCTAGGTATGTGAGAGGGACCCTGAGTTTGCGGCCTCAAGTGGAATGGACACCGCGATGCCCTGACGCGAAATAAGGCTGGATATCCCTGCAGTGACTTGAATGCAGGCTCATCTTGCATCTCCCAAGATGAAAGGATGTCTGAATCCCCTGTGGAGACCACAGAGAAAGACCTAGTTCCCCACCTCATCGCGATCGGAGGCCTCACATCCTTTGAAAACTCCAGAGGTACGCGGAGATCAGTGCCTCCAAAGGAGACGATGCCTGACTCCTCGTGAAACTTGATAGGAGTCCCAGGATTCCTGTGGCATGTGGAAAGGGACCCTTGGTCTCCCGCCTCAGCTGGAGAGGCGTCCCAATTGCCTTGCCAAGCCTCGAGGAGAATCCCAAGTTGTGTCTCGCAACTAGGCAAGAGTCCTGACGTGGCTGAACAAACACGGGGGTGGAAGGGCCATCCCCGTCGTAACTCGAGAATATACCCCAGGTTCCCGCCGCAACTCGAGAAAAACCATGAGACTTCCCCCTCGCCGCGAGATGAGGCCCGATTCCCCTGCACTGCGTGCAGAGCAATTCCGTGTTGCACATCACACATGAAAGGAGCCTTGATTTCCTTCATGGCACTCCTGAAAAACCCCAAGAACACTGTTTCAAGGCTAGAGGGATCCTGAGGTCACTGTAGCAACACGAAAGAGCTCCGTGGACCAAAAATCAACTCGAGATGAGAGGTTAGTCCCTGGCTTCGACTCCAGAGGGATACCACCTTACCACAAGCACCTCAAGAGGAGGCTTCTCTCAGCTCTAGGTATGTGAGAGGGACCCTGAGTTTGCGGCCTCAAGTGGAATGGACACCGCGATGCCCTGACTCGAAATAAGGCCGGATATCCCTGCAGTGAATGGAATGCAGGCTCGTCTTGCATCTCCCAAGACGACAGGGTGTCTGAATCCCCTGTGGAGACCACAGAGAAAGACCTAGTTCCCCACCTCATCGCAACAGGAGGCCTCACATCCTTTGAAAACTCCAGAGGTACGCGGAGATCAGTGCCTCCAAAGGAGACGATGCCTGACTCCTCGTGAAACTTGATAGGAGTCCCAGGATTCTTGTGGCAGGTGGAAAGGATCCCTTGGTCTCCCGCCTCAGCTGGAGAGGCGTTCCAATTGCCCTGCCAAGCCTCGAGGAGAATCCCGAGTTGTCCCTCGCAACTAGGCAGGAGTCCTGACATGGCTAAACACACACGTGTGTGGAAGGGCCATCCCCGTCGTAACTCGAGAATATACCCCAGGTTCCCGCCGCAACTCGAGAAAAACCATGAGACTTCCCCCTCCATGCGAGATGAGGCCCGATTCCCCTGTACTGCGTGCAGAGCAATTCCGTATTGCACATCACACATGAAAGGAGCCTTGATTTCCTTGATGGCACTCCAGAGAAACCCCAAGAACACTTTTTCAAGGATAGAGGGATCCTGAAGTCACTGTAGCAACACGAAAGAACTCTGTGGACCAAAAATCAACTCGAAATGAGGTTAGTCCCTGGATTCGTCTCCAGAGGAATACCACCTTACCACAAGCACCTCAAGAGGAGGCTTCTCTCAGCTCTAGGTATGTGAGAGGGACCCTGAGTTTGCGGCCTCAAGTGGAATGGACACCGCGATGCCCTGACTCGAAATAAGGCCGGATATCCCTGCAGTGACTGGAATGCAGGCTCGTCTTGCATCTCCCAGGACGAAAGGATGTCTGAATCCCCTGTGGAGACCACAGAGAAAGACCTAGTTCCCCACCTCATCGCGACCGGAGGCCTCACATTCTTTGAAAATTCCAGAGGTACGCGGAGATCAGTGCCTCCAAAGGAGACGATGCCTGACTCCTCGTGAAACTTGATAGGAGTCCCAGGATTCCTGGGGCACGTGGAAAGGGACCCTTGGTCTCCCGTCTCAGCTGGAGAGGTGTCCCAATTGCCTTGCCAAGCCTCGAGGAGAATCCCGAGTTGTGTCTCGCAACTAGGCAAGAGTCCTGACGTGGCTGAACAAACACGTGTGTGGAAGGGCCATCCCCGTCGTAACTCGAGAATATACCCCAGGTTCCCGCCGCAACTCGAGAAAAACCATGAGACTTCCCCCTCGCCCCGAGATGAGGCCCGATTCCCCTGCACTGCGTGCAGAGCAATTCTGTGTTGCACATCACACATGAAAGGAGCCTTGATTTCCTTGATGGCACTCCAGAGAAACCCCAAGAACACTGTTTCAAGGCTAGAGGGATCCTGAGGTCACTGTAGCAACACGAAAGAGCTCCGTGGGCCAAAAATCAACTCGAGATGAGAGGTTAGTCCCTGGCTTCGACTCCAGAGGAATACCACCTTACCACAAGCACCTCAAGAGGAGGCATCTCTCAGCTTTAGGTATGTGAGAGGGACCCTGAGTTTGCGGCCTCAAGTGGAATGGATACCGCGATGCCCTGTCGCGAAATAAGGCTGAATATCCCTGCAATGACTTGAATGCAGGCTCGTCTTGCATCTCCCAAGATGAAAGGATGTCTGAATCCCCTGTGGAGACCACAGAGAAAGACCTAGTTCCCCACCTCATCGCGACCGGAGGCCTCACATCCTTTGAAAACTCCAGAGGTACGCGGAGATCAGTGCCTCCAAAGGAGACGATGCCTGACTCCTCGTGAAACTTGATAGGAGTCCCAGGATTCCTGTGGCACGTGGAAAGGGACCCTTGGTCTCCCGTCTCAGCTGGAGAGGCGTCCCAATTGCCCTGCAAAGCCTCGAGGAGAATCCAGAGTTATCCCTCGCAACTAGGCAGGAGTCCTGACATGGCTGAACACACACGTGTGTGGAAGCGCCATCCCCGTCGTAACTCGAGAATATACCACAGGTTCCCGCCGCAACTCGAGAAAAACCATGAGACTTCCCCCTCGCCGCGAGATGAGGCCCGATTCCCCTGTACTGCGTGCAGAGCAATTCCGTCTTGCACATCACACATGAAAGGAGCCTTGATTTCCTTGATGGCACTCCAGAGAAACCCCAAGAACACTGTTTCAAGGCTAGAGGGATCCTGAGGTCACTGTAGCAACACGAAAGAACTCTGTGGACCAAAAATCAACTCGAAAAGAGAGGTTAGTCCCTGGATTCGTCTCCAGAGGAATACCACCTTACCACAAGCACCTCAAGAGGAGGCTTCTCTCAGCTCTAGGTATGTGAGAGGGACCCTGAATTTGCAGCCTTAAGTGGAATGGACACCGCGATGCCCTGACTCGAAATAAGGCCGGATATCCCTGCAGTGACTTCAATGCAGGCTCGTCTTGCATCTCCCAGGACGAAAGGATGTCTGAATCCCCTGTGGAAAGCACAGAGAAAGACTTAGTTCCCCACCTCATCGCGACCGATAGCCTCACATCCTTTGAAAACTCCAGAGGTACGCGGAGGTCAGTGCCTCCAAAGGAGACGATGCCTGACTCCTCGTGAAACTTGATAGGAGTCCCAGGATTCCTGTGGCACTTGGAAAGGGACACTTGGTCTCCCGCCTCAGCTGGAGAGGCGTCCCAATTGCCCTGCCAAGCCTCAAGGAGAATCCAGATTTGTCCCTCGCAACTAGGCAGGAGTCCTGAGGTCGCTGAAGAAACACGTGGGTGGAAGGGCCATCCCCGTCGTAACTCGAGAATATACCCCAGGTTCCCGCCGCAACTCGAGAAAAACCATGAGACTTCCCCCTCGCCGCGAGATGAGGCCCGATTCCCCTGCACTGCGTGCAGAGCAATTCCGTGTTGCACATCACACATGAAAGGAGCCTTGATTTCCTTGATGGCACTCCAGAGAAACCCCAAGAACACTGTTTCAAGGCTAGAGGGATCCTGAGGTCACTGTAGCAACACGAAAGAGCTCCGTGGACCAAAAATCAACTCGAGATGAGAGGTTAGTCCCTGGCTTCGACTTCAGAGGAATACCACCTTTCCACAAGCACCTCAAGAGGAGGCTTCTCTCAGCTCTAGGTATGTGAGAGGGACCCTGAGATTGCGGCCTCAAGTGGAATGGACACCGCGATGCCCTGACGCGAAATAAGGCTGGATATCCCTGCAGTGACTTGAATGCAGGCTCGTCTTGCATCTCCCAAAATGAAAGGATGTCTGAATCCCCTTTGGAGACCACAGAGAAAGACTTAGTTCCCCACCTCATCACGACCGGAGGCCTCACATACTTTGAAAACTCCAGAGGTACGCGGAGATCAGTGCCTCCAAAGGAGACGATGCCTGACTCCTCGTGAAACTTGATAGGAGTCCCAGGATTCCTGTGGCACGTGGAAAGGGACCCTTGGTCTCCCGCCTCAGCTGGACAGGCGTCCCAATTGCCTTGCCAAGCCTCGAGGAGAATCCCGAGTTGTGTCTCGCAACTACGCAAGAGTCCTGACGTGGCTGAACAAACACGTGTGTGGAAGGGCCATCCCCGTCGTAACTCGAGAATATACCCCAGGTTCCCGCCGCAACTCGAGAAAAACCATGAGACTTCCCCCTCGCCGCGAGATGAGGCCCGATTCCCCTGCACTGCGTGCAGAGCAATTCCGTGTTGCACATCACACATGAAAGGAGCCTTCATTTCCTTCATGGCACTCCAGAGAAACCCCAAGAACACTGTTTCAAGGCTAGAGGGATCCTGAGGTCACTGTAGCAACACGAAAGAGCTTCGTGGACCAAGAATCAACACGAGATGAGAGGTTAGTCCCTGGCTCCGACTCCTGAGGAATACCACCTTACCACAAGCACCTCAAGAGGAGGCTTCTCTCAGCTCTAGGTATGTGAGAGGGATCCTGAGATTGCGGCCTCAAGTGGAATGAACACCGCGATGCCCTGACTCGAAATAAGGCCGGATATCCCTGCAGTGACTTGAATGCAGGCTCGTCTTGCATCTCCCAAGAAGAAAGGATGTCTGAATCCCCTGTGGAGACCTCAGAAAAAGACCTAGTTCCCCACCTCATCGCGACCGGAGGCCTCACATCCTTTGAAAACTCCAGAGGTACGCGGAGATCAGTGCCTCCAAAGGAGACGATGCCTGACTCCTCGTGAAACTTGATAGGAGTCCCAGGATTCCTGTGGCACGTGGAAAGGGACCCTTGGTCTCCCGCCTCAGATGGAGAGGCGTTCCAATTGCCCTGCCAAGCCTCGAGGAGAATCCCGAGTTGTCCCTCGCAACTAGGCAGGAGTCCTGACGTGGCTGAACAAACACGTGGGTGAAAGGGCCATCCCCGTCGTAACTCGAGAATATACCACAGGTTCACGCCGCAACTCGAGAAAAACCATGAGACTTCCCCCTCGATGCGAGATGAGGCCCGATTCGCCTGTACTGCGTGCAGAGCAATTCCGTCTTGCACATCACACATGAAAGGAGCCTTGATTTCCTTGATGGCACTCCAGAGAAACCCCAAGAACACTGTTTCAAGGCTAGAGGGATCCTGAGGTCACTGTAGCAACACGAAAGAACTCTGTGGACCAAAAATCAACTCGAAAAGAGAGGTTAGTCCCTGGATTCGTCTCCAGAGGAATACCACCTTACCACAAGCACCTCAAGAGGAGGCTTCTCTCAGCTCTAGGTATGTGAGAGGGACCCTGAGTTTGCGGCCTCAAGTGGAATGGACACCGCGATGCCCTGACTCGAAATAAGGCCGGATATCCCTGCAGTGACTTCAATGCAGGCTCGTCTTGCATCTCCCAGGACGAAAGGATGTCTGAATCCCCTGTGGAAAGCACAGAGAAAGACTTAGTTCCCCACCTCATCGCGACCGATAGCCTCACATCCTTTGAAAACTCCAGAGGTACGCGGAGATCAGTGCCTCCAAAGGAGACGATGCCTGACTCCTCGTGAAACTTGATAGGAGTCCCAGGATTACTGTGGCACTTGGAAAGGGACACTTGGTCTCCCGCCTCAGCTGGAGAGGCGTCCCAATTGCCCTGCCAAGCCTCGAGGAGAATCCAGAGTTGTCCCTCGCAACTAGGCAGGAGTCCTGACGTCGCTGAAGAAACACGTGGGTGGAAGGGCCATCCGCGTCGTAACTCGAGAATATACCCCAGGTTCCCGCCGCAACTCGAGAAAAACCATGAGACTTCCCCCTCGCCGCGAGATGAGGCCCGGTTCCCCTGCACTGCGTGCAGAGCAATTCCGTCTTGCACATCACACATGAAAGGAGCCTTGATTTCCTTGATGGCACTCCAGAGAAACCCCAAGAACACTGTTTCAAGGCTAGAGGGATCCTGAGGTCACTGTAGCAACACGAAAGAGCTCCGTGGGCCAAAAATCAACTCGAGATGAGAGGTTAGTCCCTGGCTTCGACTCCAGAGGAATACCACCTTACGACAAGCACCTCAAGAGGAGGCTTCTCTCAGCTCTAGGTATGTGAGAGGGACCCTGAGTTTGCGGCCTCAAGTGGAATGGACACCGCGATGCCCTGACGCGAAATAAGGCTGGATATCCCTGCAGTGACTTGAATGCAGGCTCGTCTTGCATCTCCCAAGATGAAAGGATGTCTGAATCCCCTGTGGAGACCACAGAGAAAGACCTAGTTCCCCACCTCATCGCGACCGGAGGCCTCACATCCTTTGAAAACTCCAGAGGTACGCGGAGATCAGTGCCTCCAAAGGAGACGATGCCTGACTCCTCGTGAAACTTGATAGGAGTCCCAGAATTCCTGTGGCACGTGGAAAGGGACCCTTGGTCTCCCGCCTCAGCTGGAGAGGCGTCCAATGGCCTTGCCAAGCCTCGAGGAGAATCCCGAGTTGTGTCTCGCAACTAGGCAAGAGTCCTGACGTGGCTGAACAAACACGTGTGTGGAAGGGCCATCCCCGTCGTAACTCGAGAATATACCCCAGGTTCCCGCCGCAACTCGAGAAAAACCATGAGAATTCCCCCTCGCCGCGAGATGAGGCCCGATTCCCCTGCACTACATGCAGAGCAATTCTGTGTTGCACATCACACATGAAAGGAGCCTTGATTTCCGTCATGGCACTCCAGAGAAACCCCAAGAACACTGTTTCAAGGCTAGAGGGATCCTGAGGTCACTGCAGTAACACGAAAGAGCTCCGTGGACCAAAAATCAAATCGAGATGAGAGGTTAGTCCCTGGCTTCGACTCCAGAGGGATACCACCTTACCACAAGCACCTCAAGAGGAGGCTTCTCTCAGCTCTAGGTATGTGAGAGGGACCCTGAGTTTGCGGCCTCAAGTGGAATGGACACCGCGATGCCCTGACTCGAAATAAGGCCGGATAACCCTGCAGTGACTGGAATGCAGGCTCGTCTTGCATCTCCCAAGACGAAAGGGTGTCTGAATCCCCTGTGGAGACCACAGAGAAAGACCTAACTCCCCACCTCATCGCGACCGGAGGCCTCACATCCTTTGAAAACTCCAGAGGTATGCGGAGATCAGTGCCTCCAAAGGAGACGATGCCTGACTCCTCGTGAAACTTGATAGGAGACCCAGGATTCCTGTGGCACGTGGAAAGGGACCCTTGGTCTCCCGTCTCAGCTGGAGAGGCGTCCCAATTGCCCTGCAAAGCCTCGAGGAGAATCCCGAGTTGTCCCTCGCAACTAGGCAGGAGTCCTGACATGGCTGAACACACACGTGTGTGGAAGGGCCATCCCCGTCGTAACTCGAGAATATACCCCAGGTTCCCGCCGCAACTCGAGAAAAACCATGAGACTTCCCCCTCGCCGCGAGATGAGGCCCGATTCCCCTGCACTGCGTGCAGAGCAATTCCGTGTTGCACATCACACATGAAAGGAGCCTTGATTTCCTTGATGGCACTCCAGAGAAACCCCAAGAACACTGTTTCAAGGCTAGAGGGATCCTGAGGTCACTGTAGCAACACGAAAGAGCTCCGTGGACCAAGAATCAACACGAGATGAGAGGTTAGTCCCTGGCTTCGACTCCTGAGGAATACCACCTTACCACAAGCACCTCAAGAGGAGGCTTCTCTCAGCTCTAGGTATGTGAGAGGGATCCTGAGTTTGCGGCCTCAAGTGGAATGGACACCGCGATGCCCTGACTCGAAATAAGGCCGGATATCCCTGCAGTGACTTGAATGCAGGCTCGTCTTGCATCTCCCAAGAAGAAAGGATGTCTGAATCCCCTGTGGAGACCACAGAGAAACACCTAGTTCCCCACGTCATCGCTACCGGAGGCCTCACATCCTTTGAAAACTCCAGAGGTACGCGGAGATCAGTGCCTCCAAAGGAGACGATGCCTGACTCCTCGTGAAACTTGATAGGAGTCCCAGGATTCTTGTTGCACGGGGAAAGGGACCCTTGGTCTCCCGCCTCAGCTGGAGAGGCGTTCCAATTGCCCTGCCAAGCCTCGAGGAGAATCCCGAGTTGTCCCTCGCAACTAGGCAGGAGTCCTGACGTGGCTGAACAAACACGTGGGTGGAAGGGCCATCCCCGTCTTAACTCGAGATTATACCCCAGGTTCCCGCCGCAACTCGAGAAAAACCATGAGACTTCCCCCTCCATGCGAGATGAGGCCCGATTCCCCTGTACTGCGTGCAGAGCAATTCCGTCTTGCACATCACACATGAAAGGAGCCTTGATTTCCTTGATGGCACTCCAGAGAAACCCCAAGAACACTGTTTCAAGGCTAGAGGGATCCTGAGGTCACTGTAGCAACACGAAAGAACTCTGTGGACCAAAAATCAACTCGAAAAGAGAGGTTAGTCCCTGGATTCGTCTCCAGAGGAATACCACCTTACCACAAGCACCTCAAGAGGAGGCTTCTCTCAGCTCTAGGTATGTGAGAGGGACCCTGAGTTTGCAGCCTCAAGTGGAATGGACACCGCGATGCCCTGACTCGAAATAAGGCCGGATATCCCTGCAGTGACTTCAATGCAGGCTCGTCTTGCATCTCCCAGGACGAAAGGATGTCTGAATCCCCTGTGGAAAGCACAGAGAAAGACTTAGTTCCCCACCTCATCGCGACCGATAGCCTCACATCCTTTGAAAACTCCAGAGGTACGCGGAGATCAGTGCCTCCAAAGGAGACGATGCCTGACTCCTCGTGAAACTTGATAGGAGTCCCAGGATTCCTGTGGCACTTGGAAAGGGACACTTGGTCTCCCGCCTCAGCTGGAGAGGCGTCCCAATTGCCCTGCCAAGCCTCAAGGAGAATCCAGATTTGTCCCTCGCAACTAGGCAGGAGTCCTGACGTCGCTGAAGAAACACGTGGGTGGAAGGGCCATCCCCGTCGTAACTCGAGAATATACCCCAGGTTCCCGCCGCAACTCGAGAAAAACCATGAGACTTCCCCCTCGCCGCGAGATGAGGCCCGATTCCCCTGCACTGCGTGCAGAGCAATTCCGTGTTGCACATCACACATGAAAGGAGCCTTGATTTCCTTGATGGCACTCCAGAGAAACCCCAAGAACACTGTTTCAAGGCTAGAGGGATCCTGAGGTCACTGTAGCAACACGAAAGAGCTCCGTGGACCAAAAATCAACTCGAGATGAGAGGTTAGTCCCTGGCTTCGACTTCAGAGGAATACCACCTTACCACAAGCACCTCAAGAGGAGGCTTCTCTCAGCTCTAGGTATGTGAGAGGGACCCTGAGATTGCGGCCTCAAGTGGAATGGACACCGCGATGCCCTGACGCGAAATAAGGCTGGATATCCCTGCAGTGACTTGAATGCAGGCTCGTCTTGCATCTCCCAAAATGAAAGGATGTCTGAATCCCCTTTGGAGACCACAGAGAAAGACTTAGTTCCCCACCTCATCACGACCGGAGGCCTCACATACTTTGAAAACTCCAGAGGTACGCGGAGATCAGTGCCTCCAAAAAGACGATGCCTGACTCCTCGTGAAACTTGATAGGAGTCCCAGGATTCCTGTGGCACGTGGAAAGGGACCCTTGGTCTCCCGCCTCAGCTGGACAGGCGTCCCAATTGCCTTGCCAAGCCTCGAGGAGAATCCCGAGTTGTGTCTCGCAACTACGCAAGAGTCCTGACGTGGCTGAACAAACACGTGTGTGGAAGGGCCATCCCCGTCGTAACTCGAGAATATACCCCAGGTTCCCGCCGCAACTCGAGAAAAACCATGAGACTTCCCCCTCGCCGCGAGATGAGGCCCGATTCCCCTGCACTGCGTGCAGAGCAATTCCGTGTTGCACATCACACATGAAAGGAGCCTTCATTTCCTTCATGGCACTCCAGAGAAACCCCAAGAACACTGTTTCAAGGCTAGAGGGATCCTGAGGTCACTGTAGCAACACGAAAGAGCTTCGTGGACCAAGAATCAACACGAGATGAGAGGTTAGTCCCTGGCTCCGACTCCTGAGGAATACCACCTTACCACAAGCACCTCAAGAGGAGGCTTCTCTCAGCTCTAGGTATGTGAGAGGGATCCTGAGATTGCGGCCTCAAGTGGAATGAACACCGCGATGCCCTGACTCGAAATAAGGCCGGATATCCCTGCAGTGACTTGAATGCAGGCTCGTCTTGCATCTCCCAAGAAGAAAGGATGTCTGAATCCCCTGTGGAGACCTCAGAGAAAGACCTAGTTCCCCACCTCATCGCGACCGGAGGCCTCACATCCTTTGAAAACTCCAGAGGTACGCGGAGATCAGTGCCTCCAAAGGAGACGATGCCTGACTCCTCGTGAAACTTGATAGGAGTCCCAGGATTCCTGTGGCACGTGGAAAGGGACCCTTGGTCTCCCGCCTCAGATGGAGAGGCGTCCGAATTGCCTTGCCAAGCCTCGAGGAGAATCCCGAGTTGTGTCTCGCAACTAGGCAAGAGTCCTGATGTGGCTGAACAAACACGTGGGTGGAAGGGCCATCCCCGTCGTAACTCGAGAATATACCCCAGGTTCCCGCCGCAACTCGAGAAAAACCATGAGACTTCCCCCTCGCCGCGAGATGAGGCCCGATTCCCCTGCACTGCGTGCAGAGCAATTCTGTGTTGCACATCACACATGAAAGGAGCCTTGATTTCCTTCATGGCACTCCAGAGAAACCCCAAGAACACTGTTTCAAGGCTAGAGGGATCCTGAGGTCACTGTAGCAACACGAAAGAGCTCGGTGGACCAAAAACCAACTCGAGATGAGAGGTTAGTCCCTGGCTTCGACTCCAGAGGAATACCACCTTACCACAAGCACCTCAAGAGGAGGCTTCTCTCAGCTCTAGGTATGTGAGAGGGACCCTGAGTTTGCGGCCTTAAGTGGAATGGACACCGCGATGCCCTGACTCGAAATAAGGCCGGATATCCCTGCAGTGACTTGAATGCAGGCTCGTCTTGCATCTCCCAAGAAGAAAGGATGTCTGAATCCCCTGTGGAGACCTCAGAGAAAGACCTAGTTCCCCACCTCATCACGACCGGAGGCCTCACATCCTTTGAAAACTCCAGAGGTACGCGGAGATCAGTGCCTCCAAAGGAGACGATGCCTGACTCCTCGTGAAACTTGATAGGAGTCCCAGGATTCCTGTGGCACGTGGAAAGGGACCCTTGGTCTCCCGCCTCAGATGGAGAGGCGTTCCAATTGCCCTGCCAAGCCTCGAGGAGAATCCCGAGTTGTCCCTCGCAACTAGGCAGGAGTCCTGACGTGGCTGAACAAACACGTGGGTGACAGGGCCATCCCCGTCGTAACTCGAGAATATACCACAGGTTCACGCCGCAACTCGAGAAAAACCATGAGACTTCCCCCTCGATGCGAGATGAGGCCCGATTCGCCTGTACTGCGTGCAGAGCAATTCCGTCTTGCACATCACACATGAAAGGAGCCTTGATTTCCTTGATGGCACTCCAGAGAAACCCCAAGAACACTGTTTCAAGGCTAGAGGGATCCTGAGGTCACTGTAGCAACACGAAAGAACTCTGTGGACCAAAAATCAACTCGAAAAGAGAGGTTAGTCCCTGGATTCGTCTCCAGAGGAATACCACCTTACCACAAGCACCTCAAGAGGAGGCTTCTCTCAGCTCTAGGTATGTGAGAGGGACCCTGAGTTTGCGGCCTCAAGTGGAATGGACACCGCGATGCCCTGACTCGAAATAAGGCCGGATATCCCTGCAGTGACTTCAATGCAGGCTCGTCTTGCATCTCCCAGGACGAAAGGATGTCTGAATCCCCTGTGGAAAGCACAGAGAAAGACTTAGTTCCCCACCTCATCGCGACCGATAGCCTCACATCCTTTGAAAACTCCAGAGGTACGCGGAGATCAGTGCCTCCAAAGGAGACGATGCCTGACTCCTCGTGAAACTTGATAGGAGTCCCAGGATTACTGTGGCACTTGGAAAGGGACACTTGGTCTCCCGCCTCAGCTGGAGAGGCGTCCCAATTGCCCTGCCAAGCCTCGAGGAGAATCCAGAGTTGTCCCTCGCAACTAGGCAGGAGTCCTGACGTCGCTGAAGAAACACGTGGGTGGAAGGGCCATCCGCGTCGTAACTCGAGAATATACCCCAGGTTCCCGCCGCAACTCGAGAAAAACCATGAGACTTCCCCCTCGCCGCGAGATGAGGCCCGGTTCCCCTGCACTGCGTGCAGAGCAATTCCGTCTTGCACATCACACATGAAAGGAGCCTTGATTTCCTTGATGGCACTCCAGAGAAACCCCAAGAACACTGTTTCAAGGCTAGAGGGATCCTGAGGTCACTGTAGCAACACGAAAGAGCTCCGTGGGCCAAAAATCAACTCGAGATGAGAGGTTAGTCCCTGGCTTCGACTCCAGAGGAATACCACCTTACCACAAGCACCTCAAGAGGAGGCTTCTCTCAGCTCTAGGTATGTGAGAGGGACCCTGAGTTTGCGGCCTCAAGTGGAATGGACACCGCGATGCCCTGACGCGAAATAAGGCTGGATATCCCTGCAGTGACTTGAATGCAGGCTCGTCTTGCATCTCCCAAGATGAAAGGATGTCTGAATCCCCTGTGGAGACCACAGAGAAAGACCTAGTTCCCCACCTCATCGCGACCGGAGGCCTCACATCCTTTGAAACTCCAGAGGTACGCGGAGATCAGTGCCTCCAAAGGAGACGATGCCTGACTCCTCGTGAAACTTGATAGGAGTCCCAGAATTCCTGTGGCACGTGGAAAGGGACCCTTGGTCTCCCGCCTCAGCTGGAGAGGCGTCCAATGGCCTTGCCAAGCCTCGAGGAGAATCCCGAGTTGTGTCTCGCAACTAGGCAAGAGTCCTGACGTGGCTGAACAAACACGTGTGTGGAAGGGCCATCCCCGTCGTAACTCGAGAATATACCCCAGGTTCCCGCCGCAACTCGAGAAAAACCATGAGAATTCCCCCTCGCCGCGAGATGAGGCCCGATTCCCCTGCACTACATGCAGAGCAATTCTGTGTTGCACATCACACATGAAAGGAGCCTTGATTTCCGTCATGGCACTCCAGAGAAACCCCAAGAACACTGTTTCAAGGCTAGAGGGATCCTGAGGTCACTGCAGTAACACGAAAGAGCTCCGTGGACCAAAAATCAAATCGAGATGAGAGGTTAGTCCCTGGCTTCGACTCCAGAGGAATACCACCTTACCACAAGCACCTCAAGAGGAGGCTTCTCTCAGCTCTAGGTATGTGAGAGGGACCCTGAGTTTGCGGCCTCAAGTGGAATGGACACCGCGATGCCCTGACTCGAAATAAGGCCGGATAACCCTGCAGTGACTGGAATGCAGGCTCGTCTTGCATCTCCCAAGACGAAAGGGTGTCTGAATCCCCTGTGGAGACCACAGAGAAAGACCTAACTCCCCACCTCATCGCGACCGGAGACCTCACATCCTTTGAAAACTCCAGAGGTATGCGGAGATCAGTGCCTCCAAAGGAGACGATGCCTGACTCCTCGTGAAACTTGATAGGAGACCCAGGATTCCTGTGGCACGTGGAAAGGGACCCTTGGTCTCCCGTCTCAGCTGGAGAGGCGTCCCAATTGCCCTGCAAAGCCTCGAGGAGAATCCCGAGTTGTCCCTCGCAACTAGGCAGGAGTCCTGACATGGCTGAACACACACGTGTGTGGAAGGGCCATCCCCGTCGTAACTCGAGAATATACCCCAGGTTCCCGCCGCAACTCGAGAAAAACCATGAGACTTCCCCCTCGCCGCGAGATGAGGCCCGATTCCCCTGCACTGCGTGCAGAGCAATTCCGTGTTGCACATCACACATGAAAGGAGCCTTCATTTCCTTCATGGCACTCCAGAGAAACCCCAAGAACACTGTTTCAAGGCTAGAGGGATCCTGAGGTAACTGTAGCAACACGAAAGAGCTCCGTGGACCAAGAATCAACACGAGATGAGAGGTTAGTCCCTGGCTTCGACTCCTGAGGAATACCACCTTACCACAAGCACCTCAAGAGGAGGCTTCTCTCAGCTCTAGGTATGTGAAAGGGATCCTGAGTTTGCGGCCTCAAGTGGAATGGACACCGCGATGCCCTGACTCGAAATAAGGCCGGATATCCCTGCAGTGACTTGAATGCAGGCTCGTCTTGCATCTCCCAAGAAGAAAGGATGTCTGAATCCCCTGTGGAGACCACAGAGAAACACCTAGTTCCCCACGTCATCGCTACCGGAGGCCTCACATCCTTTGAAAACTCCAGAGGTACGCGGAGATCAGTGCCTCCAAAGGAGACGATGCCTGACTCCTCGTGAAACTTGATAGGAGTCCCAGGATTCTTGTTGCACGGGGAAAGGGACCCTTGGTCTCCCGCCTCAGCTGGAGAGGCGTTCCAATTGCCCTGCCAAGCCTCGAGGAGAATCCCGAGTTGTGTCTCGCAACTAGGCAGGAGTCCTGACGTGGCTGAACAAACACGTGGGTGGAAGGGCCATCCCCGTCTTAACTCGAGATTATACCCCAGGTTCCCGCCGCAACTCGAGAAAAACCATGAGACTTCCCCCTCCATGCGAGATGAGGCCCGATTCCCCTGTACTGCGTGCAGAGCAATTCCGTCTTGCACATCACACATGAAAGGAGCCTTGATTTCCTTGATGGCACTCCAGAGAAACCCCAAGAACACTGTTTCAAGGATAGAGGGATCCTGAGGTCACTGTAGCAACACGAAAGAACTCTGTGGACCAAAAATCAACTCGAAAAGAGAGGTTAGTCCCTGGATTCGTCTCCAGAGGAATACCACCTTACCACAAGCACCTCAAGAGGAGGCTTCTCTCAGCTCTAGGTATGTGAGAGGGACCCTGAGTTTGCAGCCTCAAGTGGAATGGACACCGCGATGCCCTGACTCGAAATAAGGCCGGATATCCCTGCAGTGACTTCAATGCAGGCTCGTCTTGCATCTCCCAGGACGAAAGGATGTCTGAATCCCCTGTGGAAAGCACAGAGAAAGACTTAGTTCCCCACCTCATCGCGACCGATAGCCTCACATCCTTTGAAAACTCCAGAGGTACGCGGAGATCAGTGCCTCCAAAGGAGACGATGCCTGACTCCTCGTGAAACTTGATAGGAGTCCCAGGATTCCTGTGGCACTTGGAAAGGGACACTTGGTCTCCCGCCTCAGCTGGAGAGGCGTCCCAATTGCCCTCCCAAGCCTCAAGGAGAATCCAGATTTGTCCCTCGCAACTAGGCAGGAGTCCTGACGTCGCTGAAGAAACACGTGGGTGGAAGGGCCATCCCCGTCGTAACTCGAGAATATACCCCAGGTTCCCGCCGCAACTCGAGAAAAACCATGAGACTTCCCCCTCGCCGCGAGATGAGGCCCGATTCCCCTGCACTGCGTGCAGAGCAATTCCGTGTTGCACATCACACATGAAAGGAGCCTTGATTTCCTTGATGGCACTCCAGAGAAACCCCAAGAACACTGTTTCAAGGCTAGAGGGATCCTGAGGTCACTGTAGCAACACGAAAGAGCTCGGTGGACCAAAAATCAACTCGAGATGAGAGGTTAGTCCCTGGCTTCGACTTCAGAGGAATACCACCTTACCACAAGCACCTCAAGAGGAGGCTTCTCTCAGCTCTAGGTATGTGAGAGGGACCCTGAGATTGCGGCCTCAAGTGGAATGGACACCGCGATGCCCTGACGCGAAATAAGGCTGGATATCCCTGCAGTGACTTGAATGCAGGCTCGTCTTGCATCTCCCAAAATGAAAGGATGTCTGAATCCCCTTTGGAGACCACAGAGAAAGACTTAGTTCCCCACCTCATCACGACCGGAGGCCTCACATCCTTTGAAAACTCCAGAGGTACGCGGAGATCAGTGCCTCCAAAAAGACGATGCCTGACTCCTCGTGAAACTTGATAGGAGTCCCAGGATTCCTGTGGCACGTGGAAAGGGACCCTTGGTCTCCCGCCTCAGCTGGACAGGCGTCCCAATTGCCTTGCCAAGCCTAGAGGAGAATCCCGAGTTGTGTCTCGCAACTACGCAAGAGTCCTGACGTGGCTGAACAAACACGTGTGTGGAAGGGCCATCCCCGTCGAAACTCGAGAATATACCCCAGGTTCCCGCCGCAACTCGAGAAAAACCATGAGACTTCCCCCTCGCCGCGAGATGAGGCCCGATTCCCCTGCACTGCGTGCAGAGCAATTCCGTGTTGCACATCACACATGAAAGGAGCCTTCATTTCCTTCATGGCACTCCAGAGAAACCCCAAGAACACTGTTTCAAGGCTAGAGGGATCCTGAGGTCACTGTAGCAACACGAAAGAGCTTCGTGGACCAAGAATCAACACGAGATGAGAGGTTAGTCCCTGGCTCCGACTCCTGAGGAATACCACCTTACCACAAGCACCTCAAGAGGAGGCTTCTCTCAGCTCTAGGTATGTGAGAGGGATCCTGAGATTGCGGCCTCAAGTGGAATGAACACCGCGATGCCCTGACTCGAAATAAGGCCGGATATCCCTGCAGTGACTTGAATGCAGGCTCGTCTTGCATCTCCCAAGAAGAAAGGATGTCTGAATCCCCTGTGCAGACCTCAGAGAAAGACCTAGTTCCCCACCTCATCGCGACCGGAGGCCTCACATCCTTTGAAAACTCCAGAGGTACGCGGAGATCAGTGCCTCCAAAGGAGACGATGCCTGACTCCTCGTGAAACTTGATAGGAGTCCCAGGATTCCTGTGGCACGTGGAAAGGGACCCTTGGTCTCCCGCCTCAGATGGAGAGGCGTCCGAATTGCCTTGCCAAGCCTCGAGGAGAATCCCGAGTTGTGTCTCGCAACTAGGCAAGAGTCCTGATGTGGCTGAACAAACACGTGGGTGGAAGGGCCATCCCCGTCGTAACTCGAGAATATACCCCAGGTTCCCGCCGCAACTCGAGAAAAACCATGAGACTTCCCCCTCGCCGCGAGATGAGGCCCGATTCCCCTGCACTGCGTGCAGAGCAATTCTGTGTTGCACATCACACATGAAAGGAGCCTTGATTTCCTTCATGGCACTCCAGAGAAACCCCAAGAACACTGTTTCAAGGCTAGAGGGATCCTGAGGTCACTGTAGCAACACGAAAGAGCTCGGTGGACCAAAAACCAACTCGAGATGAGAGGTTAGTCCCTGGCTTCGACTCCAGAGGAATACCACCTTACCACAAGCACCTCAAGAGGAGGCTTCTCTCAGCTCTAGGTATGTGAGAGGGACCCTGAGTTTGCGGCCTTAAGTGGAATGGACACCGCGATGCCCTGACTCGAAATAAGGACGGATATCCCTGCAGTGACTGGAATGCAGGCTTGTCTTGCATCTCCCAAGACGAAAGGGTGTCTGAATCCCCTGTGGAGACGACAGAGAAAGACCTAGTTCCCCACCTCATCGCGACAGGAGGCCTCAAATCCTTTGAAAACTCCAGAGGTATGTGGAGATCAGTGCCTCCAAAGGAGACGATGCCTGACTCCTCGTGAAACTTGATAGGAGACCCAGGATTCCTGTGGCACGTGGAAAGGGACCCTTGGTCTCCCGTCTCAGCTGGAGAGGCGTCCCAATTGCCCTGCAAAGCCTCGAGGAGAATCCCGAGTTGTCCCTCGCAAGTAGGCAGGAGTCCTGACATGGCTGAACACACAGGAGTGTGGAAGGGCCATCCCCGTCGTAACTCGAGAATATACCCCAGGTTCCCGCCGCAACTCGAGAAAAACCATGAGACTTCCCCCTCGCCGCGAGATGAGGCCCGATTCCCCTGCACTGCGTGCAGAGCAATTCCGTGTTGCACATCACACATGAAAGGAGCCTTGATTTCCTTGATGGCACTCCAGAGAAACCCCAAGAACACTGTTTCAAGGCTAGAGGGATCCTGAGGTCACTGTAGCAACACGAAAGAGCTCCGTGGACCAAGAATCAACACGAGATGAGAGGTTAGTCCCTGGTTTCGACTCCTGAGGAATACCACCTTACCACAAGCACCTCAAGAGGAGGCTTCTCTCAGCTCTAGGTATGTGAAAGGGATCCTGAGTTTGCGGCCTCAAATGGAATGGACACCGCGATGCCCTGACTCGAAATAAGGCCGGATATCCCTGCAGTGACTTGAATGCAGGTTCGTCTTGCATCTCCCAAGAAGAAAGGATGTCTGAATCCCCTGTGGAGACCACAGAGAAAGACCTAGTTCGCCACCTCATCGCGACCGCAGGCCTCACATCCTTTGAAAACTCCAGAGGTACGCGGAGATCAGTGCCTCCAAAGGAGACGATGCCTGACTCCTCGAGAAACTTGATAGGAGTCCCAGGATTCTTGTGGCACGTGGAAAGGGACCCTTGGTCTCCCGCCTCAGCTGGAGAGGCGTTCCAATTGCCCTGCCAAGCCTCGAGGAGAATCCCGAGTTGGCCCTTGCAACTAGGCAGGAGTCCTGACGTCGCTGAAGAAACACGTGGGTGGAAGGGCCATCCCCGTTGTAACTCGAGAATATACCCCAGGTTCCCGCCGCAACTCGAGAAAAACCATGAGACTTCCCCCTCGCCGCGAGATGAGGCCCGATTCCCCTGTACTGCGTGCAGAGCAATTCCGTGTTGCACATCACACATGAAAGGAGCCTTGATTTCGTTCATGGCACTCCAGAGAAACCCCAAGAACACTGTTTCAAGGCTAGAGGGATCCTGAGGTCACTGTAGCAACACGAAAGAGCTCCGTGGACCAAAAATCAACTCGAGATGAGAGGTTAGTCCCTGGCTTCGACTCCAGAGGAATACCACCTTACCACAAGCACCTCAAGAGGAGGCTTCTCTCAGCTCTAGGTATGTGAGAGGGACCCTGAGTTTGCGGCCTCAAGTGGAATGGACACCACGAAGCCCTGACGCGAAATAAGGCTGGATATCCCTGCAGTGACTTGAAAGCAGGCTCGTCTTGCATCTCCCAAGATGAAAGGATGTCTGAATCCCCTGTGGAGACCACAGAGAAAGACCTAGTTCGCCACCTCATCGCGACCGCAGGCCTCACATCCTTTGAAAACTCCAGAGGTATGCGGAGATCAGTGCCTCCAAAGGAGACGATGCCTGACTCCTCGTGAAACTTGATAGGAGACCCAGGATTCCTGTGGCACGTGGAAAGGGACCCTTGGTCTCCCGCCTCAGCTGGAGAGGCGTCCCAATTGCCCTGCAAAGCCTGGAGGAGATTCCCGAGTTGTCCCTCGCAACTAGGCAGGAGTCCTGACATGGCTGAACACACACGTGTGTGGAAGGGCCATCCCCGTCGTAACTCGAGAATATACCTCAGGTTCCCGCCGCAACTCGAGAAAAACCATGAGACTTCCCCCTCGCCGCGAGATGAGGCCCGATTCCCCTGCACTGCGTGCAGATCAATTCCGTGTTGCACATCACACATGAAAGGAGCCTTGATTTCCTTCATGGCACTCCAGAGAAACCCCAAGAACACTGTTTCAAGGCTAGAGGGATCCTGAGGTCACTGTAGCAACACGAAAGAGCTCCGTGGACCAAAAACCAACTCGAGATGAGAGGTTAGTCCCTGGCTTCGACTCCAGAGGAATACCACCTTACCACAAGCACCTCAAGAGGAGGCTTCTCTCAGCTCTAGGTATGTGAGAGGGACCCTGAGTTTGCGGCCTCAAGTGGAATGGACACCGCGATGCCCTGACTCGAAATAAGGCCGGATATCCCTGCAGTGACTGGAATGCAGGCTTGTCTTGCATCTCCCAAGACGAAAGGGTGTCTGAATCCCCTGTGGAGACGACAGAGAAAGACCTAGTTCCCCGCCTCACCGCGACAGGAGGCCTCAAATCCTTTGAAAACTCCAGAGGTATGTGGAGATCAGTGCCTCCAAAGGAGACGATGCCTGACTCCTCGTGAAACTTGATAGGAGACCCAGGATTCCTGTGGCACGTGGGAAGGGACACTTGGTCTCCCGTCTCAGCTGGAGAGGCGTCCCAATTGCCCTGCAAAGCCTCGAGGAGAATCCCGAGTTGTCCCTCGCAAGTAGGCAGGAGTCCTGACATGGCTGAACACACAGGAGTTTGGAAGGGCCATCCCCGTCGTAACTCGAGAATATACCCCAGGTTCCCGCCGCAACTCGAGAAAAACCATGAGACTTCCCCCTCGCCGCGAGATGAGGCCCGATTCCCCTGCACTGCGTGCAGAGCAATTCCGTGTTGCACATCACACATGAAAGGAGCCTTGATTTCCTTGATGGCACTCCAGAGAAACCCCAAGAACACTGTTTCAAGGCTAGAGGGATCCTGAGGTCACTGTGGCAACACGAAAGAGCTCCGTGGACCAAGAATCAACACGAGATGAGAGGTTAGTCCCTGGTTTCGACTCCTGAGGAATACCACCTTACCACAAGCACCTCAAGAGGAGGCTTCTCTCAGATCTAGGTATGTGAGAGGGACCCTGAGTTTGCGGCCTCAAGTGGAATGGACACCGCGATGCCCTGACGCGAAATAAGGCTGGATATCCCTGCAGTGACTTGAATGCAGGCTCATCTTGCATCTCCCAAGATGAAAGGATGTCTGAATCCCCTGTGGAGACCACAGAGAAAGACCTAGTTCCCCACCTCATCGCGATCGGAGGCCTCACATCCTTTGAAAACTCCAGAGGTACGCGGAGATCAGTGCCTCCAAAGGAGACGATGCCTGACTCCTCGTGAAACTTGATAGGAGTCCCAGGATTCCTGTGGCATGTGGAAAGGGACCCTTGGTCTCCCGCCTCAGCTGGAGAGGCGTCCCAATTGCCTTGCCAAGCCTCGAGGAGAATCCCAAGTTGTGTCTCGCAACTAGGCAAGAGTCCTGACGTGGCTGAACAAACACGGGGGTGGAAGGGCCATCCCCGTCGTAACTCGAGAATATACCCCAGGTTCCCGCCGCAACTCGAGAAAAACCATGAGACTTCCCCCTCGCCGCGAGATGAGGCCCGATTCCCCTGCACTGCGTGCAGAGCAATTCCGTGTTGCACATCACACATGAAAGGAGCCTTGATTTCCTTCATGGCACTCCTGAAAAACCCCAAGAACACTGTTTCAAGGCTAGAGGGATCCTGAGGTCACTGTAGCAACACGAAAGAGCTCCGTGGACCAAAAATCAACTCGAGATGAGAGGTTAGTCCCTGGCTTCGACTCCAGAGGGATACCACCTTACCACAAGCACCTCAAGAGGAGGCTTCTCTCAGCTCTAGGTATGTGAGAGGGACCCTGAGTTTGCGGCCTCAAGGGGAATGGACACCGCGATGCCCTGACTCGAAATAAGGCCGGATATCCCTGCAGTGAATGGAATGCAGGCTCGTCTTGCATCTCCCAAGACGACAGGGTGTCTGAATCCCCTGTGGAGACCACAGAGAAAGACCTAGTTCCCCACCTCATCACAACAGGAGGCCTCACATCCTTTGAAAACTCCAGAGGTACGCGGAGATCAGTGCCTCCAAAGGAGACGATGCCTGACTCCTCGTGAAACTTGATAGGAGTCCCAGGATTCTTGTGGCAGGTGGAAAGGATCCCTTGGTCTCCCGCCTCAGCTGGAGAGGCGTTCCAATTGCCCTGCCAAGCCTCGAGGAGAATCCCGAGTTGTCCCTCGCAACTAGGCAGGAGTCCTGACATGGCTGAACACACACGTGTGTGGAAGGGCCATCCCCGTCGTAACTCGAGAATATACCCCAGGTTCCCGCCGCAACTCGAGAAAAACCATGAGACTTCCCCCTCGCCCCGAGATGAGGCCCGATTCCCCTGCACTGCGTGCAGAGCAATTCTGTGTTGCACATCACACATGAAAGGAGCCTTGATTTCCTTGATGGCACTCCAGAGAAACCCCAAGAACACTGTTTCAAGGCTAGAGGGATCCTGAGGTCACTGTAGCAACACGAAAGTGCTCCGTGGGCCAAAAATCAACTCGAGATGAGAGGTTAGTCCCTGGCTTCGACTCCAGAGGAATACCACCTTACCACAAGCACCTCAAGAGGAGGCATCTCTCAGATTTAGGTATGTGAGAGGGACCCTGAGTTTGCGGCCTCAAGTGGAATGGATACCGCGATGCCCTGACGCGAAATAAGGCTGGATATCCCTGCAATGACTTGAATGCAGGCTCGTCTTGCATCTCCCAAGATGAAAGGATGTCTGAATCCCCTGTGGAGACCACAGAGAAAGACCTAGTTCCCCACCTCATCGCGACCGGAGGCCTCACATCTTTTGAAAACTCCAGAGGTACGCGGAGATCAGTGCCTCCAAAGGAGACGATGCCTGACTCCTCGTGAAACTTGATAGGAGTCCCAGGATTCCTGTGGCACGTGGAAAGGGACCCTTGGTCTCCCGTCTCAGCTGGAGAGGCGTCCCAATTGCCTTGCCAAGCCTCGAGGAGAATCCCGAGTTGTGTCTCGCAACTAGGCAAGAGTCCTGACGTGGCTGAACATACACGTGTGTGGAAGGGCCATCCCCGTCGTAACTCGAGAATATACCCCAGGTTCCCGCCGCAACTCGAGAAAAACCATGAGACTTCCCCCTCGCCGCGAGATGAGGTCCGATTCCCCTGCACTGCGTGCAGAGCAATTCTGTGTTGCACATCACACATGAAAGGAGCCTTGATTTCCTTCATGGCACTCCAGAGAAACCCCAAGAACACTGTTTCAAGGCTAGAGGGATCCTGAGGTCACTGTAGCAACACGAAAGAACTCTGTGGACCAAAAATCAACTCGAAAAGAGAGGTTAGTCCCTGGATTCGTCTCCAGAGGAATACCACCTTACCACAAGCACCTCAAGAGGAGGCTTCTCTCAGCTCTAGGTATGTGAGAGGGACCCTGAGTTTGCGGCCTCAAGTGGAATGGACACCGCGATGCCCTGACTCGAAATAAGGCCGGATATCCCTGCAGTGACTTGAATGCAGGCTCGTCTTGCATCTCCCAAGATGAAAGGATGTCTGAATCCCCTGTGGAGACCACAGAGAAAGACCTAGTTCCCCACCTCATCGCGACAGGAGGCCTCAAATCCTTTGAAAATTCCAGAGGTATGCGGAGATCAGTGCCTCCAAAAGAGACGATGCCTGACTCCTCGTGAAACTTGATAGGAGACCCAGGATTCCTGTGGCACTTGGAAAGGGACACTTGGTCTCCCGTCTCAGCTGGAGGGGCGTCCCAATTGCCCTGCAAAGCCTCGAGGAGAATCCAGAGTTATCCCTCGCAACTAGGCAGGAGTCCTGACATGGCTGAACACACACGTGTGTGGAAGGGCCATCCCCGTCGTAACTCGAGAATATACCCCAGGTTCCCGCCGCAACTCGAGAAAAACCATGAGACTTCCCCCTCGCCGCGAGATGAGGCCCGATTCCCCTGCACTGCGTGCAGAGCAATTCCGTGTTGCACATCACACATGAAAGGAGCCTTGATTTCCTTGATGGCACTCCAGAGAAACCCCAAGAACACTGTTTCAAGGCTAGAGGGATCCTGAGGTCACTGGAGCAACACGAAAGAGCTCCGTGGACCAAGAATCAACACGAGATGAGAGGTTAGTCCCTGGCTTCGACTCCTGAGGAATACCACCTTACCACAAGCACCTCAAGAGGAGGCTTCTCTCAGCTCTAGGTATGTGAGAGGGATCCTGAGTTTGCGGCCTCAAGTGGAATGGACACCGCCATGCCCTGACTCGAAATAAGGCCGGATATCCCTGCAGTGACTTGAATGCAGGCTCGTCTTGCATCTCCCAAGAAGAAAGGATGTCTGAATCCCCTGTGGAGACCACAGAGAAAGACCTAGTTCCCCACCTCATCGCGACCGGAGGCCTCACATCCTTTGAAAACTCCAGAGGTACGCGGAGATCAGTGCCTCCAAAGGAGACGATGCCTGACTCCTCGTGAAACTTGATAGGAGTCCCAGGATTCTTGTGGCACGTGGAAAGGGACCCTTGGTCTCCCGCCTCAGCTGGAGAGGCGTTCCAATTGCCCTGCCAAGCCTCGAGGAGAATCCCGAGTTGTCCCTCGCAACTAGGCAGGAGTCCTGACGTGGCTGAACAAACACGTGGGTGGAAGGGCCATCCCCGTCGTAACTCGAGAATATACCCCAGGTTCCCGCCGCAACTCGAGAAAAACCATGAGACTTCCCCCTCGATGCGAGATGAGGCCCGATTCCCCTGTACTGCGTGCAGAGCAATTCCGTCTTACACATCACACATGAAAGGAGCCTTGATTTCCTTGATGGCACTCCAGAGAAACCCCAAGAACACTGTTTCAAGGCTAGAGGGATCCTGAGGTCACTGTAGCAACACGAAAGAACTCTGTGGACCAAAAATCAACTCGAAAAGAGAGGTTAGTCCCTGGATTCGTCTCCAGAGGAATACCACCTTACCACAAGCACCTCAAGAGGAGGCTTCTCTCAGCTCTAGGTATGTGAGAGGGACCCTGAGTTTGCGGCCTCAAGTGGAATGGACACCGCGATGCCCTGACTCGAAATAAGGCCGGATATCCCTGCAGTGACTTGAATGCAGGCTCGTCTTGCATCTCCCAAGATGAAAGGATGTCTGAATCCCCTGTGGAGACCACAGAGAAAGACCTAGTTCGCCACCTCATCGCGACCGGAGGCCTCACATCCTTTGAAAACTCCAGAGGTACGCGGAGATCAGTGCCTCCAAAGGAGACGATGCCTGACTCCTTGTGAAACTTGATAGGAGTCCCAGGATTCCTGTGGCACGTGGAAAGGGACCCTTGGTCTCCCGTCTCAGCTGGAGAGGCGTCCCAATTGCCTTGCCAAGCCTCGAGGAGAATCCCGAGTTGTGTCTCGCAACTAGGCAAGAGTCCTGACGTGGCTGAACATACACGTGTGTGGAAGGGCCATCCCCGTCGTAACTCGAGAATATACCCCAGGTTCCCGCAGCAACTCGAGAAAAACCATGAGACTTCCCCCTCGCCGCGAGATGAGGCCCGATTCCCCTGCACTGCGTGCAGAGCAATTCTGTGTTGCACATCACACATGAAAGGAGCCTTGATTTCCTTCATGGCACTCCAGAGAAACCCCAAGAACACTGTTTCAAGGCTAGAGGGATCCTGAGGTCACTGTAGCAACACGAAAGAGCTCCGTGGACCCAAAATCAACTCGAGATGAGAGGTTAGTCCCTGGCTTCGACTCCAGAGGAATACCACCTTACCACAAGCACCTCAAGAGGAGGCTTCTCTCAGCTCTAGGTATGTGAGACGGACCCTGAGTTTGCGGCCTCAAGTGGAATGGACACCGCGATGCCCTGACTCGAAATAAGGCCGGATATCCCTGCAGTGACTTCAATGCAGGCTCATCTTGCATCTCCCAGGACGAAAGGATGTCTGAATCCCCTGTGGAAAGCACAGAGAAAGACTTAGTTCCCCACCTCATCGCGACCGATAGCCTCACATCCTTTGAAAACTCCAGAGGTACGCGGAGATCAGTGCCTCCAAAGGAGACGATGCCTGACTCCTCGTGAAACTTGATAGGAGTCCCAGGATTCCTGTGGCACTTGGAAAGGGACACTTGGTCTCCCGCCTCAGCTGGAGAGGCGTCCCAATTGCCCTGCCAAGCCTCGAGGAGAATCCCGAGTTGTCCCTCGCAACTAGGCAGGAGCCCTGACGTCGCTGAAGAGACACGTGGGTGGAAGGGCCATCCCCGTCGTAACTCGAGAATATACCCCAGGTTCCCGCCGCAACTCGAGAAAAACCATGAGACTTCCCCCTCGCCGCGAGATGAGGCCCGATTCCCCTGCACTGCGTGCAGAGCAATTCCGTGTTGCACATCACACAGGAAAGGAGCCTTGAGTTCCTTGATGGCACTCCAGAGAAACCCCAAGAACACTGTTTCAAGGCTAGATGGATCCTGAGGTCACTGTAGCAACACGAAAGAGCTCCGTGGGCCAAAAATCAACTCGAGATGAGAGGTTAGTCCCTGGCTTCGACTCCAGAGGAATACCACCTTACCACAAGCACCTCAAGAGGAGGCTTCTCTCAGCTCTAGGTATGTGAGAGGGACCCTGAGTTTGCGGCCTCAAGTGGAATGGACACCGCGATGCCCTGACGCGAAATAAGGCTGGATATCCCTGCAGTGACTTGAATGCAGGCTCGTCTTGCATCTCCCAAGATGAAAGGATGTCTGAATCCCCTGTGGAGACCACAGAGAAAGACCTAGTTCCCCACCTCATCGCGACCGGAGGCCTCACATCCTTTGAAAACTCCAGAGGTACGCAGAGATCAGTGCCTCCAAAGGAGACGATGCCTGACTCCTCGTGAAACTTGATAGGAGTCCCAGGATTCCTGTGGCACGTGGAAAGGGACCCTTGGTCTCCCGTTTCAGATGGAGAGGCGTCCCAATTGCCTTGCCAAGCCTCGAGGAGAATCCCGAGTTGTGTCTCGCAACTAGGCAAGAGTCCTGACGTGGCTGAACAAACACGTGTGTGGAAGGGCCATCCCCGTCGTAACTCGAGAATATACCCCAGGTTCCCACTGCAACTCGAGAAAAACCATGAGACTTCCCCCTCGCCGCGAGATGAGGCCCGATTCCCCTGCACTGCGTGCAGAGCAATTCTGTGTTGCACATCACACATGAAAGGAGCCTTGGTTTCCTTCATGGCACTCCAGAGAAACCCCAAGAACACTGTTTCAAGGCTAGAGGGATCCTGAGGTCACTGTAGCAACACGAAAGAGCTCCGTGGAAGAAAAATCAACTCGAGATGAGAGGTTAGTCCCTGGCTTCGACTCCAGAGGAATACCACCTTACCACAAGCACCTCAAGAGGAGGCTTCTCTCAGCTCTAGGTATGTGAGAGGGACCCTGAGTTTGCGGCCTCAAGTGGAATGGACACCGCGATGCCCTGACTCGAAATAAGGCCGGATATCCCTGCAGTGACTTGAATGCAGGCTCGTCTTGCATCTCCCAAGAAGAAAGGATGTCTGAATCCCCTGTGGAGACCACAGAAAAACACCTAGTTCCCCACCTCATCGCGACCGGAGGCCTCACATCCTTTGAAAACTCCAGAGGTACGCGGAGATCAGTGCCTCCAAAGGAGACGATGCCTGACTCCTCGTGAAACTTGATAGGAGTCCCAGGATTCCTGTGGCACGTGGAAAGGGACCCTTGGTCTCCCGCCTCAGCTGGAGAGGCGTCCCAATTGCCCTGCCAAGCCTCGAGGAGAATCCAGAGTTGTCCCTCGCAACTAGGCAGGAAATCTGACGTCGCTGAAGAAACACGTGGGTGGAAGGGCCATCCCCGTCGTAACTCGAGAATATACCCCAGGTTCCCGCCGCAACTCAAGAAAAACCATGAGACTTCCCCCTCGCCGCGAGATGAGGCCCGATTCCCCTGCACTGCGTGCAGAGCAATTCCGTGTTGCACATCACACATGAAAGGAGCCTTGATTTCCTTCATGGCACTCCAGAGAAACCCCAAGAACACTGTTTCAAGGCTAGAGGGATCCTGAGGTCACTGTAGCAACACGAAAGAGCTCCGTGGACCAAAAATCAACTCGAGATGACAGGTTAGTCCCTGGCTTCGACTCCAGAGGAATACCACCTTACGACAAGCACCTCAAGAGGAGGCTTCTCTCAGCTCTAGGTATGTGAGAGGGACCCTGAGTTTGCGGCCTCAAGTGGAATGGACACCGCGATGCCCTGACTCGAAGTAAGGCCGGATATCCCTGCAGTGACTGGAATGCAGGCTCGTCTTGCATCTCCCAAGACGAAAGGGTGTCTGAATCCCCTGTGCAGACCACAGAGAAAGACCTAATTCCCCACCTCATCGCGACAGGAGGCCTCAAATCCTTTGAAAACTCCAGAGGTATGCGGAGATCAGTGCCTCCAAAGGAGACGATGCCTGACTCCTCGTGAAACTTGATAGGAGACCCAGGATTCCTGTGGAACGTGGAAAGGGACCCTTGGTCTCCCGTCTCAGCAGGAGGGGCGTCCCAATTGCCCTGCAAAGCCTCGAGGAGAATCCCGAGTTGTCCCTCACAACTAGGCAGGAGTCCTGACTTGGCTGAACACACACGTGTGTGGAAGGGCCATCCCCGTCGTAACTCGAGAATATACCCCAGGTTCCCGCCGCAACTCGAGAAAAACCATGAGACTTCCCCCTCGCCGCGAGATGAGGCCCGATTCCCCTGCACTGCGTGTAGAGCAATTCCGTGTTGCACATCACACATGAAAGGAGCCTTGATTTCCTTGATGGCACTCCAGAGAAACCCCAAGAACACTGTTTCAAGGCTAGAGGGATCCTGAGGTCACTGTAGCAACACGAAAGAGCTCCGTGGACCAAGAATCAACACGAGATGAGAGGTTAGTCCCTGGCTTCGACTCCTGAGGAATACCACCTTACCACAAGCACCTCAAGAGGAGGCTTCTCTCAGCTCTAGGTATGTGAGAGGGACCCTGAGTTTGCGGCCTCAAGTGGAATGGACACCGCGATGCCCTGACGCGAAATAAGGCTGGATATCCCTGCAGTGACTTGAATGCAGGCTCGTCTTGCATCTCCCAAGATGAAAGGATGTCTGAATCCCCTGTGGAGACCACAGAGAAAGACCTAGTTCGCCACCTCATCGCGACCGGAGGCCTCACATCCTTTAAAAATTCCAGAGGTACGCGGAGATCAGTGCCTCCAAAGGAGACGATGCCTGACTCCTCGTGAAACTTGATAGGAGTCCCAGGATTCCTGTGGCACGTGGAAAGGGACCCTTGGTCTCCCGCCTCAGCTGGAGAGGCGTCCCAGTTGCCTTGTCAAGACTCGAGGAGAATCCCGAGTTGTGTCTCGCAACTAGGCAAGAGTCCTGACATGGCTGAACAAACACGTGTGTGGAAGGGCCATCCCCGTCGTAACTCGAGAATATACCCCAGGTTCCCGCCGCAACTCGAGAGAAACCATGAGACTTCCCCCTCGCCGCGAGATGAGGCCCGATTCCCCTGCACTGCGTGCAGAGCAATTCCGTGTTGCACATCACACATGAAAGGAGCCTTGATTTCCTTCATGGCACTCCAGAGAAACCCCAACAACACTGTTTCAAGGCTAGAGGGATCCTGAGGTCACTGTAGCAACACGAAAGAGCTCCGTGGACCAAAAATCAACTCGAGATGAGAGGTTAGTCCCTGGCTTCGACTCCAGAGGAATACCACCTTACCACAAGCACCTCAAGAGGAGGCTTCTCTCAGCTCTAGGTATGTGAGAGGGACCCTGAGTTTGCGGCCTCAAGTGGAATGGACACCGCGATGCCCTGACTCGAAATAAGGCCGGATATCCCTGCAGTGACTTGAATGCCGGCTCGTCTTGCATCTCCCAAGACGAAAGGGTGTCTGAATCCCCTGTGGAAAGCACAGAGAAAGACCTAGTTCCCCACCTCATCGCGACCGGAGGCGTCACATCCTTTGAAAACTCCAGAGGTGCGCTGAGATCAGTGCCTCCAAAGGAGACGATGCCTGACTCCTCGTGAAACTTGATAGGAGTCCCAGGATTCCTGTGGCACGTGGAAAGGGACCCTTGGTCTCCCGCCTCACCTGGAGAGGCGTCCCAATTGCCTTGCCAAGCCTAGAGGAGAATCCCGAGTTGTGTCTCGCAACTAGGCAAGAGTCCTGACGTGGCTGAACAAACACGTGTGTGGAAGGGCCATCCCCGTCGTAACTCGAGAATATACCCCAGGTTCCCGCTGCAACTCGAGAAAAACCATGAGACTTCCCCCTCGCCGCGAGATGAGGCCCGATTCCCCTGCACTGCGTGCAGAGCAATTCTGTGTTGCACATCACACATGAAAGGAGCCTTGATTTCCTTGATGGCACTCCAGAGAAACCCCAAGAACACTGTTTCAAGGCTAGAGGGATCCTGAGGTCACTGTAGCAACAGGAATGAGCTCTGTGGACCAAAAATCAACTCGAGATGAGAGGTTAGTCCCTGGCTTCGACTCCAGAGGAATACCACCTTACCACAAGCACCTCAAGAGGAGGCTTCTCTCAGCTCTAGGTATGTGAGAGGGACCCTGAGTTTGCGCCTCAAGTGGAATGGACACCGCGATGCCCTGACTCGAAATAAGGCCTGATATCCCTGCAGTGACTTCAATGCAGGCTCGTCTTGCATCTCCCAAGATGAAAGGATGTCTGAATCCCCTGTGGAGACCACAGAGAAAGACCTAGTTCGCCACCTCATCGCGACAGGAGGCCTCACATCCTTTAAAAATTCCAGAGGTACGCGGAGATCAGTGCCTCCAAAGGAGACGATGCCTGACTCCTCGTGAAACTTGATAGGAGTCCCAGGATTCCTGTGGCACGTGGAAAGGGACCCTTGGTCTCCCGCCTCAGCTGGAGAGGCGTCCCAATTGCCTTGTCAAGACTCGAGGAGAATCCCGAGTTGTGTCTCGCAACTAGGCAAGAGTCCTGACATGGCTGAACAAACACGTGTGTGGAAGGGCCATCCCCGTCGTAACTCGAGAATATACCCCAGGTTCCCGCCGCAACTCGAGAGAAACCATGAGACTTCCCCCTCGCCGCGAGATGAGGCCCGATTCCCCTGCACTGCGTGCAGAGCAATTCCGTGTTGCACATCACACATGAAAGGAGCCTTCATTTCCTTCATGGCACTCCAGAGAAACCCCAACAACACTGTTTCAAGGCTAGAGGGATCCTGAGGTCACTGTAGCAACACGAAAGAGCTCCGTGGACCAAAAATCAACTCGAGATGAGAGGTTAGTCCCTGGCTTCGACTCCAGAGGAATACCACCTTACCACAAGCACCTCAAGAGGAGGCTTCTCTCAGCTCTAGGTATGTGAGAGGGACCCTGAGTTTGCGGCCTCAAGTGGAATGGACACCGCGATGCCCTGACTCGAAATAAGGCCGGATATCCCTGCAGTGACTGGAATGAAGGCTCGTCTTGCATCTCCCAAGACGAAAGGGTGTCTGAATCCCCTGTGGAAAGCACAGAGAAAGACCTAGTTCCCCACCTCATCGCGACAGGAGGCCTCACATCCTTTGAAAACTCCAGACGTATGCGGAGATCAGTGCCTCCAAAGGAGACGATGCCTGACTCCTCGTGAACTTGATAGGAGTCCCAGGATTCCTGTGGCACGTGCAAAGGGACCCTTGGTCTCCAGTCTCAGCTGGAGAGTCGTCCCAATTGCCCTGCAAATCCTCGAGGAGAATCCCGAGTTGTCCCTCGCAACTAGGCAGGAGTCCTGACGTCGCTGAAGAAACACGTGTGTGGATGGGCCATCCCCGTCGTAACTCGAGAATATACCCCAGGTTCCCGCCGCAACTCGAGAAAAACCATGAGACTTCCCCCTCGCCGCGAGATGAGGCCCGATTCCCCTGCACTGCGTGCAGAGCAATTCCGTGTTGCACATCACACATGAAAGGAGCCTTGATTTCCTTGATGGCACTCCAGAGAAACCCCAAGAACGCTGTTTCAAGGCTAGAGGGATCCTGAGGTCACTGTAGCAACACGAAAGAGCTCCGTGGGCCAAAAATCAACTCGAGATGAGAGGTTAGTCCCTGGCTTCGACTCCAGAGGAATACCACCTTACCACAAGCACCTCAAGAGGAGGCTTCTCTCAGCTCTAGGTATGTGAGAGGGACCCTGAGTTTGCGGCCTCAAGTGGAATGGACACCGCGATGCCCTGACGCGAAATAAGGCTGGATATCCCTGCAGTGACTTGAATGCAGGCTCGTCTTGCATCTCCCAAGATGAAAGGATGTCTGAATCCCCTGTGGAGACCACAGAGAAAGACCTAGTTCCCCACCTCATCGAGACCGGAGGCCTCACATCCTTTGAAAACTCCAGAGGTACGCGGAGATCAGTGCCTCCAAAGGAGACGATGCCTGACTCCTCGTGAAACTTGATAGGAGTCCCAGGATTCCTGTGGCACGTGGAAAGGGACCCTTGGTCTCCCGCCTCAGCTGGAGAGGGGTCCCAATTGCCTTGCCAAGCGTCGAGGAGAAATCCGAATTGTGTCTCGCAACTAGGCAAGAGTCCTGACGTGGCTGAACAAACACGTGTGTGGAAGGGCCATCCCTGTCGTAACTCGAGAATATACCCCAGGTTCCCGCCGCAACTCGAGAAAAACCATGAGACTTCCCCCTCGCCGCGAGATGAGGCCCGATTCCCCTGCACTGCGTGCAGAGCAATTCTGTGTTGCACATCACACATGAAAGGAGCCTTGATTTCCTTGATGGCACTCCAGAGAAACCCCAAGAACACTGTTTCAAGGCTAGAGGGATACTGAGGTCACTGTAGCAACACGAAAGAGCTCCGTAGACCAAGAATCAACACGAGATGAAAGGTTAGTCCCTGGCTTCGACTCCTGAGGAATACCACCTTACCACAAGCACCTCAAGAGGAGGCTTCTCTCAGCTCTAGCTATGTGAGAGGGATCCTGAGTTTGCGGCCTCAAGTGGAATGGACACCGCGATGCCCTGACTCGAAATAAGGCCGGATATCCCTGCAGTGACTTGAATGCAGGCTCGTCTTGCATCTCCCAAGAAGAAAGGATGTCTGAATCCCCTGTGGAGACCACAGAGAAACACCTAATTCCCCACCTCATCGCGACCGCAGGCCTCACATCCTTTGAAAACTCCAGAGGAACGCGGAGATCAGTGCCTCCAAAGGAGACGATGCCTGACTCCTCGTGAAACTTGATAGGAGTCCCAGGATTCTTCTGGCTCGTGGAAAGGGACCCTTGGTCTCCCGCCTCAGCTGGAGAGGCGTTCCAATTGCCCTGCCAAGCCTCGAGGAGAATCCCGAGTTGTCCTTCGCAACTAGGCAGGAGTCCTGACGTGGCTGAACAAACACGTGGGTGGAAGGGCCATCCCCGTCGTAACTCGAGAATATACCCCAGGTTCCCGCCGCAACTCGAGAAAAACCATGAGACTTCCCCCTCGATGCGAGATGAGGCCCGATTCCCCTGTACTGCGTGCAGAGCAATTCCGTCTTGCACATCACACATGAAAGGAGCCTTGATTTCCTTGATGGCACTCCAGAGAAACCCCAAGAACACTGTTTCAAGGATAGAGGGATCCTGAGGTCACTGTAGCAACACGAAAGAACTCTGTGGACCAAAAATCAACTCGACAAGAGAGGTTAGTCCCTGGATTCGTCTCCAGAGGAATACCACCTTACCACAAGCACCTCAAGAGGAGGCTTCTCTCAGCTCTAGGTATGTGAGAGGGACCCTGAGTTTGCGGACTCAAGTGGAATGGACACCGCGATGCCCTGACTCGAAATAAGGCCGGATATCCCTGCAGTGACTTCAATGCAGGCTCGTCTTGCATCTCCCAGGACGAAAGGGTGTCTGAATCCCCTGTGGAAAGCACAGAGAAAGACTTAGTTCCCCACCTCATCGCGACCGATAGCCTCACATCCTTTGAAAACTCCAGAGGTACGCGGAGATCAGTGCCTCCAAAGGAGACGATGCCTGACTCCTCGTGAAACTTGATAGGACTCCCAGGATTCCTGTGGCACTTGGAAAGGGACCCTTGGTCTCCCGCCTCAGCTGGAGAGTCGTCCCAATTGCCCTGCCAAGCCTCGAGGAAAATCCAGAGTTGTCCCTCGCAACTAGGCAGGAGTCCTGACGTCGCTGAAGAAACACGTGGGTGGAAGGGCCATCCCCGAAGTAACTCGAGAATATACCCCAGGTTCCCGCCGCAACTCGAGAAAAACCATGAGACTTCCCCCTCGCCGCGAGATGAGGCCCGATTCCCCTGCACTGCGTGCAGAGCAATTCCGTGTTGCACATCACACATGAAAGGAGCCTTGATTTCCTTGATGGCACTCCAGAGAAACCCCAAGAACACTGTTTCAAGGCTAGAGGGATTCTGAGGTCACTGTAGCAACACGAAAGAGCTCTGTGGACCAAGAATCAACACGAGATGAGAGGTTAGTCCCTGGCTTCGACTCCTGAGGAATACCACCTTACCACAAGCACCTCAAGAGGAGGCTTCTCTCAGCTCTAGCTATGTGAGAGGGATCCTGAGTTTGCGGCCTCAAGTGGAATGGACACCGCGATGCCCTGACTCGAAATAAGGCCGGATATCCCTGCAGTGACTTGAATGCAGGCTCGTCTTGCATCTCCCAAGAAGAAAGGATGTCTGAATCCCCTGTGGAGACCACAGAGAAACACCTAATTCCTCACCTCATCGCGACCGGAGGCCTCACATCCTTTGAAAACTCCAGAGGTACGCGGAGATCAGTGCCTCCAAAGGAGACGATGCCTGACTCCTCCTGAAACTTGATAGGAGTCCCAGGATTCTTGTGGCACGGGGAAAGGGACCCTTGGTCTCCCGCCTCAGCTGGAGAGGCGTTCCAATTGCCCTGCCAAGCCTCGAGGAGAATCCCGAGTTGTCCCTCGCAACTAGGCAGGAGTCCTGACGTGGCTGAACAAACACGTGGGTGGAAGGGCCATCCCCGTCGTAACTCGAGAATATACCCCAGGTTCCCGCCGCAACTCGAGAAAAACCATGAGACTTCCCCCTCGATGCGAGATGAGGCCCGATTCCCCTGTACTGCGTGCAGAGCAATTCCGTCTTGCACATCACACATGAAAGGAGCCTTGATTTCCTTGATGGCACTCCAGAGAAACCCCAAGAACACTGTTTCAAGGATAGAGGGATCCTGAGGTCACTGTAGCAACACGAAAGAACTCTGTGGACCAAAAATCAACTCGAAAAGAGAGGTTAGTCCCTGGATTCGTCTCCAGAGGAATACCACCTTACCACAAGCACCTCAAGAGGAGGCTTCTCTCAGCTCTAGGTATGTGAGAGGGACCCTGAGTTTGGGGCCTCAAGTGGAATGGACACCGCGATGCCCTGACTCGAAATAAGGCCGGATATCCCTGCAGTGACTTCAATGCAGGCTCGTCTTGCATGTCCCAGGACAAAAGGATGTCTGAATCCCCTGTGGAAAGCACAGAGAAAGACTTAGTTCCCCACCTCATCGCGACCGATAGCCTCACATCCTTTGAAAACTCCAGAGGTACGCGGAGATCAGTGCCTCCAAAGGAGACGATGCCTGACTCCTCGTGAAACTTGATAGGAGTCCCAGGATTCCTGTGGCACTTGGAAAGGGACACTTGGTCTCCCGCCTCAGCTGGAGAGGCGTCCCAATTGCCCTGCCAATCCTCGAGGAGAATCCAGAGTTGTCCCTCGCAACTAGGCAGGAGTCCTGACGTCGCTGAAGAAACACGTGTGTGGAAGGGCCATCCCCGTCGTAACTCGAGAATATACCCCAGGTTCCCGCCGCAACTCGAGAGAAACCATGAGACTTCCCCCTCGCCGCGAGATGAGGCCCGATTCCCCTGCACTGCGTGCAGAGCAATTCCGTGTTGCACATCACACATGAAAGGAGCCTTGATTTCCTTGATGGCACTCCAGAGAAACCCCAAGAACACTGTTTCAAGGCTAGAGGGATCCTGAGGTCACTGTAGCAACACGAAAGAGCTCCGTGGACCAAGAATCAACACGAGATGAGAGGATAGTCCCTGGTTTCGACTCCTGAGGAATACCACCTTACCACAAGCACCTCAAGAGGAGGCTTCTCTCAGATCTAGGTATGTGAGAGGGACCCTGAGTTTGCGGCCTCAAGTGGAATGGACACCGCGATGCCCTGACGCGAAATAAGGCTGGATATCCCTGCAGTGACTTGAATGCAGGCTCGTCTTGCATCTCCCAAGATGAAAGGATGTCTGAATCCCCTGTGGAGACCACAGAGAAAGACCTAGTTCGCCACCTCATCGCGACAGGAGGCCTCACATCCTTTAAAAACTCCAGAGGTACGCGGAGATCAGTGCCTCCAAAGGAGACGATGCCTGACTCCTCGTGAAACTTGATAGGAGTCCCAGGATTCCTGTGGCACGTGGAAAGGGACCCTTGGTCTCCCGCCTCAGCTGGAGAGGCGTCCCAATTGCCTTGTCAAGACTCGAGGAGAATCCCGAGTTGTGTCTCGCAACTAGGCAAGAGTCCTGACATGGCTGAACAAACACGTGTGTGGAAGGGCCATCCCCGTCGTAACTCGAGAATATACCCCAGGTTCCCGCCGCAACTCGAGAAAAACCATGAGACTTCCCCCTCGCCGCGAGATGAGGCCCGATTCCCCTGCACTGCGTGCAGAGCAATTCCGTGTTGCACATCACACATGAAAGGAGCCTTGATTTCCTTCATGGCACTCCAGAGAAACCCCAAGAACACTGTTTCAAGGCTAGAGGGATCCTGAGGTCACTGTAGCAACACGAAAGAGCTCCGTGGACCAAAAATCAACTCGAGATGAGAGGTTAGTCCCTGGCTTCGACTCCAGAGGAATACCACCTTACCACAAGCACCTCAAGAGGAGGCTTCTCTCAGCTCTAGGTATGTGAGAGGGACCCTGAGTTTGCGGCCTCAAGTGGAATGGACACCGCGATGCCCTGACTCGAAATAAGGCCGGATATCCCTGCAGTGACTGGAATGAAGGCTCGTCTTGCATCTCCCAAGACGAAAGGGTGTCTGAATCCCCTGTGGAAAGCACAGAGAAAGACCTAGTTCCCCACCTCATCGCGACAGGAGGCCTCACATCCTTTGAAAACTCCAGACGTATGCGGAGATCAGTGCCTCCAAAGGAGACGATGCCTGACTCCTCGTGAACTTGATAGGAGTCCCAGGATTCCTGTGGCACGTGCAAAGGGACCCTTGGTCTCCAGTCTCAGCTGGAGAGTCGTCCCAATTGCCCTGCAAATCCTCGAGGAGAATCCCGAGTTGTCCCTCGCAACTAGGCAGGAGTCCTGACGTCGCTGAAGAAACACGTGTGTGGATGGGCCATCCCCGTCGTAACTCGAGAATATACCCCAGGTTCCCGCCGCAACTCGAGAAAAACCATGAGACTTCCCCCTCGCCGCGAGATGAGGCCCGATTCCCCTGCACTGCGTGCAGAGCAATTCCGTGTTGCACATCACACATGAAAGGAGCCTTCATTTCCTTGATGGCACTCCAGAGAAACCCCAAGAACGCTGTTTCAAGGCTAGAGGGATCCTGAGGTCACTGTAGCAACACGAAAGAGCTCCGTGGGCCAAAAATCAACTCGAGATGAGAGGTTAGTCCCTGGCTTCGACTCCAGAGGAATACCACCTTACCACAAGCACCTCAAGAGGAGGCTTCTCTCAGCTCTAGGTATGTGAGAGGGACCCTGAGTTTGCGGGCTCAATTGGAATGGACACCGCGATGCCCTGACTCGAAATAAGGCCGGATATCCCTGCAGTGACTTGAATGCAGGCTCGTCTTGCATCTCCCAAGATGAAAGGATGTCTGAATCCCCTGTGGAGACCACAGAGAAAGACCTAGTTCCCCACCTCATCGCGACCGGATGCCTCACATCCTTTGAAAACTCCAGAGGTACGCGGAGATCAGTGCCTCCAAAGGAGACGATGCCTGACTCCTCGTGAAACTTGATAGGAGTCCCAGGATTCCTGTGGCACCTGGAAAGGGACCCTTGGTCTCCCGCCTCAGCTGGAGAGGCGTCCCAATTGCCTTGCCAAGCGTCGAGGAGAATCCCGAATTGTGTCTCGCAACTAGGCAAGAGTCCTGACGTGGCTGAACAAACACGTGTGTGGAAGGGCCATCCCTGTCGTAACTCGAGAATATACCCCAGGTTCCCGCCGCAACTCGAGAAAAACCATGAGACTTCCCCCTCGCCGCGAGATGAGGCCCGATTCCCCTGCACTGCGTGCAGAGCAATTCTGTGTTGCACATCACACATGAAAGGAGCCTTGATTTCCTTGATGGCACTCCAGAGAAACCCCAAGAACACTGTTTCAAGGCTAGAGGGATACTGAGGTCACTGTAGCAACACGAAAGAGCTCCGTAGACCAAGAATCAACACGAGATGAAAGGTTAGTCCCTGGCTTCGACTCCTGAGGAATACCACCTTACCACAAGCACCTCAAGAGGAGGCTTCTCTCAGCTCTAGGTATGTGAGAGGGATCCTGAGTTTGCGGCCTCAAGTGGAATGGACACCGCGATGCCCTGACTCGAAATAAGGCCGGATATCCCTGCAGTGACTTGAATGCAGGCTCGTCTTGCATCTCCCAAGAAGAAAGGATGTCTGAATCCCCTGTGGAGACCACAGAGAAACACCTAATTCCCCACCTCATCGCGACCGCAGGCCTCACATCCTTTGAAAACTCCAGAGGAACGCGGAGATCAGTGCCTCCAAAGGAGACGATGCCTGACTCCTCGTGAAACTTGATAGGAGTCCCAGGATTCTTCTGGCTCGTGGAAAGGGACCCTTGGTCTCCCGCCTCAGCTGGAGAGGCGTTCCAATTGCCCTGCCAAGCCTCGAGGAGAATCCCGAGTTGTCCTTCGCAACTAGGCAGGAGTCCTGACGTGGCTGAACAAATACGTGGGTGGAAGGGCCATTACCGTCATAACTCGAGAATATACCCCAGGTTCCCGCCGCAACTCGAGAAAAACCATGAGACTTCCCCCTCGATGCGAGATGAGGCCCGATTCCCCTGTACTGCGTGCAGAGCAATTCCGTCTTGCACATCACAAATGAAAGGAGCCTTGATTTCCTTGATGGCACTCCAGAGAAACCCCAAGAATACTGTTTCAAGGATAGAGGGATCCTGAGGTCACTGTAGCAACACGAAAGAACTCTGTGGACCAAAAATCAACTCGACAAGAGAGGTTAGTCCCTGGATTCGTCTCCAGAGGAATACCACCTTACCACAAGCACCTCAAGAGGAGGCTTCTCTCAGCTCTAGGTATGTGAGAGGGACGCTGAGTTTGCGGCCTCAAGTGGAATGGACACCGCGATGCCCTGACTCGAAATAAGGCCGGATATCCCTGCAGTGACTTCAATGCAGGCTCGTCTTGCATCTCCCAGGACGAAAGGGTGTCTGAATCCCCTGTGGAAAGCACAGAGAAAGACTTAGTTCCCCACCTCATCGCGACCGATAGCCTCACATCCTTTGAAAACTCCAGAGGTACGCGGAGATCAGTGCCTCCAAAGGAGACGATGCCTGACTCCTCGTGAAACTTGATAGGACTCCCAGGATTCCTGTGGCACTTGGAAAGGGACCCTTGGTCTCCCGCCTCAGCTGGAGAGGCGTCCCAATTGCCCTGCCAAGCCTCGAGGAAAATCCAGAGTTGTCCCTCGCAACTAGGCAGGAGTCCTGACGTCGCTGAAGAAACACGTGGGTGGAAGGGCCATCCCCGAAGTAACTCGAGAATATACCCCAGGTTCCCGCCGCAACTCGAGAAAAACCATGAGACTTCCCCCTCGCCGCGAGATGAGGCCCGATTCCCCTGCACTGCGTGCAGAGCAATTCCGTGTTGCACATCACACATGAAAGGAGCCTTGATTTCCTTGATGGCACTCCAGAGAAACCCCAAGAACACTGTTTCAAGGCTAGAGGGATTCTGAGGTCACTGTAGCAACACGAAAGAGCTCTGTGGACCAAGAATCAACACGAGATGAGAGGTTAGTCCCTGGCTTCGACTCCTGAGGAATACCACCTTACCACAAGCACCTCAAGAGGAGGCTTCTCTCAGCTCTAGGTATGTGAGAGGGATCCTGAGTTTGCGGCCTCAAGTGGAATGGACACCGCGATGCCCTGACTCGAAATAAGGCCGGATATCCCTGCAGTGACTTGAATGCAGGCTCGTCTTGCATCTCCCAAGAAGAAAGGATGTCTGAATCCCCTGTGGAGACCACAGAGAAACACCTAATTCCTCACCTCATCGCGACCGGAGGCCTCACATCCTTTGAAAACTCCAGAGGTACGCGGAGATCAGTGCCTCCAAAGGAGACGATGCCTGACTCCTCCTGAAACTTGATAGGAGTCCCAGGATTCTTGTGGCACGTGGAAAGGGACCCTTGGTCTCCCGCCTCAGCTGGAGAGGCGTTCCAATTGCCCTGCCAAGCCTCGAGGAGAATCCCGAGTTGTCCCTCGCAACTAGGCAGGAGTCCTGACGTGGCTGAACAAACACGTGGGTGGAAGGGCCATCCCCGTCGTAACTCGAGAATATACCCCAGGTTCCCGCCGCAACTCGAGAAAAACCATGAGACTTCCCCCTCGATGCGAGATGAGGCCCGATTCCCCTGTACTGCGTGCAGAGCAATTCCGTCTTGCACATCACACATGAAAGGAGCCTTGATTTCCTTGATGGCACTCCAGAGAAACCCCAAGAACACTGTTTCAAGGATAGAGGGATCCTGAGGTCACTGTAGCAACACGGAAGAACTCTGTGGACCAAAAATCAACTCGAAAAGAGAGGTTAGTCCCTGGATTCGTCTCCAGAGGAATACCACCTTACCACAAGCACCTCAAGAGGAGGCTTCTCTCAGCTCTAGGTATGTGAGAGGGACCCTGAGTTTGCGGCCTCAAGTGGAATGGACACCGCGATGCCCTGACTCGAAATAAGGCCGGATATCCCTGCAGTGACTTCAATGCAGGCTCGTCTTGCATGTCCCAGGACAAAAGGATGTCTGAATCCCCTGTGGAAAGCACAGAGAAAGACTTAGTTCCCCACCTCATCGCGACCGATAGCCTCACATCCTTTGAAAACTCCAGAGGTACGCGGAGATCAGTGCCTCCAAAGGAGACGATGACTGACTCCTCGTGAAACTTGATAGGAGTCCCAGGATTCCTGTGGCACTTGGAAAGGGACACTTGGTCTCCCGCCTCAGCTGGAGAGGCGTCCCAATTGCCCTGCCAATCCTCGAGGAGAATCCAGAGTTGTCCCTCGCAACTAGGCAGGAGTCCTGACGTCGCTGAAGAAACACGTGGGTGGAAGGGCCATCTCCGTCGTAACTCGAGAATATACCCCAGGTTCCCGCCGCAACTCGAGAGAAACCATGAGACTTCCCCCTCGCCGCGAGATGAGGCCCGATTCCCCTGTACTGCGTGCAGAGCAATTCCGTGTTGCACATCACACATGAAAGGAGCCTTGATTTCCTTGATGGCACTCCAGAGAAACCCCAAGAACACTGTTTCAAGGCGAGAGGGATCCTTAGGTCACTGTAGCAACACGAAAGACCTCCGTGGGCCAAAAATCAACTCGAGATGAGAGGTTAGTCCCTGGCTTCGACTCCAGAGGAATACCATCTTACCACAAGCACCTCAAGAGGAGGCTTCTCTCAGCTCTAGGTATGTGAGAGGGACCCTGAGTTTGCGGCCTCAAGTGGAATGGACACCGCGATGCCCTGACGCGAAATAAGGCTGGATATCCCTGCAGTGACTTGAATGCAGGCTCGTCTTGCATCTCCCAAGAGGAAAGGATGTCTGAATCCCCTGTGGAGACCACAGAGAAAGACCTAGTTCCCCATCTCATCGCGACCGCAGGCCTCACATCCTTTGAAAACTCCAGAGGTACGCGGAGATCAGTGCCTCCAAAGGAGACGATGCCTGACTCCTCGTGAAACTTGATAGGAGTCCCAGGATTCTTGTGGCACGTGGAAAGGGACCCTTGGTCTCCCGCCTCAGCTGGAGAGGCATTCCAATTGCCCTGCCAAGCCTCGAGGAGAATCCCGAGTTGTCCCTCGCAACTAGGCAGGAGTCCTGACGTCGCTGAAGAAACACGTGTGTGGAAGGGCCATCCCCGTCGTAACTCGAGAATATACCCCAGGTTCCCGCCGCAACTCGAGAAAAACCATGAGACTTCCCCCTCGCCGCGAGATGAGGCCCGATTCCCCTGCACTGCGTGCAGAGCAATTCCGTGTTGCACATCACACATGAAAGGAGCCTTGATTTCCTTGATGGCACTCCAGAGAAACCCCAAGAACTCTGTTTCAAGGCTAGAGGGATCCTGAGGTCACTGTAGCAACACGAAAGAGCTCCGTGGACCAAAAATCAACTCGAGATGAGAGGTTAGTCCCTGGCTTCGACTCCAGCGGAATACCACCTTACCACAAGCACCTCAAGAGGAGGCTTCTCTCAGCTCTAGGTATGTGAGAGGGACCCTGAGTTTGCGGCCTCAAGTGGAATGGACACCGCGATGCCCTGACGCGAAATAAGGCTGGATATCCCTGCAGTGACTTGAATGCAGGCTCGTCTTGCATCTCCCAAGATGAAAGGATGTCTGAATCCCCTGTGGAGACCACAGAGAAAGACCTAGTTCCCCACCTCATCGAGACCGGAGGCCTCACATCCTTTGAAAACTCCAGAGGTACGCGGAGATCAGTGCCTCCAAAGGAGACGATGCCTGACTCCTCGTGAAACTTGATAGGAGTCCCAGGATTCCTGTGGCACGTGGAAAGGGACCCTTGGTCTCCCGCCTCAGCTGGAGAGGCGTCCCAATTGCCTTGCCAAGCGTCGAGGAGAATCCCGAGTTGTGTCTCGCAACTAGGCAAGAGTCCTGACGTGGCTGAACAAACACGTGTGTGGAAGGGCCATCCCTGTCGTAACTCGAGAATATACCGCAGGTTCCCGCCGCAACTCGAGAAAAACCATGAGACTTCCCCCTCGCCACGAGATGAGGCCCGATTCCCCTGCACTGCGTGCAGAGCAATTCCGTGTTGCACATCACACATGAAAGGAGCCTTGATTTCCTTCATGGCACTCCAGAGAAACCCCAACAACACTGTTTCAAGGCTAGAGGGATCCTGAGGTCACTGTAGCAACACGAAAGAGCTCCGTGGACCAAAAATCAACTCGAGATGAGAGGTTAGTCCCTGGCTTCGACTCCAGAGGAATACCACCTTACCACAAGCACCTCAAGAGGAGGCTTCTCTCAGCTCTAGGTATGTGAGAGGGACCCTGAGTTTGCGGCCTCAAGTGGAATGGACACCGCGATGCCCTGACTTGAAATAAGGCCGGATATCCCTGCAGTGACTGGAATGCAGGCTCGTCTTGCATCTCCCAAGACGAAAGGGTGTCTGAATCCCCTGTGGAGACCACAGAGAAAGACCTAGTTCCCCACCTCATCGCGACAGGAGGCCTCAAATCCTTTGAAAACTCCAGAGGTATGCGGAGATCAGTGCCTCCAAAGGAGACGATGCCTGACTCCTCGTGAAACTTGATAGGAGACCCAGGATTCCTGTGGCACGTGGAAAGGGACACTTGGTCTCCCGTCTCAGCTGGAGAGGCGTCCCAATTGCCCTGCAAAGCCTCGAGGAGAATCCCGAGTTGTCCCTCGCAACTAGGCAGGAGTCTTGACATGGCTGAACACACACGTGTGTGGAAGGGCCATCCCCGTCGGAACTCGAGAATATACCCCAGGTTCCCGCCGCAACTCGAGAAAAACCATGAGACTTCCCCCTCGCCGCGAGATGAGGCCCGGTTCCCCTGCACTGCGTGCAGAGCAATTCCGTGTTGCACATCACACATGAAAGGAGCCTTGATTTCCTTGATGGCACTCCAGAGAAACCCCAAGAACACTGTTTCAAGGCTAGAGGGATCCTGAGGTCACTGTAGCAACACGAAAGAGCTCCGTGGACCGAGAATCAACACGAGATGAGAGGTTAGTCCCTGGCTTCGACTCCTGAGGAATACCACCTTACCACAAGCACCTCAAGAGGAGGCTTCTCTCAGCTCTAGGTATGTGAGAGGGATCCTGAGTTTGCGGCCTCAAGTGGAATGGACACCGCGAGGCCCTGACTCGAAATAAGGCCGGATATCCCTGCAGTGACTTGAATGCAGGCTAGTCTTGCATCTCCCAAGAAGAAAGGATGTCTGAATCCCCTGTGGAGACCACAGAGAAAGACCAAGTTCCCCACCTCATCGCGACCGGAGGCCTCACATACTTTGAAAACTCCAGAGGTACGCGGAGATCAGTGCCTCCAAAGGAGACGATGCCTGACTCCTCATGAAACTTGATAGAAGTCCCAGGATTCTTGTGGCACGTGGAAAGGGACCCTTGGTCTCCCGCCTCAGCTGGAGACGCGTTCCAATTGCCCTGCCAAGCCTCGAGGAGAATCCCGAGTTGTCCCTCGCAACTAGGCAGGAGTCCTGAAGTGGCTGAACAAACACGTGGGTGGAAGGGCCATCCCCGTCGTAACTCGAGAATATACCCCAGGTTCCCGCCGCAACTCGAGAAAAACCATGAGACTTCCCCCTCGATGCGAGATGAGGCCCGATTCCCCTGTACTGCGTGCAGAGCAATTCCGTCTTGCACATCACACATGAAAGGAACCTTGATTTCCTTGATGGCACTCCAGAGAAACCCCAAGAACACTGTTTCATGGCTAGAGGGATCCTGAGGTCACTGTAGCAACACGAAAGAACTCTGTGGACCAAAAATCAACTCGAAAAGAGAGGTTAGTCCCTGGATTCGTCTCCAGAGGAATACCACCTTACCACAAGCACCTCAAGAGGAGGCTTCTCTCAGCTCTAGGTATGTGAGAGGGACCCTGAGTTTGCGGCCTCAAGTGGAATGGACACCGCGATGCCCTGACTCGAAATAAGGCCGGATATCCCTGCAGTGACTTCAATGCAGGCTCGTCTTGCATCTCCCAGGACGAAAGGATGTCTGAATCCCCTGTGGAGACCACAGAGAAAGACCTAGTTCCCCTCCTCATCGCGACGGGAGGCCTCACATCCTTTGAAAACTCCAGAGGTACGCGGAGATCAGTGCCTCCAAAGGAGACGATGCCTGACTCCTCGTGAAACTTGATAGGAGTCCCAGGATTCCTGTGGCACGTGGAAAGGGACCCTTGGTCTCCCGCCTCAGCTGGAGAGGCGTCCCAAGTGCCTTGCCAAGCCTCGAGGAGAATCCCGAGTTGTGTCTCGCAGCTAGGCAAGAGTCCTGACGTGGCTGAACAAACACGTGTGTGGAAGGGCCATCCCCGTCGTAACTCGAAAATATACCCCAGGTTCCCGCCGCAACTCGAGAAAAACCATGAGACTTCCCCCTCGCCGTGAGATGAGGCCCGATTACCCTGCACTGCGTGCAGAGCAATTCCGTGTTGCACATCACACATGAAAGGAGGCTTGATATCCTTCATGGCACTCCAGAGAAACCCCAAGAACACTGTTTCAAGGCTAGAGGGATCCTGAAGTCACTGTAGCAACACGAAAGAGCTCCGTGGACCAAAAATCAACTCGAGATGAGAGGTTAGTCCCTGGCTTGGACTCCAGAGGAATACCACCTTACCACAAGCACCTCAAGAGGAGGCTTCTCTCAGCTCTAGGTATGTGAGAGGGACCCTGAGTTTGCGGCCTCAAGTGGAATGGACACCGCGATGCCCTGACTCGAAATAAGGCCGGATAGTCCTGCAGTGACTGGAATGCAGGCTCGTCTTGCATCTCCCAAGACGAAAGAGTGTCTGAATCCCCTGTGGAGACCACAGAGAAAGACCTAGTTCCCCACCTCATCGCGACAGGAGGCCTCAAATCCTTTGAAAACTCCAGAGGTATGCGGAGATCAGTGCCTCCAAAGGAGACGATGCCTGACTCCTCGTGAAACTTGATAGGAGACCCAGGATTCCTGTGGCACGTGGAAAGGGACCCTTGGTCTCCCGTCTCAGCTGGAGAGGCGTTCCAATTGCCCTGCCAAGCCTCGAGGAGAATCCCGAGTTGTCCCTCGCAACTAGGCAGGAGTCCTGACGTCGCTGAAGGAACACGTGGGTGGAAGGGCCATCCCCGTCGTAACTCGAGAATATACCCCAGGTTCCCGCCGCAACTCGAGAAAAACCATGAGACTTCCCCCTCGCCGTGAGATGCGGCCCGATTCCCCTGCACTGCGTGCAGAGCAATTTCGTGTTGCACATCACACATGAAAGGAGCCTTGATTTCCTTGATGGCACTCCAGAGAAACCCCAAGAACACTGTTTCAAGGCTAGAGGGATCCTGAGGTCACTGTAGCAACACGAAAGAGCTCCGTGGACCAAGAATCAACACGAGATGAAAGGTTAGTCCCTGGCTTCGACTCCTGAGGAATACCACCTTACCACAAGCACCTCAAGAGGAGGCTTCTCTCAGCTCTAGCTATGTGAGAGGGATCCTGAGTTTGCGGCCTCAAGTGGAATGGACACCGCGATGCCCTGACTCGAAATAAGGCCGGATATCCCTGCAGTGACTTGAATGCAGGCTCGTCTTGCATCTCCCAAGAGGAAAGGATGTCTGAATCCCCTGTGGAGACCACAGAGAAACACCTAATTCCCCACCTCATCGCGACCGCAGGCCTCACATCCTTTGAAAACTCCAGAGGTACGCGGAGATCAGTGCCTCCAAAGGAGACGATGCCTGACTCCTCGTGAAACTTGATAGGAGTCCCAGGATTCTTCTGGCTCGTGGAAAGGGACCCTTTGTCTCCCGCCTCAGCTGGAGAGGCGTTCCAATTGCCCTGCCAAGCCTCGAGGAGAATCCCGAGTTGTCCTTCGCAACTAGGCAGGAGTCCTGACGTGGCTGAACAAACACGGGGGTGGAAGGGCCATTACCGTCATAACTCCAGAATATACCCCAGGTTCCCGCCGCAACTCGAGAAAAACCATGAGACTTCCCCCTCGATGCGAGATGAGGCCCGATTCCCCTGTACTGCGTGCAGAGCAATTCCGTCTTGCACATCACACATGAAAGGAGCCTTGATTTCCTTGATGGCACTCCAGAGAAACCCCAAGAACACTGTTTCAAGGATAGAGGGATCCTGAGGTCACTGTAGCAACACGAAAGAACTCTGTGGACCAAAAATCAACTCGAAAAGAGAGGTTAGTCCCTGGATTCGTCTCCAGAGGAATACCACCTTACCACAAGCACCTCAAGAGGAGGCTTCTCTCAGCTCTAGGTATGTGAGAGGGACCCTGAGTTTGCGGCCTCAAGTGGAATGGACACCGCGATGCCCTGACTCGAAATAAGGCCGGATATCCCTGCAGTGACTTCAATGCAGGCTCGTCTTGCATGTCCCAGGACAAAAGGATGTCTGAATCCCCTGTGGAAAGCACAGAGAAAGACTTAGTTCCCCACCTCATCGCGACCGATAGCCTCACATCCTTTGAAAACTCCAGAGGTACGCGGAGATCAGTGCCTCCAAAGGAGACGATGCCTGACTCCTCGTGAAACTTGATAGGAGTCCCAGGATTCCTGTGGCACTTGGAAAGGGACACTTGGTCTCCCGCCTCAGCTGGAGAGGCGTCCCAATTGCCCTGCCAATCCTCGAGGAGAATCCAGAGTTGTCCCTCGCAACTAGGCAGGAGTCCTGACGTCGCTGAAGAAACACGTGGGTGGAAGGGCCATCTCCGTCGTAACTCGAGAATATACCCCAGGTTCCCGCAACAACTCGAGAGAAACCATGAGACTTCCCCCTCGCCGCGAGATGAGGCCCGATTCCCCTGCACTGCGTGCAGAGCAATTCCGTGTTGCACATCACACATGAAAGGAGCCTTGATTTCCTTGATGGCACTCCAGAGAAACCCCAAGAACACTGTTTCAAGGCGAGAGGGATCCTTAGGTCACTGTAGCAACACGAAAGACCTCCGTGGGCCAAAAATCAACTCGAGATGAGAGGTTAGTCCCTGGCTTCGACTCCAGAGGAATACCATCTTACCACAAGCACCTCAAGAGGAGGCTTCTCTCAGCTCTAGGTATGTGAGAGGGACCCTGAGTTTGCGGCCTCAAGTGGAATGGACACCGCGATGCCCTGACGCGAAATAAGGCTGGATATCCCTGCAGTGACTTGAATGCAGGCTCGTCTTGCATCTCCCAAGAGGAAAGGATGTCTGAATCCCCTGTGGAGACCACAGAGAAAGACCTAGTTCCCCATCTCATCGCGACCGCAGGCCTCACATCCTTTGAAAACTCCAGAGGTACGCGGAGATCAGTGCCTCCAAAGGAGACGATGCCTGACTCCTCGTGAAACTTGATAGGAGTCCCAGGATTCTTGTGGCACGTGGAAAGGGACCCTTGGTCTCCCGCCTCAGCTGGAGAGGCATTCCAATTGCCCTGCCAAGCCTCGAGGAGAATCCCGAGTTGTCCCTCGCAACTAGGCAGGAGTCCTGACGTCGCTGAAGAAACACGTGTGTGGAAGGGCCATCCCCGTCGTAACTCGAGAATATACCCCAGGTTCCCGCCGCAACTCGAGAAAAACCATGAGACTTCCCCCTCGCCGCGAGATGAGGCCCGATTCCCCTGCACTGCGTGCAGAGCAATTCCGTGTTGCACATCACACATGAAAGGAGCCTTGATTTCCTTGATGGCACTCCAGAGAAACCCCAAGAACTCTGTTTCAAGGCTAGAGGGATCCTGAGGTCACTGTAGCAACACGAAAGAGCTCCGTGGACCAAAAATCAACTCGAGATGAGAGGTTAGTCCCTGGCTTCGACTCCAGCGGAATACCACCTTACCACAAGCACCTCAAGAGGAGGCTTCTCTCAGCTCTAGGTATGTGAGAGGGACCCTGAGTTTGCGGCCTCAAGTGGAATGGACACCGCGATGCCCTGACGCGAAATAAGGCTGGATATCCCTGCAGTGACTTGAATGCAGGCTCGTCTTGCATCTCCCAAGATGAAAGGATGTCTGAATCCCCTGTGGAGACCACAGAGAAAGACCTAGTTCCCCACCTCATCGAGACCGGAGGCCTCACATCCTTTGAAAACTCCAGAGGTACGCGGAGATCAGTGCCTCCAAAGGAGACGATGCCTGACTCCTCGTGAAACTTGATAGGAGTCCCAGGATTCCTGTGGCACGTGGAAAGGGACCCTTGGTCTCCCGCCTCAGCTGGAGAGGCGTCCCAATTGCCTTGCCAAGCGTCGAGGAGAATCCCGAGTTGTGTCTCGCAACTAGGCAAGAGTCCTGACGTGGCTGAACAAACACGTGTGTGGAAGGGCCATCCCTGTCGTAACTCGAGAATATACCGCAGGTTCCCGCCGCAACTCGAGAAAAACCATGAGACTTCCCCCTCGCCACGAGATGAGGCCCGATTCCCCTGCACTGCGTGCAGAACAATTCCGTGTTGCACATCACACATGAAAGGAGCCTTGATTTCCTTCATGGCACTCCAGAGAAACCCCAAGAACACTGTTTCAAGGCTAGAGGGATCCTGAGGTCACTGTAGCAACACGAAAGAGCTCCGTGGACCAAAAATCAACTCGAGATGAGAGGTTAGTCCCTGGCTTCGACTCCAGAGGAATACCACCTTACCACAAGCACCTCAAGAGGAGGCTTCTCTCAGCTCTAGGTATGTGAGAGGGACCCTGAGTTTGCGGCCTCAAGTGGAATGGACACCGCGATGCCCTGACTTGAAATAAGGCCGGATATCCCTGCAGTGACTGGAATGCAGGCTCGTCTTGCATCTCCCAAGACGAAAGGGTGTCTGAATCCCCTGTGGAGACCACAGAGAAAGACCTAGTTCCCCACCTCATCGCGACAGGAGGCCTCAAATCCTTTGAAAACTCCAGAGGTATGCGGAGATCAGTGCCTCCAAAGGAGACGATGCCTGACTCCTCGTGAAACTTGATAGGAGACCCAGGATTCCTGTGGCACGTGGAAAGGGACCCTTGGTCTCCCGTCTCAGCTGGAGAGGCGTCCCAATTGCCCTGCAAAGCCTCGAGGAGAATCCCGAGTTGTCCCTCGCAACTAGGCAGGAGTCTTGACATGGCTGAACACACACGTGTGTGGAAGGGCCATCCCCGTCGGAACTCGAGAATATACCCCAGGTTCCCGCCGCAACTCGAGAAAAACCATGAGACTTCCCCCTCGCCGCGAGATGAGGCCCGGTTCCCCTGCACTGCGTGCAGAGCAATTCCGTGTTGCACATCACACATGAAAGGAGCCTTGATTTCCTTGATGGCACTCCAGAGAAACCCCAAGAACACTGTTTCAAGGCTAGAGGGATCCTGAGGTCACTGTAGCAACACGAAAGAGCTCCGTGGACCGAGAATCAACACGAGATGAGAGGTTAGTCCCTGGCTTCGACTCCTGAGGAATACCACCTTACCACAAGCACCTCAAGAGGAGGCTTCTCTCAGCTCTAGGTATGTGAGAGGGATCCTGAGTTTGCGGCCTCAAGTGGAATGGACACCGCGAGGCCCTGACTCGAAATAAGGCCGGATATCCCTGCAGTGACTTGAATGCAGGCTAGTCTTGCATCTCCCAAGAAGAAAGGATGTCTGAATCCCCTGTGGAGACCACAGAGAAAGACCAAGTTCCCCACCTCATCGCGACCGGAGGCCTCACATACTTTGAAAACTCCAGAGGTACGCGGAGATCAGTGCCTCCAAAGGAGACGATGCCTGACTCCTCATGAAACTTGATAGAAGTCCCAGGATTCTTGTGGCACGTGGAAAGGGACCCTTGGTCTCCCGCCTCAGCTGGAGAGGCGTTCCAATTGCCCTGCCAAGCCTCGAGGAGAATCCCGAGTTGTCCCTCGCAACTAGGCAGGAGTCCTGAAGTGGCTGAACAAACACGTGGGTGGAAGGGCCATCCCCGTCGTAACTCGAGAATATACCCCAGGTTCCTGCCGCAACTCGAGAAAAACCATGAGACTTCCCCCTCGATGCGAGATGAGGCCCGATTCCCCTGTACTGCGTGCAGAGCAATTCCGTCTTGCACATCACACATGAAAGGAACCTTGATTTCCTTGATGGCACTCCAGAGAAACCCCAAGAACACTGTTTCATGGCTAGAGGGATCCTGAGGTCACTGTAGCAACACGAAAGAACTCTGTGGACCAAAAATCAACTCGAAAAGAGAGGTTAGTCCCTGGATTCGTCTCCAGAGGAATACCACCTTACCACAAGCACCTCAAGAGGAGGCTTCTCTCAGCTCTAGGTATGTGAGAGGGACCCTGAGTTTGCGGCCTCAAGTGGAATGGACACCGCGATGCCCTGACTCGAAATAAGGCCGGATATCCCTGCAGTGACTTCAATGCAGGCTCGTCTTGCATCTCCCAGGACGAAAGGATGTCTGAATCCCCTGTGGAGACCACAGAGAAAGACCTAGTTCCCCACCTCATCGCGACGGGAGGCCTCACATCCTTTGAAAACTCCAGAGGTACGCGGAGATCAGTGCCTCCAAAGGAGACGATGCCTGACTCCTCGTGAAACTTGATAGGAGTCCCAGGATTCCTGTGGCACGTGGAAAGGGACCCTTGGTCTCCCGCCTCAGCTGGAGAGGCGTCCCAAGTGCCTTGCCAAGCCTCGAGGAGAATCCCGAGTTGTGTCTCGCAGCTAGGCAAGAGTCCTGACGTGGCTGAACAAACACGTGTGTGGAAGGGCCATCCCCGTCGTAACTCGAAAATATACCCCAGGTTCCCGCCGCAACACGAGAAAAACCATGAGACTTCCCCCTCGCCGTGAGATGAGGCCCGATTACCCTGCACTGCGTGCAGAGCAATTCTGTGTTGCACATCACACATGAAAGGAGGCTTGATATCCTTCATGGCACTCCAGAGAAACCCCAAGAACACTGTTTCAAGGCTAGAGGGATCCTGAAGTCACTGTAGCAACACGAAAGAGCTCCGTGGACCAAAAATCAACTCGAGATGAGAGGTTAGTCCCTGGCTTGGACTCCAGAGGAATACCACCTTACCACAAGCACCTCAAGAGGAGGCTTCTCTCAGCTCTAGGTATGTGAGAGGGACCCTGAGTTTGCGGCCTCAAGTGGAATGGACACCGCGATGCCCTGACTCGAAATAAGGCCGGATAGTCCTGCAGTGACTGGAATGCAGGCTCGTCTTGCATCTCCCAAGACGAAAGAGTGTCTGAATCCCCTGTGGAGACCACAGAGAAAGACCTAGTTCCCCACCTCATCGCGACAGGAGGCCTCAAATCCTTTGAAAACTCCAGAGGTATGCGGAGATCAGTGCCTCCAAAGGAGACGATGCCTGACTCCTCGTGAAACTTGATAGGAGACCCAGGATTCCTGTGGCACGTGGAAAGGGACCCTTGGTCTCCCGTCTCAGCTGGAGAGGCGTTCCAATTGCCCTGCCAAGCCTCGAGGAGAATCCCGAGTTGTCCCTCGCAACTAGGCAGGAGTCCTGACGTCGCTGAAGGAACACGTGGGTGGAAGGGCCATCCCCGTCGTAACTCGAGAATATACCCCAGGTTCCCGCCGCAACTCGAGAAAAACCATGAGACTTCCCCCTCGCCGTGAGATGCGGCCCGATTCCCCTGCACTGCGTGCAGAGCAATTTCGTGTTGCACATCACACATGAAAGGAGCCTTGATTTCCTTGATGGCACTCCAGAGAAACCCCAAGAACACTGTTTCAAGGCTAGAGGGATCCTGAGGTCACTGTAGCAACACGAAAGAGCTCCGTGGACCAAGAATCAACACGAGATGAAAGGTTAGTCCCTGGCTTCGACTCCTGAGGAATACCACCTTACCACAAGCACCTCAAGAGGAGGCTTCTCTCAGCTCTAGCTATGTGAGAGGGATCCTGAGTTTGCGGCCTCAAGTGGAATGGACACCGCGATGCCCTGACTCGAAATAAGGCCGGATATCCCTGCAGTGACTTGAATGCAGGCTCGTCTTGCATCTCCCAAGAGGAAAGGATGTCTGAATCCCCTGTGGAGACCACAGAGAAACACCTAATTCCCCACCTCATCGCGACCGCAGGCCTCACATCCTTTGAAAACTCCAGAGGTACGCGGAGATCAGTGCCTCCAAAGGAGACGATGCCTGACTCCTCGTGAAACTTGATAGGAGTCCCAGGATTCTTCTGGCTCGTGGAAAGGGACCCTTTGTCTCCCGCCTCAGCTGGAGAGGCGTTCCAATTGCCCTGCCAAGCCTCGAGGAGAATCCCGAGTTGTCCTTCGCAACTAGGCAGGAGTCCTGACGTGGCTGAACAAATACGTGGGTGGAAGGGCCATTACCGTCATAACTCCAGAATATACCCCAGGTTCCCGCCGCAACTCGAGAAAAACCATGAGACTTCCCGCTCGATGCGAGATGAGGCCCGATTCCCCTGTACTGCGTGCAGAGCAATTCCGTCTTGCACATCACAAATGAAAGGAGCCTTGATTTCCTTGATGGCACTCCAGAGAAACCCCAAGAACACTCTTTCAAGGATAGAGGGATCCTGAGGTCACTGTAGCAACACGAAAGAGCTCTGTGGACCAAAAATCAACTCGAAAAGAGAGGTTAGTCCCTGGATTCGTCTCCAGAGGAATACCACCTTACCACAAGCACCTCAAGAGGAGGCTTCTCTCAGCTCTAGGTATGTGAGAGGGACCCTGAGTTTGCGGCCTCAAGTGGAATGGACACCGCGATGCCCTGACTCGAAATAAGGCCGGATATCCCTGCAGTGACTTCAATGCAGGCTCGTCTTGCATCTCCCAGGACGAAAGGGTGTCTGAATCCCCTGTGGAAAGCACAGAGAAAGACTTAGTTCCCCACCTCATCGCGACCGATAGCCTCACATCCTTTGAAAACTCCAGAGGTACACGGAGATCAGTGCCTCCAAAGGAGACGATGCCTGACTCCTCGTGAAACTTGATAGGAGTCCCAGGATTCCTGTGGCACTTGGAAAGGGACCCTTGGTCTCCCGCCTCAGCTGGAGAGGCGTCCCAATTGCCCTGCCAAGCCTCGAGGAAAATCCAGAGTTGTCCCTCGCAACTAGGCAGGAGTCCTGACGTCGCTGAAGAAACACGTGGGTGGAAGTCCATCCCCGTCGTAACTCGAGAATATACCCCAGGTTCCCGCCGCAACTCGAGAAAAACCATGAGACTTCCCCCTCGCCGCGAGATGAGGCCCGATTCCCCTGCACTGCGTGCAGAGCAATTCCGTGTTGCACATCACACATGAAAGGAGCCTTGATTTCCTTGATGGTACTCCAGAGAAACTCCAAGAACACTGTTTCAAGGCTAGAGGGATCCTGAGGTCACTGTAGCAACACGAAAGAGCTCTGTGGACCAAGAATCAACACGAGATGAGAGGTTAGATCCTGGCTTCGACTCCTGAGGAATACCACCTTACCACAAGCACCTCAAGAGGAGGCTTCTCTCAGCTCTAGGTATGTGAGAGGGATCCTGAGTTTGCGGCCTCAAGTGGAATGGACACCGCGATGCCCTGACTCGAAATAAGGCCGGATATCCCTGCAGTGACTTGAATGCAGGCTCGTCTTGCATCTCCCAAGAAGAAAGGATGTCTGAATCCCCTGTGGAGACCACAGAGAAACACCTAATTCCCCACCTCATCGCGACCGGAGGCCTCACATCCTTTGAAAACTCCAGAGGTACGCGGAGATCAGTGCCTCCAAAGGAGACGATGCCTGACTCCTCGTGAAACTTGATAGGAGTCCCAGGATTCTTGTGGCACGTGGAAAGGGACCCTTGGTCTCCCGCCTCAGCTGGAGAGGCGTTCCAATTGCCCTGCCAAGCCTCGAGGAGAATCCCGAGTTGTCCTTCGCAACTAGGCAGGAGTCCTGACGTGGCTGAACAAACACGTGGGTGGAAGGGCCATCCCCGTCGGAACTCGAGAATATACCCCAGGTTCCCGCCGCAACTCGAGAAAAACCATGAGACTTCCCCCTCGCCGCGAGATGAGGCCCGATTCCCCTGCACTGCGTGCAGAGCAATTCCGTCTTGCACATCACACATGAAAGGAGCCTTGATTTCCTTGATGGCACTCCAGAGAAACCCCAAGAACACTGTTTCAAGGCTAGAGGGATCCTGAGGTCAGTGTAGCAACACGACAGAGCTCCGTGGACCAAGAATCAACACGAGATAAGAGTTTAGTCCCTGGCTTCGACTCCTGAGGAATACCACCTTACCACAAGCACCTCAAGAGGAGGCTTCTCTCAGCTCTAGGTATGTGAGAGGGATCCTGAGTTTGCGGCCTCAAGTGGAATGGACACCGCGATGCCCTGACTCGAAATAAGGCCGGATATCCCTGCAGTGACTTGAATGCAGGCTCGTCTTGCATCTCCCAAGAAGAAAGGATGTCTGAATCCCCTGTGGAGACCACAGAGAAACACCTAGTTCCCCACCTCATCGAGACCGGAGGCCTCACATCCTTTGAAAACTCCAGAGGTACGCGGAGATCAGTGCCTCCAAAGGAGACGATGCCTGACTCCTCGTGAAACTTGATAGGAGTCCCAGGATTCTTGTGGCACGTGGAAAGGGACCCTTGGTCTCCCGCCTCAGCTGGAGAGGCGTTCCAATTGCCCTGCCAAGCCTCGAGGAGAATCCCGAGTTGTCCCTCGCAACTAGGCAGGAGTCCTGACGTGGCTGAACAAACACGTGGGTGGAAGGGCCATCCCCGTCGTAACTCGAGAATATACCCCAGGTTCCCGCCGCAACTCGAGAAAAACCATGAAACTTCCCCCTCGATGCGAGATGAGGCCCGATTCCCCTGTACTGCGTGCAGAGCAATTCCGTCTTGCACATCACACATGAAAGGAGCCTTGATTTCCTTGATGGCACTCCAGAGAAACCCCAAGAACACTGTTTCAAGGATAGAGGGATCCTGAGGTCACTGTAGCAACACGAAAGAACTCTGTGGACCAAAAATCAACTCGAAAAGAGAGGTTAGTCCCTGGATTCGTCTCCAGAGGAATACCACCTTACCACAAGCACCTCAAGAGGAGGCTTCTCTCAGCTCTAGGTATGTGAGAGGACCCTGAGTTTGCGGCATCAGGTGGAATGGACACCGCGATGCCCTGACTCGAAATAAGGCCGGATATCCCTGCAGTGACTTCAATGCAGGCTCGTCTTGCATCTCCCAGGACGAAAGGATGTCTGAATCCCCTGTGGAAAGCACAGAGAAAGACTTAGTTCCCCACCTCATCGCGACCGATAGCCTCACATCCTTTGAAAACTCCAGAGGTACACGGAGATCAGTGCCTCCAAAGGAGACGATGCCTGACTCCTCGTGAAACTTGATAGGAGTCCCAGGATTCCTGTGGCACTTGGAAAGGGACACTTGGTCTCCCCCCTCAGCTGGAGAGGCGTCCCAATTGCCCTGCCAAGCCTCGAGGAGAATCCAGAGTTGTCCCTCGCAACTAGGCAGGAGCCCTGACGTCGCTGAAGAAACACGTGGGTGGAAGGGCCATCCCCGTCGTAACTCGAGAATATACCTCAGGTTCCCGCCGCAACTCGAGAAAAACCATGAGACTTCCCCCTCGCCGCGAGATGAGGCCCGATTCCCCTGCACTGCGTGCAGAGCAATTCCGTGTTGCACATCACACATGAAAGGAGCCTTGATTTCCTTGATGGCACTCCAGAGAAACCCCAAGAACACTGTTTCAAGGCTAGAGGGATCCTGAGGTCACTGTAGCAACACGAAAGAGCTCCGTGGGCCAAAAATCAACTCGAGATGAGAGGTTAGTCCCTGGCTTCGACTCCAGAGGAATACCACCTTACCACAAGCACCTCAAGAGGAGGCTTCTCTCAGCTCTAGGTATGTGAGAGGGACCCTGAGTTTGCGGCCTCAAGTGGAATGGACACCGCGATGCCCTGACTCGAAATAAGGCCGGATATCCCTGCAGTGACTGGAATGCAGGCTCGTCTTGCATCTCCCAAGACGAAATGGTGTCTGAATCCCCTGTGGAGACCACAGAGAAAAACCTAGTTCCCCACCTCATCGCCACAGGAGGCCTCACATCCTTTGAAAACTCCAGAGGTATGCGGAGATCAGTGCCTCCAAAGGAGACGATGCCTGACTCCTCGTGAAACTTGATAGGAGACCCAGGATTCCTGTGGCACGTGGAAAGCGACCCTTGGTCTCCCGTCTCAGCTGGAGAGGCGTCCCAATTGCCCTGCAAAGCCTCGAGGAGAATCCCGAGTTGTCCCTCGCAACTAGGCAGGAGTCCTGACATGGCTGAACACACACGTGTGTGGAAAGGCCATCCCCGTCGTAACTCGAGAATATACCCCAGGTTCCCGCCGCAACTCGAGAAAAACCATGAGACTTCCCCCTCGCCCCGAGATGAGGCCCGATTACCCTGCACTGCGTGCAGAGCAATTCCGTGTTGCACATCACACATGAAAGGAGCCTTGATTTCCTTGATGGCACTCCAGAGAAACCCCAAGAACACTGTTTCAAGGCTAGAGGGATCCTGAGGTCACTGTAGCAACACGAAAGAGCTCCGTGGACCAAGAATCAACACGAGATGAGAGGTTAGTCCCTGGCTTCGACTCCTGAGGAATACCACCTTACCACAAGCACCTCAAGAGGAGGCTTCTCTCAGCTCTAGGTATGTGAGAGGGATCCTGAGTTTGCGGCCTCAAGTGGAATGGACACCGCGATGCCCTGACTCGAAATAAGGCCGGATATCCCTGCAGTGACTTGAATGCAGGCTCGTCTTGCATCTCCCAAGAAGAAAGGATGTCTGAATCCCCTGTGGAGACCACAGAGAAAGACCTAGTTCCCCACGTCATCGCGACCGATAGCCTCACATCCTTTGAAAACTCCAGAGGTACGCGGAGATCAGTGCCTCCAAAGGAGACGATGCCTGACTCCTCGTGAAACTTGATAGGAGTCCCAGGATTCTTGTGGCACGTGGAAAGGGACCCTTGTTCTCCCGCCTCAGCTGGAGAGGCGTTCCAATTGCCCTGCCAAGCCTCGAGGAGAATCCCGAGTTGTCCCTCGCAACTAGGCAGGAGTCCTGACGTGGTTGAACAAACACGTGGGAGGAAGGGCCATCCCCGTCGTAACTCGAGAATATACCCCAGGTTCCCGCCGCAACTCGAGAAAAACCATGAGACTTCCCCCTCGATGCGAGATGAGGCCCGATTCCCCTGTACTGCGTGCAGAGCAATTCCGTCTTGCACATCACACATGAAAGGAGCCTTGATTTCCTTGATGGCACTCCAGAGATACCCCAAGAACACTGTTTCAAGGCTAGAGGGATCCTGAGGTCACTGTAGCAACACGAAAGAACACTGTGGACCAAAAATCAACTCGAAAAGAGAGGTTAGTCCCTGGATTCGTCTCCAGAGGAATACCACCTTACCACAAGCACCTCAAGAGGAGGCTTCTCTCAGCTCTAGGTATGTGAGAGGGACCCTGAGTTTGCAGCCTCAAGTGGAATGGACACCGCGATGCCCTGACTCGAAATAAGGCCGGATATCCCTGCAGTGACTTCAATGCAGGCTCGTCTTGCATCTCCCAGGACGAAAGGGTGTCTGAATCCCCTGTGGAAAGCACAGAGAAAGACTTAGTTCCCCACCTCATCGCGACCGATAGCCTCACATCCTTTGAAAACTCCAGAGGTACGCGGAGATCAGTGCCTCCAAAGGAGACGATGCCTGACTCCTCGTGAAACTTGATAGGAGTCCCAGGATTCCTGTGGCACTTGGAAAGGGACACTTGGTCTCCCGCCTCAGCTGGAGAGGCGTCCCAATTGCCCTGCCAAGCCTCGAGGAGAATCCAGAGTTGTCCCTCGCAACTAGGCAGGAGTCCTGACGTCGCTGAAGAAACACGTGGGTGGAAGGGCCATCCCCGTCGTAGCTCGAGAATATACCCCAGGTTCCCTCCGCAACTCGAGAAAAGCCATGAGACTTCCCCCTCGCCGCGAGATGAGGCCCGATTCCCCTGCACTGCGTGCAGAGCAATTCCGTGTTGCACATCACACATGAAAGGAGCCTTGATTTCCTTGATGGCACTCCAGAGAAACCCCAAGAACACTGTTTCAAGCTAGAGGGATCCTGAGGTCACTGTAGCAACACGAAAGAGCTCCGTGGGCCAAAAATCAACTCGAGATGAGAGGTTAGTCCCTGGCTTCGACTCCAGAGGAATACCACCTTACCACAAGCACCTCAAGAGGAGGCTTCTCTCAGCTCTAGGTATGTGAGAGGGACCCTGAGTTTGCGGCCTCAAGTGGAATGGACACCGCGATGCCCTGACTCGAAATAAGGCCGGATATCCCTGCAGTGACTTGAATGCAGGCTCGTCTTGCATCTCCCAAAAAGAAAGGATGTCTGAATCCCCTGTGGAGACCACAGAGAAAGACCTAGTTCCCCACCTCATCGCGACCGGAGGCCTCACATCATTTGAAAACTCCAGAGGTACGCGGAGATCAGTGCCTCCAAAGGAGACGATGCCTGACTCCTCGTGAAACTTGATAGGAGTCCCAGGATTCCTGTGGCACGTGGAAAGGGACCCTTGGTCTCCCGCCTCAGCTGGAGAGGCGTCCCAATTGCCTTGCCAAGCCTCGAGGAGAATCCCGAGTTGTGTCTCGCAACTAGGCAAGAGTCCTGACGTGGCTGAACAAACACGTGTTTGGAAGGGCCATCCCCGTGGTAACTCGAAAATATACTCCAGGTTTCCGCAGCAACTCGAGAAAAACCATGAGACTTCCCCCTCGCCGCGAGATGAGGCCCGATTCCCCTGCACTGCGTGCAGAGGAATTCTGTGTTGCACATCACACATGAAAGGAGCCTTGATTTCCTTCATGGCACTCCAGAGAAACCCCAAGAACACTGTTTCAAGGCTAGAGGGATCCTGAGGTCACTGTAGCAACACGAAAGAGCTCCGTGGACCAAAAATCAACTCGAGATGAGAGGTTAGTCCCTGGCTTCGACTCCAGAGGAATACCACCTTACCACAAGCACCTCAAGAGGAGGCTTCTCTCAGCTCTAGGTATGTGAGAGGGACCCTGAGTTTGCGGCCTCAAGTGGAATGGACACCGCGATGCCCTGACTCGAAATAAGGCCGGATATCCCTGCAGTGACTGGAATGCAGGCTCGTCTTGCATCTCCCAAGACGAAAGGGTGTCTGAATCCCCTGTGGAGACAACAGAGAAAGACCTAGTTCACCACCTCATCGCGACAGGAGGCCTCAAATCCTTTGAAAAATCCAGAGGTACGCGGAGATCAGTGCCTCCAAAGGAGACGATGCCTGACTCCTCGTGAAACTTGATAGGAGTCCCAGGATTCCTGTGGCACTTGGAAAGGGACACTTGGTCTCCCGCCTCAGCTGGAGAGGCGTCCCAATTGCCCTGCAAAGCCTCGAGGAGAATCCCGAGTTGTGTCTCGCAACTAGGCAGGAGTCCTGACGTCGCTGAAGAAACACGTGGGTGGAAGGGCCATCCCCGTCGTAACTCGAGAATATACCCCAGGTTCCCGCCGCAACTTGAGAAAAACCATGAGACTTCCCCCTCGCCGCGAGATGAGGCCCGATTCCCCTGCACTGCGTGCAGAGCAATTCCGTGTTGCACATCACACATGAAAGGAGCCTTGATTTCCTTGATGGCACTCCAGAGAAACCCCAAGAACACTGTTTCAAGGCTAGAGGGATCCTGAGGTCACTGTAGCAACACGAAAGAGCTCCGTGGGCCAAAAATCAACTCGAGATGAGAGGTTAGTCCCTGGATTCGACTCCAGAGGAATACCACCTTACCACAAGCACCTCAAGAGGAGGCTTCTCTCAGCTCTAGGTATGTGAGAGGGACCCTGAGTTTGCGGCCTCAAGTGGAATGGACACCGCGATGCCCTGACGCGAAATAAGGCTGGATATCCCTGCAGTGACTGGAATGCAGGCTCGTCTTGCATCTCCCAAGATGAAAGGATGTCTGAATCCCCTGTGGAGACCACAGAGAAAGACCTAGTTCCCCACCTCATCGCGACCGGAGGCCTCACATCCTTTGAAAACTCCAGAGGTACGCGGAGATCAGTGCCTCCAAAGGAGACGATGCCTGACTCCTCGTGAAACTTGACAGGAGTCCCAGGATTCCTGTGGCACGTGGAAAGGGACCCTTGGTCTCCCGCCTCAGCTGGAGAGGCGTCCCAATTGCCTTGCCAAGCCTAGAGGAGAATCCCGAGTTGTGTCTCGCAACTATGCAAGAGTCTGACGTGGCTGAACAAACACGTGTGTGGAAGGGCCATCCCCATCGTAACTCGAGAATATACCCCAGGTTCCCACTGCAACTCGAGAAAAACCATGAGACTTCCCCTCGCCGCGAGATGAGGCCCGATTCCCCTGCACTGCGTGCAGAGCAATTCTGTGTTGCACATCACACATGAAAGGAGCCTTGATTTCCTTCATGGCACTCCAGAGAAACCCCAAGAACACTGTTTCAAGGCTAGAGGGATCCTGAGGTCACTGTAGCAACAGGAAAGAGCTCCATGGACCAAAAATCAACTCGAGATGAGAGGTTAGTCCCTGGCTTCGACTCCAGAGGAATACCACCTTACCACAAGCACCTCAAGAGGAGGCTTCTCTCAGCTCTAGGTATGTGAGAGGGACCCTGAGTTTGCAGCCTCAAGTGGAATGGACACCGCGAGGCCCTGACTCGAAATAAGGCCGGATATCCCTGCAGTGACTGGAATGCAGGCTCGTCTTGCATCTCCCAAGACGAAAGGGTGTCTGAATCCCCTGAGGAGAGCACAGAGAAAGACCTAGTTCCAAACCTCATCGCGACAGGAGGCCTCAAATCCTTTGAAAACTCCAGAGGTATGCGGAGATCAGTGCCTCCAAAGGAGACGATGCCTGACTCCTCGTGAAACTTGATAGGAGACCCAGGATTCCTGTGGCACGTGAAAAGGGACCCTTGGTCTCCCGTCTCAGCTGGAGAGGCGTCCCAATTGCCCTGCAAAGCCTCGAGGAGAATCCCGAGGTGTCCCTCGCAACTAGGCAGGAGTCCTGACATGGCTGAACACACACGTGTGTGGAAGGGCCATCCCCGTCGTAACTCGAGAATATACCCCAGGTTCCCGCCGCAACTCGAGAAAAACCATGAGACTTCCCCCTCGCCGCGAGATGAGGCCCGATTCCCCTGCACTGCGTGCAGAGCAATTCCGTGTTGCACATCACACATGAAAGGAGCCTTGATTTCCTTGATGGCACTCCAGAGAAACCCCAAGAACACTGTTTCAAGGCTAGAGGGATCCTGAGGTCACTGTAGCAACACGAAAGAGCTCCGTGGACCAAGAATCAACACGAGATGAGAGGTTAGTCCCTGGCTTCGACTCCTGAGGAATACCACCTTACCACAAGCACCTCAAGAGGAGGCTTCTCTCAGCTCTAGGTATGTGAGAGGGATCCTGAGTTTGCAGCCTCAAGTGGAATGGACACCGCGATGCCCTGACTCGAAATAAGGCCGGATATCCCTGCAGTGACTTGAATGCAGGCTCGTCTTGCATCTCCCAAGAAGAGAGGATGTCTGAATCCCCTGTGGAGACCACAGAGAAACACCCAGTTCCCCACCTCATCGCGACCAGAGGCCTCACATCCTTTGAAAACTCCAGAGGTACGCGGAGATCAGTTCCTCCAAAGGAGACGATGCCTGACTCCTCGTGAAACTTGATAGGAGTCCCAGGATTCTTGTGGCACGTGGAAAGGGACCCTTGGTCTCCCGCCTCAGCTGGAGAGGCGTTCCAATTGCCCTGCCAAGCCTCGAGGAGAATCCCGAGTTGTCCCTCGCAACTAGGCAGGAGTCCTGACGTGGCTGAACAAACACGTGGGTGGAAGGGCCATCCCCGTCGTAACTCGAGAATATACCCCAGGTTCCCGCCGCAACTCGAGAGAAACCATGAGACTTCCCCCTTGCCGTGAGATGAGGCCCGATTCCCCTGCAGTGCGTGCCGAGCAATTCCGTGTTGCACATCACACATGAAAGGAGCCTTGATTTCCTTGATGGCACTCCAGAGAAACCCCAAGAACACTGTTTCAAGGCGAGAGGGATCCTGAGGTCACTGTAGCAACACCAAAGAGCTCCGTGGGCCAAAAATCAACTCGAGATGAGAGGTTAGTCCCTGGCTTCGACTCCAGAGGAATACCACCTTACCACAAGCACCTCAAGAGGAGGCTTCTCTCAGCTCTAGGTATGTGAGAGGGACCCTGAGTTTGCGGCCTCAAGTGGAATGGACACCGCGATGCCCTGACGCGAAATAAGGCCGGATATCCCTGCAGTGACTTGAATGCAGGCTCGTCTTGCATCTCCCAAGATGAAAGGATGTCTGAATACCCTGTGGAGACCACAGAGAAAGACCTAGTTCCCCACCTCATCGCGACCGGAGGCCTCACATCCTTTGAAAACTCCAGAGGTACGCGGAGATCAGTGCCTCCAAAGGAGACGATGCCTGACTCCTCGTGAAACTTGATAGGAGTCCCAGGATTCCTGTGGCACGTGGAAAGGGACCCTTGGTCTCCCGCCTCAGCTGGAAAGGCGTCCCAATTGCCTTGCCAAGCCTCGAGGAGAATCCCGAGTTGTGTCTCGCAACTAGGCAAGAGTCCTGACGTGGCTGAACAAACACGTGTGTGGAAGGGCCATCCCCGTCGTAACTCGAGAATATACCCCAGGTTCCCACCGCAACTCGAGAAAAACCATGAGACTTCCCCCTCGCCGCGAGATGAGGCCCGATTCCCCTGCACTGCGTGCAGAGCAATTCCGTGTTGCACATCACACATGAAAGGAGCCTTGATTTCCTTCATGGCACTCCAGAGAAACCCCAAGAACACTGTTTCAAGGCTAGAGGGATTCTGAGGTCACTGTAGCCACACGAAAGAGCTCCGTGGACCAAAAATCAACTCGAGATGAGAGGTTAGTCCCTGGCTTCGACTCCAGAGGAATACCACCTTACCACAAGCACCTCAAGAGGAGGCTATTCTCAGCTCTAGGTATGTGAGAGGGACCCTGAGTTTGCGGCCTCAAGTGGAATGGACACCGCGATGCCCTGACTCGAAATAAGGCCGGATATCCCTGCAGTGACTTCAATGCAGGCTAGTCTTGCATCTCCCAAGACGAAAGGGTGTCTGAATCCCCTGTGGAGACCACAGAGAAAGACCTAGTTCCCCACCTCATCGCGACAGGAGGCCTCAAATCCTTTGAAAACTCCAGAGGTATGCGGAGATCAGTGCCTCCAAAGGAGACGATGCCTGACTCCTCGTGAAACTTGATAGGAGACCCAGGATTCCTGTGGCACGTGGAAAGGGACCCTTGGTCTCCCGTCTCAGCTGGAGAGGCGTCCCAATTGCCCTGCAAAGCCTCGAGGAGAATCCCGAGTTGTCCCTCGCAACTAGGCAGGAGTCCTGACGTCGCTGAAGAAACACGTGGGTGGAAGGGCCATCCCCGTCGTAACTCGAGAATATACCCCAGGTTCCCGCCGCAACTCGAGAAAAACTATGAGACTTCCCCCTCGCCGCGAGATGAGGCCCGATTCCCCTGCACTGCGTGCAGAGCAATTCCGTGTTGCACATCACACATGAAAGGAGCCTTGATTTCCTTGATGGCACTCCAGAGAAACCCCAAGAACACTGTTTCAAGGCTAGAGGGATCCTGAGGTCACTGTAGCAACACGAAAGAGCTCCGTGGGCCAAAAATCAACTCGAGATGAGAGGTTAGTCCCTGGATTCGACTCCAGAGGAATACCACCTTACCACAAGCACCTCAAGAGGAGGCTTCTCTCAGCTCTAGGTATGTGAGAGGGATCCTGAGTTAGCGGCCTCAAGTGGAATGGACACCGCGATGCCCTGACGCGAAATAAGGCTGGATATCCCTGCAGTGACTGGAATGCAGGCTCGTCTTGCATCTCCCAAGATGAAAGGATGTCTGAATCCCCTGTGGAGACCACAGAGAAAGACCTAGTTCCCCACCTCATCGCGACCGGAGGCCTCACATCCTTTGAAAACTCCAGAGGTACGCGGAGATCAGTGCCTCCAAAGGAGACGATGCCTGACTCCTCGTGAAACTTGATAGGAGTCCCAGGATTCCTGTGGCACGTGGAAAGGGACCCTTGGTCTCCCGCCTCAGCTGGAGAGGCGTCCCAATTGCCTTGCCAAGCCTAGAGGAGAATCCCGAGTTGTGTCTCGCAACTAGGCAAGAGTCCTGACGTGGCTGAACAAACACGTGTGTGGAAGGGCCATCCCCATCGTAACTCGAGAATATACCCCAGGTTCCCACTGCAACTCAAGAAAAACCATGAGACTTCCCCCTCGCCGCGAGATGAGGCCCGATTCCCCTGCACTGCGTGCAGAGCAATTCTGTGTTGCACATCACACATGAAAGGAGCCTTGATTTCCTTCATGGCACTCCAGAGAAACCCCAAGAACACTGTTTCAAGGCTAGAGGGATCCTGAGGTCACTGTAGCAACAGGAAAGAGCTCCGTGGACCAAAAATCAACTCGAGATGAGAGGTTAGTCCCTGGCTTCGACTCCAGAGGAATACCACCTTACCACAAGCACCTCAAGAGGAGGCTTCTCTCAGCTCTAGGTATGTGAGAGGGACCCTGAGTTTGCAGCCTCAAGTGGAATGGACACCGCGAGGCCCTGACTCGAAATAAGGCCGGATATCCCTGCAGTGACTGGAATGCAGGCTCGTCTTGCATCTCCCAAGACGAAAGGGTGTCTGAATCCCCTGAGGAGACCACAGAAAAAGACCTAGTTCCCCACCTCATCGCGACAGGAGGCCTCAAATCCTTTGAAAACTCCAGAGGTATGCGGAGATCAGTGCCTCCAAAGGAGACGATGCCTGACTCCTCGTGAAACTTGATAGGAGACCCAGGATTCCTGTGGCACGTGGAAAGGGACCCTTGGTCTCCCGTCTCAGCTGGAGAGGCGTCCCAATTGCCCTGCAAAGCCTCGAGGAGAATCCCGAGGTGTCCCTCGCAACTAGGCAGGAGTCCTAACATGGCTGAACACACACGTGTGTGGAAGGGCCATCCCCGTCGTAACTCGAGAATATACCCCAGGTTCCCGCCGCAACTCGAGAAAAACCATGAGACTTCCCCCTCGCCGCGAGATGAGGCCCGATTCCCCTGCACTGCGTGCAGAGCAATTCCGTGTTGCACAGCACACATGAAAGGAGCCTTGATTTCCTTGATGGCACTCCAGAGAAACCCCAAGAACACTGTTTCAAGGCTAGAGGGATCCTGAGGTCACTGTAGCAACACGAAAGAGCTCCGTGGACCAAGAATCAACACGAGATGAGAGGTTAGTCCGTGGCTTCGACTCCTGAGGAATACCACCTTACCACAAGCACCTCAAGAGGAGGCTTCTCTCAGCTCTAGGTATGTGAGAGGGATCCTGAGTTTGCGGCCTCAAGTGGAATGGACACCGCGATGCCCTGACTCGAAATAAGGCCGGATATCCCTGCAGTGACTTGAATGCAGGATCGTCTTGCATCTCCCAAGATGAAAGGATGTCTGAATCCCCTGTGGAGACCACAGAGAAAGACCTAGTTCCCCACCTCATCGCGACCGGAGGCCTCACATCCTTTGAAAACTCCAGAGGTACGCGGAGATCAGTGCCTCCAAAGGAGACGATGCCTGACTCCTCGTGAAACTTGATAGGAGTCCCAGGATTCCTGTGGCACGTGGAAAGGGACCCTTGGTCTCCCGCCTCAGCTGGAGAGGCGTCCCAATTGCCTTGCCAAGCCTAGAGGAGAATCCCGAGTTGTGTCTCGCAACTAGGCAAGAGTCCTGACGTGGCTGAACAAACACGTGTGTGGAAGGGCCATCCCCGTCGTAACTCGAGAATATACCCCAGGTTCCCGCCGCAACTCGAGAAAAACCATGAGACTTCCCCCTCGCCGCGAGATGAGGCCCGATTCCCCTGCACTGCGTGCAGAGCAATTCTGTGTTGCACATCACACATGAAAGGAGCCTTGATTTCCTTCATGGCACTCCAGAGAAACCCCAAGAACACTGTTTCAAGGATAGAGGGATCCTGAGGTCACTGTAGCAACACGAAAGAGCTCCGTGGACCAAAAATCAACTCGAGATGAGAGGTTAGTCCCTGGCTTCGACTCCAGAGGAATACCACCTTACCACAAGCACCTCAAGAGGAGGCTTCTCTCAGCTCTAGGTATGTGAGAGGGACCCTGAGTTTGCGGCCTCAAGTGGAATGGACACCGCGATGCCCTGACTCGAAATAAGGCCGGATATCCCTGCAGTGACTGGAATGCAGGCTCGTCTTGCATCTCCCAAGACGAAAGGGTGTCTGAATCCCCTGTGGAGACCACAGAGAAAGACCTAGTTCCCCACCTCATCGCGACAGGAGGCCTCAAATCCTTTGAAAACTCCAGAGGTACGCGGAGATCAGTGCCTCCAAAGGAGACGATGCCTGACTCCTCGTGAAACTTGATAGGAGCCCCAGGATTCCTGTGGCACGTGGAAAGGGACACTTGTTCTCCCGCCTCAGCTGGAGAGGCGTCCCAATTGCCTTGCCAAGCCTCGAGGAGAATCCCGAGTTGTGTCTCGCAACTTGGCAAGAGTCCTGACGTGGCTGAACAAACACGTGGGTGGAAGGGCCATCCCCGTCGTAACTCGAGAATATACCCCAGGTTCCCGCTGCAACTCGAGAAAAACCATGAGACTTCCCCCTCGCCGCGAGATGAGGCCCGATTCCCCTGCACTGCGTGCAGAGCAATTCTGTGTTGCACATCACACATGAAAGGAGCCTTGATTTCCTTCATGGCACTTCAGAGAAACCCCAAGAACACTGTTTCAAGGCTAGAGGGATCCTGAGGTCACTGTAGCAACACGAAAGAGCTCCGTGGACCAAAAATCAACTCGAGATGAGAGGTTAGTCCCTGGCTTCGACTCCAGAGGAATACCACCTTACCACAAGCACCTCAAGAGGAGGCTTCTCTCAGCTCTAGGTATGTGAGAGGGACCCTGAGTTTGCGGCCTCAAGTGGAATGGACACCGCGAGGCCCTGACTCGAAATAAGGCCGGATATCCCTGCAGTGACTGGAATGCAGGCTCGTCTTGCATCTCCCAAGACGAAAGGGTGTCTGAATCCCCTGTGGAGACCACAGAGAAAGACCTAGTTCCCCACCTCATCGCGACAGGAGGCCTCAAATCCTTTGAAAACTCCAGAGGTATGCGGAGATCAGTGCCTCCAAAGGAGACGATGCCTGACTCCTCGTGAAACTTGATAGGAGTCCCAGGATTCTTGTGGCACGTGGAAAGGGACCCTTGGTCTCCCGCCTCAGCTGGAGAGGCGTTCCAATTGCCCTGCCAAGCCTCGAGGAGAATCCCGAGTTGACCCTCGCAACTAGGCAAGAGTCCTGACGTCGCTGAAGAAACACGTGGGTGGAAGGGCCATCCCCGTCGTAACTCGAGAATATACCCCAGGTTCCCGCCGCAACTCGAGAAAAACCATGAGACTTCCCCCTCGCCGCGAGATGAGGCCCGATTCCCCTGCACTGCGTGCAGAGCAATTCCGTGTTGCACATCACATATGAAAGGAGCCTTGATTTCCTTCATGGCACTCCAGAGAAACCCCAAGAACACTGTTTCAAGGCGAGAGGGATCCTGAGGTCACTGTAGCAACACGAAAGAGCTCCGTGGGCCAAAAATCAACTCGAGATGAGAGGTTAGTCCCTGGCTTCGACTCCTGAGGAATACCACCTTACCACAAGCACCTCAAGAGGAGGCGTCTCTCAGCTCTAGGTATGTGAGAGGGACCCTGAGTTTGCGGCCTCAAGTGGAATGGACACCGCGATGCCCTGACTCGAAATAAGGCCGGATATCCCTGCAGTGACTGGAATGCAGGCTCGTCTTGCATCTCCCAAGACGAAAGGGTGTCTGAATCCCCTGTGGAAAGCACAGAGAAAGACCTAGTTCCCCACCTCATCGCGACAGGAGGCCTCACATCCTTTGAAAACTCCAGAGGTATGCGGAGATCAGTGCCTCCAAAGGAGACGATGCCTGACTCCTCGTGAAACTTGATAGGAGTCCCAGGATTCCTGTGGCACGTGGAAAGGGACACTTGGTCTCCCGTCTCAGCTGGAGAGGCGTCCCAATTGCCCTGCAAATCCTCGAGGAGAATCCCGAGTTGTCCCTCGCAACTAGGCAGGAGTCCTGACGTCGCTGAAGAAACACGTGTGTGGAAGGGCCATCCCCGTCGTAACTCGAGAATATACCCCAGGTTCCCGCCGCAACTCGAGAAAAATCATGAGACTTCCCCCTCGCCGCGAGATGAGGCCCGATTCCCCTGCACTGCGTGCAGAGCAATTCCGTGTTGCACATCACACATGAAAGGAGCCTTGATTTCCTTGATGGCACTCCAGAGAAACCCCAAGAACACTGTTTCAAGGCTAGAGGGATCCTGAGGTCACTGTAGAAACACGAAAGAGCTCCGTGGACCGAGAATCAACACGAGATGAGAGGTTAGTCCCTGGCTTCGACTCCTGAGGAATACCACCTTACCACAAGCACCTCAAGAGGAGGCTTCTCTCAGCTCTAGGTATGTGAGAGGTATCCTGAGTTTGCGGCCTCAAGTGGAATGGACACCGCGATGCCCTGACTCGAAATAAGGCCGGATATCCCTGCAGTGACTTGAATGCAGGCTCGTCTTGCATCTCCCAAGAAGAAAGGATGTCTGAATCCCCTGTGGAGACCACAGAGAAAGACCTAATTCCCCACCTCATCGCGACCGGAGGCCTCACCTCCTTTGAAAACTCCAGAGGATCGCGAAGATCAGTGCCTCCAAAGGAGACGATGCCTGACTCCTCGTGAAACTTGATAGGAGTCCCAGGATTCTTCTGGCACGTGGAAAGGGACCCTTGGTCTCCCGCCTCAGCTGGAGAGGCGTTCCAATTGCCCTGCCAAGCCTCGAGGAGAATCCCGAGTTGTCCTTCGCAACTAGGCAGGAGTCCTGACGTGGCTGAACAAATACGTGGGTGGAAGGGCCATCCCCGTCGTAACTCGAGAATATACCCCAGGTTCCCGCCGCAACTCGAGAAAAACCATGAGACTTCCCCCTCGCCGCGAGATGAGGCCCGATTCCCCTGTACTTCGTGCAGAGCAATTCCGTCTTGCACATCACACATGAAAGGAGCCTTGATTTCCTTGATGGCACTCCAGAGAAACCCCAAGAACACTGTTTCAAGGCTAGAGGGATCCTGAGGTCAGTGTAGCAACAAGAAAGAACTCTGTGGACCAAAAATCAACTCGAAAAGAGAGGTTAGTCCCTGGATTCGTCTCCAGAGGAATACCACCTTAGCACAAGCACCTCAAGAGGAGGCTTCTCTCAGCTCTAGGTATGTGAGAGGGACCCTGAGTTTGCGGCCTCAAGTGGAATGGACACCGCGATGCCCTGACTCGAAATAAGGCCGGATATCCCTGCAGTGACTTCAATGCAGGCTCGTCTTGCATCTCCCAGGACGAAAGGATGTCTGAATCCCCTGTGGAAAGCACAGAGAAAGACTTAGTTCCCCACCTCATCGCGACCGATAGCCTCACATCCTTTGAAAACTCCAGAGGTACGCGGAGATCAGTGCCTCCAAAGGAGACGATGCCTGACTCCTCGTGAAACTTGATAGGAGTCCCAGGATTCCTGTGGCACTTGGAAAGGGACACTTGGTCTCCCGCCTCAGCTGGAGAGGCGTCCCAATTGCCCTGCCAAGCCTCGAGGAGAATCCAGAGTTGTCCCTCGCAACTAGGCAGGAGTCCTGACGTCGCTGAAGAAACACGTGGGTGGAAGGGCCATCCCCATCGTAACTCGAGAATATACCCCAGGTTCCGGCCGCAACTCTAGAAAAACCATGAGACTTCCCCCTCGCCGCGAGATGAGGCCCGATTCCCCTGCACTGCGTGCAGAGCAATTCCGTGTTGCACATCACACATGAAAGGAGCCTTGATTTCCTTGATGGAACTCCAGAGAAACCCCAAGAACACTGTTTCAAGGCTAGAGGGATCCTGAGGTCACTGTAGCAACACGAAAGAGCTCCGTGGGCCAAAAATCAACTCGAGATGAGAGGTTAGTCCCTGGCTTCGACTCCAGAGGAATACCACCTTACCACAAGCACCTCAAGAGGAGGCTTCTCTCAGCTCTAGGTATGTGAGAGGGACCCTGAATTTGCGGCCTCAAGTGGAATGGACACCGCGATGCCCTGACTCGAAATAAGGCCGGATATCCCTGCAGTGACTTGAATGCAGGCTCGTCTTGCATCTCCCAAGACGAAAGGGTGTCTGAATCCCCTGTGGAGACCACAGATAAAGACCTAGTTCCCCACCTCATCGCGACAGGAGGCCTCAAATCCTTTGAAAACTCCAGAGGTATGCGGAGATCAGTGCCTCCAAAGGAGACGATGCCTGACTCCTCGTGAAACTTGATAGGAGACCCAGGATTCCTGTGGCACTTGGAAAGGGACACTTGGTCTCCCGTCTCAGCTGGAGGGGCGTCCCAATTGCCCTGCAAAGCCTCGAGGAGAATCCAGAGTTATCCCTCGCAACTAGGCAGGAGTCCTGACATGGCTGAACACACACGTGTGTGGAAGGGCCATCCCCGTCGTAACTCGAGAATATACCCCAGGTTCCCGCCGCAACTCGAGAAAAACCATGAGACTTCCCCCTCGATGCGAGATGAGGCCCGATTCCCCTGCACTGCGTGTAGAGCAATTCCGTCTTGCACATCACACATGAAAGGAGCCTTGATTTCCTTCATGGCACTCCAGAGAAACCCCAAGAACACTGTTTCAAGGCTAGAGGGATCCTGAGGTCACTGTAGCAAAACGAAAGAACTCTGTGGACCAAAAATCAACTCGAAAAGAGAGGTTAGTCCCTGGATTCGTCTCCAGAGGAATACCACCTTACCACAAGCACCCCAAGAGGAGGCTTCTCTCAGCTCTAGGTATGTGAGAGGGACCCTGAGTTTGCGGCCTCAAGTGGAATGGACACCGCGATGCCCTGACTCGAAATAAGGCCGGATATCCCTGCAGTGACTTCAATGCAGGCTCGTCTTGCATCTCCCAGGACGAAAGGATGTCTGAATCCCCTGTGGAAAGCACAGAGAAAGACTTAGTTCCCCACCTCATCGCGACCGATAGCCTCACATCCTTTGAAAACTCCAGAGGTACGCGGAGATCAGTGCCTCCAAAGGAGACGATGCCTGACTCCTCGTGAAACTTGATAGGAGTCCCAGGATTCCTGTGGCACTTGGAAAGGGACACTTGGTCTCCCGTCTCAGCTGGAGAGGCGTCCCAATTGCCCTGCCAAGCCTCGAGGAGAATCCAGAGTTATCCCTCGCAACTAGGCAGGAGTCCTGACGTCGCTGAAGAAACACGTGGGTGGAAGGGCCATCCCCGTCGTAACTCGAGAATATACCCCAGGTTCCCGCCGCAACTCGAGAAAAACCATGAGACTTCCCCCTCGCCGCGAGATGAGGCCCGATTCCCCTGCACTGCGTGCAGAGCAATTCCGTGTTGCACATCACACATGAAAGGAGCCTTGATTTCCTTGATGGCACTCCAGAGAAACCCCAAGAACACTGTTTCAAGGCTAGAGGGATCCTGAGGTCAATGTAGCAACATGAAAGAGCTCCGTGGACCCAGAATCAACACGAGATGAGAGGTTAGTCCCTGGCTTCGACTCCTGAGGAATGCCACCTTACCACAAGCACCTCAAGAGGAGGCTTCTCTCAGCTCTAGGTATGTGAGAGGGATCCTGAGTTTGCGGCATCAAGTGGAATGGACACCGCGATGCCCTGACTCGAAATAAGGCCGGATATCCCCGCAGTGACTGGAATGCAGGCTCGTCTTGCATCTCTCAAGAAGAAAGGATGTCTGAATCCCCTGTGGAGACCACAGAGAAAGACCTAGTTTCCCACCTCATCACGACCGGAGGCCTCACATCCTTTGAAAACTCCAGAGGTACGCGGAGATCAGTGCCTCCAAAGGAGACGATGCCTGACTCCTCGTGAAACTTGATAGGAGTCCCAGGATTCTTGTGGCACGTGGAAAGGGACCCTTGGTCTCCCGCCTCAGCTGGAGAGGCGTTCCAATTGCCCTGCCAAGCCTCGAGGAGAATCCCGAGTTGTCCCTCGCAACTAGGCAGGAGTCCTGACGTGGCTGAACAAACACGTGGGTGGAAGGGCCATCCCCGTCGTAACTGGAGAATATACCCCAGGTTCCCGTCGCAACTCGAGAAAAACCATGAGACTTCCCCCTCGATGCGAGATGAGGCCCGATTCCCCTGTACTGCGTGCAGAGCAATTCCGTCTTGCACATCACACATGAAAGGAGCCTTGATTTCCTTGATGGCACTCCAGAGAAACCCCAAGAACACTGTTTCAAGGATAGAGGGATCCTGAGGTCACTGTAGCAACACGAAAGAACTCTGTGGACCAAAAATCAACTCGAAAAGAGAGGTTAGTCCCTGGATTCGTCTCCAGAGGAATACCACCTTACCACAAGCACCTCAAGAGGAGGCTTCTCTCAGCTCTAGGTATGTGAGAGGGACCCTGAGTTTGCGGCATCAAGTGGAATGGACACCGCGATGCCCTGACTCGAAATAAGGCCGGATATCCCTGCAGTGACTTCAATGCAGGCTCGTCTTGCATCTCCCAGGACGAAAGGATGTCTGAATCCCCTGTGGAAAGCACAGAGAAAGACTTAGTTCCCCACCTCATCGCGACCGATAGCCTCACATCCTTTGAAAACTCCAGAGGTACGCGGAGATCAGTGCCTCCAAAGGAGACGATGCCTGACTCCTCGTGAAACTTCATAGGAGTCCCAGGATTCCTGTGGCACTTGGAAAGGGACACTTGGTCTCCCGCCTCAGCTGGAGAGGCGTCCCAATTGCCCTGCCAAGCCTCGAGGAGAATCCAGAGTTGTCCCTCGCAACTAGGCAGGACTCCTGATGTCGCTGAAGAAACACGTGGGTGGAAGGGCCATCCCCGTCGTAACTCGAGAATATACCCCAGGTTCCCGCCGCAACTCGAGAAAAACCATGAGACTTCCCCCTCGCCGCGAGATGAGGCTGGATTCCCCTGCACTGCGTGCAGAGCAATTCCGTGTTGCACATCACACATGAAAGGAGCCTTGATTTCCTTGATGGCACTCCAGAGAAACCCCAAGAACACTGTTTCAAGGCTAGAGGGATCCTGAGGTCACTGTAGCAACACGAAAGAGCTCCGTGGGCCAAAAATCAACTCGAGATGAGAGGTTAGTCCCTGGCTTCGACTCCAGAGGAATACCACCTTACCACAAGCACCTCAAGAGGAGGCTTCTCTCAGCTCTAGGTGTGTGAGAGGGACCCTGAGTTTGCGGCCTCAAGTGGAATGGACACCGCGATGCCCTGACTCGAAATAAGGCCGGATATCCCTGCAGTGACTGGAATGCAGGCTCGTCTTCCATCTCCCAAGACGAAAGGGTGTCTGAATCCGCTGTGGAGACCACAGAGAAAGACCTAGTTCCCCACCTCATCGCGACAGGAGGCCTCAAATCCTTTGAAAACTCCAGAGGTACGCGGAGATCAGTGCCTCCAAAGGAGACGATACCTGACTCCTCGTGAAACTTGATAGGAGTCCCAGGATTCTTTTGGTACGTGGAAAGGGACCCTTGGTCTCCCTCCTCAGCTGGAGAGGCGTCCCAATTGCCTGGTCAAGCCTCGAGGAGAATCCCGAGTTGTGTCTCGCAACTAGGCAAGAGTCCTGACGTGGCTGAACAAACACGTGTGTGGAAGGGCCATCCCCGTCGTAACTCGAGAATATACCCCAGGTTCCCGCCGCAACTCGACAAAAACCATGAGACTTCCCCCTCGCCGCGAGATGAGGCCCGATTCCCCTGCACTGCGTGCAGAGCAATTCTGTGTTGCACATCACACATGAAAGGAGCCTTGATTTCCTTCATGGCACTCCAGAGAAACCCCAAGAACACTGTTTCAAGGCTAGAGGGATCCTGAGGTCACTGTAGCAACAAGAAAGAGCTCCGTGGACCAAAAATCAACTCGAGATGAGAGGTTAGTCCCTGGCTTCGACTCCAGAGGAATACCACCTTACCACAAGCACCTCAAGAGGAGGCTTCTCTCAGCTCTAGGTGTGTGAGAGGGACCCTGAGTTTGCGGCCTCAAGTGGAATGGACACCGCGATGCCCTGACTCGAAATAAGGCCGGATATCCCTGCAGTGACTGGAATGCAGGCTCGTCTTCCATCTCCCAAGACGAAAGGGTGTCTGAATCCGCTGTGGAGACCACAGAGAAAGACCTAGTTCCCCACCTCATCGCGACAGGAGGCCTCAAATCCTTTGAAAACTCCAGAGGTATGCGGCGATCAGTGCCTCCAAAGGAGACGATGCCTGACTCCTCGTGAAACTTGATAGGAGACCCAGGATTCCTGTGGCACGTGGAAAGGGACCCTTGGTCTCCCGTCTCAGCTGGAGAGGCGTCCCAATTGCCCTGCAAAGCCTCGAGGAGAATCCCGAGTTGTCCCTCGCAACTAGGCAGGAGTCCTGACGTCGCTGAACACACACGTGTGTGGAAGGGCCATCCCCGTCGTAACTCGAGAATATACCCCAGGTTCCCGCCGCAACTCGAGAAAAACCATGAGACTTCCCCCTCGCCGCGAGATGAGGCCCGATTCCCCTGCACTGCGTGCAGAGCAATTCCGTGTTGCACATCACACATGAAAGGAGCCTTGATTTCCTTGATGGCACTCCAGAGAAACCCCAAGATCGCTGTTTCAAGGCTAGAGGGATCCTGAGGTCACTGTAGCAACATGAAAGAGCTCCGTGGACACAGAATCAACACGAGATGAGAGGTTAGTCCCTGGCTTCGACTCCTGAGGAATGCCACCTTACCCCAAGCACCTCAAGAGGAGGCTTCTCTCAGCTCTAGGTATGTGAGAGGGATCCTGAGTTTGCGGCCTCAAGTGGAATGGACACCGCGATGCCCTGACTCGAAATAAGGCCGGATATCCCTGCAGTGACTTGAATGCAGGCTCGTCTTGCATCTCCCAAGAAGAAAGGATGTCTGAATCCCATGTGGAGACCACAGAGAAAGACCTAGTTTCCCACCTCATCGCGACCGGAGGCCTCACATCCTTTGAAAACTTCAGAGGTACGCGGAGATCAGTGCCTCCAAAGGAGACGATGCCTGACTCCTCGTGAAACTTGATAGGAGTCCCAGGATTCTTGTGGCACGTGGAAAGGGACCCTTGGTCTCCCGCCTCAGCTGGAGAGGCGTTCCAATTGCCGTGCCAAGCCTCGAGGAGAATCCCGAGTTGTGTCTCGCAACTAGGCAGGCGTCCTGACGTGGCTGAACAAACACGTGGGTGGAAGGGCCATCCCCGTCGTAACTCGAGAATATACCCCAGGTTCCCGCCGCAACTCGAGAAAAACCATGAGACTTCCCCCTCGATGCGAGATGAGGCCCGATTCCCCTGTACTGCGTGCAGAGCAATTCCGTCTTGCACATCACACATGAAAGGAGCCTTGATTTCCTTGATGGCACTCCAGAGAAACCCCAAGAACCCTGTTTCAAGGATAGAGGGATCCTGAGGTCACTGTAGCAACACGAAAGAACTCTGTGGACCAAAAATCAACTCGAAAAGAGAGGTTAGTCCCTGGATTCGTCTCCAGAGGAATACCACCTTACCACAAGCACCTCAAGAGGAGGCTTCTCTCAGCTCTAGGTATGTGAGAGGGACCCTGAGTTTGCGGCCTCAAGTGGAATGGACACCGCGATGCCCTGACTCGAAATAAGGCCGGATATCCCTGCAGTGACTTCAATGCAGGCTCGTCTTGCATCTCCCAGGACGAAAGGATGTCTGAATCCCCTGTGGAAAGCACAGAGAAAGACTTAGTTCCCCACCTCATCGCGACCGATAGCCTCACATCCTTTGAAAACTCCAGAGGTACGCGGAGATCAGTGCCTCCAAAGGAGACGATGCCTGACTCCTCGTGAAACTTGATAGGAGTCACAGGATTCCTGTGGCACTTGGAAAGGGACACTTGGTCTCCCGCCTCAGCTGGAGAGGCGTCCCAATTGCCCTGCCAAGCCTCGAGGAGAATCCAGAGTTGTCCCTCGCAACTAGGCAGGAGTCCTGACATCGCTGAAGAAACACGTGGGTGGAAGGGTCATCCCCGTCGTAACTCGAGAATATACCCCAGGTTCCCGCCGCAACTCGAGAAAAACCATGAGACTTCCCCCTCGCCGCGAGATGAGGCCCGATTCCCCTGCACTGCGTGCAGAGCAATTCCGTGTTGCACATCACACATGAAAGGAGCCTTGATTTCCTTGATGGCACTCCAGAGAAACCCCAAGAACACTGTTTCAAGGATAGAGGGATCCTGAGGTCACTGTAGCAACACGAAAGTGCTCCGTGGACCAAAAATCAACTCGAGATGAGAGGTTAGTCCCTGGCTTCGACTCCAGAGGAATACCACCTTACCACAAGCACCTCAAGAGGAGGCTTCTCTCAGCTCTAGGTATGTGAGAGGGACCCTGAGTTTGCGGCCTCAAGTGGAATGGACACCGCGATGCCCTGACTCGAAATAAGGCCGGATATCCCTGCAGTGACTGGAATGCAGCCACGTTTTGCATCTCCCAAGACGAAAGGGTGTCTGAATCCCCAGTGGAGACCACAGAGAAAGACCTAGTTCCCCACCTCATCGCGACAGGAGGCCTCAAATCCTTTGAAAACTCCACAGGTATGCGGAGATCAGTGCCTCCAAAGGAGACGATGCCTGACTCCTCGTGAAACTTGATAGGAGACCCAGGATTCCTGTGGCACGTGGAAAGGGACCCTTGGTCTCCCGTCTCAGCTGGAGAGGCGTCCCAATTGCCCTGCAAAGCCTCGAGGAGAATCCCGAGTTGTCCCTCGCAACTAGGCAGGAGTCCTGACGTCGCTGAACACACACGTGTGTGGAAGGGCCATCCCCGTCGTAACTCGAGAATATACCCCAGGTTCCCGCCGCAACTCGAGAAAAACCATGAGACTTCCCCCTCGCCGCGAGATGAGGCCCGATTCCCCTGCACTGCGTGCAGAGCAATTCCGTGTTGCACATCACACATGAAAGGAGCCTTGATTTCCTTGATGGCACTCCAGAGAAACCCCAAGAACACTGTTTCAAGGCTAGAGGGATCCTGAGGTCAGTGTAGCAACAAGAAAGAACTCTGTGGACCAAAAATCAACTCGAAAAGAGAGGTTAGTCCCTGGATTCGTCTCCAGAGGAATACCACCTTAGCACAAGCACCTCAAGAAGAGGCTTCTCTCAGCTCTAGGTATGTGAGAGGGACCCTGAGTTTGCGGCCTCAAGTGGAATGGACACCGCGATGCCCTGACTCGAAATAAGGCCGGATATCCCTGCAGTGACTTCAATGCAGGCTCGTCTTGCATCTCCCAGGACGAAAGGATGTCTGAATCCCCTGTGGAAAGCACAGAGAAAGACTTAGTTCCCCACCTCATCGCGACCGATAGCCTCACATCCTTTGAAAACTCCAGAGGTACGCGGAGATCAGTGCCTCCAAAGGAGACGATGCCTGACTCCTCGTGAAACTTGATAGGAGTCCCAGGATTCCTGTGGCACTTGGAAAGGGACACTTGGTCTCCCGCCTCAGCTGGAGAGGCGTCCCAATTGCCCTGCCAAGCCTCGAGGAGAATCCAGAGTTGTCCCTCGCAACTAGGCAGGAGTCCTGACGTCGCTGAAGAAACACGTGGGTGGAAGGGCCATCCCCATCGTAACTCGAGAATATACCCCAGGTTCCGGCCGCAACTCTAGAAAAACCATGAGACTTCCCCCTCGCCGCGAGATGAGGCCCGATTCCCCTGCACTGCGTGCAGAGCAATTCCGTGTTGCACATCACACATGAAAGGAGCCTTGATTTCCTTGATGGAACTCCAGAGAAACCCCAAGAACACTGTTTTAAGGCTAGAGGGATCCTGAGGTCACTGTAGCAACACGAAAGAGCTCCGTGGGCCAAAAATCAACTCGAGATGAGAGGTTAGTCCCTGGCTTCGACTCCAGAGGAATACCACCTTACCACAAGCACCTCAAGAGGAGGCTTCTCTCAGCTCTAGGTATGTGAGAGGGACCCTGAATTTGCGGCCTCAAGTGGAATGGACACCGCGATGCCCTGACTCGAAATAAGGCCGGATATCCCTGCAGTGACTTGAATGCAGGCTCGTCTTGCATCTCCCAAGACGAAAGGGTGTCTGAATCCCCTGTGGAGACCACAGATAAAGACCTAGTTCCCCACCTCATCGCGACAGGAGGCCTCAAATCCTTTGAAAACTCCAGAGGTATGCGGAGATCAGTGCCTCCAAAGGAGACGATGCCTGACTCCTCGTGAAACTTGATAGGAGACCCAGGATTCCTGTGGCACTTGGAAAGGGACACTTGGTCTCCCGTCTCAGCTGGAGGGGCGTCCCAATTGCCCTGCAAAGCCTCGAGGAGAATCCAGAGTTATCCCTCGCAACTAGGCAGGAGTCCTGACATGGCTGAACACACACGTGTGTGGAAGGGCCATCCCCGTCGTAACTCGAGAATATACCCCAGGTTCCCGCCGCAACTCGAGAAAAACCATGAGACTTCCCCCTCGCCGCGAGATGAGGCCCGATTCCCCTGCACTGCGTGTAGAGCAATTCCGTCTTGCACATCACACATGAAAGGAGCCTTGATTTCCTTCATGGCACTCCAGAGAAACCCCAAGAACACTGTTTCAAGGCTAGAGGGATCCTGAGGTCACTGTAGCAAAACGAAAGAACTCTGTGGACCAAAAATCAACTCGAAAAGAGAGGTTAGTCCCTGGATTCGTCTCCAGAGGAATACCACCTTACCACAAGCACCCCAAGAGGAGGCTTCTCTCAGCTCTAGGTATGTGAGAGGGACCCTGAGTTTGCGGCCTCAAGTGGAATGGACACCGCGATGCCCTGACTCGAAATAAGGCCGGATATCCCTGCAGTGACTTCAATGCAGGCTCGTCTTGCATCTCCCAGGACGAAAGGATGTCTGAATCCCCTGTGGAAAGCACAGAGAAAGACTTAGTTCCCCACCTCATCGCGACCGATAGCCTCACATCCTTTGAAAACTCCAGAGGTACGCGGAGATCAGTGCCTCCAAAGGAGACGACGCCTGACTCCTCGTGAAACTTGATAGGAGTCCCAGGATTCCTGTGGCACTTGGAAAGGGACACTTGGTCTCCCGTCTCAGCTGGAGAGGCGTCCCAATTGCCCTGCCAAGCCTCGAGGAGAATCCAGAGTTATCCCTCGCAACTAGGCAGGAGTCCTGACGTCGCTGAAGAAACACGTGGGTGGAAGGGCCATCCCCGTCGTAACTCGAGAATATACCCCAGGTTCCCGCCGCAACTCGAGAAAAACCATGAGACTTCCCCCTCGCCGCGAGATGAGGCCCGATTCCCCTGCACTGCGTGCAGAGCAATTCCGTGTTGCACATCACACATGAAAGGAGCCTTGATTTCCTTGATGGCACTCCAGAGAAACCCCAAGAACACTGTTTCAAGGCTAGAGGGATCCTGAGGTCAATGTAGCAACATGAAAGAGCTCCGTGGACCCAGAATCAACACGAGATGAGAGGTTAGTCCCTGGCTTCGACTCCTGAGGAATGCCACCTTACCACAAGCACCTCAAGAGGAGGCTTCTCTCAGCTCTAGGTATGTGAGAGGGATCCTGAGTTTGCGGCATCAAGTGGAATGGACACCGCGATGCCCTGACTCGAAATAAGGCCGGATATCCCCGCAGTGACTGGAATGCAGGCTCGTCTTGCATCTCTCAAGAAGAAAGGATGTCTGAATCCCCTGTGGAGACCACAGAGAAAGACCTAGTTTCCCACCTCATCACGACCGGAGGCCTCACATCCTTTGAAAACTCCAGAGGTACGCGGAGATCAGTGCCTCCAAAGGAGACGATGCCTGACTCCTCGTGAAACTTGATAGGAGTCCCAGGATTCTTGTGGCACGTGGAAAGGGACCCTTGGTCTCCCGCCTCAGCTGGAGAGGCGTTCCAATTGCCCTGCCAAGCCTCGAGGAGAATCCCGAGTTGTCCCTCGCAACTAGGCAGGAGTCCTGACGTGGCTGAACAAACACGTGGGTGGAAGGGCCATCCCCGTCGTAACTGGAGAATATACCCCAGGTTCCCGTCGCAACTCGAGAAAAACCATGAGACTTCCCCCTCGATGCGAGATGAGGCCCGATTCCCCTGTACTGCGTGCAGAGCAATTCCGTCTTGCACATCACACATGAAAGGAGCCTTGATTTCCTTGATGGCACTCCAGAGAAACCCCAAGAACACTGTTTCAAGGATAGAGGGATCCTGAGGTCACTGTAGCAACACGAAAGAACTCTGTGGACCAAAAATCAACTCGAAAAGAGAGGTTAGTCCCTGGATTCGTCTCCAGAGGAATACCACCTTACCACAAGCACCTCAAGAGGAGGCTTCTCTCAGCTCTAGGTATGTGAGAGGGACCCTGAGTTTGCGGCATCAAGTGGAATGGACACCGCGATGCCCTGACTCGAAATAAGGCCGGATATCCCTGCAGTGACTTCAATGCAGGCTCGTCTTGCATCTCCCAGGACGAAAGGATGTCTGAATCCCCTGTGGAAAGCACAGAGAAAGACTTAGTTCCCCACCTCATCGCGACCGATAGCCTCACATCCTTTGAAAACTCCAGAGGTACGCGGAGATCAGTGCCTCCAAAGGAGACGATGCCTGACTCCTCGTGAAACTTCATAGGAGTCCCAGGATTCCTGTGGCACTTGGAAAGGGACACTTGGTCTCCCGCCTCAGCTGGAGAGGCGTCCCAATTGCCCTGCCAAGCCTCGAGGAGAATCCAGAGTTGTCCCTCGCAACTAGGCAGGACTCCTGATGTCGCTGAAGAAACACGTGGGTGGAAGGGCCATCCCCGTCGTAACTCGAGAATATACCCCAGGTTCCCGCCGCAACTCGAGAAAAACCATGAGACTTCCCCCTCGCCGCGAGATGAGGCTGGATTCCCCTGCACTGCGTGCAGAGCAATTCCGTGTTGCACATCACACATGAAAGGAGCCTTGATTTCCTTGATGGCACTCCAGAGAAACCCCAAGAACACTGTTTCAAGGCTAGAGGGATCCTGAGGTCACTGTAGCAACACGAAAGAGCTCCGTGGGCCAAAAATCAACTCGAGATGAGAGGTTAGTCCCTGGCTTCGACTCCAGAGGAATACCACCTTACCACAAGCACCTCAAGAGGAGGCTTCTCTCAGCTCTAGGTGTGTGAGAGGGACCCTGAGTTTGCGGCCTCAAGTGGAATGGACACCGCGATGCCCTGACTCGAAATAAGGCCGGATATCCCTGCAGTGACTGGAATGCAGCCACGTTTTGCATCTCCCAAGACGAAAGGGTGTCTGAATCCCCAGTGGAGACCACAGAGAAAGACCTAGTTCCCCACCTCATCGCGACAGGAGGCCTCAAATCCTTTGAAAACTCCACAGGTATGCGGAGATCAGTGCCTCCAAAGGAGACGATGCCTGACTCCTCGTGAAACTTGATAGGAGACCCAGGATTCCTGTGGCACGTGGAAAGGGACCCTTGGTCTCCCGTCTCAGCTGGAGAGGCGTCCCAATTGCCCTGCAAAGCCTCGAGGAGAATCCCGAGTTGTCCCTCGCAACTAGGCAGGAGTCGTGACGTCGCTGAACAAACACGTGTGTGGAAGTGCCATCCCCGTCGTAACTCGAGAATATACCCCAGGTTCCCGCCGCAACTCGAGAAAAACCATGAGACTTCCCACTCGCCGCGAGATGAGGCCCGATTCCCCTGCACTGCATGCAGAGCAATTCCGTGTTGCACATCACACATGAAAGGAGCCTTGATTTCCTTGATGGCACTCCAGAGAAACCCCAAGAACACTGTTTCAAGGCTAGAGGGATGCTGAGGTAACTGTAGCAACACGAAAGAGCTCCGTGGACCAAGAATCAACACGAGATGAGAGGTTAGTCCCTGGCTTTGACTCCTGAGGAATACCACCTTACCACACGCACCTCAAGAGGAGGCTTCTCTCAGCTCTAGGTATGTGAGAGGGACCCTGATTTTGCGGCCCCAAGTGGAATGGACACCGCGATGCCCTGACGCGAAATAAGACTGGATATCCCTGCAGTGACTTGAATGCAGGCTCGTCTTGCATCTCCCAAGATGAAAGGGTGTCTGAATCCCCTGTGGAGACCACAGAGAAAGACCTAGTTCCCCACCTCATCGCGACCGGAGGCCTCACATCCTTTAAAAACTCCAGAGGTACGCGGAGATCAGTGCCTCCAAAGGAGACGATGCCTGACTCCTCGTGAAACTTGATAGGTGTCCCAGGATTCCTGTGGCACGTGGAAAGGGACCCTTAGTCTCCCGCCTCAGCGGGAGAGACGTCCCAATTGCCTTGCCAAGCCTCGAGGAGAATCCCGAGTTGTGTCTCGCAACTAGGCAAGAGTCCTGACGTGGCTGAACAAACACGTGTGTGGAAGGGCCATCCCCGTCGTAACTCGAGAATATACCCCAGGTTCCCGCCGCAACTCGAGAAAAACCATGAGACTTCCCCCTCACCGCGAGATGAGGCCCGATTCCCCTGCACTGCGTGCAGAGCAATTCTGTGTTGCACATCACACATGAAAGGAGCCTTGATTTCCTTCATGGCACTCCAGAGAAACCCCAAGAACACTGTTTCAAGGCTAGAGGCATCCTGAGGTCACTGTAGCAACACGAAAGAGCTCAGTGGACCAAAAATCAACTCGAGATGAGAGGTTAGTCCCTGGCTTCGACTCCAGAGGAATACCACCTTACCACAAGCACCTCAAGAGGAGGCTTCTCTCAGCTCTAGGTATGTGAGAGGGACCCTGAGTTTGCGACCTCAAGTGGAATGGACACCATGATGCCCTGACTCGACATAAGGACGGATATCACTGCAGTGACTGGAATGCAGGCTCGTCTTGCATCTCCCAAGAAGAAAGGGTGTCTGAATCCCCTGTGGAGACCACAGAGAAAGACCTAGTTCCCCACCTCATCGCGACAGGAGGCCTCAAATCCTTTGAAAACTCCAGAGGTATGCGGAGATCAGTGCCTCCAAAGGAGACGATGCCTGACTCCTCGTGAAACTTGATAGGAGACCCAGGATTCTTGTGGCACTTGGAAAGGGACACTTGGTCTCCCGCCTCAGCTGGAGAGGCGTCCCAATTGCCCTGCCAAGCCTCGAGGAGAATCCAGAGTTGTCCCTCGCAACTAGGCAGGAGTCCTGACGTCGCTGAAGAAACACGTGGGTGGAAGGGCCATCCCCGTCGTAACTCGAGAATATACCCCAGGTTCCCGCCGCAACTCGAGAAAAACCATGAGACTTCCCCCTCGCCGCGAGATGAGGCCCGATTCCCCTGCACTGCGTGCAGAGCAATTCCGTGTTGCACATCACACATGAAAGGAGCCTTGATTTCCTTGATGGCACTCCAGAGAATCCCCAAGAACACTGTTTCAAGGCTAGAGGGATCCTGAGGTCACTGGAGCAACACGAAAGTGCTCCGTGGACCAAAAATCAACTCGAGATGAGAGGTTAGTCCCTGGCTTCGACTCCAGAGGAATACCACCTTACCACAAGCACCTCAAGAGGAGGCTTCTCTCAGCTCTAGGTATGTGAGAGGGATCCTGAGTTTGCGGCCTCAAGTGGAATGGACACCGCGATGCCCTGACTCGAAATAAGGCCGGATATCCCTGCAGTGACTGGAATGCAGCCTCGTCTTGCATCTCCCAAGACGAAAGGGTGTCTGAATCCCCTGTGGAGACCACAGAGAAAGACCTAGTTCCCCACCTCATCGCGACAGGAGGCCTCAAATCCTTTGAAAACTCCACAGGTATGCGGAGATCAGTGCCTCCAAAGGAGACGATGCCTGACTCCTCGTGAAACTTGATAGGAGACCCAGGATTCCTGTGGCACGTGGAAAGGGACCCTTGGTCTCCCGTCTCAGCTGGAGAGGCGTCCCAATTGCCCTGCAAAGCCTCGAGGAGAATCCCGAGTTGTCCCTCGCAACTAGGCAGGAGTCCTGACATGGCTGAACACACACGTGTGTGGAAGGGTCATCCCCGTCGTAACTCGAGAATATACCCCAGGTTCCCGCCGCAACTCGAGAAAAACCATGAGACTTCCCGCTCGCAGCAAAATGAGGCCCGATTCCCCTGCACTGCGTGCTGAGCAATTCCGTGTTGCACATCACACATGAAAGGAGCCTTGATTTCCTTAATGGCACTCCAGAGAAACCCCAAGAACACTGTTTCAAGGCTAGAGGGATCCTGAGGTCACTGTAGCAACACGAAAGAGCTCCGTGGACCAAGAATCAACACGAGATGAGAGGTTAGTCCCTGGCTTCGACTCCTGAGGAAAACCACCTTACCACAAGCACCTCAAGAGGAGGCTTCTCTCACCTCTAGGTGTGTGAGAGGGACCCTGAGTTTGCGGCCTCAAGTGGAATGGACGCCGCGATGCCCTGACTCGAAATAAGGCCGGATATCCCTGCAGTGACTTGAATGCAGGCGGGTCTTGCATCTCCCAAGAAGAAAGGATGTCTGAATCCCCTGTGGAGACCACAGAGAAAGACCTAGTTCCCCACCTCATCGTGACCGGAGGCCTCACATCCTTTGAAAACTCGAGAGGTACTCGGAGATCAGTGCCTCCAAAGGAGACGATGCCTGACTCCTCGTGAAACTTGATAGGAGTCCCAGGATTCTTGTGGCACGTGGAAAGGGACCCTTGGTCTCCCGCCTCAGCTGGAGAGGCGTTCCAATTGCCCTGCCAAGCCTCGAGGAGAATCCCGAGTTGTCCCTCGCAACTAGGCAGGAGTCCTGACATGGCTGAACACACACGTGTGTGGAAGGGCCGTCCCCGTCGTAACTCGAGAATATACCCCAGGTTCCCGCCGCAACTCGAGAAAAACCATGAGACTTCCCCCTCGCCGCGAGATGAGGCCCGATTCCCCTGTACTTCGTGCAGAGCAATTCCGTCTTGCACATCACACATGAAAGGAGCCTTGATTTCCTTGATGGCACTCCAGAGAAACCCCAAGAACACTGTTTCAAGGATAGAGGGATCCTGAGATCACTGTAGCAACACGAAAAAACTCTGTGGACCAAAAATCAACTCGAAAAGAGAGGTTAGTCCCTGGATTCGTCTCCAGAGGAATACCACCTTACCACAAGCACCTCAAGAGGAGGCTTCTCTCAGCTCTAGGTATGTGAGAGGGACCCTGAGTTTGCGGCCTCAAGTGGAATGGACACCACGATGCCCTGACTCGAAATAAGGCCGGATATCCCTGCAGTGACTTCAATGCAGGCTCGTCTTGCATCTCCCAAGAAGAAAGGATGTCTGAATCCCCTGTGGAAAGCACAGAGAAAGACTTAGTTCCCCACCTCATCGCGACCGATAGCCTCACATCCTTTGAAAACTCCAGAGGTACGCGGAGATCAGTGCCTCCAAAGGAGACGATGCCTGACTCCTCGTGAAACTTGATAGAAGTCCCAGGATTCCTGTGGCACTTGGAAAGGGACACTTGGTCTCCCGCCTCAGCTGGAGAGGCGTCCCAATTGCCCTGCCAAGCCTCGAGGAGAATCCAGAGTTGTCCCTCGCAACTAGGCAGGAGTCCTGACGTCGCTGAAGAAACACGTGGGTGGAAGGGCCATCCCCGTCGTAACTCGAGAATATACCCCAGGTTCCCGCCGCAACTCGAGAAAAACCATGAGACTTCCCCCTCGCCGCGAGATGAGGCCCGATTCCCCTGCACTGCGTGCAGAGCAATTCAGTGTTGCACATCACACATGAAAGGAGCCTTGATTTCCTTGATGGCACTCCAGCGAAACCCCAAGAACACTGTTTCAAGGATAGAGGGATCCTGAGGTCACTGTAGCAACACGGAAGAGCTCCGTGGGCCAAAAATCAACTCGAGATGAGAGGTTAGTCCCTGGCTTCGACTCCAGAGGAATACCTCATTACCACAAGCACCTCAAGAGGAGGCTTCTCTCAGCTCTAGGTATGTGAGAGGGACCCTGAGTTTGCGGCCTCAAGTGTAATGGACACCGCGATGCCCTGACTCGAAATAAGGCCGGATATCCCTGCAGTGACTGGAATGCAGGCTCGTCTTGCATCTCCCAAGACGAAAGGGTGTCTGAATCCCCTGTGGAGACCACAGAGAAAGACCTAGTTCCCCACCTCATCGCGACAGGAGGCCTCAAATCCTTTGAAAACTCCAGAGGTATGCGGAGATCAGTGCCTCCAAAGGAGACGATGCCTGACTCCTCGTGAAACTTGATAGGAGACCAAGGATTCCTGTGGCACGTGGAAAGGGACCCTTGGTCTCCCGCCTCAGCTGGAGAGGCGTCCCAATTGCCCTGCCAAGCCTCGAGGAGAATCCTGAGTTGTCCCTCGCAACTAGGCAGGAGTCCTGACGTGGCTGAACAAACACGTGGGTGGAAGGGCCATCCCCGTCGTAACTCGAGAATATACCCCAGGTTCCCGCCGCAACTCGACAAAAACCATGAGACTTCCCCCTCGATGCGAGATGAGGCCCGATTCCCCTGTACTGCGTGCAGAGCAATTCCGTCTTGCACATCACACATGAAAGGAGCCTTGATTTCCTTGATGGCACTCCAGAGAAACCCCAAGAACACTGTTTCAAGGATAGAGGGATCCTGAGGTCACTGTAGCAACACTACAGAGCTCCGTGGGCCAAAAATCAACTCGAGATGAGAGGTTAGACCCTGGCTTCGACTCCAGAGGAATACCACCTTACCACAAGCACCTCAAGAGGAGGCTTCTCTCAGCTCTAGGTATGTGAGAGGGACCCTGAGTTTGCGGCCTCAAGTGGAATGGACACCGCGATGCCCTGACTCGAAATAAGGCCGGATATCCCTGCAGTGACTTGAATGCAGGCTCGTCTTGCATCTCCCAAGATGAAAGGATGTCTGAATCCCCTGTGGAGACCACAGAGAAAGACCTAGTTCCCCACCTCATCGCGACCGGAGGCCTCACATCCTTTGAAAACTCCAGAGGTACGCGGAGATCAGTGCCTCCAAAGGAGACGATGCCTGACTCCTCCTGAAACTTGATAGGAGTCCCCGGTTTCCTGTGGCACGTGGAAAGGGACCCTTGGTCTCCCGCCTCAGCTGGAGAGGCGTCCCAATTGCCTTGCCAAGCCTCGAGGAGAATCCCGAGTTGTGTCTCGCAACTAGGCAAGAGTCCTGACGTGGCTGAACAAACACGTGTGTGGAAGGGCCATCCCCGTCGTAACTCGAGAATATACCCCAGGTTCCCGCCGCAACTCGACAAAAACCATGAGACTTCCCCTCGCCGCGAGATGAGGCCCGATTCCCCTGCACTGCGTGCAGAGCAATTCCGTGTTGCACATCACACATGAAAGGAGCCTTGATTTCCTTGATGGCACTCCAGAGAAACCCCAAGAACACTGTTTCAAGGCTAGAGGGATCCTGAGGTCACTGTAGCAACACGAAAGAGCTCCGTGGACCAAAAATCAACTCGAGATGAGAGGTTAGTCCCTGGCTTCGACTCCAGAGGAATACCACCTTACCACAAGCACCTCAAGAGGAGGCTTCTCTCAGCTCTAGGTATGTGAGAGGGACCCTGAGTTTGCGGCCTCAAGTGGAATGGACACCGCGATGCCCTGACTCGAAATAAGGCCGGATATCCCTGCAGTGACTGGAATGCAGGCTCGTCTTGCATGTCCCAAGACGAAAGGGTGTCTGAATCCCCTGTGGAGACCACAGAGAAAGACCTAGTTCCCCACCTCATCGCGACAGGAGGCCTCAAATCCTATGAAAACTCCAGAGGTATGCGGAGATCAGTGCCTCCAAAGGAGACGATGCCTGACTCCTCGTGAAACTTGATAGGAGACCCAGGATTCCTGTGGCACGTGGAAAGGGACCCTTGGTCTCCCGTCTCAGCTGGAGAGGCGTCCCAATTGCCCTGCAAAGCCTCGAGGAGAATCCCGAGTTGTCCCTCGCAACTAGGCAGGAGTCCTGACATGGCTGAACACACACGTGGGTGGAAGGGCCATCCCCGTCGTAACTCGAGAATATACCCCAGGTTCCCGCCGCAACTCGAGAAAAACCATGAGACTTACCCCTCGCCGCGAGATGAGGCCCGATTCCCCTGCACTGCGTGCAGAGCAATTCCGTGTTGCACATCACACATGAAAGGAGCCTTGATTTCCTTGATGGCACTCCAGAGAAACCCCAAGAACACTGTTTCAAGGCTAGAGGAATCCTGAGGTCACTGTAGCAACACGAAAGAGTTCTGTGGACCAAGAATCAACACGAGATGAGAGGTTAGTCCCTGGCTTCGACTCCTGAGGAATACCACCTTACCACAAGCACCTCAAGAGGAGGCTTCTCTCAGCTCTAGGTATGTGAGAGGGATCCTGAGTTTGCGGCCTCAAGTGTAATGGACACCGCGATGCCCTGACTCGAAATAAGGCCGGATATCCCTGCAGTGACTGGAATGCAGGCTCGTCTTGCATCTCCCAAGACGAAAGGGTGTCTGAATCCCCTGTGGAGACCACAGAGAAAGACCTAGTTCCCCACCTCATCGCGACAGGAGGCCTCAAATCCTTTGAAAACTCCAGAGGTATGCGGAGATCAGTGCCTCCAAAGGAGACGATGCCTGACTCCTCGTGAAACTTGATAGGAGACCAAGGATTCCTGTGGCACGTGGAAAGGGACCCTTGGTCTCCCGCCTCAGCTGGAGAGGCGTCCCAATTGCCCTGCCAAGCCTCGAGGAGAATCCTGAGTTGTCCCTCGCAACTAGGCAGGAGTCCTGACGTGGCTGAACAAACACGTGGGTGGAAGGGCCATCCCCGTCGTAACTCGAGAATATACCCCAGGTTCCCGCCGCAACTCGACAAAAACCATGAGACTTCCCCCTCGATGCGAGATGAGGCCCGATTCCCCTGTACTGCGTGCAGAGCAATTCCGTCTTGCACATCACACATGAAAGGAGCCTTGATTTCCTTGATGGCACTCCAGAGAAACCCCAAGAACACTGTTTCAAGGATAGAGGGATCCTGAGGTCACTGTAGCAACACTACAGAGCTCCGTGGGCCAAAAATCAACTCGAGATGAGAGGTTAGACCCTGGCTTCGACTCCAGAGGAATACCACCTTACCACAAGCACCTCAAGAGGAGGCTTCTCTCAGCTCTAGGTATGTGAGAGGGACCCTGAGTTTGCGGCCTCAAGTGGAATGGACACCGCGATGCCCTGACTCGAAATAAGGCCGGATATCCCTGCAGTGACTTGAATGCAGGCTCGTCTTGCATCTCCCAAGATGAAAGGATGTCTGAATCCCCTGTGGAGACCACAGAGAAAGACCTAGTTCCCCACCTCATCGCGACCGGAGGCCTCACATCCTTTGAAAACTCCAGAGGTACGCGGAGATCAGTGCCTCCAAAGGAGACGATGCCTGACTCCTCCTGAAACTTGATAGGAGTCCCCGGTTTCCTGTGGCACGTGGAAAGGGACCCTTGGTCTCCCGCCTCAGCTGGAGAGGCGTCCCAATTGCCTTGCCAAGCCTCGAGGAGAATCCCGAGTTGTGTCTCGCAACTAGGCAAGAGTCCTGACGTGGCTGAACAAACACGTGTGTGGAAGGGCCATCCCCGTCGTAACTCGAGAATATACCCCAGGTTCCCGCCGCAACTCGACAAAAACCATGAGACTTCCCCTCGCCGCGAGATGAGGCCCGATTCCCCTGCACTGCGTGCAGAGCAATTCCGTGTTGCACATCACACATGAAAGGAGCCTTGATTTCCTTGATGGCACTCCAGAGAAACCCCAAGAACACTGTTTCAAGGCTAGAGGGATCCTGAGGTCACTGTAGCAACACGAAAGAGCTCCGTGGACCAAAAATCAACTCGAGATGAGAGGTTAGTCCCTGGCTTCGACTCCAGAGGAATACCACCTTACCACAAGCACCTCAAGAGGAGGCTTCTCTCAGCTCTAGGTATGTGAGAGGGACCCTGAGTTTGCGGCCTCAAGTGGAATGGACACCGCGATGCCCTGACTCGAAATAAGGCCGGATATCCCTGCAGTGACTGGAATGCAGGCTCGTCTTGCATCTCCCAAGACGAAAGGGTGTCTGAATCCCCTGTGGAGACCACAGAGAAAGACCTAGTTCCCCACCTCATCGCGACAGGAGGCCTCAAATCCTATGAAAACTCCAGAGGTATGCGGAGATCAGTGCCTCCAAAGGAGACGATGCCTGACTCCTCGTGAAACTTGATAGGAGACCCAGGATTCCTGTGGCACGTGGAAAGGGACCCTTGGTCTCCCGTCTCAGCTGGAGAGGCGTCCCAATTGCCCTGCAAAGCCTCGAGGAGAATCCCGAGTTGTCCCTCGCAACTAGGCAGGAGTCCTGACATGGCTGAACACACACGTGGGTGGAAGGGCCATCCCCGTCGTAACTCGAGAATATACCCCAGGTTCCCGCCGCAACTCGAGAAAAACCATGAGACTTACCCCTCGCCGCGAGATGAGGCCCGATTCCCCTGCACTGCGTGCAGAGCAATTCCGTGTTGCACATCACACATGAAAGGAGCCTTGATTTCCTTGATGGCACTCCAGAGAAACCCCAAGAACACTGTTTCAAGGCTAGAGGAATCCTGAGGTCACTGTAGCAACACGAAAGAGTTCTGTGGACCAAGAATCAACACGAGATGAGAGGTTAGTCCCTGGCTTCGACTCCTGAGGAATACCACCTTACCACAAGCACCTCAAGAGGAGGCTTCTCTCAGCTCTAGGTATGTGAGAGGGATCCTGAGTTTGCGGCCTCAAGAGGAATGGACACCGCGATGCCCTGACTCGAAATAAGGCCGGATATCCCTGCAGTGACTTGAATGCAGGCTCGTCTTGCATCTCCCAAGAAGAAAGGATGTCTGAATCCCCTGTGGAGACCACAGAGAAAGACCTAGTTCCCCACCTCATCGCGACCGGAGGCCTCACATCCTTTGAAAACTCCAGAGGTACGCGGAGATCAGTGCCTCCAAAGGAGACGATGCCTGACTCCTCGTGAAACTTGATAGGAGTCCCAGGATTCTTGTGGCACGTGGAAAGGGACCCTTGGTCTCCCGCCTCAGCTGGAGAGGCGTTCCAATTGCCCTGCCAAGCCTCGAGGAGAATCCCGAGTTGTCCCTCGCAACTAGGCAGGAGTCCTGACGTGGCTGAACAAACACGTGGGTGGAAGGGCCATCCCCGTCGTAACTCGAGAATATACCCCAGGTTCCCGCCGCAACTCGAGAAAAACCATGAGACTTCCCCCTCGATGCGAGATGAGGCCCGATTCCCCTGTACTGCGTGCAGAGCAATTCCGTCTTGCACATCACACATGAAAGGAGCCTTGATTTCCTTGATGGCACTCCAGAGAAACCCCAAAAACACTGTTTCAAGGATAGAGGGATCCTGAGGTCACTGTAGCAACACGAAAGAACTCTGTGGACCAAAAATCAATTCGAAAAGAGAGGTTAGTCCCTGGATTCGTCTCCAGAGGAATACCACCTTACCACAAGCACCTCAAGAGGAAGCTTCTCTCAGCTCTAGGTATGTGAGAGGGACCCTGAGTTTGCGGCCTCAAGTGGAATGGACACCGTGATGCCCTGACTCGAAATAAGGCCGGATATCCCTGCAGTGACTTCAATGCAGGCTCGTCTTGCATCTCCCAGGACGAAAGGATGTCTGAATCCCCTGTGGAAAGCACAGAGAAAGACTTAGTTCCCCACCTCATCGCGACCGATAGCCTCACATCCTTTGAAAACTTCAGAGGTACGCGGAGATCAGTGCCTCCAAAGGAGACGATGCCTGACTCCTCGTGAAACCTCATAGGAGTCCCAGGATTCCTGTGGCACTTGGAAAGGGACACTTGGTCTCCCGCCTCAGCTGGAGAGGCGTCCCAATTGCCTTGCCAAGCCTCGAGGAGAATCCCGAGTTGTGTCTTGCAACAAGGCAAGAATCCTGACGTGGCTGAACAAACACGTGTGTGGAAGGGCCATCCCCGTCGTAACTCGAGAATATACCCCAGGTTCCCGCCGAAACTCGAGAAAAACCATGAGACTTCCCCCTCGATGCGAGATGAGGCCCGCTTCCCCTGCACTGCGTGCAGAGCAATTCTGTGTTGCACATCACACATGAAAGGAGCCTTGATTTCTTTCATGGCACTCCAGAGAAAACCCAAGAACACTGTTTCAAGGCTAGAGGGATCCTGAGGTCACTGTAGCAACACGAAAGAGCTCCGTGGACCAAAAATCAACACGAGATGAGAGGTTAGTCCCTGGCTTCGACTCCAGAGGAATACCACCTTAACACAAGCACCTCAAGAGGAGGCTTCTCTCAGCTCTAGGTATGTGAGAGGGACCCTGAGTTTGCGGCCTCAAGTGGAATGGACACCGCGATGCCCTGACTCGAAATAAGGCCGGATATCCCTGCAGTGACTGGAATGCAGTCTCGTCTTGCATCTCCCAAGACGAAAGGGTGTCTGAATCCCCTGTGGAGACCACAGAGAAAGACCTAGTTCCCCACCTCATCGCGACAGGAGGCCTCAAATCCTTTGAAAACTCCAGAGGTATGCGGAGATCAGTGCCTCCAAAGGAGACGATGCCTGACTCCTCGTGAAACTTGATAGGAGACCCAGGATTCCTGTGGCACGTGGAAAGGGACACTTGGTCTCCCGTCTCAGCTGGAGAGGCGTCCCAATTGCCCTGCAAAGCCTCGAGGAGAATCCCGAGTTGTCCCTCGCAACTAGGCAGGAGTCCTGACGTGGCTGAAGAAACACGTGGGTGGAAGGGCCATCCCCGTCGTAACTCGAGAATATACCCCAGGTTCCCGCCGCAACTCGAGAAAAACCATGAGACTTACCCCTCGCCACGAGATGAGGCCCGATTCCCCTGCACTGCGTGCAGAGCAATTCCGTGTTGCACATCACACATGAAAGGAGCCTTGATTTCCTTGATGGCACTCCAGAGAAACCCCAAGAACACTGTTTCAAGGCTAGAGGGATCCTGAGGTCACTGTAGCAACACAAAAGAGCTCCGTGGACCAAGAATCAACACGAGATGAGAGGTTAGTCCCTGGCTTCGACTCCTGAGGAATACCACCTTACCACAAGCACCTCAAGAGGAGGCTTCTCTCAGCTCTAGGTATGTGAGAGGGATCCTGAGTTTGCGGCCTCAAGAGGAATGGACACCGCGATGCCCTGACTCGAAATAAGGCCGGATATCCCTGCAGTGACTTGAATGCAGGCTAGTCTTGTATCTCCCAAGAAGAAAGGATGTCTGAATCCCCTGTGGAGACCACAGAGAAAGACCTAGTTCCCCACCTCATCGCGACCGGAGGCCTCACATCCTTTGAAAACTCCAGAGGTACGCGGAGATCAGTGCCTCCAAAGGAGACGATGCCTGACTCCTCGTGAAACTTGATAGGAGTCCCAGGATTCCTGTGGCACTTGGAAAGGGACACTTGGTCTCCCGCCTCAGCTGGAGAGGCGTCCCAATTGCCCTGCCAAGCCTCGAGGAGAATCCAGAGTTGTCCCTCGCAACTAGGCAGGAGTCCTGACGTCGCTGAAGAAACACGTGGGTGGAAGGGCCGTCCCCGTCGTAACTCGAGAATATACCCCAGGTTCCCGCCGCAACTCGAGAAAAACCATGAGACTTCCCCCTCGATGCGAGATGAGGCCCGATTCCCCTGTACTGCGTGCAGAGCAATTCCGTCTTGCACATCACACATGAAAGAAGCCTTGATTTCCTTGATGGCACTCCAGAGAAACCCCAAGAACACTGTTTCAAGGATAGAGGGATCCTGAGGTCACTGTAGCAACACGAAAGAACTCTGTGGACCAAAAATCAACTCGAAAAGAGAGGTTAGTCCCTGGATTCGTCTCCAGAGGAATACCACCTTACCACAAGCACCTCAAGAGGAGGCTTCTCTCAGCTCTAGGTATGTGAGAGGGACCCTGAGTTTGCGGCCTCAAGTGGAATGGACACCGCGATGCCCTGACTCGAAATAAGGCCGGATATCCCTGCAGTGACTTCAATGCAGGCTCGTCTTGCATCTCCGAAGACGAAAGGATGTCTGAATTCCATGTGGAAAGCACAGAGAAAGACTTAGTTCCCCACCTCATCGCGACCGGAGGCCTCACATCCCTTGAAAACTCCAGAGGTACGCGGAGATCAGTGCCTCCAAAGGAGACGATGCCTGACTTCTCGTGAAACTTGATAGGAGTCCCAGGATTCCTGTGGCACTTGGAAAGGGACACTTGGTCTCCCACCTCAGCTGGAGAGGCGTCCCAATTGCCCTGCCAAGCCTCGAGGAGAATCCAGAGTTGTCCCTCGCAACTAGGCAGGAGTCCTGACGTCGCTGAAGAAACACGTGGGTGGAAGGGCCATCCCCGTCGTAACTCGAGAATATACCCCAGGTTCACGCCGCAACTCGAGAAAAACCATGAGACTTCCCCCTCGCTGCGAGATGAGGCCCGATTCCCCTGCACTGCGTGCAGTGCAATTCCGTGTTGCACATCACACATGAAAGGAGCCTTGATTTCCTTCATGGCACTCCAGAGAAACCCCAAGAACACTGTTTCAAGGCTAGAGGGATCCTGAGGTCACTGTAGCAACACGAAAGAGCTCCGTGGGCCAAAAATCAACTCGAGATGAGAGGTTAGTCCCTGGCTTCGACTCCAGAGGAATACCACCTTTCCACAAGCACCTCAAGAGGAGGCTTCTCTCAGCTCTAGGTATGTGAGAGGGACCCTGAGTTTGCGGCCTCAAGTGGAGTGGACACCGCGATGCCCTGACGCGAAATAAGGCTGGATATCCCTGCAGTGACTTGAATGCAGGCTCTTCTTGCATCTCCCAAGATGAAAGGATGTCTGAATCCCCAGTGGAGACCACAGAGAAAGACCTAGTTCCCCACCTCACCGCGACCGGAGGCCTCACATCCTTTGAAAACTCCAGAGGTACGCGGAGATCAGTGCCTCCAAAGGAGACGATGCCTGACTCCTCGTGAAACTTGATAGGAGTCCCAGGATTCCTGTGGCACGTGGAAAGGGACCCTTGGTCTCCCGCCTCAGCTGGAGAGGCGTCCCAATTGCCCTGCCAAGCCTCGAGGAGAATCCAGAGTTGTCCCTCGCAACTAGGCAGGAGTCCTGACGTCGCTGAAGAAACACGTGGGTGGAAGGGCCATCCCCGTCGTAACTCGAGAATATAACCCAGTTTCCCGCCGCAACTCGAGAAAAACCATGAGACTTCCCCCTCGCCGCGAGATGAGGCCCGATTACCCTGCACTGCGTGCAGAGCAATTCAGTGTTGCACATCACACATGAAAGGAGCCTTGATTTCCTTGATGGCACTCCAGCGAAACCCCAAGAACACTGTTTCAAGGCTAGAGGGATCCTGAGGTCACTGTAGCAACACGGAAGAGCTCCGTGGGCCAAAAATCAACTCGAGATGAGAGGTTAGTCCCTGGCTTCGACTCCAGAGGAATACCTCATTACCACAAGCACCTCAAGAGGAGGCTTCTCTCAGCTCTAGGTATGTGAGAGGGACCCTGAGTTTGCGGCCTCAAGTGGAATGGACACCGCGATGCCCTGACTCGAAATAAGGCCGGATATCCCTGTAGTGACTGGAATGCAGGCTCGTCTTGCATCTCCCAAGACGAAAGGGTGTCTGAATCCCCTGTGGAGACCACAGAGAAAGACCTAGTTCCCCACCTCATCGCGACAGGAGGCCTCAAATCCTTTGAAAACTCCAGAGGTATGCGGAGATCTGTGCCTCCAAAGGAGACGATGCCTGACTCCTCGTGAAACTTGATAGGAGACCCAGGATTCCTGTGGCACGTGGAAAGGGACCCTTGGTCTCCCGTCTCAGCTGGAGAGGCGTCCCAATTGCCCTGCAAAGCCTCGAGGAGAATCCCGAGTTGTCCCTCGCAAGTAGGCAAGAGTCCTGACATGGCTGAACACACACGTGGGTGGAAGGGCCATCCCCGTCGTAACTCGAGAATATACCCCAGGTTCCCGCCGCAACTCGAGAAAAACCATGAGACTTCCCCCTCGCCGCGAGATGAGGCCCGATTCCCCTGCACTGCGTGCAGAGCAATTCCGTCTTGCACATCACACATGAAAGGAGCCTTGATTTCCTTGATGGCACTCCAGAGAATCCCCAAGAACACTGTTTCAAGGCTAGAGGGATCCTGAGGTCACTGTAGCAACATGAAAGAGCCCCGTGCACCAAGAATTAACACGAGAGTAGAGGTTAGTCCCTGGCTTCGACTCCTGAGGAATACCACCTTACCACAAGCACCTCAAGAGGAGGCTTCTCTCAGCTCTAGGTATGTGAGAGGGATCCTGAGTTTGCGGCCTCAAGTGGAATGGACACCGCGATGCCCTGACTCGAAATAAGGCCGGATATCCCTGCAGTGACTTCAATGCAGGCTCGTCTTGCATCTCCCAAGAAGAAAGGATGTCTGAATCCCCTGTGGAGACCACAGAGAAACACCTAGTTCCCCACCTCATCGCGACCGGAGGCCTCACATCCTTTGAAAACTCCAGAGGTACGCGGAGATCAGTGCCACCAAAGGAGACGATGCCTGACTCCTCATGAAATTTGATAAGAGTCCCAGGATTCTTGTGGCACGTGGAAAGGGACCCTTTGTCTCCCGCCTCAGCTGGAGAGGCGTCCCAATTGCCCTGCCAAGCCTCGAGAATCCCGAGTTGTCCCTCGCAACTAGGCAGGAGTCCTGACGTGGCTGAACAAACACGTGGGTGGAAGGGCCATCCCCGTCGTAACTCGAGAATATACCCCAGGTTCCCGCCGCAACTCGACAAAAACCATGAGACTTCCCCCTCGATGCGAGATGAGGCCCGATTCCCCTGTACTGCGTGCAGAGCAATTCCGTCTTTCACATCACACATGAAAGGAGCCTTGATTTCCTTGATGGCACTCCAGAGAAACCCCAAGAACACTGTTTCAAGGATAGAGGGATCCTGAGGTCACTGTAGCAACACTAAAGAGCTCCGTGGGCCAAAAATCAACTCGAGATGAGAGGTTAGTCCCTGGCTTCGACTCCAGAGGAATACCACCTTACCACAAGCACCTCAAGAGGAGGCTTCTCTCAGCTCTAGGTATGTGAGAGGGACCCTGAGTTTGCGGCCTCAAGTGGAATGGACACCGCGATGCCCTGACTCGAAATAAGGCCGGATATCCCTGCAGTGACTTGAATGCAGGCTCGTCTTGCATCTCCCAAGATGAAAGGATGTCTGAATCCCCTGTGGAGACCACAGAGAAAGACCTAGTTCCCCACCTCATCGCGACCGGAGGCCTCACATCCTTTGAAAACTCCAGAGGTATGCGGAGATCAGTGCCTCCAAAGGAGACGATGCCTGACTCCTCCTGAAACTTGATAGGAGTCCCCGGTTTCCTGTGGCACGTGGAAAGGGACCCTTGGTCTCCCGCCTCAGCTGGAGAGGCGTCACAATTGCCTTTCCAAGCCTCGAGGAGAATCCCGAGTTGTGTCTCGCAACTAGGCAAGAGTCCTGACGTGGCTGAACAAACACGTGTGTGGAAGGGCCATCCCCGTCGTAACTCGAGAATATACCCCAGTTTCCCGCCGCAACTCGACAAAAACCATGAGACTTCCCCCTCGCCGCGAGATGAGGCCCGATTCCCCTGCACTGCGTGCAGAGCAATTCCGTGTTGCACATCACACATGAAAGGAGCCTTGATTTCCTTGATGGCACTCCAGAGAAACCCCAAGAACACTGTTTCAAGGCTAGAGGGATCCTGAGGTCACTGTAGCAACACGAAAGAGCTCCGTGGACCAAAAATCAACTCGAGATGAGAGGTTAGTCCCTGGCTTCGACTCCAGAGGAATACCACCTTACCACAAGCACCTCAAGAGGAGGCTTCTCTCAGCTCTAGGTATGTGAGAGGGACCCTGAGTTTGCGGCCTCAAGTGGAATGGACACCGCGATGCCCTGACTCGAAATAAGGCCGGATATCCCTGCAGTGACTGGAATGCAGGCTCGTCTTGCATCTCCCAAGACGAAAGGGTGTCTGAATCCCCTGTGGAGACCACAGAGAAAGACCTAGTTCCCCACCTCATCGCGACAGGAGGCCTCAAATCCTATGAAAACTCCAGAGGTATGCGGAGATCAGTGCCTCCAAAGGAGACGATGCCTGACTCCTCGTGAAACTTGATAGGAGACCCAGGATTCCTGTGGCACGTGGAAAGGGACCCTTGGTCTCCCGTCTCAGCTGGAGAGGCGTCCCAATTCCCCTGCAAAGCCTCGAGGAGAATCCCGAGTTGTCGCTCGCAACTAGGCAGGAGTCCTGACGTGGCTGAAGAAACACGTGGGTGGAAGGGCCATCCCCGTCGTAACTCGAGAATATACCCCAGGTTCCCGCCGCAACTCGAGAAAAACCATGAGACTTACCCCTCGCCGCGAGATGAGGCCCGATTCCCCTGCACTGCGTGCAGAGCAATTCCGTGTTGCACATCACACATGAAAGGAGCCTTGATTTCCTTCATGGCACTCCAGAGAAACCCCAAGAACACTGTTTCAAGGCTAGAGGGATCCTGAGGTCACTGTAGCAACACAAAAGAGCTCCGTGGACCAAGAATCAACACGAGATGAGAGGTTAGTCCCTGGCTTCGACTCCTGAGGAATACCACCTTACCACAAGCACCTCAAGAGGAGGCTTCTCTCAGCTCTAGGTATGTGAGAGGGATCCTGAGTTTGCGGCCTCAAGAGGAATGGACACCGCGATGCCCTGACTCGAAATAAGGCCGGATATCCCTGCAGTGACTTGAATGCAGGCTCGTCTTGCATCTCCCAAGAAGAAAGGATGTCTGAATCCCCTGTGGAGACCACAGAGAAAGACCTAGTTCCCCACCTCATCGCGACCGGAGGTCTCACATCCTTTGAAAACTCCAGAGGTACGCGGAGATCAGTGCCTCCAAAGGAGACGATGCCTGACTCCTCGTGAAACTTGATAGGAGTCCCAGGATTCTTGTGGCACGTGGAAAGGGACCCTTGGTCTCCCGCCTCAGCTGGAGAGGCGTTCCAATTGCCCTGCCAAGCCTCGAGGAGAATCCCGAGTTGTCCCTCGCAACTAGGCAGGAGTCCTGACGTGGCTGAACAAACACGTGGGTGGAAGGGCCATTCCCGTCGTAACTCGAGAATATACCCCAGGTTCCCGCCGCAACTCGACAAAAACCATGAGACTTCCCCCTCGATGCGAGATGAGGCCCGATTCCCCTGTACTGCGTGCAGAGCAATTCCGTCTTGCACATCACACATGAAAGGAGCCTTGATTTCCTTGATGGCACTCCAGAGAAACCCCAAGAACACTGTTTCACGGATAGAGGGATCCTGAGGTCACTGTAGCAACACGAAAGAACTCTGTGGACCAAAAATCAATTCGAAAAGAGAGGTTAGTCCCTGGATTCGTCTCCAGAGGAATACCACCTTACCACAAGCACCTCAAGAGGAAGCTTCTCTCAGCTCTAGGTATGTGAGAGGGACCCTGAGTTTGCGGCCTCAAGTGGAATGGACACCGTGATGCCCTGACTCGAAATAAGGCCGGATATCCCTGCAGTGACTTCAATGCAGGCTCGTCTTGCATCTCCCAGGACGAAAGGATGTCTGAATCCCCTGTGGAAAGCACAGAGAAAGACTTAGTTCCCCACCTCATCGCGACCGATAGCCTCACATCCTTTGAAAACTCCAGAGGTACGCGGAGATCAGTGCCTCCAAAGGAGACGATGCCTGACTCCTCGTGAAACTTGATAGGAGTCCCAGGATTCCTGTGGCACTTGGAAAGGGACACTTGGTCTCCCGCCTCAGCTGGAGAGGCGTCCCAATTGCCTTGCCAAGCCTCGAGGAGAATCCCGAGTTGTGTCTCACAACAAGGCAAGAGTCCTGACGTGGCTGAACAAACACGTGTGTGGAAGGGCCATCCCCGTCGTAACTCGAGAATATACCCCAGGTTCCCGCCGCAACTCGAGAAAAACCATGAGACTTCCCCCTCGATGCGAGATGAGGCCCGTTTCCCCTGTACTGCGTGCAGAGCAATTCCGTCTTGCACATCACACATGAAAGAAGCCTTGATTTCCTTGATGGCACTCCAGAGAAACCCCAAGAACACTGTTTCAAGGATAGAGGGATCCTGAGGTCACTGTAGCAACACGAAAGAACTCTGTGGACCAAAAATCAACTCGAAAAGAGAGGTTAGTCCCTGGATTCGTCTCCAGAGGAATACCACCTTACCACAAGCACCTCAAGAGGAGGCTTCTCTCAGCTCTAGGTATGTGAGAGGGACCCTGAGTTTGCGGCCTCAAGTGGAATGGACACCGCGATGCCCTGACTCGAAATAAGGCCGGATATCCCTGCAGTGACTTCAATGCAGGCTCGTCTTGCATCTCCCAAGACGAAAGGATGTCTGAATCCCCTGTGGAAAGCACAGAGAAAGACTTAGTTCCCCACCTCATCGCGACCGGAGGCCTCACATCCTTTGAAAACTCCAGAGGTACGCGGAGATCAGTGCCTCCAAAGGAGACGATGCCTGACTCCTCGTGAAACTTGATAGGAGTCCCAGGATGCCTGTGGCACTTGGAAAGGGACACTTGGTCTCCCGCCTCAGCTGGAGAGGCGTCCCAATTGCCCTGCCAAGCCTCGAGGAGAATCCAGAGTTGTCCCTCGCAACTAGGCAGGAGTCCTGACGTGGCTGAACAAACACGTGGGTGGAAGGGCCATCCCCGTCATAACTCGAGAATATACCCCAGGTTCCCGCCGCAACTCGAGAAAAACCATGAGACTTCCCCTCGCCGCGAGATGAGGCCCGATTCCCCTGCACTGCGTGCAGAGCAATTCCGTCTTGCACATCACACATGAAAGGAGCCTTGATTTCCTTGAAGGCACTCCAGAGAAACCCCAAGAACACTGTTTCAAGGCTAGAGGGATCCTGAGGTCACTGTAGCAACACGAAAGAGCTCCGTGGACCAAAAATCAACTCGAGATGAGAGGTTAGTCCCTGGCTTCGACTCCAGAGGAATACCACCTTACCACAAGCACCTCAAGAGGAGGCTTCTCTCAGCTCTAGGTATGTGAGAGGGACCCTGAGATTGCGGCCTCAAGTGGAATGGACACCGCGATGCCCTGACTCGAAATAAGGCCGGATATACCTGCAGTGACTGGAATGCAGTCTCGTCTTGCATCTCCCAAGACGAAAGGGTGTCTGAATCCCCTGTGGAGACCACAGAGAAAGACCTAGTTCCCCACCTCATCGCGACAGGAGGCCTCAAATCCTTTGAAAACTCCAGAGGTATGCGGAGATCAGTGCCTCCAAAGGAGACGATGCCTGACTCCTCGTGAAACTTGATAGGAGACCCAGGATTCCTGTGGCACGTGGAAAGGGACACTTGGCCTCCCGTCTCAGCTGGAGAGGCGTCCCAATTGCCCTGCAAAGCCTCGAGGAGAATCCCGAGTTGTCCCTCGCAACTAGGCAGGAGTCCTGACGTGGCTGAAGAAACACGTGGGTGGAAGGGCCATCCCCGTCGTAACTCGAGAATATACCCCAGGTTCCCGCCGCAACTCGAGAAAAACCATGAGACTTCCCACTCGCCGCGAGATGAGGCCCGATTCCCCTGCACTGCGTGCAGAGCAATTCCGTGTTGCACATCACACATGAAAGGAGCCTTGATTTCCTTGATGGCACTCCAGAGAAACCCCAAGAACACTGTTTCAAGGCTAGAGGGATCCTGAGGTCACTGTAGCAACACAAAAGAGCTCCGTGGACCAAGAATCAACACGAGATGAGAGGTTAGTCCCTGGCTTCGACTCCTGAGGAATACCACCTTACCACAAGCACCTCAAGAGGAGGCTTCTCTCAGCTCTAGGTATGTGAGAGGGATCCTGAGTTTGCGGCCTCAAGAGGAATGGACACCGCGATGCCCTGACTCGAAATAAGGCCGGATATCCCTGCAGTGACTTGAATGCAGGCTCGTCTTGTATCTCCCAAGAAGAAAGGATGTCTGAATCCCCTGTGGAGACCACAGAGAAAGACCTAGTTCCCCACCTCATCGCGACCGGAGGCCTCACATCCTTTGAAAACTCCAGAGGTACGCGGAGATCAGTGCCTCCAAAGGAGACGATGCCTGACTCCTCGTGAAACTTGATAGGAGTCCCAGGATTCCTGTGGCACTTGGAAAGGGACACTTGGTCTCCCGCCTCAGCTGGAGAGGCGTCCCAATTGCCCTGCCAAGCCTCGAGGAGAATCCAGAGTTGTCCCTCGCAACTAGGCAGGAGTCCTGACGTCGCTGAAGAAACACGTGGGTGGAAGGGCCATCCCCGTCGTAACTCGAGAATATACCCCAGGTTCCCGCCGCAACTCGAGAAAAACCATGAGACTTCCCCCTCGATGCGAGATGAGGCCCGATTCCCCTGTACTGCGTGCAGAGCAATTCCTTCTTGCACATCACACATGAAAGAAGCCTTGATTTCCTTGATGGCACTCCAGAGAAACCCCAAGAACACTGTTTCAAGGCTAGAGGGATCCTGAGGTCACTGTAGCAACACGAAAGCACTCTGTGGACCAAAAATCAACTCGAAAAGAGAGGTTAGTCCCTGGATTCGTCTCCAGAGGAATACCACCTTACCACAAGCACCTCAAGAGGAGGCTTCTCTCAGCTCTAGGTATGTGAGAGGGACCCTGAGTTTGCGGCCTCAAGTGGAATGGACACCGCGATGCCCTGACTCGAAATAAGGCCGGATATCCCTGCAGTGACTTCAATGCAGGCTCGTCTTGCATCTCCCAAGACGAAAGGATGTCTGAATCCCCTGTGGAAAGCACAGAGAAAGACTTAGTTCCCCACCTCATCGCGACCGGAGGCCTCACATCCTTTGAAAACTCCAGAGGTACGCGGAGATCAGTGCCTCCAAAGGAGACGATGCCTGACTCCTCGTGAAACTTGATAGGAGTCCCAGGATTCCTGTGGCACGTGGAAAGGGACCCTTGGTCTCCCGCCTCAGCTGGAGAGGCGTCCCAATTGCCTTTCCAAGCCTCGAGGAGAATCCCGAGTTGTGTCTCGCAACTAGGCAAGAGTCCTGACGTGGCTGAACAAACACGTGGGTGGAAGGGCCATCCCCGTCGTAACTCGAGAATATACCCCAGGTTCCCGCCGCAACTCGAGAAAAACCATGAGACTTCCCCCTCGCCGCGAGATGAGGCCCGATTCCCCTGCACTGCGTGCAGAGCAATTCTGTGTTGCACATCACACATGAAAGGAGCCTTGATTTCCTTCATGGCACTCCAGAGAAACCCCAAGAACACTGTTTCAAGGCTAGAGGGATCCTGAGGTCACTGTAGCAACACGAAAGTGCTCCGTGGACCAAAAATCAACTCGAGATGAGAGGTTAGTCCCTGGCTTCGACTCCAGAGGAATACCACCTTACCACAAGCACCTCAAGAGGAGGCTTCTCTCAGCTCTAGGTATGTGAGAGGGACCCTGAGTTTGCGGCCTCAGGTGGAATGGACACCGCGATGCCCTGACTCGAAATAAGGCCGGATATCCCTGCAATGACTGGAATGCAGGCTAGTCTTGCATCTCCCAAGACGAAAGGGTGTCTGAATCCCCTGTGGAGACCACAAAGACCTAGTTCCCCACCTCATCGCGACAGGAGGCCTCAAATCCTTTGAAAACTCCAGAGGTATGCGGAGATCAGTGCCTCCAAAGGAGACGATGCCTGACTCCTCGTGAAACTTGATAGGAGACCCAGGATTCCTGTGGCACGTGGAAAGGGACCCTTGGTCTCCCGTCTCAGCTGGAGAGGCGTCCCAATTGCCCTGCAAAGCCTCGAGGAGAATCCCGAGTTGTCCCTCGCAACTAAGCAGGAGTCCTGACATGGCTGAACACACACGTTTGTGGAAGGGCCATCCCCGTCGTAACTCGAGAATATACCCCAGGTTCCCGCCGCAACTCGAGAAAAACCATGAGACTTCCCACTCGCCGCGAGATGAGGCCCGATTCCCCTGCACTGCGTGCAGAGCAATTCCGTGTTGCACATCACACATGAAAGGAGCCTTGATTTCCTTGATGGCACTCCAGAGAAACCCCAAGAACACTGTTTCAAGGCTAGAGGGATCCTGAGGTCACTGTAGCAACAAGAAAGAGCTCCGTGGACCAAGAATCAACACGAGATGAGAGGTTAGTCCCTGGCTTCGACTCCTGAGGAATACCACCTTACCACAAGCACCTCAAGAGGAGGCTTCTCTCAGCTCTAGGTATGTGAGAGGGATTCTGAGTTTGCGGCCTTAAGTGGAATGGACACCGCGATGCCCTGACTCGAAATAAGGCCGGATATCCCTGCAGTGACTTGAATGCAGGCTCGTCTTGCATCTCCCAAGAAGAAAGGATGTCTGAATCCCCTGTGGAGACCACAGAGAAAGACTTAGTTCCCCACCTCATCGCGACCGGAGGCCTTACATCCTTTGAAAACTCCAGAGGTACGCGGAGATCAGTGCCTCCAAAGGAGACGATGCCTGACTCCTCGTGAAACTTGATAGGAGTCCCAGGATTCTTGTGGCATGTGGAAAGGGACCCTTGGTCTCCCGCCTCAGCTGGAGAGGCGTTCCAATTGCCCTGCCAAGCCTCGAGGAGAATCCCGAGTTGTCCCTCGCAACTAGGCAGGAGTCCTGACGTGGCTGAACAAACACGTGGGTAGAAGGGCCATGCCCGTCGTAACTCGAGAATATACCCCAGGTTCCCGCCGCAACTCGAGAAAAACCATGAGACTTCCCCCTCGATGCGAGATGAGGCCCGATTCCCCTGTACTGCGTGCAGAGCAATTCCGTCTTGCACATCACACATGAAAGGAGCCTTGATTTCCTTGATGGCACTCCAGAGAAACCCCAAGATCACTGTTTCAAGGCTAGAGGGATCCTGAGGTCACTGTAGCAACACGAAAGAACTCTGTGGACCAAAAATCAACTCGAAAAGAGAGGTTAGTCCCTGGATTCGTCTCCAGAGGAATACCACCTTACCACAAGCACCTCAAGAGGAGGCTTCTCTCAGCTCTAGGTATGTGAGAGGGACCCTGAGTTTGCGGCCTCAAGTGGAATGGACACCGCGATGCCCTGACTCGAAATAAGGCCGGATATGCCTGCAGTCACTTCAATGCAGGCTCGTCTTGCGTCTCCCAGGACGAAAGGATGTCTGAATCCCCTGTGGAAAGCACAGAGAAGGACTTAGTTCCCCACCTCATCGCGACCGATAGCCTCACATCCTTTGAAAACTCCAGAGGTACGCGGAGATCAGTGCCTCCAAAGGAGACGATGCCTGACTCCTCGTGAAACTTGATAGGAGTCCCAGGATTCCTGTGGCATTTGGAAAGGGACCCTTGGTCTCCCGCCTCAGCTGGAGAGGCGTCCCAATTGCCCTGCCAAGCCTCGAGGAGAATCCCGAGTTGTCCCTCGCAACTAGGCAGGAGTCCTGACGTGGCTGAACAAACACGTGGGTGGAAGGGCCATCCCCGTCGTAACTCGAGATTATACCCCAGGTTCCCGCCGCAACTCGAGAAAAACCATGAGACTTCCCCCTCGATGCGAGATGAGGCCCGATTCCCCTGTACTGCGTGCAGAGCAATTCCGTCTTGCACATCACACATGAAAGGAGCCTTGATTTCCTTGATGGCACTCCAGAGAAACCCCAAGAACACTGTTTCAAGGATAGAGGGATCCTGAGGTCACTGTAGCAACACGAAAGAACTCTGTGGACCAAAAATCAACTCAAAAAGAGAGGTTAGTCCGTGGATTCGTCTCCAGAGGAATACCACCTTACCACAAGCACCTCAAGAGGAGGCTTCTCTCAGGTCTCGGTATGTGAGAGGGACCCTGAGTTTGCGGCCTCAAGTGGAATGGACACCGCGATGCCCTGACTCGAAATAATGCCGGATATCCCTGCCGTGACTTCAATGCAGGCTCGTCTTGCATCTCCCAGGACGAAAGGATGTCTGAATCCCCTGTGGAAAGCACAGAGAAAGACTTAATTCCCCACCTCATCGCGACCGGAGGCCTCACATCCTTTGAAAACTCCAGAGGTACGCGGAGATCAGTGCCTCCAAAGGAGACGATGCCTGACTCCTCGTGAAACTTGATAGGAGTCCCAGGATTCCTGTGGCACTTGTAAAGGGACTCTTGGTCTCCCACCTCAGCTGGAGAGGCGTCCCAATTGCCCTGCCAAGCCTCGAGAAGAATCCCGAGTTGTCCCTCGCAACTAGGCAGGAGTCCTGACGTGGCTGAACAAACACGTGGGTGGAAGGGCCATCCCCGTCGTAACTCGAGAATATACCCCAGGTTCCCGCCGCAACTCGAGAAAAACCATGAGACTTCCCCCTCGATGCGAGATGAGGCCCGATTCCCCTGTACTGTGTGCAGAGCAATTCCGTCTTGCACATCACACATGAAAGGAGCCTTGATTTCCTTGATGGCACTCCAGAGAAACCCCAAGAACACTGTTTCAAGGATAGAGGGATCCTGAGGTCACTGTAGCAACACGAAAGAACTCTGTGGACCAAAAATCAACTCGAAAAGAGAGGTTAGTCCCTGGATTCGTCTCCAGAGGAATACCACCTTACCACAAGCACCTCAAGAGGAGGCTTCTCTCAGCTCTAGGTATGTGAGAGGGACCCTGAGTTTGCAGCCTCAAGTGGAATGGACACCGCGATGCCCTGACTCGAAATAAGGCCGGATATCCCTGCAGTGACTTCAATGCAGGCTCGTCTTGCATCTCCCAAGACGAAAGGATGTCTGAATCCCCTGTGGAAAGCACAGAGAAAGACTGAGTTCCCCACCTCATCACGACCGATAGCCTCACATCCTTTGAAAACTCCAGAGGTACGCGGAGATCAGTGCCTCCAAAGGAGACGACGCCTGACTTCTCGTGAAACTTGATAGGAGTCCCAGGTTTCCTGTGGCACTTGTAAAGGGACTCTTGGTCTCCCGCCTCAGCTGGAGAGGCGTCCCAATTGCCCTGCCAAGCCTCGAGGAGAATCCAGAGTAGTCCCTCGCAACTAGGCAGGAGTCCTGACGTCGCTGAATAAACACGTGGGTGGAAGGGCCATCCCCGTCGTAACTCGAGAATATACCCCAGGTTCCCGCCGCAACTCGAGAAAAACCATGAGACTTCCCCCTCGCTGCGAGATGAGGCCCGATTCCCCTGCACTGCGTGCAGAGCAATTTCGTGTTGCACATCACACATGAAAGGAGCCTTGATTTCCTTGATGGCACTCCAGAGAAACCCCAAGAACACTGTTTCAAGGCTAGAGGGATCCTGAGGTCACTGTAGCAACACGAAAGAGCTCCGTGGACCAAGAATCAACACGAGATGAGAGGTTAGTCCCTGGCTTCGACTCCTGAGGAATACCTCCTTACCACAAGCACCTCAAGAGGAGGCTTCTCTCAGCTCTAGGTATGTGAGAGGGACCCTGAGTTTGGGGCCTCAAGTGGAATGGACACCGCGATGCCCTGACTCGAAATAAGGCCGGATATCCCTGCAGTGACTGGAATGCAGGCTCGTCTTGCATCTCCCAAGACGAAAGGGTGTCTGAATCCCCTGTGGAGACCACAGAGAAAGACCTAGTTCCCCACCTCATCGCGACAGGCGGCCTCAAATCCTTTGAAAACTCCAGAGGTATGCGGAGATCAGTGACTCCAAAGGAGACGATGCCTGACTCCTCGTGAAACTTGATAGGAGACCCAGGATTCCTGTGGCACGTGGAAAGGGACCCTTGGTCTCCCGTCTCAGCTGGAGGGGCGTCCCAATTACCCTGCAAAGCCTCGAGGAGAATCCCGAGTTGTCCCTCGCAACTAGGCAGGAGTCCTGACATGGCTGAACACACACGTGTGTGAAAGGGCCATCCCCGTCGTAACTCGAGAATATACCCCAGGTTCCCGCCGCAACTCGAGAAAAACCATGAGACTTCCCCCTCGCCGCGAGATGAGGCCCGATTCCCCTGCACTGCGTGCAGAGCAATTCCGTGTTGCACATCACACATGAAAGGAGCCTTAATTTCCTTGATGGCACTCCAGAGAAACCCCAAGAACACTGTTTCAAGGCTAGAGGGATCCTGAGGTCACTGTAGCAACACGAAAGAGCTCCGTGGACCAAAAATCAACTCGAGATGAGAGGTTAGTCCCTGGCTTCGACTCCAGAGGAATACCACCTTACCACAAGCACCTCAAGAGGAGGCTTCTCTCAGCTCTAGGTATGTGAGAGGGATCCTGAGTTTGCGGCCTCAAGTGGAATGGACACCGCGATGCCGTGACGCGAAATAAGGCTGGATATCCCTGCAGTGACTTGAATGCAGGATCGTCTTGCATCTCCCAAGATGAAAGGATGTCTGAATCCCCTGTGGAGACCACAGAGAAAGACCTAGTTCCCCACCTCATCGCGACCGGAGGCCTCACATCCTTTGAAAACTCCAGAGGTACGCGGAGATCAGTGCCACCAAAGGAGACGATGCCTGCCTCCTCGTGAAACTTGATAGGAGTCCCAGGATTCCTGTGGCACGTGGAAAGGGACCCTTGGTCTCCCGCCTCAGCTGGAGAGGCGTCCCAATTGCCTTGCCAAGCCTCGAGGAGAATCCCGAGTTGTGTCTCGCAACTAGGCAAGAGTCCTGACGTGGCTGAACAAACACGTGTGTGGAAGGGCCATCCCCGTCGTAACTCGAGAATATACCCCAGGTTCCCGCCGCAACTCGAGAAAAACCATGAGACTTCCCCCTCGCCGCGAGATGAGGCCCGATTCCCCTGCACTGCGTGCAGAGCAATTCTGTGTTGCACATCACACATGAAAGGAGCCTTGATTTCCTTCATGGCACTCCAGAGAAACCCCAAGAACACTGTTTCAAGGCTAGAGGGATCCTGAGGTCACTGTAGCAACACGAAAGAGCTCCGTGGGCCAAAAATCAACTCGAGATGATAGGTTAGTCTCTGGCTTCGACTCCAGAGGAATACCACCTTACCACAAGCACCTCAAGAGGAGGCTTCTCTCAGCTCTAGGTATGTGAGAGGGACCCTGAGTTTGCGGCCTCAAGTGGAATGGACACCACGATGCCCTGACTCGAAATTAGGCCGGATATCCCTGCAGTGACTGGAATGCAGGCTCGTCTTGCATCTCCCAAGACGAAAGGGTGTCTGAATCCCCTGTGGAGACCACAGAGAAAGACCTAGTTCCCCACCTCATCGCGACAGGAGGCCTCAAATCCTTTAAAAACTCCAGAGGTATGCGGAGACCAGTGCCTCCAAATGAGATGATGCCTGAGTCCTGGTGAAACTTGATAGGAGACCCAGGATTCCTGTGGCACGTGGAAAGGGACACTTGGTCTCCCATCTCAGCTGGAGAGGCGTCCCAATTGCCCTGCAAAGCCTCGAGGAGAATCACGAGATGTCCCTCGCAACTAGGCAGGAGTCCTGACATGGCTGAACACACACGTGTGTGGAAGAGCCATCCCCGTCGTAACTCGAGAATATACCCCAGGTTCCCGCTGCAACTCGAGAAAAACCATGAGACTTCCCCCTCGCCGCGAGATGAGGCCCGATTCCCCTGCACTGCATGCAGAGCAATTCCGTGTTGCACATCACACATGAAAGGAGCCTTGATTTCCTTGATGGCACTCCAGAGAAACCCCAAGAACACTGTTTCAAGGCTAGAGGGATCCTGAGGTCACTGTAGCAACACGAAAGAGCTCCGTGGACCAAGAATCAACACGAAATGAGAGGTTAGTTCCTGGCTTCGACTCCTGAGGAATACCACCTTACCACAAGCACCTCAAGAGGAGGCTTCTCTCAGCTCTATGTATGTGAGAGAGATCCTGAGATTGCGGCCTCAAGTGGAATGGACACCGCGATGCCCTGACTCGAAATAAGGCCGGATATCCCTGCAGTGACTTGAATGCAGGCTCGTCTTGCATCTCCCAAGAAGAAAGGATGTCTGAATCCCCTGTGGAGACCACAGAGAAAGACCTAGTTCCCCACCTCATCGCGACCGCAGGCCTCACATCCTTTGAAAACTCCAGAGGTACGCGGAAATCAGTGCCTCCAAAGGAGACGATGCCTGACTAATCGTGAAACTTGATAGGAGTCCCAGGATTCTTGTGGCACGTGGAAAGGGACCCTTGGTCTCCCGCCTTACCTGGAGAGGCGTTCCAATTGCCCTGCCACGCCTCGAGGAGAATCCCGAGTTGTCCCTCGCAACTAGGCAGGAGTCCTGACGTCGCTGAAGAAACACGTGGGTGGAAGGGCCATCCCCGTTGTAACTCGAGAATATACCCCAGGTTCCCGCCGCAACTCGAGAAAAACCATGAGACTTCCCCCTCGATGCGAGATGAGGCCCGATTCCCCTGCACTGCGTGCAGAGCAATTCCGTGTTGCACATCACACATGAAAGGAGCCTTGATTTCCTTCATGGCACTCCAGAGAAACCCAAGAACACTGTTTCAAGGCTAGAGGGATCCTGAGGTCACTGTAGCAACACGAAAGAGCTCCGTGGACCAAGAATCAACTCGAGATGAGAGGTTAGTCCCTGGCTTCGACTCCTGAGGAATACCACCTTACCACAAGCACCTCAAGAGGAGGCTTCTCTTAGCTCTAGGTATGTGAGAGGGACCCTGAGGTTGCGGCCTCAAGTGGAATGGACACCGCGATGCCCTGACTCGAAATAAGGCCGGATATCCCTGCAGTGACTGGAATGCAGGCTCGTCTTCCATCTCCCAAGACGAAAGGGTGTCTGAATCCGCTGTGGAGACCACAGAGAAAGACCTAGTTCCCCACCTCATCGCGACAGGAGGCCTCAAATCCTTTGAAAACTCCAGAGGTACGCGGAGATCAGTGCCTCCAAAGGAGACGATAACTGACTCCTCGTGAAACTTGATAGGAGTCCCAGGATTCTTTTGGTACGTGGAAAGGGACCCTTGGTCTCCCTCCTCAGCTGGAGAGGCGTCCCAATTGCCTTGCCAAGCCTCGAGGAGAATCCCGAGTTGTGTCTCGCAACTAGGCAAGAGTCCTGACGTGGCTGAACAAACACGTGTGTGGAAGGGCCATCCCCGTCGTAACTCGAGAATATACCCCAGGTTCCCGCCGCAACTCGAGAAAAACCATGAGACTTCCCCCTCGCCGCGAGATGAGGCCCGATTCCCCTGCACTGCGTGCAGAGCAATTCTGTGTTGCACATCACACATGAAAGGAGCCTTGATTTCCTTCATGGCACTCCAGAGAAACCCCAAGAACACTGTTTCAAGGCTAGAGGGATCCTGAGGTCACTGTAGCAACACGAAAGAGCTCCGTGGGCCAAAAATCAACTCGAGATGATAGGTTAGTCTCTGGCTTCGACTCCAGAGGAATACCACCTTACCACAAGCACCTCAAGAGGAGGCTTCTCTCAGCTCTAGGTATGTGAGAGGGACCCTGAGTTTGCGGCCTCAAGTGGAATGGACACCACGATGCCCTGACTCGAAATTAGGCCGGATATCCCTGCAGTGACTGGAATGCAGGCTCGTCTTGCATCTCCCAAGACGAAAGGGTGTCTGAATCCCCTGTGGAGACCACAGAGAAAGACCTAGTTCCCCACCTCATCGCGACAGGAGGCCTCAAATCCTTTAAAAACTCCAGAGGTATGCGGAGACCAGTGCCTCCAAATGAGATGATGCCTGAGTCCTGGTGAAACTTGATAGGAGACCCAGGATTCCTGTGGCACGTGGAAAGGGACACTTGGTCTCCCATCTCAGCTGGAGAGGCGTCCCAATTGCCCTGCAAAGCCTCGAGGAGAATCACGAGATGTCCCTCGCAACTAGGCAGGAGTCCTGACATGGCTGAACACACACGTGTGTGGAAGAGCCATCCCCGTCGTAACTCGAGAATATACCCCAGGTTCCCGCTGCAACTCGAGAAAAACCATGAGACTTCCCCCTCGCCGCGAGATGAGGCCCGATTCCCCTGCACTGCATGCAGAGCAATTCCGTGTTGCACATCACACATGAAAGGAGCCTTGATTTCCTTGATGGCACTCCAGAGAAACCCCAAGAACACTGTTTCAAGGCTAGAGGGATCCTGAGGTCACTGTAGCAACACGAAAGAGCTCCGTGGACCAAGAATCAACACGAAATGAGAGGTTAGTTCCTGGCTTCGACTCCTGAGGAATACCACCTTACCACAAGCACCTCAAGAGGAGGCTTCTCTCAGCTCTATGTATGTGAGAGAGATCCTGAGATTGCGGCCTCAAGTGGAATGGACACCGCGATGCCCTGACTCGAAATAAGGCCGGATATCCCTGCAGTGACTTGAATGCAGGCTCGTCTTGCATCTCCCAAGAAGAAAGGATGTCTGAATCCCCTGTGGAGACCACAGAGAAAGACCTAGTTCCCCACCTCATCGCGACCGCAGGCCTCACATCCTTTGAAAACTCCAGAGGTACGCGGAAATCAGTGCCTCCAAAGGAGACGATGCCTGACTAATCGTGAAACTTGATAGGAGTCCCAGGATTCTTGTGGCACGTGGAAAGGGACCCTTGGTCTCCCGCCTTACCTGGAGAGGCGTTCCAATTGCCCTGCCACGCCTCGAGGAGAATCCCGAGTTGTCCCTCGCAACTAGGCAGGAGTCCTGACGTCGCTGAAGAAACACGTGGGTGGAAGGGCCATCCCCGTTGTAACTCGAGAATATACCCCAGGTTCCCACCGCAACTCGAGAAAAACCATGAGACTTCCCCCTCGATGCGAGATGAGGCCCGATTCCCCTGCACTGCGTGCAGAGCAATTCCGTGTTGCACATCACACATGAAAGGAGCCTTGATTTCCTTCATGGCACTCCAGAGAAACCCAAGAACACTGTTTCAAGGCTAGAGGGATCCTGAGGTCACTGTAGCAACACGAAAGAGCTCCGTGGACCAAGAATCAACTCGAGATGAGAGGTTAGTCCATGGCTTCGACTCCTGAGGAATACCACCTTACCACAAGCACCTCAAGAGGAGGCTTCTCTTAGCTCTAGGTATGTGAGAGGGACCCTGAGGTTGCGGCCTCAAGTGGAATGGACACCGCGATGCCCTGACTCGAAATAAGGCCGGATATCCCTGCAGTGACTGGAATGCAGGCTCGTCTTCCATCTCCCAAGACGAAAGGGTGTCTGAATCCGCTGTGGAGACCACAGAGAAAGACCTAGTTCCCCACCTCATCGCGACAGGAGGCCTCAAATCCTTTGAAAACTCCAGAGGTACGCGGAGATCAGTGCCTCCAAAGGAGACGATAACTGACTCCTCGTGAAACTTGATAGGAGTCCCAGGATTCCTGTGGCACGTGGAAAGGGACCCTTGGTCTCCCGTCTCAGCTGGAGAGGCGTCCCAATTGCCCTGCAAAGCCTCGAGGAGAATCCCGAGTTGTCCCTCGCAACTAGGCAGGAGTCCTGACATGGCTGAACACACACGTGTGTGGAAGGGCCATCCCCGTCGTAACTCGAGAATATACCCCAGGTTCCCGCCGCAACTCGAGAAAAACCATGAGACTTCCTGCTCGCAGCAAAATGAGGCCCGATTCCCCTGCACTGCGTGCTGAGCAATTCCGTGTTGCACATCACACATGAAAGAAGCCTTGATTTCCTTGATGGCACTCCAGAGAAACCCCAAGAACACTGTTTCAAGGCTAGAGGGATCCTGAGGTCACTGTAGCAACACGAAAGAACTCTGTGGACCAAAAATCAACTCGAAAAGAGAGGTTAGTCCCTGGATTCGTCTCCAGAGGAATACCACCTTACCACAAGCACCTCAAGAGGAGGCTTCTCTCAGCTCTAGGTATGTGAGAGGGACCCTGAGTTTGCGGCCTCAAGTGGAATGGACACTGGGATGCCCTGACTCGAAATAAGGCCGGATATCCCTGCAGTGACTTCAATGCAGGCTCGTCTTGCATCTCCCAAGAAGAAAGGATGTCTGAATCCCCTGTGGAAAGCACAGAGAAAGACTTAGTTCCCCACCTCATCGCGACCGATAGCCTCACATCCTTTGAAAACTCCAGAGGTACGCGGAGATCAGTGCCTCCAAAGGAGACGATGCCTAACTCCTCGTGAAACTTGATAGAAGTCCCAGGATTCCTGTGGCACTTGGAAAGGGACACTTGGTCTCCCGCCTCAGCTGGAGAGGCGTCCCAATTGCCTTGCCAAGCCTCGAGGAGAATGCAGAGTTGTCCCTCGCAACTAGGCAGGAGTCCTGACGTCGCTGAAGAAACACGTGGGTGGAAGGGCCATCCCCGTCGTAACTCGAGAATATACCCCAGGTTCCCGCCGCAACTCGAGAAAAACCATGAGACTTCCCCCTCGCCGCGAGATGAGGCCCGATTCCCCTGCACTGCGTGCAGAGCAATTCAGTGTTGCACATCACACATGAAAGGAGCCTTGATTTCCTTGATGGCACTCCAGCGAAACCCCAAGAACACTGTTTCAAGGCTAGAGGGATCCTGAGGTCACTGTAGCAACACGAAAGAGCTCCGTGGGCCAAAAATCAACTCGAGATGAGAGGTTAGTCCCTGGCTTCGACTCCAGAGGAATACCTCATTACCACAAGCACCTCAAGAGGAGGCTTCTCTCAGCTCTAGGTATGTGAGAGGGACCCTGAGTTTGCGGCCTCAAGTGGAATGGACACCGCGATGCCCTGACGCGAAATAAGGCCGGATATCCCTGCAGTGACTTGAATGCAGGCTCGTCTTGCATCTCCCAAGAAGAAAGGATGTCTGAATCCCCTGTGGAGACCACAGAGAAAGACCTAGTTCCCCACCTCATCGCGACCGGAGGCCTCACATCCTTTGAAAACTCCAGAGGTATGCGGAGATCAGTGCCTCCAAAGGAGACGATGCCTGACTCCTCGTGAAACTTGATAGGAGTCCCAGGATTCTTGTGGCACGTGGAAAGGGACCCTTGGTCTCCCGCCTCAGCTGGAGAGGCGTTCCAATTGCCCTGCCAAGCCTCGAGGAGAATCCCGAGTTGTCCCTCGCAACTAGGCAGGAGTCCTGACGTGGCTGAACAAACACGTGGGTGGAAGGGCCATCCCCGTCGTAACTCGAGAATATACCCCAGGTTCCCGCCGCAACTCGAGAAAAACCATGAGACTTCCCCCTCGATGCGAGATGAGGCCCGATTCCCCTGTACTGCGTGCAGAGCAATTCCGTCTTGCACATCACACATGAAAGGAGCCTTGATTTCCTTGATGGCACTCCAGAGAAACCCCAAAAACACTGTTTCAAGGATAGAGGGATCCTGAGGTCACTGTAGCAACACGAAAGAACTCTGTGGACCAAAAATCAATTCGAAAAGAGAGGTTAGTCCCTGGATTCGTCTCCAGAGGAATACCACCTTACCACAAGCACCTCAAGAGGAAGCTTCTCTCAGCTCTAGGTATGTGAGAGGGACCCTGAGTTTGCGGCCTCAAGTGGAATGGACACCGTGATGCCCTGACTCGAAATAAGGCCGGATATCCCTGCAGTGACTTCAATGCAGGCTCGTCTTGCATCTCCCAGGACGAAAGGATGTCTGAATCCCCTGTGGAAAGCACAGAGAAAGACTTAGTTCCCCACCTCATCGCGACCGATAGCCTCACATCCTTTGAAAACTCCAGAGGTACGCGGAGATCAGTGCCTCCAAAGGAGACGATGCCTGACTCCTCGTGAAACTTGATAGGAGTCCCAGGATTCCTGTGGCACTTGGAAAGGGACACTTGGTCTCCCGCCTCAGCTGGAGAGGCGTCCCAATTGCCTTGCCAAGCCTCGAGGAGAATCCCGAGTTGTGTCTCGCAACAAGGCAAGAGTCCTGATGTGGCTGAACAAACACGTGTGTGGAAGGGCCATCCCCGTCGTAACTCGAGAATATACCCCAGGTTCCCGCCGAAACTCGAGAAAAACCATGAGACTTCCCCCTCGATGCGAGATGAGGCCCGCTTCCCCTGCACTGCGTGCAGAGCAATTCTGTGTTGCACATCACACATGAAAGGAGCCTTGATTTCTTTCATGGCACTCCAGAGAAACCCCAAGAACACTGTTTCAAGGCTAGAGGGATCCTGAGGTCACTGTAGCAACACGAAAGAGCTCCGTGGACCAAAAATAAACTCGAGATGAGACGTTAGTCCCTGGCTTCGACTCCAGAGGAATACCACCTTACCACAAGCACCTCAAGAGGAGGCTTCTCTCAGCTCTAGGTATGTGAGAGGGACCCTGAGTTTGCGGCCTCAAGTGGAATGGACACCGCGATGCCCTGACTCGAAATAAGGCTGGATATCCCTGCAGTGACTTCAATGCAGGCTCGTCTTGCATCTCCCAGGAGGAAAGGATGTCTGAATCCCCTGTGGAAAGCACAGAGAAAGACTTAGTTCCCCACCTCATCGCGACCGATAGCCTCACATCCTTTGAAAACTCCAGAGGTACGCGGAGATCAGTGCCTCCAAAGGAGACGATGCCTGACTCCTCGTGAAACTTGATAGGAGTCCCAGGATTCCTGTGGCACTTGGAAAGGGACACTTGGTCTCCCGCCTCAGCTGGAGAGGCGTCCCAATTGCCCTGCCAAGCCTCGAGGAGAATCCAGAGTTGTCCCTCGCAACTAGGCAGGAGTCCTGACGTGGCTGAACAAACACGTGGGTGGAAGGGCCATCCCCGTCATAACTCGAGAATATACCCCAGGTTCCCCCCGCAACTCGAGAAAAACCATGAGACTTCCCCTCGCCGCGAGATGAGGCCCGATTCCCCTGCACTGCGTGCAGAGCAATTCCGTCTTGCACATCACACATGAAAGGAGCCTTGATTTCCTTGATGGCACTCCAGAGAAACCCCAAGAACACTGTTTCAAGGCTAGAGGGATCCTGAGGTCACTGTAGCAACACGAAAGAGCTCCGTGGACCAAAAATCAACTCGAGATGAGAGGTTAGTCCCTGGCTTCGACTCCAGAGGAATACCACCTTACCACAAGCACCTCAAGAGGAGGCTTCTCTCAGCTCTAGGTATGTGAGAGGGACCCTGAGTTTGCGGCCTCAAGTGGAATGGACACCGCGATGCCCTGACTCGAAATAAGGCCGGATATCCCTGCAGTGACTGGAATGCAGTCTCGTCTTGCATCTCCCAAGACGAAAGGGTGTCTGAATCCCCTGTGGAGACCACAGAGAAAGACCTAGTTCCCCACCTCATCGCGACAGGAGGCCTCAAATCCTTTGAAAACTCCAGAGGTATGCGGAGATCAGTGCCTCCAAAGGAGACGATGCCTGACTCCTCGTGAAACTTGATAGGAGACCCAGGATTCCTGTGGCACGTGGAAAGGGACACTTGGTCTCCCGTCTCAGCAGGAGAGGCGTCCCAATTGCCCTGCCAAGCCTCGAGGAGAATCCAGAGTTGTCCCTCGCAACTAGGCAGGAGTCCTGACGTCGCTGAAGAAACACGTGGGTGGAAGGGCCATCCCCGTCGTAACTCGAGAATATACCCCAGGTTCCCGCCGCAACTCGAGAAAAACCATGAGACTTCCCCCTCGATGCGAGATGAGGCCCGATTCCCCTGTACTGCGTGCAGAGCAATTCCGTCTTGCACATCACACATGAAAGAAGCCTTGATTTCCTTGATGGCACTCCAGAGAAACCCCAAGAACACTGTTTCAAGGATAGAGGGATCCTGAGGTCACTGTAGCAACACGAAAGAACTCTGTGGACCAAAAATCAACTCGAAAAGAGAGGTTAGTCCCTGGATTCGTCTCCAGAGGAATACCACCTTACCACAAGCACCTCAAGAGGAGGCTTCTCTCAGCTCTAGGTATGTGAGAGGGACCCTGAGTTTGCGGCCTCAAGTGGAATGGACACCGCGATGCCCTGACTCGAAATAAGGCCGGATATCCCTGCAGTGACTTCAATGCAGGCTCGTCTTGCATCTCCCAAGACGAAAGGATGTCTGAATCCCCTGTGGAAAGCACAGAGAAAGACTTAGTTCCCCACCTCATCGCGACCGGAGGCCTCACATCCCTTGAAAACTCCAGAGGTACGCGGAGATCAGTGCCTCCAAAGGAGACGATGCCTGACTTCTCGTGAAACTTGATAGGAGTCCCAGGATTCCTGTGGCACGTGGAAAGGGACACTTGGTCTCCCACCTCAGCTGGAGAGGCGTCCCAATTGCCCTGCCAAGCCTCGAGGAGAATCCAGAGTTGTCCCTCGCAACTAGGCAGGAGTCCTGACGTCGCTGAAGAAACACGTGGGTGGAAGGGCCATCCCCGTCGTAACTCGAGAATATACCCCAGGTTCACGCCGCAACTCGAGAAAAACCATGAGACTTCCCCCTCGCTGCGAGATGAGGCCCGATTCCCCTGCACTGCGTGCAGTGCAATTCCGTGTTGCACATCACACATGAAAGGAGCCTTGATTTCCTTGATGGCACTCCAGAGAAACCCCAAGAACACTGTTTCAAGGCTAGAGGGATCCTGAGGTCACTGTAGCAACACGAAAGAGCTCCGTGGGCCAAAAATCAACTCGAGATGAGAGGTTAGTCCCTGGCTTCGACTCCAGAGGAATACCACCTTACCACAAGCACCTCAAGAGGAGGCTTCTCTCAGCTCTAGGTATGTGAGAGGGACCCTGAGTTTGCGGCCTCAAGTGGAGTGGACACCGCGATGCCCTGACGCGAAATAAGGCTGGATATCCCTGCAGTGACTTGAATGCAGGCTCTTCTTGCATCTCCCAAGATGAAAGGATGTCTGAATCCCCAGTGGAGACCACAGAGAAAGACCTAGTTCCCCACCTCACCGCGACCGGAGGCCTCACATCCTTTGAAAACTCCAGAGGTACGCGGAGATCAGTGCCTCCAAAGGAGACGATGCCTGACTCCTCGTGAAACTTGATAGGAGTCCCAGGATTCCTGTGGCACGTGGAAAGGGACCCTTGGTCTGCCGCCTCAGCTGGAGAGGCGTCCCAATTGCCTTTCCAAGCCTCGAGGAGAATCCCGAGTTGTGTCTCGCAACTAGGCAAGAGTCCTGACGTGGCTGAACAAACACGTGTGTGGAAGGGCCATCCCCGTCGTAACTCGAGAATATACCCCAGGTTCCCGCCGCAACTCGAGAAAAACCATGAGACTTCCCCCTCGATGCGAGATGAGGCCCGATTCCCCTGCACTGCGTGCAGAGCAATTCTGTGTTGCACATCACACATGAAAGGAGCCTTGATTTCCTTCATGGCACTCCAGAGAAACCCCAAGAACACTGTTTCAAGGCTAGAGGGATCCTGAGGTCACTGTAGCAACACGAAAGTGCTCCGTGGACCAAAAATCAACTCGAGATGAGAGGTTAGTCCCTGGCTTCGACTCCAGAGGAATACCAAATTACCACAAGCACCTCAAGAGGAGGCTTCTCTCAGCTCTAGGTATGTGAGAGGGACCCTGAGTTTGCGGCCTCAAGTGGAATGGACACCGCGATGCCCTGACTCGAAATAAGGCCGGATATCCCTGCAATGACTGGAATGCAGGCTCGTCTTGCATCTCCCAAGACGAAAGGGTGTCTGAATCCCCTGTGGAGACCACAAAGACCTAGTTCCCCACCTCATCGCGACAGGAGGCCTCAAATCCTTTGAAAACTCCAGAGGTATGCGGAGATCAGTGCCTCCAAAGGAGACGATGCCTGACTCCTCGTGAAACTTGATAGGAGTCCCAGGATTCCTGTGGCACGTGGAAAGGGACCCTTGGTCTCCCGCCTCAGCTGGAGAGGCGTCCCAATTGCCTTTCCAAGCCTCGAGGAGAATCCCGAGTTGTGTCTCGCAACTAGGCAAGAGTCCTGACGTGGCTGAACAAACACGTGTGTGGAAGGGCCATCCCCGTCGTAACTCGAGAATATACCCCAGGTTCCCGCCGCAACTCGAGAAAAACCATGAGACTTCCCCCTCGATGCGAGATGAGGCCCGATTCCCCTGCACTGCGTGCAGAGCAATTCTGTGTTGCACATCACACATGAAAGGAGCCTTGATTTCCTTCATGGCACTCCAGAGAAACCCCAAGAACACTGTTTCAAGGCTAGAGGGATCCTGAGGTCACTGTAGCAACACGAAAGTGCTCCGTGGACCAAAAATCAACTCGAGATGAGAGGTTAGTCCCTGGCTTCGACTCCAGAGGAATACCAAATTACCACAAGCACCTCAAGAGGAGGCTTCTCTCAGCTCTAGGTATGTGAGAGGGACCCTGAGTTTGCGGCCTCAAGTGGAATGGACACCGCGATGCCCTGACTCGAAATAAGGCCGGATATCCCTGCAATGACTGGAATGCAGGCTAGTCTTGCATCTCCCAAGACGAAAGGGTGTCTGAATCCCCTGTGGAGACCACAAAGACCTAGTTCCCCACCTCATCGCGACAGGAGGCCTCAAATCCTTTGAAAACTCCAGAGGTATGCGGAGATCAGTGCCTCCAAAGGAGACGATGCCTGACTCCTCGTGAAACTTGATAGGAGACCCAGGATTCCTGTGGCACGTGGAAAGGGACCCTTGGTCTCCCGTCTCAGCTGGAGAGGCGTCCCAATTGCCCTGCAAAGCCTCGAGGAGAATCCCGAGTTGTCCCTCGCAACTAAGCAGGAGTCCTGACATGGCTGAACACACACGTGTGTGGAAGGGCCATCCCCGTCGTAACTCGAGAATATACCCCAGGTTCCCGCCGCAACTCGAGAAAAACCATGAGACTTCCCACTCGCCGCGAGATGAGGCCCGATTCCCCTGCACTGCGTGCAGAGCAATTCCGTGTTGCACATCACACATGAAAGGAGCCTTGATTTCCTTGATGGCACTCCAGAGAAACCCCAAGAACACTGTTTCAAGGCTAGAGGGATCCTGAGGTCACTGTAGCAACAAGAAAGAGCTCCGTGGACCAAGAATCAACACGAGATGAGAGGTTAGTCCCTGGCTTCGACTCCTGAGGAATACCACCTTACCACAAGCACCTCAAGAGGAGGCTTCTCTCAGCTCTAGGTATGTGAGAGGGATTCTGAGTTTGCGGCCTTAAGTGGAATGGACACCGCGATGCCCTGACTCGAAATAAGGCCGGATATCCCTGCAGTGACTTGAATGCAGGCTCGTCTTGCATCTCCCAAGAAGAAAGGATGTCTGAATCCCCTGTGGAGACCACAGAGAAAGACTTAGTTCCCCACCTCATCGCGACCGGAGGCCTTACATCCTTTGAAAACTCCAGAGGTACGCGGAGATCAGTGCCTCCAAAGGAGACGATGCCTGACTCCTCGTGAAACTTGATAGGAGTCCCAGGATTCTTGTGGCATGTGGAAAGGGACCCTTGGTCTCCCGCCTCAGCTGGAGAGGCGTTCCAATTGCCCTGCCAAGCCTCGAGGAGAATCCCGAGTTGTCCCTCGCAACTAGGCAGGAGTCCTGACGTGGCTGAACAAACACGTGGGTAGAAGGGCCATCCCCGTCGTAACTCGAGAATATACCCCAGGTTCCCGCCGCAACTCGAGAAAAACCATGAGACTTCCCCCTCGATGCGAGATGAGGCCCGATTCCCCTGTACTGCGTGCAGAGCAATTCCGTCTTGCACATCACACATGAAAGGAGCCTTGATTTCCTTGATGGCACTCCAGAGAAACCCCAAGATCACTGTTTCAAGGCTAGAGGGATCCTGAGGTCACTGTAGCAACACGAAAGAACTCTGTGGACCAAAAATCAACTCGAAAAGAGAGGTTAGTCCCTGGATTCGTCTCCAGAGGAATACCACCTTACCACAAGCACCTCAAGAGGAGGCTTCTCTCAGCTCTAGGTATGTGAGAGGGACCCTGAGTTTGTGGCCTCAAGTGGAATGGACACCGCGATGCCCTGACTCGAAATAAGGCCGGATATGCCTGCAGTGACTTCAATGCAGGCTCGTCTTGCATCTCCCAGGACGAAAGGATGTCTGAATCCCCTGTGGAAAGCACAGAGAAGGACTTAGATCCCCACCTCATCGCGACCGATAGCCTCACATCCTTTGAAAACTCCAGAGGTACGCGGAGATCAGTGCCTCCAAAGGAGACGATGCCTGACTCCTCGTGAAACTTGATAGGAGTCCCAGGATTCCTGTGGCATTTGGAAAGGGACCCTTGGTCTCCCGCCTCAGCTGGAGAGGCGTCCCAATTGCCCTGCCAAGCCTCGAGGAGAATCCAGAGTTGTCCCTCGCAACTAGGCAGGAGTCCTGACATCGCTGAAGAAACACGTAGGTGGAAGAGCCATCCCCGTCGTAACTCGAGAATATACCCCAGGTTCCCGCTGCAACTCGAGAAAAACCATGAGACTTCCCCCTCGCCGCGAGATGAGGCCCGATTCCCCTGCACTGCGTGCACAGCAATTCCGTGTTGCACATCACACATGAAAGGAGCCTTGATTTCCTTGATGGCACTCCAGAGAAACCCCAAGAACACTGTTTCAAGGCTAGAGGGATCCTGAGGTCACTGTAGCAACACGAAAGAGCTCCGTGGGCCAAAAATCAACTCGAGATGAGAGGTTAGTCCCTGGCTTCGACTCCAGAGGAATACCACCTTACCACAAGCACCTCAAGAGGAGGCTTCTCTCAGCTCTAGGTATGTGAGAGGGACCCTGAGTTTGCGGCCTCAAGTGGAGTGGACACCGCGATGCCCTGACGCGAAATAAGGCTGGATATCCCTGCAGTGACTTGAATGCAGGCTCGTCTTGCATCTCCCAAGATGAAAGGATGTCTGAATCCCCTGTGGAGACCACAGAGAAAGACCTAGTTCCCCACCTCATCGCGACCGGAGGCCTCACATCCTTTGAAAACTCCAGAGGTACGCGGAGATCAGTGCCTCCAAAGGAGACGATGCCTGACTCCTCGTGAAACTTCATAGGAGTCCCAGGATTCTTGTGGCACGTGGAAAGGGACCCTTGGTCTCCCGCCTCAGCTGGAGAGGCGTCCCAATTGCCCTGCCAAGCCTCGAGGAGAATCCCGAGTTGTCCCTCGCAACTAGGCAGGAGTCCTGACGTGGCTGAACAAACACGTGGGTGGAAGGGCCATCCCCGTCGTAACTCGAGAATATACCCCAGGTTCCCGCCGCAACTCGAGAAAAACCATGAGACTTCCCCCTCGATGCGAGATGAGGCCCGATTCCCCTGTACTGTGTGCACAGCAATTCCGTCTTGCACATCACACATGAAAGGAGCCTTGATTTCCTTGATGGCACTCCAGAGAAACCCCAAGAACACTGTTTCAAGGATAGAGGGATCCTGAGGTCACTGTAGCAACAAGAAAGAACTCTGTGGACCAAAAATCAACTCGAAAAGAGAGGTTAGTCCCTGGATTCGTCTCCAGAGGAATACCACCTTACCACAAGCACCTCAAGAGGAGGCTTCTCTCAGCTCTAGGTATGTGAGAGGGACCCTGAGTTTGCGGCCTCAAGTGGAATGGACACCGCGATGCCCTGACTCGAAATAAGGCCGGATATCCCTGCAGTGACTTCAATGCAGGCTCGTCTTGCATCTCCCAAGACGAAAGGATGTCTGAATCCCCTGTGGAAAGCACAGAGAAAGACTGAGTTCCCCACCTCATCACGACCGATAGCCTCACATCCTTTGAAAACTCCAGAGGTACGCGGAGATCAGTGCCTCCAAAGGAGACGACGCCTGACTTCTCGTGAAACTTGATAGGAGTCCCAGGATTCCTGTGGCACGTGGAAAGGGACCCTTGGTCTCTCGCCTCAGCTGGAGAGGCGTCCCAATTGCCCTGCCAAGCCTCGAGGAGAATCCCGAGTTGTGTCTCGCAACTAGGCAAGAGTCCTGACGTGGCTGAACAAACACGTGTGTGGAAGGGCCATCCCCATCGTAACTCGAGGATATACCCCAGGTTCCCGCCGCAACTCGAGAAAAACCATGAGACTTCCCCCTCGCCGTGAGATGAGGCCCGATTCCCCTGCACTGCGTGCAGAGCAATTCTGTGTTGCACATCACACATGAAAGGAGCCTTGATTTCCTTCATGGCACTCCAGAGAAACCCCAAGAACACTGTTTCAAGGCTAGAGGGATCCTGAGGTCACTGTAGCAACAAGAAAGAGCTCCGTGGACCAAAAATCAACACGAGATGAGACGTTAGTCCCTGGATTCGTCTCCAGAGGAATACCACCTTACCACAAGCACCTCAAGAGGAGGCTTCTCTCAGCTCTAGGTATGTGAGAGGGATCCTGAGTTTGTGGCCTCAAGAGGAATGGACACCGCGATGCCCTGACTCGAAATAAGGCCGGATATCCCTGCAGTGACTTCAATGCAGGCTCGTCTTGCATCTCCCAAGAAGAAAGGATGTCTGAATCCCCTGTGGAGACCACAGAGAAACACCTAGTTCCCCACCTCATCGCGACCAGAGGCCTCACATCCTTTGAAAACTCCAGAGGTACGCGGAGATCAGTGCCTCCAAAGGAGACGATGCCTGACTCCTCGTGAAACTTGATAGGAGTCCCAGGATTCTTGTGGCACGTGGAAAGGGACCCTTGGTCTCACGCCTCAGCTGGAGAGGCGTTCCAATTGCCCTGCCAAGCCTCGAGGAGAATCCCGAGTTGTCCCTCGCAACTAGGCAGGAGTCCTGACGTGGCTGAACAAACACGTGGGTGGAAGGGCCATCCCCGTCGTAACTCGAGAATATACCCCAGGTTCCCGCCGCAACTCGAGAAAAACCATGAGACTTCCCCCTCGATGCGAGATGAGGCCCGATTCCCCTGTACTGCGTGTAGAGCAATTCCGTCTTGCACATCACACATGAAAGGAGCCTTGATTTCCTTGATGGCACTCCAGAGAAACCCCAAGAACACTGTTTCAAGGCTAGAGGGATCCTGAGGTCACTGTAGCAACACGAAAGAGCTCCGTGGGCCAAAAATCAACTCGAGATGAGAGGTTAGTCCCTGGCTTCGACTCCAGAGGAATACCACCTTACCACAAGCACCTCAAGAGGAGGCTTCTCTCAGCTCTAGGTATGTGAGAGGGACCCTGAGTTTGCGGCCTCAAGTGGAATGGACACCGCGATGCCCTGACGCGAAATAAGGCTGGATATCCCTGCAGTGACTTGAATGCAGGCTCGTCTTGCATCTCCCAAGACGAAAGGGTGTCTGAATCCCCTGTGGAGACCACAAAGAAAGACCTAGTTCCCCACCTCATCGCGACAGGAGGCCTCAAATCCTTTGAAAACTCCAGAGGTATGCGGAGATCAGTGCCTCCAAAGGAGACGATGCCTGACTCCTCGTGAAACTTGATAGGAGACCCAGGATTCCTGTGGCACGTGGAAAGGGACCCTTGGTCTCCCGTCTCAGATGGAGAGGCGTCCCAATTGCCCTGCAAAGCCTCGAGGAGAATCCCGAGTTGTCCCTCGCAACTAGGCAGGAGTCCTGACGTCGCTGAAGAAACACGTGGGTGGAAGGGCCATCCCCGTCGTAACTCGAGAATATACCCCAGGTTCCCGCCGCAACTCGAGAAAAACCATGAGACTTCCCCCTCGCCGCGAGATGAGGCCCGATTCCCCTGCACTGCGTGCAGAGCAATTCCGTGTTGCACATCACACATGAAAGGAGCCTTGATTTCCTTGATGGCACTCCAGAGAAACCCCAAGAACACTGTTTCAAGGCTAGAGGGATCCTGAGGTCACTGTAGCAACACGAAAGAGCTCCGAGGACCAAAAATCAACTCGAGATGAGAGGTTAGTCCCTGGCTTCGACTCCAGAGGAATACCACCTTACCACAAGCACCTCAAGAGGAGGCTTCTCTCAGCTCTAGGTATGTGAGAGGGACCCTGAGTTTGCGGCCTCAAGTGGAATGGACACCGCGATGCCCTGATGCGAAATAAGGCTGGAATCCCTGCAGTGACTTGAAGGCAGGCTCGTCTTGCATCTCCCAAGATGAAAGGATGTCTGAATCCCCTGTGGAGACCACAGAGAAAGACCTAGTTCCCCACCTCATCGCGACCGGAGGCCTCACATCCTTTGAAAACTCCAGAGGTACGCGGAGATCAGTGCCTCCAAAGGAGACGATGCCTGACTCCTCGTGAAACTTGATAGGAGTCCCAGGATTCCTGTGGCACGTGGAAAGGGACCCTTGGTCTCCCGCCTCAGCTGGAGAGGCGTCCCAATTGCCTTGCCAAGCCTCGAGGAGAATCCCGAGTTGTGTCTCGCAACTAGGCAAGAGTCCTGACGTGGCTGAACAAACACGTGTGTGGAAGGGCCATCCCCGTCGTAACTCGAGAATATACCCCAGGTTCCCGCCGCAACTCGAGAAAAACCATGAGACTTCCCCCTCGCCGCGAGATGAGGCCCGATTCCCCTGCACTGCGTGCAGAGCAATTCCGTGTTGCACATCACACATGAAAGGAGCCTTGATTTCCTTGATGGCACTCCAGAGAAACCCCAAGAACACTGTTTCAAGGCTAGAGGGATCCTGAGGTCACTGTAGCAACACGAAAGAGCTTCGTGGACCAAGAATCAACACGAGATGAGAGGTTAGTTCCTGGCTTCGACTCCTGAGGAATACCACCTTACCACAAGCACCTCAAGAGGAGGCTTCTCTCAGCTCTAGGTATGTGAGAGGGATCCTGAGTTTGCGGCCTCAAGTGGAATGGACACCGCGATGCCCTGACTCGAAATAAGGCCGGATATCCCTGCAGTGACTTGAATGCAGGATCGTCTTGCATCTCCCAAGAAGAAAGGATGTCTGAATCCCCTGTGGAGACCACAGAGAAATACCTAGTTCCCCACCTCATCGCGACCGGAGGCCTCACATCCTTTGAAAACTCCAGAGGTTCGCGGAGATCAGTGCCTCCAAAGGAGACGATGCCTGACTCCTCGTGAAACTTGATAGGAGTCCCAGGATTCTTGTGGCACGTGGAAAGGGACGCTGGTCTCCTGCCTCAGCTGGAGAGGCGTTCCAATTGCCCTGCCAAGCCTCGAGGAGAATCCAGAGTTGTCCCTCGCAACTAGGCAGGAGTCCTGACGTGGCTGAACAAACACGTGGGTGGAAGGGCCATCCCCGTCCTAACTCGAGAATATACCCCAGGTTCCCGCCGCAACTCGAGAAAAACAATGAGACTTCCCCTCGATGCGAGATGAGGCCCGATTCCCCTGTAATGTGTGCAGAGCAATTCCGTCTTGCACATCACACATGAAAGGAGCCTTGATTTCCTTGATGGCACTCCAGAGAAACCCCAAGAACACTGTTTCAAGGATAGAGGGATCCTGAGGTCACTGTAGCAACACGAAAGAACTCTGTGGACCAAAAATCAACTCGAAAAGAGAGGTTAGTCCCTGGATTCTTCTCCAGAGGAATACCACCTTACCACAAGCACCTCAAGAGGAGGCTTCTCTCAGCTCTAGGTATGTGAGAGGGACCCTGAGTTTGCGGCCTCAAGTGGAATGGACACCGCGATGCCCTGACTCGAAATAAGGCCGGATATCCCTGCAGTGACTTCAATGCAGGCTCGTCTTGCATCTCCCAAGACGAAAGGATGTCTGAATCCCCTGTGGAAAGCACAGAGAAAGACTGAGTTCCCCACCTCATCACGACCGATAGCCTCACATCCTTTGAAAACTCCAGAGGTACGCGGAGATCAGTGCCTCCAAAGGAGACGACGCCTGACTTCTCGTGAAACTTGATAGGAGTCCCAGGTTTCCTGTGGCACTTGTAAAGGGACTCTTGGTCTCCCGCCTCAGCTGGAGAGGCGTCCCAATTGCCCTGCCAAGCCTCGAGGAGAATTCAGAGTAGTCCCTCGCAACTAGGCAGGAGTCCTGACGTCGCTGAATAAACACGTGGGTGGAAGGGCCATCCCCGTCGTAACTCGAGAATATACCCCAGGTTCCCGCCGCAACTCGAGAAAAACCATGAGACTTCCCCCTCGCCGCGAGATGAGGCCCGATTCCCCTGCACTGCGTGCAGAGCAATTCCGTGTTGCACATCACACATGAAAGGAGCCTTGATTTCCTTGATGGCACTCCAGAGAAACCCCAAGAACACTGTTTCAAGGCTAGAGGGATCCTGAGGTCACTGTAGCAACACGAAAGAGCTCCGTGGACCAAAAATCAACTCGAGATGAGAGGTTAGTCCCTGGCTTCGACTCCAGAGGAATACCACATTACCACAAGCACCTCAAGAGGAGGCTTCTCTCAGCTCTAGGTATGTGAGAGGGACCCTGAGTTTGCGGCCTCAAGTGGAATGGAAACCGCGATGCCCTGACGCGAAATAAGGCTGGATATCCCTGCAGTGACTTGAATGCAGGCTCGTCTTGCATCTCCCAAGATGAAAGGATGTCTGAATCCCCTGTGGAGACCACAGAGAAAGACCTAGTTCCCCACCTCATCGCGACCGGAGGCCTCACATCCTTTGAAAACTCCAGAGGTACGCGGAGATCAGTGCCTCCAAAGGAGACGATGCCTGACTCCTCGTGAAACTTGATAGGAGTCCCAGGATTCCTGTGGCACGTGGAAAGGGACACTTGGTCTCCCGCCTCAGCTGGAGAGGCGTCCCAATTGCCTTGCCAAGCCTCGAGGAGAATCCCGAGTTGTGTCTCGCAACTAGGCAAGAGTCCTGACGAGGCTGAACAAACACGTGTGTGGAAGGGCCATCCCCGTCGTAACTCGAGAATATACCCCAGGTTCCCGCCGCAACTCGAGAAAAACCATGAGACTTCCCCCTCGCCGCGAGATGAGGCCCGATTCCCCTGCACTGCGTGCAGAGCAATTCTGTGTTGCACATCACACAAGAAAGGAGCCTTGATTTCCTTGATGGCACTCCAGAGAAACCCCAAGAACACTGTTTCAAGGCTAGAGGGATCCTGAGGTCACTGTAGCAACACGAAAGAGCTCCGTGGGCCAAAAATCAACTCGAGATGTGAGGTTAGTCCCTGGCTTCGACTCCAGAGGAATACCACCTTACCACAAGCACCTCAAGAGGAGGCTTCTCTCAGCTCTAGGTATGTGAGAGGGACCCTGAATTTGTGGCCTCAAGTGGAATGGACACCGCGATGCCCTGACTCGAAATAAGGCCTGATATCCCTGCAGTGATTGGAATGCAGGCTCGACTTGCATCTCCCAAGACGAAAGGGTGTCTGAATCCCCTGTGGGGACCACAGAGAAAGACCTAGTTCCCCACCTCATCGCGACAGGAGGCCTCAAATCCTTTGAAAACTCCAGAGGTATGCGGAGATCAGTGCCTCCAAAGGAGACGATGCCTGACTACTCGTGAAACTTGATAGGAGACCCAGGATTCCTGTGGCACGTGGAAAGGGACACTTGGTCTCCCGTCTCAGCTGGAGAGGCGTCCCAATTGCCCTACAAAGCCTCGAGGAGAATCCCGAGTTGTCCCTCGCAACTAGGCAGGAGTCCTGACGTCGCTGAAGAAACACGTGGGTGGAAGGGCCATCCCCGTCGTAACTCGAGAATATACCCCAGGTTCCCGACGCAACTCGAGAAAAACCATGAGACTTCCCCCTCGCCGCGAGATGAGGCCCGATTCCCCTGCACTGCGTGCAGAGCAATTCCGTGTTGCACATCACACATGAAAGGAGCCTTGATTTCCTTGATGGCAATCCAGAGAAACCCCTAGAACACTGTTTCAAGGCTAGAGGGATCCTGAGGTCACTGTAGCAACACGAAAGAGCTCCGTGGACCAAGAATCAACACGAGATGAGAGGTTAGTCCCTGGCTTCGACTCCTGAGGAATACCACCTTACCACAAGCACCTCAAGAGGAGGCTTCTCTCAGCTCTAGGTATGTGAGAGGGACCCTGAGTTTGCGGCCTCAAGTGGAATGGACACCGCGATGCCCTGACTCGAAATAAGGCCGGATATCCCTGCAGTGACTGGAATGCAGGCTCGTCTTGCATCTCCCAAGACGAAAGGGTGTCTGAATCCCCTGTGGAGATCACAGAGAAAGACCTAGTTCCCCACCTCATCGCGACAGGCGGCCTCAAATCCTTTGAAAACTCCAGAGGTATGCGGAGATCAGTGCCTCCAAAGGAGACGATGCCTGACTCCTCGTGAAACTTGATAGGAGACCCAGGATTCCTGTGGCACGTGGAAAGGGACCCTTGGTCTCCCGTCTCAGCTGGAGAGGCGTCCCAATTACCCTGCAAAGCCTCGAGGAGAATCCCGAGTTGTCCCTCGCAACTAGGCAGGAGTCCTGACATGGCTGAACACACACGTGTGTGAAAGGGCCATCCCCGTCGTAACTCGAGAATATACCCCAGGTTCCCGCCGCAACTCGAGAAAAACCATGAGACTTCCCCCTCGCCGCGAGATGAGGCCCGATTCCCCTGCACTGCGTGCAGAGCAATTCCGTCTTGCACATCACACATGAAAGGAGCCTTGATTTCCTTGATGGCACTCCAGAGAAACCCCAAGAACACTGTTTCAAGGATAGAGGGATCCTGAGGTCACTGTAGCAACACGAAAGAACTCTGTGGACCAAAAATCAACTCGAAAAGAGAGGTTAGTCCCTGGATTCGTCTCCAGAGGAATACCACCTTACCACAAGCACCTCAAGAGGAGGCTTCTCTCAGCTCTAGGTATGTGAGAGGGACCCTGAGTTTGCGGCCTCAAGTGGAATGGACACCGCGATGCCCTGACTCGAAATAAGGCCGGATATCCCTGCAGTGACTTCAATGCAGGCTCGTCTTGCATCTTCCAAGACGAAAGGATGTCTGAATCCCCTGTGGAAAACACAGAGAAAGACTGAGTTCCCCACCTCATCACGACCGATAGCCTCACATCCTTTGAAAACTCCAGAGGTACGCGGAGATCAGTGCCTCCAAAGGAGACGACGCCTGACTTCTCGTGAAACTTGATAGGAGTCCCAGGTTTCCTGTGGCACTTGTAAAGGGACTCTTGGTCTCCCGCCTCAGCTGGAGAGGCGTCCCAATTGCCCTGCCACGCCTCGAGGAGAATCCCGAGTTGTCCCTCGCAACTAGGCAGGAGTCCTGACGTCGCTGAAGAAACACGTGGGTGGAAGGGCCATCCCCGTCGTAACTCGAGAATATACCCCAGGTTCCCGCCGCAACTCGAGAAAAAACATGAGAATTCCCCCTCGCCGCGAGATGACGCCCGATTCCCCTGCACTGCGTGCAGAGCAATTCCGTGTTGCACATCACACATGAAAGGAGCCTTGATTTCCTTCATGGCACTCCAGAGAAACCCAAGAACACTGTTTCAAGGCTAGAGGGATCCTGAGGTCACTGTAGCAACACGAAAGAGCTCCGTGGACCAAGAATCAACTCGAAAAGAGAGGTTAGTCCCTGGCTTCGACTCCTGAGGAATACCACCTTACCACAAGCACCTCAAGAGGAGGCTTCTCTCAGCTCTAGGTATGTGAGAGGGACCCTGAGGTTGCGGCCTCAAGTGGAATGGACACCGCGATGCCCTGACTCGAAATAAGGCCGGATATCCCTGCAGTGACTTCAATGCAGGCTCGTCTTGCATCTCCCAGGACGAAAGGATGTCTGAATCCCCTGTGGAAAGCACAGAGAAAGACTTAGTTCCCCACCTCATCGCGACCGATAGCCTCACATCCTTTGAAAACTCCAGAGGTACGCGGAGATCAGTGCCTCCAAAGGAGACGATGCCTGACTTCTCGTGAAACTTGATAGGAGTCTCAAGATTCCTGTGGCACTTGGAAAGGGACACTTGGTCTCCCGCCTCAGCTGGAGAGGCGTCCCAATTGCCCTGCCAAGCCTCGAGGAGAATCCAGAGTTGTCCCTCGCAACTAGGCAGGAGTCCTGACGTGGCTGAACAAACACGTGGGTGGAAGGGCCATCCCCGTCGTAACTCGAGAATATACCCCAGGTTCCCGCCGCAACTCGAGAAAAACCATGAGACTTCCCCCTCGATGCGAGATGAGGCCCGATTCCCCTGTACTGCGTGTAGAGCAATTCCGTCTTGCACATCACACATGAAAGGAGCCTTGATTTCCTTGATGGCACTCCAGAGAAACCCCAAGAACACTGTTTCAAGGCTAGAGGGATCCTGAGGTCACTGTAGCAACACGAAAGAGCTCCGTGGGCCAAAAATCAACTCGAGATGAGAGGTTAGTCCCTGGCTTCGACTCCAGAGGAATACCACCTTACCACAAGCACCTCAAGAGGAGGCTTCTCTCAGCTCTAGGTATGTGAGAGGGACCCTGAGTTTGCGGCCTCAAGTGGAATGGACACCGCGATGCCCTGACGCGAAATAAGGCTGGATATCCCTGCAGTGACTTGAATGCAGGCTCGTCTTGCATCTCCCAAGACGAAAGGGTGTCTGAATCCCCTGTGGAGACCACAAAGAAAGACCTAGTTCCCCACCTCATCGCGACAGGAGGCCTCAAATCCTTTGAAAACTCCAGAGGTATGCGGAGATCAGTGCCTCCAAAGGAGACGATGCCTGACTCCTCGTGAAACTTGATAGGAGACCCAGGATTCCTGTGGCACGTGGAAAGGGACCCTTGGTCTCCCGTCTCAGATGGAGAGGCGTCCCAATTGCCCTGCAAAGCCTCGAGGAGAATCCCGAGTTGTCCCTCGCAACTAGGCAGGAGTCCTGACGTCGCTGAAGAAACACGTGGGTGGAAGGGCCATCCCCGTCGTAACTCGAGAATATACCCCAGGTTCCCGCCGCAACTCGAGAAAAACCATGAGACTTCCCCCTCGCCGCGAGATGAGGCCCGATTCCCCTGCACTGCGTGCAGAGCAATTCCGTGTTGCACATCACACATGAAAGGAGCCTTGATTTCCTTGATGGCACTCCAGAGAAACCCCAAGAACACTGTTTCAAGGCTAGAGGGATCCTGAGGTCACTGTAGCAACACGAAAGAGCTCCGAGGACCAAAAATCAACTCGAGATGAGAGGTTAGTCCCTGGCTTCGACTCCAGAGGAATACCACCTTACCACAAGCACCTCAAGAGGAGGCTTCTCTCAGCTCTAGGTATGTGAGAGGGACCCTGAGTTTGCGGCCTCAAGTGGAATGGACACCGCGATGCCCTGATGCGAAATAAGGCTGGAATCCCTGCAGTGACTTGAAGGCAGGCTCGTCTTGCATCTCCCAAGATGAAAGGATGTCTGAATCCCCTGTGGAGACCACAGAGAAAGACCTAGTTCCCCACCTCATCGCGACCGGAGGCCTCACATCCTTTGAAAACTCCAGAGGTACGCGGAGATCAGTGCCTCCAAAGGAGACGATGCCTGACTCCTCGTGAAACTTGATAGGAGTCCCAGGATTCCTGTGGCACGTGGAAAGGGACCCTTGGTCTCCCGCCTCAGCTGGAGAGGCGTCCCAATTGCCTTGCCAAGCCTCGAGGAGAATCCCGAGTTGTGTCTCGCAACTAGGCAAGAGTCCTGACGTGGCTGAACAAACACGTGTGTGGAAGGGCCATCCCCGTCGTAACTCGAGAATATACCCCAGGTTCCCGCCGCAACTCGAGAAAAACCATGAGACTTCCCCCTCGCCGCGAGATGAGGCCCGATTCCCCTGCACTGCGTGCAGAGCAATTCCGTGTTGCACATCACACATGAAAGGAGCCTTGATTTCCTTGATGGCACTCCAGAGAAACCCCAAGAACACTGTTTCAAGGCTAGAGGGATCCTGAGGTCACTGTAGCAACACGAAAGAGCTTCGTGGACCAAGAATCAACACGAGATGAGAGGTTAGTTCCTGGCTTCGACTCCTGAGGAATACCACCTTACCACAAGCACCTCAAGAGGAGGCTTCTCTCAGCTCTAGGTATGTGAGAGGGATCCTGAGTTTGCGGCCTCAAGTGGAATGGACACCGCGATGCCCTGACTCGAAATAAGGCCGGATATCCCTGCAGTGACTTGAATGCAGGATCGTCTTGCATCTCCCAAGAAGAAAGGATGTCTGAATCCCCTGTGGAGACCACAGAGAAATACCTAGTTCCCCACCTCATCGCGACCGGAGGCCTCACATCCTTTGAAAACTCCAGAGGTTCGCGGAGATCAGTGCCTCCAAAGGAGACGATGCCTGACTCCTCGTGAAACTTGATAGGAGTCCCAGGATTCTTGTGGCACGTGGAAAGGGACGCTGGTCTCCTGCCTCAGCTGGAGAGGCGTTCCAATTGCCCTGCCAAGCCTCGAGGAGAATCCAGAGTTGTCCCTCGCAACTAGGCAGGAGTCCTGACGTGGCTGAACAAACACGTGGGTGGAAGGGCCATCCCCGTCCTAACTCGAGAATATACCCCAGGTTCCCGCCGCAACTCGAGAAAAACAATGAGACTTCCCCTCGATGCGAGATGAGGCCCGATTCCCCTGTAATGTGTGCAGAGCAATTCCGTCTTGCACATCACACATGAAAGGAGCCTTGATTTCCTTGATGGCACTCCAGAGAAACCCCAAGAACACTGTTTCAAGGATAGAGGGATCCTGAGGTCACTGTAGCAACACGAAAGAACTCTGTGGACCAAAAATCAACTCGAAAAGAGAGGTTAGTCCCTGGATTCTTCTCCAGAGGAATACCACCTTACCACAAGCACCTCAAGAGGAGGCTTCTCTCAGCTCTAGGTATGTGAGAGGGACCCTGAGTTTGCGGCCTCAAGTGGAATGGACACCGCGATGCCCTGACTCGAAATAAGGCCGGATATCCCTGCAGTGACTTCAATGCAGGCTCGTCTTGCATCTCCCAAGACGAAAGGATGTCTGAATCCCCTGTGGAAAGCACAGAGAAAGACTGAGTTCCCCACCTCATCACGACCGATAGCCTCACATCCTTTGAAAACTCCAGAGGTACGCGGAGATCAGTGCCTCCAAAGGAGACGACGCCTGACTTCTCGTGAAACTTGATAGGAGTCCCAGGTTTCCTGTGGCACTTGTAAAGGGACTCTTGGTCTCCCGCCTCAGCTGGAGAGGCGTCCCAATTGCCCTGCCAAGCCTCGAGGAGAATTCAGAGTAGTCCCTCGCAACTAGGCAGGAGTCCTGACGTCGCTGAATAAACACGTGGGTGGAAGGGCCATCCCCGTCGTAACTCGAGAATATACCCCAGGTTCCCGCCGCAACTCGAGAAAAACCATGAGACTTCCCCCTCGCCGCGAGATGAGGCCCGATTCCCCTGCACTGCGTGCAGAGCAATTCCGTGTTGCACATCACACATGAAAGGAGCCTTGATTTCCTTGATGGCACTCCAGAGAAACCCCAAGAACACTGTTTCAAGGCTAGAGGGATCCTGAGGTCACTGTAGCAACACGAAAGAGCTCCGTGGACCAAAAATCAACTCGAGATGAGAGGTTAGTCCCTGGCTTCGACTCCAGAGGAATACCACATTACCACAAGCACCTCAAGAGGAGGCTTCTCTCAGCTCTAGGTATGTGAGAGGGACCCTGAGTTTGCGGCCTCAAGTGGAATGGAAACCGCGATGCCCTGACGCGAAATAAGGCTGGATATCCCTGCAGTGACTTGAATGCAGGCTCGTCTTGCATCTCCCAAGATGAAAGGATGTCTGAATCCCCTGTGGAGACCACAGAGAAAGACCTAGTTCCCCACCTCATCGCGACCGGAGGCCTCACATCCTTTGAAAACTCCAGAGGTACGCGGAGATCAGTGCCTCCAAAGGAGACGATGCCTGACTCCTCGTGAAACTTGATAGGAGTCCCAGGATTCCTGTGGCACGTGGAAAGGGACACTTGGTCTCCCGCCTCAGCTGGAGAGGCGTCCCAATTGCCTTGCCAAGCCTCGAGGAGAATCCCGAGTTGTGTCTCGCAACTAGGCAAGAGTCCTGACGAGGCTGAACAAACACGTGTGTGGAAGGGCCATCCCCGTCGTAACTCGAGAATATACCCCAGGTTCCCGCCGCAACTCGAGAAAAACCATGAGACTTCCCCCTCGCCGCGAGATGAGGCCCGATTCCCCTGCACTGCGTGCAGAGCAATTCTGTGTTGCACATCACACAAGAAAGGAGCCTTGATTTCCTTGATGGCACTCCAGAGAAACCCCAAGAACACTGTTTCAAGGCTAGAGGGATCCTGAGGTCACTGTAGCAACACGAAAGAGCTCCGTGGGCCAAAAATCAACTCGAGATGTGAGGTTAGTCCCTGGCTTCGACTCCAGAGGAATACCACCTTACCACAAGCACCTCAAGAGGAGGCTTCTCTCAGCTCTAGGTATGTGAGAGGGACCCTGAATTTGTGGCCTCAAGTGGAATGGACACCGCGATGCCCTGACTCGAAATAAGGCCTGATATCCCTGCAGTGATTGGAATGCAGGCTCGACTTGCATCTCCCAAGACGAAAGGGTGTCTGAATCCCCTGTGGGGACCACAGAGAAAGACCTAGTTCCCCACCTCATCGCGACAGGAGGCCTCAAATCCTTTGAAAACTCCAGAGGTATGCGGAGATCAGTGCCTCCAAAGGAGACGATGCCTGACTACTCGTGAAACTTGATAGGAGACCCAGGATTCCTGTGGCACGTGGAAAGGGACACTTGGTCTCCCGTCTCAGCTGGAGAGGCGTCCCAATTGCCCTACAAAGCCTCGAGGAGAATCCCGAGTTGTCCCTCGCAACTAGGCAGGAGTCCTGACGTCGCTGAAGAAACACGTGGGTGGAAGGGCCATCCCCGTCGTAACTCGAGAATATACCCCAGGTTCCCGACGCAACTCGAGAAAAACCATGAGACTTCCCCCTCGCCGCGAGATGAGGCCCGATTCCCCTGCACTGCGTGCAGAGCAATTCCGTGTTGCACATCACACATGAAAGGAGCCTTGATTTCCTTGATGGCAATCCAGAGAAACCCCTAGAACACTGTTTCAAGGCTAGAGGGATCCTGAGGTCACTGTAGCAACACGAAAGAGCTCCGTGGACCAAGAATCAACACGAGATGAGAGGTTAGTCCCTGGCTTCGACTCCTGAGGAATACCACCTTACCACAAGCACCTCAAGAGGAGGCTTCTCTCAGCTCTAGGTATGTGAGAGGGACCCTGAGTTTGCGGCCTCAAGTGGAATGGACACCGCGATGCCCTGACTCGAAATAAGGCCGGATATCCCTGCAGTGACTGGAATGCAGGCTCGTCTTGCATCTCCCAAGACGAAAGGGTGTCTGAATCCCCTGTGGAGATCACAGAGAAAGACCTAGTTCCCCACCTCATCGCGACAGGCGGCCTCAAATCCTTTGAAAACTCCAGAGGTATGCGGAGATCAGTGCCTCCAAAGGAGACGATGCCTGACTCCTCGTGAAACTTGATAGGAGACCCAGGATTCCTGTGGCACGTGGAAAGGGACCCTTGGTCTCCCGTCTCAGCTGGAGAGGCGTCCCAATTACCCTGCAAAGCCTCGAGGAGAATCCCGAGTTGTCCCTCGCAACTAGGCAGGAGTCCTGACATGGCTGAACACACACGTGTGTGAAAGGGCCATCCCCGTCGTAACTCGAGAATATACCCCAGGTTCCCGCCGCAACTCGAGAAAAACCATGAGACTTCCCCCTCGCCGCGAGATGAGGCCCGATTCCCCTGCACTGCGTGCAGAGCAATTCCGTCTTGCACATCACACATGAAAGGAGCCTTGATTTCCTTGATGGCACTCCAGAGAAACCCCAAGAACACTGTTTCAAGGATAGAGGGATCCTGAGGTCACTGTAGCAACACGAAAGAACTCTGTGGACCAAAAATCAACTCGAAAAGAGAGGTTAGTCCCTGGATTCGTCTCCAGAGGAATACCACCTTACCACAAGCACCTCAAGAGGAGGCTTCTCTCAGCTCTAGGTATGTGAGAGGGACCCTGAGTTTGCGGCCTCAAGTGGAATGGACACCGCGATGCCCTGACTCGAAATAAGGCCGGATATCCCTGCAGTGACTTCAATGCAGGCTCGTCTTGCATCTTCCAAGACGAAAGGATGTCTGAATCCCCTGTGGAAAACACAGAGAAAGACTGAGTTCCCCACCTCATCACGACCGATAGCCTCACATCCTTTGAAAACTCCAGAGGTACGCGGAGATCAGTGCCTCCAAAGGAGACGACGCCTGACTTCTCGTGAAACTTGATAGGAGTCCCAGGTTTCCTGTGGCACTTGTAAAGGGACTCTTGGTCTCCCGCCTCAGCTGGAGAGGCGTCCCAATTGCCCTGCCACGCCTCGAGGAGAATCCCGAGTTGTCCCTCGCAACTAGGCAGGAGTCCTGACGTCGCTGAAGAAACACGTGGGTGGAAGGGCCATCCCCGTCGTAACTCGAGAATATACCCCAGGTTCCCGCCGCAACTCGAGAAAAAACATGAGAATTCCCCCTCGCCGCGAGATGACGCCCGATTCCCCTGCACTGCGTGCAGAGCAATTCCGTGTTGCACATCACACATGAAAGGAGCCTTGATTTCCTTCATGGCACTCCAGAGAAACCCAAGAACACTGTTTCAAGGCTAGAGGGATCCTGAGGTCACTGTAGCAACACGAAAGAGCTCCGTGGACCAAGAATCAACTCGAAAAGAGAGGTTAGTCCCTGGCTTCGACTCCTGAGGAATACCACCTTACCACAAGCACCTCAAGAGGAGGCTTCTCTCAGCTCTAGGTATGTGAGAGGGACCCTGAGGTTGCGGCCTCAAGTGGAATGGACACCGCGATGCCCTGACTCGAAATAAGGCCGGATATCCCTGCAGTGACTTCAATGCAGGCTCGTCTTGCATCTCCCAGGACGAAAGGATGTCTGAATCCCCTGTGGAAAGCACAGAGAAAGACTTAGTTCCCCACCTCATCGCGACCGATAGCCTCACATCCTTTGAAAACTCCAGAGGTACGCGGAGATCAGTGCCTCCAAAGGAGACGATGCCTGACTTCTCGTGAAACTTGATAGGAGTCTCAAGATTCCTGTGGCACTTGGAAAGGGACACTTGGTCTCCCGCCTCAGCTGGAGAGGCGTCCCAATTGCCCTGCCAAGCCTCGAGGAGAATCCAGAGTTGTCCCTCGCAACTAGGCAGGAGTCCTGACGTCGCTGAAGAAACACGTGGGTGGAAGGGCCATCCCCGTCATAACTCGAGAATATACCCCAGGTTCCCGCCGCAACTCGAGAAAAACCATGAGACTTCCCCTCGCCGCGAGATGAGGCCCGAATCCCCTGCACTGCGTGCAGAGCAATTCCGTGTTGCACATCACACATGAAAGGAGCCTTGATTTCCTTGATGGCACTCCAGAGAAACCCCAAGAACACTGTTTCAAGGCTAGAGGGATCCTGAGGTCACTGTAGCAACACGAAAGAGCTCCGTGGACCAAAAATCAACTCGAGATGAGAGGTTAGTCCCTGGCTTCGACTCCAGAGGAATACCACCTTACCACAAGCACCTCAAGAGGAGGCTTCTCTCAGCTCTAGGTATGTGAGAGGGACCCTGAGTTTGCGGCCTCAAGTGGAATGGACACCGCGATGCCCTGACTCGAAATAAGGCCGGATATCCCTGCAGTGACTGGAATGCAGGCTCGTCTTGCATCTCCCAAGACGAAAGGGTGTCTGAATCCCCTGTGGAGACCACAGAGAAAGACCTAGTTCGCCACCTCATCGCGACAGGAGGCCTCAAATCCTTTGAAAACTCCAGAGGTATGCGGAGATCAGTGCCTCCAAAGGAGACGATGCCTGACTCCTCGTGAAACTTGATAGGAGACCCAGGATTCCTGTGGCACGTGGAAAGGGACCCTTGGTCTCCCCTCTCAGCTGGAGAGGCGTCCCAATTGCCCTGCCAAGCCTCGAGGAGAAACCCGAGTTGTCCCTCGCAACTAGGCAGGAGTCCTGACGTGGCTGAAGAAACACGTGGGTGGAAGGGCCATCCCCGTCGTAACTCGAGAATATACCCCAGGTTCCCGCCGCAACTCGAGAAAAACCATGAGACTTACCCCTCGCCGCGAGATGAGGCCCGATTTCCCTGCACTGCGTGCAGAGCAATTCCGTGTTGCACATCACACATGAAAGGAGCCTTGATTTCCTTGATGGCACTCCAGAGAAACCCCAAGAACACTGTTTCAAGGCTAGAGGGATCCTGAGGTCACTGTAGCAACACAAAAGAGCTCCGTGGACCAAGAATCAACACGAGATGAGAGGTTAGTCCCTGACTTCGACTCCTGAGGAATACCACCTTACCACAAGCACCTCAAGAGGAGGCTTCTCTCAGCTCTAGGTATGTGAGAGGGATCCTGAGTTTGCGGCCTCAAGAGGAATGGACACCGCGATGCCCTGACTCGAAATAAGGCCGGATATCCCTGCAGTGACTTGAATGCAGGCTCGTCTTGCATCTCCCAAGAAGAAAGGATGTCTGAATCCCCTGTGGAGACCACAGAGAAAGACCTAGTTCCCCACCTCATCGCGACCGGAGGCCTCACATCCTTTGAAAACTCCAGAGGTACGCGGAGATCAGTGCCTCCAAAGGAGACGATACCTGACTCCTCGTGAAACTTGATAGGAGTCCCAGGATTCTTGTGGCACGTGGAAAGGGACCCTTGGTCTCCCGCCTCAGCTGGAGAGGCGTTCCAATTGCCCTGCCAAGCATCGAGGAGAATCCCGAGTTGTCCCTCGCAACTAGGCAGGAGTCCTGACGTGGCTGAACAAACACGTGGGTGGAAGGGCCATCCCCGTCGTAACTCGAGAATATACCCCAGGTTTCCGCCGCAACTCGAAAAAAACCATGAGACTTCCCCCTCGATGCGAGATGAGGCCCGATTCCCCTGTACTGCGTGCAGAGCAATTCCGTCTTGCACATCACACATGAAAGGAGCCTTGATTTCCTTGATGGCACTCCAGAGAATCCCCAAGAACACTGTTTCAAGGATAGAGGGATCCTGAGGTCACTGTAGCAACACGAAAGAACTCTGTGGACCAAAAATCAATTCGAAAAGAGAGGTTAGTCCCTGGATTCGTCTCCAGAGGAATACCACCTTACCACAAGCACCTCAAGAGGAAGCTTCTCTCAGCTCTAGGTATGTGAGAGGGACCCTGAGTTTGCGGCCTCAAGTGGAATGGACACCGCGATGCCCTGACTCGAAATAAGGCCGGATATCCCTGCAGTGACTTCAATGCAGGCTCGTCTTGCATCTCCCAGGACGAAAGGATGTCTGAATCCCCTGTGGAAAGCACAGAGAAAGACCTAGTTCCCCACCTCATCGCGACCGATAGCCTCACATTCTTTGAAAACTCCAGAGGTACGCGGAGATCAGTGCCTCCAAAGGAGACGATGCCTGACTCCTCGTGAAACTTGATAGGAGTCCCAGGATTCCTGTGGCACTTGGAAAGGGACACTTGGCCTCCCGCCTCAGCTGGAGAGGCGTCCCAATTGCCCTGCCAAGCCTCGAGGAGAATCCAGAGTTGTCCCTCGCAACTAGGCAGGAGTCCTGACGTGGCTGAAGAAACACGTGGGTGGAAGGGCCATCCCCGTCGTAACTCGAGAATATACCCCAGGTTCCCGCCGCAACTCGAGAAAAACCATGAGACTTCCCCCTCGCTGCGAGATGAGGCCCGATTCCCCTGCACTGCGTGCAGAGCAATTCCGTGTTGCACATCACACATGAAAGGAGCCTTGATTTCCTTGATGGCACTCCAGAGAAACCCCAAGAACACTGTTTCAAGGCTAGAGGGATCCTGAAGTCACTGTAGCAACACGAAAGAGCCCCGTGGGCCAAAAATCAACTCGAGATGAGAGGTTAGTCCCTGGCTTCGACTCCAGAGGAATACCACCTTACCACAAGCACCTCAAGAGGAGGCTTCTCTCAGCTCTAGGTATGTGAGAGGGACCCTGAGTTTGCGGCCTCAAGTGGAATGGACACCGCGATGCCCTGACTCGAAATAAGGCCGGATATCCCTGCAGTGACTGGAATGCAGGCTCGTCTTGCATCTCCCAAGACGAAAGGGTGTCTGAATCCCCTGTGGAAACCACAGAGAAAGACCTAGTTCCCCACCTCATCGCGACAGGAGGTCTCAAATCCTTTGAAAACTCCAGAGGTATGCGGAGATCAGTGCCTCCAAAGGAGACGATGCCTGACTCCTCGTGAAACTTGATAGGAGACCCAGGATTCCTGTGGCACGTGGAAAGGGACCCTTGGTTTCCCGTCTCAGCTGGAGAGGCGTCCCAATTGCCCTGCAAAGCCTCGAGGAGAATCCCGAGTTGTCCCTCGCAACTAGGCAGGAGTCCTGACGTCGCGGAAGAAACACGTGGGTGGAAGGGCCATCCCCGTCGTAACTCGAGAATATACCCCAGGTTCCCGCCGCAACTCGAGAAAAACCATGAGACTTCCCCCTCGCCGCGAGATGAGGCCCGATTCCCCTGCACTGCGTGCAGAGCAATTCCGTGTTGCACATCACACATGAAAGGAGCCTTGATTTCCTTGATGGCACTCCAGAGAAACCCCAAGAACACTGTTTCAAGGCTAGAGGGATCCTGAGGTCACTGTAGCAACACGAAAGAGCTCCGTGGACCAAGAATCAACACAAGATGAGAGGTTAGTCCCTGGCTTCGACTCCTGAGGAATACCACATTACCACAAGCACCTCAAGAGGAGGCTTCTCTCAGCTTTAGGTATGTGAGAGGGATCCTGAGTTTGCGGCCTCAAGTGGAATGGACACCGCGATGCCCTGACTCGAAATAAGGCCGGATATCCCTGCAGTGACTTGAATGCAGGCTCGTCTTGCATCTCCCAAGAAGAAAGGATGTCTGAATCCCCTGTGGAGACCACAGAGAAAGACCTAGTTCCCCACCTCATCGCGACCGGAGGCCTCACATCCTTTGAAAACTCCAGAGGTACGCGGAGATCAGTGCCTCCAAAGGAGACGATGCCTGACTCCTCGTGAAACTTGATAGGAGTCCCAGGATTCTTGTGGCACGTGGAAAGGGACCCTTGGTCTCCCGCCTCAGCTGGAGAGGCGTTCCAATTGCCCTGCCAAGCCTCAAGGAGAATCCCGAGTTGTCCCTCGCAACTAGGCAGGAGTCCTGACGTGGCTGAAGAAACACGTGGGTGGAAGGGCCATGCCCGTCGTAACTCGAGAATATACGCCAGGTTCCCGCCGCAACTCGAGAAAAACCATGAGACTTCCCCCTCGATGCGAGATGAGGCCCGATTCCCCTGTACTGCGTGCAGAGCAATTCCGTCTTGCACATCACACATGAAAGGAGCCTTGATTTCCTTGATGGCACTCCAGAGAAACCCCAAGAACACTGTTTCAAGGCTAGAGGGATCCTGAGGTCACTGTAGCAACACGAAAGAACTCTGTGGACCAAAAATCAACTCGAAAAGAGAGGTTAGTCCCTGGCTTCGACTCCAGAGGAATACCACCTTACCACAAGCACCTCAAGAGGAGGCTTCTCTCAGCTCTAGGTATGTGAGAGGGACCCTGAGTTTGCGGCCTCAAGTGGAATGGACACCGCGATGCCCTGACTCGAAATAAGGCCGGATATCCCTGCAGTGACTTCAATGCAGGCTCGTCTTGCATCTCCCAGGACGAAAGGATGTCTGAATCCCCAGTGGAATGCACAGAGAAAGACTTAATTCCCCACCTCATCGCGACCGGAGGCCTCACATCCTTTGAAAACTCCAGAGGTACGCGGAGATCAGTGCCTCCAAAGGAGACGATGCCTGACTCCTCGTGAAACTTGATAGGAGTCCCAGGATTCCTGTGGCACTTGGAAAGGGACACTTGGTCTCCCACCTCAGCTGGAGAGGCGTCCCAATTGCCCTGCCAAGCCTCGAGGAGAATCCAGAGTTGTCCCTCGCAACTAGGCAGGAGTCCTGACGTCGCGGAAGAAACACGTGTGTGGAAGGGCCATCCCCGTCGTAACTCGAGAATATACCCCAGGTTCCCGCCGCAACTCGAGAAAAACCATGAGACTTCCCCCTCGCCGCGAGATGAGGCCCGATTCCCCTGCACTGCGTGCAGAGCAATTCCGTGTTGCACATCACACATGAAAGGAGCCTTGATTTCCTTCATGGCACTCCAGAGAAACCCCAAGAACACTGTTTCAAGGCTAGAGGGATCCTGAGGTCACTGTAGCAACACGAAAGAGCTCCGTGGGCGAAAAATCAACTCGAGATGAGAGGTTAGTCCCTTGCTTCGACTCCAGAGGAATACCACCTTACCACAAGCACCTCAAGAGGAGGCTCCTCTCAGCTCTAGGTATGTGAGAGGGACCCTGAGTTTGCGGCCTCAAGTGGAATGGACACCGCGATGCCCTGACGCGAAATAAGGCTGGATATCCCTGCAGTGACTTGAATGCAGGCTCGTCTTGCATCTCCCAAGACGAAAGGGTGTCTGAATCCCCTGTGGAGACCACAAAGAAAGACCTAGTTCCCCACCTCATCGCGACAGGAGGCCTCACATCCTTTGAAAACTCCAGAGGTATGCGGAGATCAGTGCCTCCAAAGGAGACGATGCCTGACTCCTCGTGAAACTTGATAGGAGTCCCAGGATTCCTGTGGCACGTGGAAAGGGACCCTTGGTCTCCCGCCTCACCTGGAGAGGCGTTCCAATTGCCCTGCCAAGCCTCAAGGAGAATCCCGAGTTGTCCCTAGCAACTAGGCAGGAGTCCTGACGTGGCTGAAGAAACACGTGGGTGGAAGGGCCATCCCCGTCGTAACTCGAGAATATACCCCAGGTTCCCGCCGCAACTCGAGAAAAACCATGAGACTTCCCCCTCGATGCGAGATGAGGCCCGATTCCCCTGTACTGCGTGCAGAGCAATTCCGTCTTGCACATCACACATGAAAGGAGCCTTGATTTCCTTCATGGCACTCCAGAGAAACCCAAGAACACTGTTTCAAGGCTAGAGGGATCCTGAGGTCACTGTAGCAACACGAAAGAGCTCCGTGGACCAAGAATCAACTCGAGATGAGAGGTTAGTCCCTGGCTTCGACTCCTGAGGAATACCACCTTACCACAAGCACCTCAAGAGAAGGCTTCTCTCAGCTCTAGGTATGTGAGAGGGACCCTGAGGTTGCGGCCTCAAGTGGAATGGACACCGCGATGCCCTGACTCGAAATAAGGCCGGATATCCCTGCAGTGACTTCAATGCAGGCTCGTCTTGCATCTCCCAGGACGAAAGGATGTCTGAATCCCCTGTGGAAAGCACAGAGAAAGACTTAGTTCCCACCTCATCGCGACCGATAGCCTCACATCCTTTGAAAACTCCAGAGGTACGCGGAGATCAGTGCCTCCAAAGGAGACGATGCCTGACTTCTCGTGAAACTTGATAGGAGTCCCAGGATTCCTGTGGCACTTGGAAAGGGACACTTGGTCTCCCGCCTCAGCTGGAGAGGCGTCCCAATTGCCTTGCCAAGCCTCGAGGAGAATCCAGAGTTGTCCGTCGCAACTAGGCAGGAGTCCTGACGTCGCTGAAGAAACACGTGGGTGGAAGGGCCATCCCCGTCATAACTCGAGAATATACCCCAGGTTCCCGCCGCAACTCGAGAAAAACCATGAGACTTCCCCTCGCCGCGAGATGAGGCCCGATTCCCCTGCACTGCGTGCAGAGCAATTCCGTGTTGCACATCACACATGAAAGGAGCCTTGATTTCCTTGATGGCACTCCAGAGAAACCCCAAGAACACTGTTTCAAGGCTAGAGGGATCCTGAGGTCACTGTAGCAACCTGAAAGAGCTCCGTGGATGAAAAATCAACTCGAGATGAGAGGTTAGTCCCTGGCTTCGACTCCAGAGGAATACCACCTTACCACAAGCACCTCAAGAGGAGGCTTCTCTCAGCTCTAGGTATGTGAGAGGGACCCTGACTTTGCGGCCTCAAGTGGAATGGACACCGCGATGCCCTGACGCGAAATAAGGCCGTATATCCCTGCAGTGACTGGAATGCAGGCTCGTCTTGCATCTCCCAAGAAGAAAGGATGTCTGAATCCCCTGTGGAGACCACAGAGAAAGACCAAGTTCCCCACCTCATCGCGACCGGAGGCCTCACATCCTTTGAAAACTCCAGAGGTATGCGGAGATCAGTGCCTCCAAAGGAGACGATGCCTGACTCCTCGTGAAACTTGATAGGAGTCCCAGGATTCTTGTGGCACGTGTAAAGGGACCCTTGGTCTCCCGCCTCAGCTGGAGAGGTGTTCCAATTGCCCTGCGAAGCCTCGAGGAGAATCCCGAGTTGTCCCTCGCAACTAGGCAGGAGTCCTGACGTCGCTGAAGAAACACGTGGGTGGAAGGGCCATCCCCGTCGTAACTCGAGAATATACCCCAGGTTCCCGCCGCAACTCGAGAAAAACCATGAGACTTCCCCCTCGCCGCGAGATGAGGCCCGATTCCCCTGCACTGCGTGCAGAGCAATTCCGTGTTGCACATCACACATGAAAGGTGCCTTGATTTCCTTGATGGCACTCCAGAGAAACCCCTAGAACACTGTTTCAAGGCTAGAGGGATCCTGAGGTCACTGTAGCAACACGAAAGAGCTCCGTGGACCAAGAATCAACACGAGATGAGAGGTTAGTCCCTGGCTTCGACTCCTGAGGAATACCTCATTACCACAAGCACCTCAAGAGGAGGCTTCTCTCAGCTCTAGGTATGTGAGAGGGACCCTGAGTTTGCGGCCTCAAGTGGAATGGACACCGCGATGCCCTGACTCGAAATAAGGCCGGATATCCCTGCAGTGACTGGAATGCAGGCTCGTCTTGCATCTCCCAAGACGAAAGGGTGTCTGAATCCCCTGTGGAGACCACAGAGAAAGACCTAGTTCCCCACCTCATCGCGACCGCAGGCCTCAAATCCTTTAAAAACTCCAGAGGTATGCGGAGATCAGTGCCTCCAAATGAGATGATGCCTGACTAATCGTGAAACTTGATAGGAGACCCAGGATTCCTGTGGCACGTGGAAAGGGACCCTTGGTCTCCCATCTCAGCTGGAGAGGCGTCCCAATTGCCCTGCAAAGCCTCGAGGAGAATCACGAGATGTCCCTCGCAACTAGGCAGGAGTCCTGACATGGCTGAACACACACGTGTGTGGAAGAGCCATCCCCGTCGTAACTCGAGAATATACCCCAGGTTCCCGCTGCAACTCGAGAAAAACCATGAGACTTCCCCCTCGCCGCGAGATGAGGCCCGATTCCCCTGCACTGCATGCAGAGCAATTCCGTGTTGCACATCACACATGAAAGGAGCCTTGATTTCCTTGATGGCACTCCAGAGAAACCCCAAGAACACTGTTTCAAGGCTAGAGGGATCCTGAGGTCACTGTAGCAACACGAAAGAGCTCCGTGGACCAAGAATCAACACGAGATGAGAGGTTAGTTCCTGGCTTCGACTCCTGAGGAATACCACCTTACCACAAGCACCTCAAGAGGAGGCTTCTCTCAGCTCTATGTATGTGAGAGGGATCCTGAGTTTGCGGCCTCAAGTGGAATGGACACCGCGATGCCCTGACTCGAAATAAGGCCGGATATCCCTGCAGTGACTTGAATGCAGGCTCGTCTTGCATCTCCCAAGAAGAAAGGATGTCTGAATCCCCTGTGGAGACCACAGAGAAAGACCTAGTTCCCCACCTCATCGCGACCGCAGGCCTCACATCCTTTGAAAACTCCAGAGGTACGCGGAAATCAGTGCCTCCAAAGGAGACGATGCCTGACTAATCGTGAAACTTGATAGGAGTCCCAGGATTCTTGTGGCACGTGGAAAGGGACCCTTGGTCTCCCGCCTCACCTGGAGAGGCGTTCCAATTGCCCTGCCAAGCCTCGAGGAGAATCCCGAGTTGTCCCTCGCAACTAGGCAGGAGTCCTGACGTCGCTGAAGAAACACGTGGGTGGAAGGGCCATCCCCGTCGTAACTCGAAAATATACCCCAGGTTCCCGCCGCAACTCGAGAAAAACCATGAGACTTCCCCCTCGATGCGAGATGAGGCCCGATTCCCCTGCACTGCGTGCAGAGCAATTCCGTGTTGCACATCACACATGAAAGGAGCCTTGATTTCCTTCATGGCACTCCAGAGAAACCCAAGAACACTGTTTCAAGGCTAGAGGGATCCTGAGGTCACTGTAGCAACACGAAAGAGCTCCGTGGACCAAGAATCAACTCGAGATGAGAGGTTAGTCCCTGGCTTCGACTCCTGAGGAATACCACCTTACCACAAGCACCTCAAGAGGAGGCTTCTCTCAGCTCTAGGTATGTGAGAGGGACCCTGAGGTTGCGGCCTCAAGTGGAATGGACACCGCGATGCCCTGACTCGAAATAAGGCTGGATATCCCTGCAGTGACTTGAATGCAGGCTCGTCTTGCATCTCCCAAGACGAAAGGGTGTCTGAATCCCCTGTGGAGACCACAGAGAAAGACCTAGTTCCCCACCTCATCGCGACCGCAGGCCTCACATCCTTTGAAAACTCCAGAGGTACGCGGAAATCAGTGCCTCCAAAGGAGACGATGCCTGACTAATCGTGAAACTTGATAGGAGTCCCAGGATTCTTGTGGCACGTGGAAAGGGACCCTTGGTCTCCCGCCTCACCTGGAGAGGCGTTCCAATTGCCCTGCCAAGCCTCGAGGAGAATCCCGAGTTGTCCCTCGCAACTAGGCAGGAGTCCTGACGTCGCTGAAGAAACACGTGGGTGGAAGGGCCATCCCCGTCGTAACTCGAGAATATACCCCAGGTTCCCGCCGCAACTCGAGAAAAACCATGAGACTTCCCCCTCGCTGCGAGATGAGGCCCGATTCCCCTGCACTGCGTGCAGAGCAATTCCGTGTTGCACATCACACATGAAAGGAGCCTTGATTTCCTTCATGGCACTCCAGAGAAACCCAAGAACACTGTTTCAAGGCTAGAGGGATCCTGAGGTCACTGTAGCAACACGAAAGAGCTCCGTGGACCAAGAATCAACTCGAGATGAGAGGTTAGTCCCTGGCTTCGACTCCTGAGGAATACCACCTTACCACAAGCACCTCAAGAGGAGGCTTCTCTCAGCTCTAGGTATGTGAGAGGGACCCTGAGGTTGCGGCCTCAAGTGGAATGGACACCGCGATGCCCTGACTCGAAATAAGGCCGGATATCCCTGCAGTGACTTCAATGCAGGCTCGTCTTGCATCTCCCTGGACGAAAGGATGTCTGAATCCCCTGTGGAAAGCACAGAGAAAGACTTAGTTCCCACCTCATCGCGACCGATAGCCTCACATCCTTTGAAAACTCCAGAGGTACGCGGAGATCAGTGCCTCCAAAGGAGACGATGCCTGACTTCAAGTGAAACTTGATAGGAGTCCCAGGATTCCTGTGGCACTTGGAAAGGGACACTTGGTCTCCCGCCTCAGCTGGAGAGGCGTCCCAATTGCCCTGCCAAGCCTCGGGGAGAATCCCGAGTTGTCCCTCGCAACTAGGCAGGAGTCCTGACGTCGCTGAAGAAACACGTGGGTGGAAGGGCCATCCCCGTCATAACTCGAGAATATACCCCAGGTTCCCGCCGCAACTCGAGAAAAACCATGAGACTTCCCCTCGCCGCGAGATGAGGCCCGATTCCCCTGCACTGCGTGCAGAGCAATTCCGTGTTGCACATCACACATGAAAGGAGCCTTGATTTCCTTGATGGCACTCCAGAGAAACCCCAAGAACACTGTTTCAAGGCTAGAGGGATCCTGAGGTCACTGTAGCAACAAGAAAGAGCTCCGTGGACCAAAAATCAACTCGAGATGAGAGGTTAGTCCCTGGCTTCGACTCCAGAGGAATACCACCTTACCACAAGCACCTCAAGAGGAGGCTTCTCTCAGCTCTAGGTATGTGAGAGGGACCCTGAGTTTGCGGCCTCAAGTGGAATGGACACCGCGATGCCCTGACGCGAAATAAGGCCGGATATCCCTGCAGTGACTGGAATGCAGGCTCGTCTTGCATCTCCCAAGACGAAAGGGTGTCTGAATCCCCTGTGGAGACCACAGAGAAAGACCTAGTTCTCCACCTCATCGCGACAGGAGGCCTCAAATCCTTTGAAAACTCCAGAGGTACGCGGAGATCAGTGCCTCCAAAGGAGACGATACCTGACTCCTCGTGAAACTTGATAGGAGTCCCAGGATTCTTGTGGCACGTGGAAAGGGACCCTTGGTCTCCCGCCTCAGCTGGAGAGGCGTTCCAATTGCCCTGCCAAGCCTCGAGGAGAATCCCGAGTTGTCCCTCGCAACTAGGCAGGAGTCCTGACGTGGCTGAACAAACACGTGGGTGGAAGGGCCATCCCCGTCGTAACTCGAGAATATACCCCAGGTTCCCGCCGCAACTCGAGAAAAACCATGAGACTTCCCCCTCGACGCGAGATGAGGCCCGATTCCCCTGCACTGCGTGCAGAGCAATTCTGTGTTGCACATCACACATGAAAGGAGCCTTGATTTCCTTGATGGCACTCCAGAGAAACCCCAAGAACACTGTTTCAAGGCTAGAGGGATCCTGAGGTCACTGTAGCAACACGAAAGAGCTCCGTGGGCCAAAAATCAACTCGAGATGAGAGGTTAGTCCCTGGCTTCGTCTCCAGAGGAATACCACCTTACCACAAGCACCTCAAGAGGAGGCTTCTCTCAGCTCTAGGTATGTGAGAGGGACCCTGAGTTTGCGGCCTCAAGTGGAATGGACACCACGATGCCCTGACTCGAAATTAGGCCGGATATCCCTGCAGTGACTGGAATGCAGGCTCGTCTTGCATCTCCCAAGACGAAAGGGTGTCTGAATCCCCTGTGGAGACCACAGAGAAAGACCTAGTTCCCCACCTCATCGCGACAGGAGGCCTCAAATCCTTTAAAAACTCCAGAGGTATGCGGAGATCAGTGCCTCCAAATGAGATGATGCCTGAGTCCTCGTGAAACTTGATAGGAGACCCAGGATTCCTGTGGCATGTGGAAAGGGACCCTTGGTCTCCCATCTCAGCTGGAGAGGCGTTCCAATTGCCCTGCCACGCCTCGAGGAGAATCCCGAGTTGTCCCTCGCAACTAGGCAGGAGTCCTGACGTCGCTGAAGAAACACGTGGGTGGAAGGGCCATCCCCGTCGTAACTCGAGAATATACCCCAGGTTCCCGCCGCAACTCGAGAAAAACCATGAGACTTCCCCCTCGCCGCGAGATGAGGCCCGATTCCCCTGCACTGCGTGCAGAGCAATTCCGTGTTGCACATCACACATGAAAGGAGCCTTGATTTCCTTCATGGCACTCCAGAGAAACCCAAGCACACTGTTTCAAGGCTAGAGGGATCCTGAGGTCACTGTAGCAACACGAAAGAACTCTGTGGACCAAAAATCAACTCGAAAAGAGAGGTTAGTCCCTGGCTTCGACTCCTGAGGAATACCACCTTACCACAAGCACCTCAAGAGGAGGCTTCTCTCAGCTCTAGGTATGTGAGAGGGACCCTGAGTTTGCGGCCTCAAGTGGAATGGACACTGCGATGCCCTGACGCGAAATAAGGCCGGATATCCCTGCAGTGACTTCAATGCAGGCTCGTCTTTCGTCTCCCACGACGAAAGGATGTCTGAATCCCCTGTGGAAAGCACAGAGAAAGACTTAGTTTCCCACCTAATCGCGACCGATAGCCTCACATCCTTTGAAAACTCCAGAGGTACGCGGAGATCAGTGCCTCCAAAGGAGACGATGCCTGACTCCTCGTGAAACTTGATAGGAGTCCCAGGATTCCTGTGGCACTTGGAAAGGGATACTTGGTCTCCCGCCTCAGCTGGAGAGGCGTCCCAATTGCCCTGCCAAGCCTCGAGGAGAATCCCGAGTTGTCCCTCGAACTAGGCAGGAGTCCTGACGTGGCTGAACAAACACGTGGGTGGAAGGGCCATCCCCGTCGTAACTCGAGAATATACCCCAGGTTCCCGCCGCAACTCGAGAAAAACCATGAGACTTCCCCCTCGATGCGAGATGAGGCCCGATTCCCCTGTACTGCGTGCAGAGCAATTCCGTCTTGCACATCACACATGAAAGGAGCCTTGATTTCCTTGATGGCACTCCAGAGAAACCCCAAGAACACTGTTTCAAGGATAGAGGGATCCTGAGGTCACTGTAGCAACACGAAAGAACTCTGTGGACCAAAAATCAACTCGAAAAGAGAGGTTAGTCCATGGATTCGTCTCCAGAGGAATACCACCTTACCACAAGCACCTCAAGAGGAGGCTTCTCTCAGCTCTAGGTATGTGAGAGGGACCCTGAGTTTGCGGCCTCAAGTGGAATGGACACCGCGATGCCCTGACTCGAAATAAGGCCGGATATCCCTGCAGTGACTTCAATGCAGGCTCGTCTTGCATCTCCCACGACGAAAGGATGTCTGAATCCCCTGTGGAAAGCACAGAGAAAGACTTAGTTCCCCACCTCATCGCGACCGATAGCCTCACATCCTTTGAAAACTCCAGAGGTACGCGGAGATCAGTGCCTCCAAAGGAGACGATGCCTGACTCCTCGTGAAACTTGATAGGAGTCCCAGGATTCCTGTGGCACTTGGAAAGGGACACTTGGTCTCCCGCCTCAGCTGGAGAGGTGTCCCAATTGCCCTGCCAAGCCTCGAGGAGAATCCAGAGTTGTCCCTCGCAACTAGGCAGGAGTCCTGACGTCGCTGAAGAAACACGTGGGTGGAAGGGCCATCCCCGTCGTAACTCGAGAATATACCCCAGGTTCCCGCCGCAACTCGAGAAAAACCATGAGACTTCCCCCTCGCCGCGAGATGAGGCCCGATTCCCCTGCACTGCGTGCAGAGCAATTCCGTGTTGCACATCACACATGAAAGGAGCCTTGATTTCCTTGATGGCACTCCAGAGAAACCCCAAGAACACTGTTTCAAGGCTAGAGGGATCCTGAGGTCACTGTAGCAACACGAAAGAGCTCCGTGGGCCAAAAATCAACTCGAGATGAGAGGTTAGTCCCTGGCTTCGACTCCAGAGGAATACCACCTTACCACAAGCACCTCAAGAGGAGGCTTCTCTCAGCTCTAGGTATGTGAGAGGGACCCTAAATTTGCGGCCTCAAGTGGAATGGACACCGCGATTCCCTGACGCGAAATAAGGCTGGATATCCCTGCAGTGACTTGAATGCAGGCTCGTCTTGCAAGTCCCAAGATGAAAGGATGTCTGAATCCCCTGTGGAGACCACAGAGAAAGACCTAGTTCCCCACCTCATCGCGACCGGAGGCCTCACATCCTTTGAAAACTCCAGAGGTACGCGGAGATCAGTGCCTCCAAAGGAGACGATGCCTGACTCCTCGTGAAACTTGATAGGAGTCCCAGGATTCCTGTGGCACGTGGAAAGGGACCCTTGGTCTCCCGCCTCAGCTGGAGAGGCGTCCCAATTGCCTTGCCAAGCCTCGAGGAGAATCCCGAGTTGTGTCTCCCAACTAGGCAAGAGTCCTGACGTGGCTGAACAAACACGTGTGTGGAAGGGCCATCCCCGTCGTAACTCGAGAATATACCCCAGGTTCCCGCCGCAACTCGAGAAAAACCATGAGACTTCCGCCTCGCCGCGAGATGAGGCCCGATTCCCCTGCACTGCGTGCAGAGCAATTCTGTGTTGCACATCACACATGAAAGGAGCCTTGATTTCCTTCATGGCACTCCAGAGAAACCCCAAGAATACTGTTTCAAGGCTAGAGGGATCCTGAGGTCACTGTAGCAACACGAAAGAGCTCCGTGGACCAAAAATCAACTCGAGATGAGAGGTTAGTCCCTGGCTTCGACTCCAGAGGAATACCACCTTACCACAAGCACCTCAAGAGGAGGCTTCTCTCAGCTCTAGGTATGTGAGAGGGACCCTGAGTTTGCGGCCTCAAGTGGAATGGACACCGCGATGCCCTGACTCGAAATAAGGCCGGATATCCCTGCAGTGACTGGAATGCAGGCTCGTCTTGCATCTCCCATGACGAAAGGGTGTCTGAATCCCCTGTGGAGACCACAGAGAAAGACCTAGTTCCCCACCTCATCGCGACAGGAGGCCTCAAATCCTTTGAAAACTCCAGAGGTATGCGGAGATCAGTGCCTCCAAAGGAGACGATGCCTGACTCCTCGTGAAACTTGATAGGAGACCCAGGATTCCTGTGGCACGTGGAAAGGGACCCTTGGTCTCCCGCCTCAGCTGGAGAGGCGTCCCAATTGGCCTGCAAAGCCTCGAGGAGAATCCCGAGTTGTCCCTCGCAACTAGGCAGGAGTCCTGACGTCGCTGAAGAAACACGTGGGTGGAAGGGCCATCCCCGTCGTAACTCGAGAATATACCCCAGGTTCCCGCCGCAACTCAAGAAAAACCATGAGACTTCCCCGTCGCCGCGAGATGAGGCCCGATTCCCCTGCACTGCGTGCAGAGCAATTCCGTGTTGCACATCACACATGAAAGGAGCCTTGATTTCCTTGATGGCACTCCAGAGAAACCCCAAGAACACTCTTTCAAGGCTAGAGGGATCCTGAGGTCACTGTAGCAACACGAAAGAGCTCCGTGGGCCAAAAATCAACTCGAGATGAGAGGTTAGTCCCTGGCTTCGACTCCAGAGGAATACCACCTTACCACAAGCACCTCAAGAGGAGGCTTCTCTCAGCTCTAGGTATGTGAGAGGGACCCTGAGTTTGCGGCCTCAAGTGGAATGGACACCGCGATGCCCTGACGCGAAATAAGGCTGGATATCCCTGCAGTGACTTGAATGCAGGCTCGTCTTGCATCTCCCAAGATGAAAGGATGTCTGAATCCCCTGTGGAGACCACAGAGAAAGACCTAGTTCCCCACCTCATCGCGACCGGAGGCCTCACATCCTTTGAAAACTCCAGAGGTACGCGGAGATCAGTGCCTCCAAAGGAGACGATGCCTGACTCCTCGTGAAACTTGATAGGAGTCCCAGGATTCCTGTGGCACGTGGAAAGGGACCCTTGGTCTCCCGCCTCAGCTGGAGAGGCGTCCCAATTGCCTTGCCAAGCCTCGAGGAGAATCCCGAGTTGTGTCTCGCAACTAGGCAAGAGTCCTGACGTGGCTGAACAAACACGTGTGTGGAAGTTCCATCCCCGTCGTAACTCGAGAATATACCCCAGGTTCCCGCCGCAACTCGAGAAAAACCATGAGACTTCCCCCTCGCCGCGAGATCAGGCCCGATTCCCCTGCACTGCGTGCAAAGCAATTCTGTGTTGCACATCACACATGAAAGGAGCCTTGATTTCCTTCATGGCACTCCAGAGAAACCCCAAGAACACTGTTTCAAGGCTAGAGGGATCCTGAGGTCACTGTAGCAACACAAAAGAGCTCCGTGGACCAAAAATCAACTCGAGATGAGAGGTTAGTCCCTGGTTTCGACTCCAGAGGAATACCACCTTACCACAAGCACCTCAAGAGGAGGCTTCTCTCAGCTCTAGGTATGTGAGAGGGACCCTGAGTTTGCGGCCTCAAGTGGAATGGACACCGCGATGCACTGACGCGAAATAAGGCCGGATATCCCAGCAGTGACTGGAATGCAGGCTCGTCTTGCATCTCCCAAGACGAAAGGGTGTCTGAATCCCCTGTGGAGACCACAGAGAAAGACCTAGTTCCCCACCTCATCGCGACAGGAGGCCTCAAATCCTTTGAAAACGCCAGAGGTATGCGGGGATCAGTGCCTCCAAAGGAGACGATGCCTGACTCCTCGTGAAACTTGATAGGAGTCCCAGGATTCTTGTGGCACGTGGAAAGGGACCCTTGGTCTCCCGCCTCAGCTGGAGAGGCGTCCCAATTGCCCTGCCAAGCCTCGAGGAGAATCCCGAGTTGTCCCTCGCAACTAGGCAGGAGTCCTGACGTGGCTGAACAAACACCTGGGTGGAAGGGCCATCCCCATCGTAACTCGAGAATATACCCCAGGTTCCCGCCGCAACTCGAGAAAAACCATGAGACTTCCCCCTCGATGCGAGATGAGGCCCGATTCCCCTGTACTGCGTGCAGATCAATTCCGTCTTGCACATCACACATGAAAGGAGCCTTGATTTCCTTGATGGCACTCCAGAGAAACCCCAAGAACACTGTTTCAAGGATAGAGGGATCCTGAGGTCACTGTAGCAACACGAAAGAACCCTGTGGACCAAAAATCAACTCGAAAAGAGAGGTTAGTCCCTGGCTTCGACTCCTGAGGAATACCACCTTACCACAAGCACCTCAAGAGGAGGCTTCTCTCAGCTCTAGGTATGTGAGAGGGACCCTGAGTTTGCGGCCTCAAGTGGAATGGACACCGCGATGCCCTGACGCGAAATAAGGCCGGATATCCCTGCAGTGACTTCAATGCAGGCTCGTCTTGCATCTCCCACGACGAAAGGATGTCTGAATCCCCTGTGGAAAGCACAGAGAAAGACTTAGTTCCCCACCTCATCGCGACCGATAGCCTCACATCCTTTGAAAACTCCAGAGGTACGCGGAGATCAGTGCCTCCAAAGGAGACGATGCCTGACTCCTCGTGAAACTTGATAGGAGTCCCAGGATTCCTGTGGCACTTGGAAAGAGATACTTGGTCTCCCGCCTCAGCTGGAGAGGCGTCCCAATTGCCCTGCCAAGCCTCGAGGAGAATCCCGAGTTGTCCCTCGAACTAGGCAGGAGTCCTGACGTGGCTGAACAAACACGTGGGTGGAAGGGCCATCCCCGTCGTAACTCGAGAATATACCCCAGGTTCCCGCCGCAACTCGAGAAAAACCATGAGACTTCCCCCTCGATGCGAGATGAGGCCCGATTCCCCTGTACTGCGTGCAGAGCAATTCCGTCTTGCACATCACACATGAAAGGAGCCTTGATTTCCTTGATGGCACTCCAGAGAAACCCCAAGAACACTGTTTCAAGGATAGAGGGATCCTGAGGTCACTGTAGCAACACGAAAGAACTCTGTGGACCAAAAATCAACTCGAAAAGAGAGGTTAGTCCCTGGATTCGTCTCCAGAGGAATACCACCTTACCACAAGCACCTCAAGAGGAGGCTTCTCTCAGCTCTAGGAATGTGAGAGGGACCCTGAGTTTGCGGCCTCAAGTGGAATGGACACCGCGATGCCCTGACTCGAAATAAGGCCGGATATCCCTGCAGTGACTTCAATGCAGGCTCGTCTTGCATCTCCCACGACAAAAGGATGTCTGAATCCCCTGTGGAAAGCACAGAGAAAGACTTAGTTCCCCACCTCATCGCGACCGATAGCCTCACATCCTTTGAAAACTCCAGAGGTACGCGGAGATCAGTGCCTCCAAAGGAGACGATGCCTGACTCCTCGTGAAACTTGATAGGAGTCCCAGGATTCCTGTGGCACTTGGAAAGGGACACTTGGTCTCCCGCCTCAGCTGGAGAGGTGTCCCAATTGCCCTGCCAAGCCTCGAGGAGAATCCAGAGTTGTCCCTCGCAACTAGGCAGGAGTCCTGACGTCGCTGAAGAAACACGTGGGTGGAAGGGCCATCCCCGTCGTAACTCGAGAATATACCCCAGGTTCCCGCCGCAACTCGAGAAAAACCATGAGACTTCCCCCTCGCCGCGAGATGAGGCCCGATTCCCCTGCCCTGCGTGCAGAGCAATTCTGTGTTGCACATCACACATGAAAGGAGCCTTGATTTCCTTCATGGCACTCCAGAGAAACCCCAAGAACACTGTTTCAAGGCTAGAGGGATCCTGAGGTCACTGTAGCAACACGAAAGAGCTCCGTGGACCAAAAATCAACTCGAGATGAGAGGTTAGTCCCTGGCTTCGACTCCAGAGGAATACCACCTTACCACAAGCACCTCAAGAGGAGGCTTCTCTCAGCTCTAGGTATGTGAGAGGGACCCTGAGTTTGCGGCATCAAGTGGAATGGACACCGCGATGCCCTGACGCGAAATAAGGCCGGATATCCCTGCAGTGACTGGAATGCAGGCTCGTCTTGCATCTCCCAAGACGAAAGGGTGTCTGAATCCCCTGTGGAGACCACAGAGAAAGACCTAGTTCTCCACCTCATCGCGACAGGAGGCCTCAAATCCTTTGAAAACTCCAGAGGTACGCGGAGATCAGTGCCTCCAAAGGAGACGATGCCTGACTCCTCGTGAAACTTGATAGGAGTCCCAGGATTCTTGTGGCACGTGGAAAGGGACACTTGGTCTCCCGCCTCAGCTGGAGAGGTGTTCCAATTGCCCTGCTAAGCCTCGAGGAGAATCCCGAGTTGTCCCTCGCAACTAGGCAGGAGTCCTGACGTGGCTGAACAAACACGTGGGTGGAAGGGCCATCCCCGTCGTAACTCGAGAATATACCCCAGGTTCCCGCCGCAACTCGAGAAAAACCATGAGACTTCCCCCTCGACGCGAGATGAGGCCCGATTCCCCTGCACTGCGTGCAGAGCAATTCTGTGTTGCACATCACACATGAAAGGAGCCTTGATTTCCTTGATGGCACTCCAGAGAAACCCCAAGAACACTGTTTCAAGGCTAGAGGGATCCTGAGGTCACTGTAGCAACACGAAAGAGCTCCGTGGGCCAAAAATCAACTCGAGATGAGAGGTTAGTCCCTGGCTTCGTCTCCAGAGGAATACCACCTTACCACAAGCACCTCAAGAGGAGGCTTCTCTCAGCTCTAGGTATGTGAGAGGGACCCTGAGTTTGCGGCCTCAAGTGGAATGGACACCACGATGCCCTGACTCGAAATTAGGCCGGATATCCCTGCAGTGACTGGAATGCAGGCTCGTCTTGCATCTCCCAAGACGAAAGGGTGTCTGAATCCCCTGTGGAGACCACAGAGAAAGACCTAGTTCCCCACCTCATCGCGACAGGAGGCCTCAAATCCTTTAAAAACTCCAGAGGTATGCGGAGATCAGTGCCTCCAAATGAGATGATGCCTGAGTCCTCGTGAAACTTGATAGGAGACCCAGGATTCCTGTGGCATGTGGAAAGGGACCCTTGGTCTCCCATCTCAGCTGGAGAGGCGTTCCAATTGCCCTGCCACGCCTCGAGGAGAATCCCGAGTTGTCCCTCGCAACTAGGCAGGAGTCCTGACGTGGCTGAACAAACACGTGGGTGGAAGGGCCATCCCCGTCGTAACTCGAGAATATACCCCAGGTTCCCGCCGCAACTCGAGAAAAACCATGAGACTTCCCCCTCGCCGCGAGATGAGGCCCGATTCCCCTGCACTGCGTGCAGAGCAATTCCGTGTTGCACATCACACATGAAAGGAGCCTTGATTTCCTTCATGGCACTCCAGAGAAACCCAAGAACACTGTTTCAAGGCTAGAGGGATCCTGAGGTCACTGTAGCAACACGAAAGAACTCTGTGGACCAAAAATCAACTCGAAAAGAGAGGTTAGTCCCTGGCTTCGACTCCTGAGGAATACCACCTTACCACAAGCACCTCAAGAGGAGGCTTCTCTCAGCTCTAGGTATGTGAGAGGGACCCTGAGTTTGCGGCCTCAAGTGGAATGGACACCGCGATGCCCTGACGCGAAATAAGGCCGGATATCCCTGCAGTGACTTCAATGCAGGCTCGTCTTGCGTCTCCCACGACGAAAGGATGTCTGAATCCCCTGTGGAAAGCACAGAGAAAGATTTAGTTTCCCACCTCATCGCGACCGATAGCCTCACATCCTTTGAAAACTCCAGAGGTACGCGGAGATCAGTGCCTCCAAAGGAGACGATGCCTGACTCCTCGTGAAACTTGATAGGAGTCCCAGGATTCCTGTGGCACTTGGAAAGGGATACTTGGTCTCCCGCCTCAGCTGGAGAGGCGTCCCAATTGCCCTGCCAAGCCTCGAGGAGAATCCCGAGTTGTCCCTCGAACTAGGCAGGAGTCCTGACGTGGCTGAACAAACACGTGGGTGGAAGGGCCATCCCCGTCGTAACTCGAGAATATACCCCAGGTTCCCGCCGCAACTCGAGAAAAACCATGAGACTTCCCCCTCGATGCGAGATGAGGCCCGATTCCCCTGTACTGCGTGCAGAGCAATTCCGTCTTGCACATCACACATGAAAGGAGCCTTGATTTCCTTGATGGCACTCCAGAGAAACCCCAAGAACACTGTTTCAAGGATAGAGGGATCCTGAGGTCACTGTAGCAACACGAAAGAACTCTGTGGACCAAAAATCAACTCGAAAAGAGAGGTTAGTCCATGGATTCGTCTCCAGAGGAATACCACCTTACCACAAGCACCTCAAGAGGAGGCTTCTCTCAGCTCTAGGTATGTGAGAGGGACCCTGAGTTTGCGGCCTCAAGTGGAATGGACACCGCGATGCCCTGACTCGAAATAAGGCCGGATATCCCTGCAGTGACTTCAATGCAGGCTCGTCTTGCATCTCCCACGACGAAAGGATGTCTGAATCCCCTGTGGAAAGCACAGAGAAAGACTTAGTTCCCCACCTCATCGCGACCGATAGCCTCACATCCTTTGAAAACTCCAGAGGTACGCGGAGATCAGTGCCTCCAAAGGAGACGATGCCTGACTCCTCGTGAAACTTGATAGGAGTCCCAGGATTTCTGTGGCACTTGGAAAGGGACACTTGGTCTCCCGCCTCAGCTGGAGAGGTGTCCCAATTGCCCTGCCAAGCCTCGAGGAGAATCCAGAGTTGTCCCTCGCAACTAGGCAGGAGTCCTGACGTCGCTGAAGAAACACGTGGGTGGAAGGGCCATCCCCGTCGTAACTCGAGAATATACCCCAGGTTCCCGCCGCAACTCGAGAAAAACCATGAGACTTCCCCCTCGCCGCGAGATGAGGCCCGATTCCCCTGCACTGCGTGCAGAGCAATTCCGTGTTGCACATCACACATGAAAGGAGCCTTGATTTCCTTGATGGCACTCCAGAGAAACCCCAAGAACACTGTTTCAAGGCTAGAGGGATCCTGAGGTCACTGTAGCAACACGAAAGAGCTCCGTGGGCCAAAAATCAACTCGAGATGAGAGGTTAGTCCCTGGCTTCGACTCCAGAGGAATACCACCTTACCACAAGCACCTCAAGAGGAGGCTTCTCTCAGCTCTAGGTATGTGAGAGGGACCCTAAATTTGCGGCCTCAAGTGGAATGGACACCGCGATTCCCTGACGCGAAATAAGGCTGGATATCCCTGCAGTGACTTGAATGCAGGCTCGTCTTGCAAGTCCCAAGATGAAAGGATGTCTGAATCCCCTGTGGAGACCACAGAGAAAGACCTAGTTCCCCACCTCATCGCGACCGGAGGCCTCACATCCTTTGAAAACTCCAGAGGTACGCGGAGATCAGTGCCTCCAAAGGAGACGATGCCTGACTCCTCGTGAAACTTGATAGGAGTCCCAGGATTCCTGTGGCACGTGGAAAGGGACCCTTGGTCTCCCGCCTCAGCTGGAGAGGCGTCCCAATTGCCTTGCCAAGCCTCGAGGAGAATCCCGAGTTGTGTCTCCCAACTAGGCAAGAGTCCTGACGTGGCTGAACAAACACGTGTGTGGAAGGGCCATCCCCGTCGTAACTCGAGAATATACCCCAGGTTCCCGCCGCAACTCGAGAAAAACCATGAGACTTCCGCCTCGCCGCGAGATGAGGCCCGATTCCCCTGCACTGCGTGCAGAGCAATTCTGTGTTGCACATCACACATGAAAGGAGCCTTGATTTCCTTCATGGCACTCCAGAGAAACCCCAAGAATACTGTTTCAAGGCTAGAGGGATCCTGAGGTCACTGTAGCAACACGAAAGAGCTCCGTGGACCAAAAATCAACTCGAGATGAGAGGTTAGTCCCTGGCTTCGACTCCAGAGGAATACCACCTTACCACAAGCACCTCAAGAGGAGGCTTCTCTCAGCTCTAGGTATGTGAGAGGGACCCTGAGTTTGCGGCCTCAAGTGGAATGGACACCGCGATGCCCTGACTCGAAATAAGGCCGGATATCCCTGCAGTGACTGGAATGCAGGCTCGTCTTGCATCTCCCATGACGAAAGGGTGTCTGAATCCCCTGTGGAGACCACAGAGAAAGACCTAGTTCCCCACCTCATCGCGACCGCAGGCCTCAAATCCTTTGAAAACTCCAGAGGTATGCGGAGATCAGTGCCTCCAAAGGAGACGATGCCTGACTCCTCGTGAAACTTGATAGGAGACCCAGGATTCCTGTGGCACGTGGAAAGGGACCCTTGGTCTCCCGTCTCAGCTGGAGAGGCGTCCCAATTGGCCTGCAAAGCCTCGAGGAGAATCCCGAGTTGTCCCTCGCAACTAGGCAGGAGTCCTGACGTCGCTGAAGAAACACGTGGGTGGAAGGGCCATCCCCGTCGTAACTCGAGAATATACCCCAGGTTCCCGCCGCAACTCAAGAAAAACCATGAGACTTCCCCGTCGCCGCGAGATGAGGCCCGATTCCCCTGCACTGCGTGCAGAGCAATTCCGTGTTGCACATCACACATGAAAGGAGCCTTGATTTCCTTGATGGCACTCCAGAGAAACCCCAAGAACACTCTTTCAAGGCTAGAGGGATCCTGAGGTCACTGTAGCAACACGAAAGAGCTCCGTGGGCCAAAAATCAACTCGAGATGAGAGGTTAGTCCCTGGCTTCGACTCCAGAGGAATACCACCTTACCACAAGCACCTCAAGAGGAGGCTTCTCTCAGCTCTAGGTATGTGAGAGGGACCCTGAGTTTGCGGCCTCAAGTGGAATGGACACCGCGATGCCCTGACGCGAAATAAGGCTGGATATCCCTGCAGTGACTTGAATGCAGGCTCGTCTTGCATCTCCCAAGATGAAAGGATGTCTGAATCCCCTGTGGAGACCACAGAGAAAGACCTAGTTCCCCACCTCATCGCGACCGGAGGCCTCACATCCTTTGAAAACTCCAGAGGTACGCGGAGATCAGTGCCTCCAAAGGAGACGATGCCTGACTCCTCGTGAAACTTGATAGGAGTCCCAGGATTCCTGTGGCACGTGGAAAGGGACCCTTGGTCTCCCGCCTCAGCTGGAGAGGCGTCCCAATTGCCTTGCCAAGCCTCGAGGAGAATCCCGAGTTGTGTCTCGCAACTAGGCAAGAGTCCTGACGTGGCTGAACAAACACGTGTGTGGAAGTTCCATCCCCGTCGTAACTCGAGAATATACCCCAGGTTCCCGCCGCAACTCGAGAAAAACCATGAGACTTCCCCCTCGCCGCGAGATCAGGCCCGATTCCCCTGCACTGCGTGCAAAGCAATTCTGTGTTGCACATCACACATGAAAGGAGCCTTGATTTCCTTCATGGCACTCCAGAGAAACCCCAAGAACACTGTTTCAAGGCTAGAGGGATCCTGAGGTCACTGTAGCAACACAAAAGAGCTCCGTGGACCAAAAATCATCTCGAGATGAGAGGTTAGTCCCTGGTTTCGACTCCAGAGGAATACCACCTTACCACAAGCACCTCAAGAGGAGGCTTGTCTCAGCTCTAGGTATGTGAGAGGGACCCTGAGTTTGCGGCCTCAAGTGGAATGGACACCGCGATGCCCTGACTCGAAATAAGGCCGGATATCCCAGCAGTGACTGGAATGCAGGCTCGTCTTGCATCTCCCAAGACGAAAGGGTGTCTGAATCCCCTGTGGAGACCACAGAGAAAGACCTAGTTCCCCACCTCATCGCGACAGGAGGCCTCAAATCCTTTGAAAACGCCAGAGGTATGCGGGGATCAGTGCCTCCAAAGGAGACGATGCCTGACTCCTCGTGAAACTTGATAGGAGTCCCAGGATTCTTGTGGCACGTGGAAAGGGACCCTTGGTCTCCCGCCTCAGCTGGAGAGGCGTCCCAATTGCCCTGCCAAGCCTCGAGGAGAATCCCGAGTTGTCCCTCGCAACTAGGCAGGAGTCCTGACGTGGCTGAACAAACACCTGGGTGGAAGGGCCATCCCCATCGTAACTCGAGAATATACCCCAGGTTCCCGCCGCAACTCGAGAAAAACCATGAGACTTCCCCCTCGATGCGAGATGAGGCCCGATTCCCCTGTACTGCGTGCAGAGCAATTCCATCTTGCACATCACACATGAAAGGAGCCTTGATTTCCTTGATGGCACTCCAGAGAAACCCCAAGAACACTGTTTCAAGGATAGAGGGATCCTGAGGTCACTGTAGCAACACGAAAGAACTCTGTGGACCAAAAATCAACTCGAAAAGAGAGGTTAGTCCCTGGCTTCGACTCCTGAGGAATACCACCTTACCACAAGCACCTCAAGAGGAGGCTTCTCTCAGCTCTAGGTATGTGAGAGGGACCCTGAGTTTGCGGCCTCAAGTGGAATGGACACCGCGATGCCCTGACGCGAAATAAGGCCGGATATCCCTGCAGTGACTTCAATGCAGGCTCGTCTTGCATCTCCCACGACGAAAGGATGTCTGAATCCCCTGTGGAAAGCACAGAGAAAGACTTAGTTCCCCACCTCATCGCGACCGATAGCCTCACATCCTTTGAAAACTCCAGAGGTACGCGGAGATCAGTGCCTCCAAAGGAGACGATGCCTGACTCCTCGTGAAACTTGATAGGAGTCCCAGGATTCCTGTGGCACTTGGAAAGGGATACTTGGTCTCCCGCCTCAGCTGGAGAGGCGTCCCAATTGCCCTGCCAAGCCTCGAGGAGAATCCCGAGTTGTCCCTCGAACTAGGCAGGAGTCCTGACGTGGCTGAACAAACACGTGGGTGGAAGGGCCATCCCCGTCGTAACTCGAGAATATACCCCAGGTTCCCGCCGCAACTCGAGAAAAACCATGAGACTTCCCCCTCGATGCGAGATGAGGCCCGATTCCCCTGTACTGCGTGCAGAGCAATTCCGTCTTGCACATCACACATGAAAGGAGCCTTGATTTCCTTGATGGCACTCCAGACAAACCCCAAGAACACTGTTTCAAGGATAGAGGGATCCTGAGGTCACTGTAGCAACACGAAAGAACTCTGTGGACCAAAAATCAACTCGAAAAGAGAGGTTAGTCCCTGGATTCGTCTCCAGAGGAATACCACCTTACCACAAGCACCTCAAGAGGAGGCTTCTCTCAGCTCTAGGTATGTGAGAGGGACCCTGAGTTTGCGGCCTCAAGTGGAATGGACACCGCGATGCCCTGACTCGAAATAAGGCCGGATATCCCTGCAGTGACTTCAATGCAGGCTCGTCTTGCATCTCCCACGACGAAAGGATGTCTGAATCCCCTGTGGAAAGCACAGAGAAAGACTTAGTTCCCCACCTCATCGCGACCGATAGCCTCACATCCTTTGAAAACTCCAGAGGTACGCGGAGATCAGTGCCTCCAAAGGAGACGATGCCTGACTCCTCGTGAAACTTGACAGGAGTCCCAGGATTCCTGTGGCACTTGGAAAGGGACACTTGGTCTCCCGCCTCAGCTGGAGAGGTGTCCCAATTGCCCTGCCAAGCCTCGAGGAGAATCCAGAGTTGTCCCTCGCAACTAGGCAGGAGTCCTGACGTCGCTGAAGAAACACGTGGGTGGAAGGGCCATCCCCGTCGTAACTCGAGAATATACCCCAGGTTCCCGCCGCAACTCGAGAAAAACCATGAGACTTCCCCCTCGCCGCGAGATGAGGCCCGATTCCCCTGCCCTGCGTGCAGAGCAATTCTGTGTTGCACATCACACATGAAAGGAGCCTTGATTTCCTTCATGGCACTCCAGAGAAACCCCAAGAACACTGTTTCAAGGCTAGAGGGATCCTGAGGTCACTGTAGCAACACGAAAGAGCTCCGTGGACCAAAAATCAACTCGAGATGAGAGGTTAGTCCCTGGCTTGGACTCGAGAGGAATACCACCTTACCACAAGCACCTCAAGAGGAGGCTTCTCTCAGCTCTAGGTATGTGAGAGGGACCCTGAGTTGGCGGCCTCAAGTGGAATGGACACCGCGATGCCCTGACTCGAAATAAGGCCGATATCCCTGCAGTGACTGGAATGCAGGCTCGTCTTGCATCTCCCAAGACGAAAGGGTGTCTGAATCCCCTGTGGAGACCACAGAGAAAGACCTAGTTCCCCACCTCATCGCGACAGGAGGCCTCAAATCCTTTGAAAACTCCAGAGGTATGCGGAGATCAGTGCCTGCAAAGGAGACGATGCCTGACTCCTCGTGAAACTTGATAGGAGACCCAGGATTCCTGTGGCACGTGGAAAGGGACCCTTGGTCTCCCGTCTCAGCTGGAGAGGCGTCCCAATTGCCCTGCAAAGCCTCGAGGAGAATCCCGAGTTGTCCCTCGCAACTAGGCAGGAGTCCTGACATGGCTGAACACACACGTGTGTGGAAGGGCCATCCCCGTCGTAACTCGAGAATATACCCCAGGTTCCCGCCGCAACTCGAGAAAAACCATGAGACTTCCCCCTCGCCGCGAGATGAGGCCCGATTCCCCTGCACTGCATGCAGAGCAATTCCGTGTTGCACATCACACATGAAAGGAGCCTTGATTTCCTTGATGGCACTCCAGAGAAACCCCAAGAACACTCTTTCAAGGCTAGAGGGATCCTGAGGTCACTGTAGCAACACGAAAGAGCTCCGTGGGCCAAAAATCAACTCGAGATGAGAGGTTAGTCCCTGGCTTCGACTCCAGAGGAATACCACCTTACCACAAGCACCTCAAGAGGAGGCTTCTCTCAGCTCTAGGTATGTGAGAGGGACCCTGAGTTTGCGGCCTCAAGTGGAATGGACACCGCGATGCCCTGACGCGAAATAAGGCTGGATATCCCTGCAGTGACTTGAATGCAGGCTCGTCTTGCATCTCCCAAGAAGAAAGGATGTCTGAATCCCCTGTGGAGACCACAGAGAAAGACCTAGTTCCCCACCTCATCGCGACCGGAGGCCTCACATCCTTTGAAAACTCCAGAGGTACGCGGAGATCAGTGCCTCCAAAGGAGACGATGCCTGACTCCTCGTGAAACTTGATAGGAGTCCCAGGATTCCTGTGGCACGTGGAAAGGGACCCTTGGTCTCCCGCCTCAGCTGGAGAGGCGTCCCAATTGCCTTGCCAAGCCTCGAGGAGAATCCCGAGTTGTGTCTCGCAACTAGGCAAGAGTCCTGACGTGGCTGAACAAACACGTGTGTGGAAGGGCCATCCCCGTCGTAACTCGAGAATATACCCCAGGTTCCCGCCGCAACTCGAGAAAAACCATGAGACTTCCCCCTCGCCGCGAGATGAGGCCCGATTCCCCTGCACTGCGTGCAAAGCAATTCTGTGTTGCACATCACACATGAAAGGAGCCTTGATTTCCTTCATGGCACTCCAGAGAAACCCCAAGAACACTGTTTCAAGGCTAGAGGGATCCTGAGGTCACTGTAGCAACACAAAAGAGCTCCGTGGACCAAAAATCAACTCGAGATGAGAGGTTAGTCCCTGGTTTCGACTCCAGAGGAATACCACCTTACGACAAGCACCTCAAGAGGAGGCTTCTCTCAGCTCTAGGTATGTGAGAGGGACCCTGAGTTTGCGGCCTCAAGTGGAATGGACACCGCGATGCACTGACGCGAAATAAGGCCGGATATCCCAGCAGTGACTGGAATGCAGGCTCGTCTTGCATCTCCCAAGACGAAAGGGTGTCTGAATCCCCTGTGGAGACCACAGAGAAAGACCTAGTTCCCCACCTCATCGCGACAGGAGGCCTCAAATCCTTTGAAAACGCCAGAGGTATGCGGGCATCAGTGCCTCCAAAGGAGACGATGCCTGACTCCTCGTGAAACTTGATAGGAGTCCCAGGATTCTTGTGGCACGTGGAAAGGGACCCTTGGTCTCCCGCCTCAGCTGGAGAGGCGTCCCAATTGCCCTGCCAAGCCTCGAGGAGAATCCCGAGTTGTCCCTCGCAACTAGGCAGGAGTCCTGACGTGGCTGAACAAACACCTGGGTGGAAGGGCCATCCCCATCGTAACTCGAGAATATACCCCAGGTTCCCGCCGCAACTCGAGAAAAACCATGAGATTTCCCCTCGATGCGAGATGAGGCCCGATTCCCCTGTACTGCGTGCAGAGCAATTCCGTCTTGCACATCACACATGAAAGGAGCCTTGATTTCCTTGATGGCACTCCAGAGAAACCCCAAGAACACTGTTTCAAGGATAGAGGGATCCTGAGGTCACTGTAGCAACACGAAAGAACTCTGTGGACCAAAAATCAACTCGAAAAGAGAGGTTAGTCCCTGGCTTCGACTCCTGAGGAATTCCACCTTACCACAAGCACCTCAAGAGGAGGCTTCTCTCAGCTCTAGGTATGTGAGAGGGACCCTGAGTTTGCGGCCTCAAGTGGAATGGACACCGCGATGCCCTGACTCGAAATAAGGCCGGATATCCCTGCAGTGACTTCAATGCAGGCTCGTCTTGCATCTCCCACGACGAAAGGATGTCTGAATCCCCTGTGGAAAGCACAGAGAAAGACTTAGTTCCCCACCTCATCGCGACCGATAGCCTCACATCCTTTGAAAACTCCAGAGGTACGCGGAGATCAGTGCCTCCAAAGGAGACGATGCCTGACTCCTCGTGAAACTTGATAGGAGTCCCAGGATTCCTGTGGCACTTGGAAAGGGATACTTGGTCTCCCGCCTCAGCTGGAGAGGCGTCCCAATTGCCCTGCCAAGCCTCGAGGAGAATCCCGAGTTGTCCCTCGAACTAGGCAGGAGTCCTGACGTGGCTGAACAAACACGTGGGTGGAAGGGCCATCCCCGTCGTAACTCGAGAATATACCCCAGGTTCCCGCCGCAACTCGAGAAAAACCATGAGACTTCCCCTTCGATGCGAGATGAGGCCCGATTCCCCTGCACTGCGTGCAGAGCAATTCCGTCTTGCACATCACACATGAAAGGAGCCTTGATTTCCTTGATGGCACTCCAGAGAAACCCCAAGAACACTGTTTCAAGGATAGAGGGATCCTGAGGTCACTGTAGCAACACGAAAGAACTCTGTGGACCAAAAATCAACTCGAAAAGAGAGGTTAGTCCCTGGATTCGTCTCCAGAGGAATACCACCTTACCACAAGCACCTCAAGAGGAGGCTTCTCTCAGCTCTAGGTATGTGAGAGGGACCCTGAGTTTGCGGCCTCAAGTGGAATGGACACCGCGATGCCCTGACTCGAAATAAGGCCGGATATCCCTGCAGTGACTTCAATGCAGGCTCGTCTTGCATCTTCCACGACGAAAGGATGTCTGAATCCCCTGTGGAAAGCACAGAGAAAGACTTAGTTCCCCACCTCATCGCGACCGATAGCCTCACATCCTTTGAAAACTCCAGAGGTACGCGGAGATCAGTGCCTCCAAAGGAGACGATGCCTAACTCCTCGTGAAACTTGATAGGAGTCCCAGGATTCCTGTGGCACTTGGAAAGGGACACTTGGTCTCCCGCCTCAGCTGGAGAGGTGTCCCAATTGCCCTGCCAAGCCTCGAGGAGAATCCAGAGTTGTCCCTCGCAACTAGGCAGGAGTCCTGACGTCGCTGAAGAAACACGTGGGTGGAAGGGCCATCCCCGTCGTAACTCGAGAATATACCCCAGGTTCCCGCCGCAACTCGAGAAAAACCATGAGACTTCCCCCTCGCCGCGAGATGAGGCCCGATTCCCCTGCACTGCGTGCAGAGCAATTCTGTGTTGCACATCACACATGAAAGGAGCCTTGATTTCCTTGATGGCACTCCAGAGAAACCCCAAGAACACTGTTTCAAGGCTAGAGGGATCCTGAGGTCACTGTAGCAACACGAAAGAGCTCCGTGGGCCAAAAATCAACTCGAGATGAGAGGTTAGTCCCTGGCTTCGACTCCAGAGGAATACCACCTTACCACAAGCACCTCAAGAGGAGGCTTCTCTCAGCTCTAGGTATGTGAGAGGGACCCTAAATTTGCGGCCACAAGTGGAATGGACACCGCGATTCCCTGACGCGAAATAAGGCTGGATATCCCTGCAGTGACTTGAATGCAGGCTCGTCTTGCAAGTCCCAAGATGAAAGGATGTCTGAATCCCCTGTGGAGACCACAGAGAAAGACCTAGTTCCCCACCTCATCGCGACCGGAGGCCTCACATCCTTTGAAAACTCCAGAGGTACGCGGAGATCAGTGCCTCCAAAGGAGACGATGCCTGACTCCTCGTGAAACTTGATAGGAGTCCCAGGATTCCTGTGGCACGTGGAAAGGGACCCTTGGTCTCCCGCCTCAGCTGGAGAGGCGTCCCAATTGCCTTACCAAGCCTCGAGGAGAATCCCGAGTTGTGTTTCCCAACTAGGCAAGAGTCCTGACGTGGCTGAACAAACACGTGTGTGGAAGGGCCATCCCCGTCGTTACTCGAGAATATACCCCAGGTTCCCGCCGCAACTCGAGAAAAACCATGAGACTTCCACCTCGCCGCGAGATGAGGCCCGATTCCCCTGCACTGCGTGCAGAGCAATTCCGTGTTGCACATCACACATGAAAGGAGCCTTGATTTCCTTCATGGCACTCCAGAGAAACCCCAAGAATACTGTTTCAAGGATAGAGGGATCCTGAGGTCACTGTAGCAACACGAAAGAGCTCCGTGGACTAAAAATCAACTCGAGATGAGAGGTTAGTCCCTGGCTTCGACTCCAGAGGAATACCACCTTACCACAAGCACCTCAAGAGGAGGCTTCTCTCAGCTCTAGGTATGTGAGAGGGACCCTGAGTTTGCGGCCTCAAGTGGAATGGACACCGCGATGCCCTGACTCGAAATAAGGCCGGATATCCCTGCAGTGACTGGAATGCAGGCTCGTCTTGCATCTCCCAAGACGAAAGGGTGTCTGAATCCCCTGTGGAGACCACAGAGAAAGACCTAGTTCCCCACCTCATCGCGACAGGAGGCCTCAAATCCTTTGAAAACTCCAGAGGTATGTGGAGATCAGTGCCTCCAAAGGAGACGATGCCTGACTCCTCGTGAAACTTGATAGGAGACCCAGGATTCCTGTGGCACGTGGAAAGGGACCCTTGGTCTCCCGTCTCAGCTGGAGAGGCGTCCCAATTGCCCTGCAAAGCCTCGAGGAGAATCCCGAGTTGTCCCTCGCAACTAGGCAGGAGTCCTGACGTCGCTGAAGAAACACGTGGGTGGAAGGCCCATCCCCGTCGTAACTCGAGAATATACCCCAGGTTCCCGCCGCAACTCAAGAAAAACCATGAGACTTCCCCCTCGCCGCGAGATGAGGCCCGATTCACCTGCACTGCGTGCAGAGCAATTCCGTGTTGCACATCACACATGAAAGGAGCCTTGATTTCCTTGATGGCACTCCAGAGAAACCCCAAGAACACTGTTTCAAGGCTAGAGGGATCCTGAGGTCACTGTAGCAACACGAAAGAGCTCCGTGGGCCAAAAATCAACTAGAGATGAGAGGTTAGTCCCTGGCTTCGACTCCTGAGGAATACCACCTTACCACAAGCACCTCAAGAGGAGGCTTCTCTCAGCTCTAGGTATGTGAGAGGGATCCTGAGTTTGCGGCCTCAAGTGGAATGGACACCGCGATGCCCTGACACGAAATAAGGCCGGATATCCCTGCAGTGACTTGAATGCAGGCTCGTCTTGCATCTCCCAAGAAGAAAGGATGTCTGAATCCCCTGTGGAGAACACAGAGAAACACCTAGTTCCCCACCTCATCGCGACCGGAGGCCTCACATCCTTTGAAAACTCCAGAGGTAAGCGGAGATCAGTGCCTCCAAAGGAGACGATGCCTGACTCCTCGTGAAACTTGATAGGAGTCCCAGGATTCTTGTGGCACGTGGAAAGGGACACTTGGTCTCCCGCCTCAGTTGGAAAGGCGTTCCAATTGCCCTGCCAAGCCTCGAGGAGAATCCCGAGTTGTCCCTCGCAACTAGGCAGGAGTCCTGACGTGGCTGAACAAACACGTGGGTGGAAGGGCCATCCCCGTCGTAACTCGAGAATATTCCCCAGGTTCCCGCCGCAACTCGAGAAAAACCATGAGACTTCCCCCTCGATGCGAGATGAGGCCCGATTCCCCTGTACTGCGTGCAGAGCAATTCCGTCTTGCACATCACACATGAAAGGAGCCTTGATTTCATTGATGGCACTCCAGAGAAAACCCAAGAACACTGTTTCAAGGATAGAGGGATCCTGAGGTCACTGTATCAACACGAAAGAACACTGTGGACCAAAAATCAACTCGAAAAGAGAGGTTAGTCCCTGGATTCGTCTCCAGAGGAATACCACCTTACCACAAGCACCTCAAGAGGAGGCTTCTCTCAGCTCTAGGTATGTGAGAGGGACCCTGAGTTTGCGGCCTCAAGTGGAATGGACACCGCGATGCCCTGACTCGAAATAAGGCCGGATATCCCTGCAGTGACTTCAATGCAGGCTCGTCTTGCATCTCCCAGGACGAAAGGATGTCTGAATCCCCTGTGGAAAGCACAGAGAAAGACTTAGTTCCCCACCTCATCGCGACCGATAGCCGCACATCCCTTGAAAACTCCAGAGGTACGCGGAGATCAGTACCTCCAAAGGAGACGATACCTGACTCCTCGTGAAACTTGATAGGAGTCCCAGGATTCCTGTGGCACTTGGAAAGGGACACTTGGTCTCCCGCCTCAGCTGGAGAGGCGTCCCAATTGCCCTGCCAAGCCTCGAGGAGAATCCAGAGTTGTCCCTCGCAACTAGGCAGGAGTCCTGACGTCGCTGAAGAAACACGTGGGTGGAAGGGCCATCCCCGTCGTAACTCGAGAATATACCCCAGGTTCCCGCCGCAACTCGAGAAAAACCATGAGACTTCCCCCTCGCCGCGAGATGAGGCCCGATTCCCCTGCACTGCGTGCAGAGCAATTCCGTGTTGCACATCACACATGAAAGGAGCCTTGATTTCCTTGATGGCACTCCAGAGAAACCCCAAGAACACTGTTTCAAGGCTAGAGGGATCCTGAGGTCACTGTAGCAACACGAAAGAGCTCCGTGGACCAAGAATCAACACGAGATGAGAGGTTAGTCCCTGGCTTCGACTCCTGAGGAATACCACCTTACCACAAGCACCTCAAGAGGAGGCTTCTCTCAGCTCTAGGTATGTGAGAGGGATCCTGAGTTTGCGGCCTCAAGTGGAATGATCACCGCGATGCCCTGACTTGAAATAAGGCTGGATATCCCTGCAGTGACTTGAATGCAGGCTCGTCTTGCATCTCCCAAGAAGAAAGGATTTCTGAATCCCCTGTGGAGACCACAGAGAAACACCTAGTTCCCCACCTCATCGCGACCGGAGGCCTCACATCCTTTGAAAACTCCAGAGGTACGCGGAGATCAGTGCCTCCAAAGGAGACGATGCCTGACTCCTCGTGAAACTTGATAGGAGTCCCAGGATTCTTGTGGCACGTGGAAAGGGACCCTTGGTCTCCCGCCTCAGCTGGAGAGGCATTCCAATTGCCCTGCCAAGCCTCGAGGAGAATCCCGAGTTGTCCCTCGCAACTAGGCAGGAGTCCTGACGTCGCTGAAGAAACACGTGGGTGGAAGGGCCATCCCCGTCGTAACTCGAGAATATACCCCAGGTTCCCGCCGCAACTCGAGAAAAACCATGAGACTTCCCCCTCGCCGGGAGATGAGGCCCGATTCCCCTGCACTGCGTGCAGAGCAATTCCGTGTTGCACATCACACATGAAAGGAGCCTTGATTTCCTTCATGGCACTCCAGAGAAACCCCAAGAACACTGTTTCAAGGCTAGAGGGATCCTGAGGTCACTGTAGCAGCACGAAAGAACTCTGTGGACCAAAAATCAACTCGAAAAGAGAGGTTAGTCCCTGGATTCGTCTCCAGAGGAATACCACCTTACCACAAGCACCTCAAGAGGAGGCTTCTCTCAGCTCTAGGTATGTGAGAGGTACCCTGATTTTGCGGCCTCAAGTGGAATGGACACCGCGATGCCCTGACTCGAAATAAGGCCGGATATCCCTGCAGTGACTTCAATGCAGGCTCGTCTTGCATCTCCCAAGACAAAAGGATGTCTGAATCCCCTGTGGAAAGCACAGAGAAAGACTTAGTTTCCCACCTCATCGCGACCGATAGCCTCACATCCTTTGTAAACTCCAGAGGTACGCGGAGATCAGTGCCTCCAAAGGAGACGATGCCTGACTTCTCGTGAAACTTGATAGGAGTCCCAGGATTCCTGTGGCACTTGGAAGGGGACACTTGGTCTCCCGCCTCAGCTGGAGAGGCGTCCCAATTGCCCTGCCAAGCCTCGAGGAGAATCCAGAGTTGTCCCTCGCAACTAGGCAGGAGTCCTGACGTCGCTGAAGAAACACGTGGGTGGAAGGGCCATCCCCGTCGTAACTCGAGAATATACCCCAGGTTCCCGCCGCAACTCGAGAAAAACCATGAGACTTCCCCCTCACCGCGAGATGAGGCCCGATTCCCCTGCACTGCGTGCAGAGCAATTCCGTGTTGCACATCACACATGAAAGGAGCCTTGATTTCCTTGATGGCACTCCAGAGAAACCCCAAGAACACTCTTTCAAGGCTAGAGGGATCCTGAGGTCACTGTAGCAACACGAAAGAGCTCCGTGGGCCAAAAATCAACTCGAGATGAGAGGTTAGTCCCTGGCTTCGACTCCAGAGGAATACCACCTTACCACAAGCACCTCAAGAGGAGGCTTCTCTCAGCTCTAGGTATGTGAGAGGGACCCTGAGTTTGCGGCCTCAAGTGGAATGGACACCGCGATGCCCTGACTCGAAATAAGGCCGGATATCCCTGCAGTGACTGGAATGCAGGCTCGTCTTGCATCTCCCAAGACGAAAGGGTGTCTGAATCCCCTGTGGAGACCACAGAGAAAGACCTAGTTCCCCACCTCATCGCGAAGTGAGGCCTCACATCCTTTGAAAACTCCAGAGGTACGCGGAGATCAGTGCCTCCAAAGGAGACGATGCCTGACTCCTCGTGAAACTTGATAGGAGTCCCAGTATTCCTGTGGCACGTGGAAAGGGACCCATGGTCTCCCGCCTCAGCTGGAGAGGCGTCCCAATTGCCTTGCCAAGCCTCGAAGAGAATCCCGAGTTGTGTCTCGCAACTAGGCAAGAGTCCTGACGTGGCTGAACAAACACGTGGGTGGAAGGGCCATCCCCGTCGTAACTCGAGAATATACCCCAGGTTCCCGCCGCAACTCGAGAAAAACCATGAGACTTCCCCCTCGCCGCGAGATGAGGCCCGATTCCAATGCACTGCGTGCAGAGCAATTCCGTGTTGCACATCACACATGAAAGGAGCCTTGATTTTCTTGATGGCACTCCAGAGAAACCCCAAGAACACTGTTTCAAGGCTAGAGGGATCCTGATGTCACTGTAGCAACACGAAAGAGCTCCGTGGACCAAGAATCAACACGAGATGAGAGGTTAGTCCCTGGCTTCGACTCCTGACGAATACCACCTTACCACAAGCACCTCAAGAGGAGGCTTCTCTCAGCTCTAGGTATGTGAGAGGGACCCTGAGTTTGCGGCCTCAAGTGGAATGGACACCGCGATGCCCTGACGCGAAATAAGGCCGGATATCCCTGCAGTGACTTGAATGCAGGCTCGTCTTGCATCTCCCAAGAAGAAAGGATGTCTGAATCCCCTGTGGAGACCACAGAGAAAGACCTAGTTCCCCACCTCATCGCGACCGGAGGCCTCACATCCTTTGAAAACTCCAGAGGTACGCGGAGATCAGTGCCTCCAAAGGAGACGATGCCTGACTCCTCGTGAAACTTGATAGGAGTCCCAGGATTCTTGTGGCACGTGGAAAGGGACCCTTGGTCTCCCGCCTCAGCTGGAGAGGCGTGCCAATTGCCCTGCCAAGCTTCGAGGAGAATCCCGAGTTGTCCCTCGCAACTAGGCAGGAGTCCTGACGTGGCTGAACAAACACGTGGGTGGAAGGGCCATCCCCGTCGTAACTCGAGAATATACCCCAGGTTCCCGCCGCAACTCGAGAAAAACCATGAGACTTCCCCCTCGCCGCGAGATGAGGCCCGATTCCCCTGCACTGCGTGCAGAGCTATTCCGTGTCGCACATCACACATGAAAGGAGCCTTGATTTCCTTGATGGCACTCCAGAGAAACCCCAAGAACACTGTTTCAAGGCTAGAGGGATCCTGAGGTCACTGTAGCAACACGAAAGAGCTCCGTGGGCCAAAAATCAACTCGAGATGAGAGGTTAGTCCCTGGCTTCGACTCCAGAGGAATACCACCTTACCACAAGCACCTCAAGAGGAGGCTTCTCTCAGCTCTAGGTATGTAAGAGGGACCCTGAGTTTGCGGCCTCAAGTGGAATGGACACCGCGATGCCCTGACGCGAAATAAGGCTGGATATCCCTGCAGTGACTTGAATGCAGGCTCGTCTTGCATCTCCCAAGATGAAAGGATGTCTGAATCCCCTATGGAGACCACAGAGAAAGAGCTAGTTCCCCACCTCATCGCGACCGGAGGCCTCACATCCTTTGAAAACTCCAGAGGTACGCGGAGATCAGTGCCTCCAAAGGAGACGATGCCTGACTCCTCGTGAAACTTGATAGGAGTCCCAGGATTCCTGTGGCACGTGGAAAGGGACCCTTGGTCTCCCGCCTCAGCTGGAGAGGCGTCCCAATTTCCTTGCCAAGCCTCGAGGAGAATCCCGAGTTGTGTCTCGCAACTAGGCAGGAGTCCTGACGTGGCTGAACAAACACGTGTGTGGAAGGGAGATCCCCGTCGTAACTCGAGAATATACCCCAGGTTCCCGCCGCAACTCGAGAAAAACCATGAGACTTGCCCCTCGCCGCGAGATGAGGCCCGATTCCCCTGCACTGCGTGCAGAGCAATTCTGTGTTGCACATCACACATGAAAGGAGCCTTGATTTCCTTGATGGCACTCCAGAGAAACCCCAAGAACACTCTTTCAAGGCTAGAGGGATCCTGAGGTCACTGTAGCAACACGAAAGAGCTCCGTGGGCCAAAAATCAACTCGAGATGAGAGGTTAGTCCCTGGCTTCGACTCCAGAGGAATACCACCTTACCACAAGCACCTCAAGAGGAGGCTTCTCTCAGCTCTAGGTATGTGAGAGGGACCCTGAGTTTGCGGCCTCAAGTGGAATGGACACCGCGATGCCCTGACTCGAAATAAGGCCGGATATCCCTGCAGTGACTGGAATGCAGGCTCGTCTTGCATCTCCCAAGACGAAAGGGTGTCTGAATCCCCTGTGGAGACCACAGAGAAAGACCTAGTTCCCCACCTCATCGCGAAGTGAGGCCTCACATCCTTTGAAAACTCCAGAGGTACGCGGAGATCAGTGCCTCCAAAGGAGACGATGCCTGACTCCTCGTGAAACTTGATAGGAGTCCCAGTATTCCTGTGGCACGTGGAAAGGGACCCATGGTCTCCCGCCTCAGCTGGAGAGGCGTCCCAATTGCCTTGCCAAGCCTCGAAGAGAATCCCGAGTTGTGTCTCGCAACTAGGCAAGAGTCCTGACGTGGCTGAACAAACACGTGGGTGGAAGGGCCATCCCCGTCGTAACTCGAGAATATACCCCAGGTTCCCGCCGCAACTCGAGAAAAACCATGAGACTTCCCCCTCGCCGCGAGATGAGGCCCGATTCCAATGCACTGCGTGCAGAGCAATTCCGTGTTGCACATCACACATGAAAGGAGCCTTGATTTTCTTGATGGCACTCCAGAGAAACCCCAAGAACACTGTTTCAAGGCTAGAGGGATCCTGATGTCACTGTAGCAACACGAAAGAGCTCCGTGGACCAAGAATCAACACGAGATGAGAGGTTAGTCCCTGGCTTCGACTCCTGACGAATACCACCTTACCACAAGCACCTCAAGAGGAGGCTTCTCTCAGCTCTAGGTATGTGAGAGGGACCCTGAGTTTGCGGCCTCAAGTGGAATGGACACCGCGATGCCCTGACGCGAAATAAGGCCGGATATCCCTGCAGTGACTTGAATGCAGGCTCGTCTTGCATCTCCCAAGAAGAAAGGATGTCTGAATCCCCTGTGGAGACCACAGAGAAAGACCTAGTTCCCCACCTCATCGCGACCGGAGGCCTCACATCCTTTGAAAACTCCAGAGGTACGCGGAGATCAGTGCCTCCAAAGGAGACGATGCCTGACTCCTCGTGAAACTTGATAGGAGTCCCAGGATTCTTGTGGCACGTGGAAAGGGACCCTTGGTCTCCCGCCTCAGCTGGAGAGGCGTGCCAATTGCCCTGCCAAGCTTCGAGGAGAATCCCGAGTTGTCCCTCGCAACTAGGCAGGAGTCCTGACGTGGCTGAACAAACACGTGGGTGGAAGGGCCATCCCCGTCGTAACTCGAGAATATACCCCAGGTTCCCGCCGCAACTCGAGAAAAACCATGAGACTTCCCCCTCGCCGCGAGATGAGGCCCGATTCCCCTGCACTGCGTGCAGAGCTATTCCGTGTCGCACATCACACATGAAAGGAGCCTTGATTTCCTTGATGGCACTCCAGAGAAACCCCAAGAACACTGTTTCAAGGCTAGAGGGATCCTGAGGTCACTGTAGCAACACGAAAGAGCTCCGTGGGCCAAAAATCAACTCGAGATGAGAGGTTAGTCCCTGGCTTCGACTCCAGAGGAATACCACCTTACCACAAGCACCTCAAGAGGAGGCTTCTCTCAGCTCTAGGTATGTAAGAGGGACCCTGAGTTTGCGGCCTCAAGTGGAATGGACACCGCGATGCCCTGACGCGAAATAAGGCTGGATATCCCTGCAGTGACTTGAATGCAGGCTCGTCTTGCATCTCCCAAGATGAAAGGATGTCTGAATCCCCTATGGAGACCACAGAGAAAGAGCTAGTTCCCCACCTCATCGCGACCGGAGGCCTCACATCCTTTGAAAACTCCAGAGGTACGCGGAGATCAGTGCCTCCAAAGGAGACGATGCCTGACTCCTCGTGAAACTTGATAGGAGTCCCAGGATTCCTGTGGCACGTGGAAAGGGACCCTTGGTCTCCCGCCTCAGCTGGAGAGGCGTCCCAATTTCCTTGCCAAGCCTCGAGGAGAATCCCGAGTTGTGTCTCGCAACTAGGCAGGAGTCCTGACGTGGCTGAACAAACACGTGTGTGGAAGGGAGATCCCCGTCGTAACTCGAGAATATACCCCAGGTTCCCGCCGCAACTCGAGAAAAACCATGAGACTTGCCCCTCGCCGCGAGATGAGGCCCGATTCCCCTGCACTGCGTGCAGAGCAATTCTGTGTTGCACATCACACATGAAAGGAGCCTTGATTTCCTTCATGGCACTCCAGAGAAACCCCAAGAACACTGTTTCAAGGCTAGAGGGATCCTGAGGTCACTGTAGCAACACGAAAGAGCTCGGGGGACCAAAAATCAACTCGAGATGAGAGGTTAGTCCCTGGCTTCGACTCCAGAGGAATACCACCTTACCACAAGCACCTCAAGAGGAGGCTTCTCTCAGCTCTAGGTATGTGAGAGGGATCCTGAGTTTGCGGCCTCAAGTGGAATGGACACCGCGATGCCCTGACTTGAAATAAGGCTGGATATCCCTGCAGTGACTTGAATGCAGGCTCGTCTTGCATCTCCCAAGAAGAAAGGATTTCTGAATCCCCTGTGGAGACCACAGAGAAACACCTAGTTCCCCACCTCATCGCGACCGGAGGCCTCACATCCTTTGAAAACTCCAGAGGTACGCGGAGATCAGTGCCTCCAAAGGAGACGATGCCTGACTCCTCGTGAAACTTGATAGGAGTCCCAGGATTCTTGTGGCACGTGGAAAGGGACCCTTGGTCTCCCGCCTCAGCTGGAGAGGCATTCCAATTGCCCTGCCAAGCCTCGAGGAGAATCCCGAGTTGTCCCTCGCAACTAGGCAGGAGTCCTGACGTCGCTGAAGAAACACGTGGGTGGAAGGGCCATCCCCGTCGTAACTCGAGAATATACCCCAGGTTCCCGCCGCAACTCGAGAAAAACCATGAGACTTCCCCCTCGCCGGGAGATGAGGCCCGATTCCCCTGCACTGCGTGCAGAGCAATTCCGTGTTGCACATCACACATGAAAGGAGCCTTGATTTCCTTCATGGCACTCCAGAGAAACCCCAAGAACACTGTTTCAAGGCTAGAGGGATCCTGAGGTCACTGTAGCAACACGAAAGAACTCTGTGGACCAAAAATCAACTCGAAAAGAGAGGTTAGTCCCTGGATTCGTCTCCAGAGGAATACCACCTTACCACAAGCACCTCAAGAGGAGGCTTCTCTCAGCTCTAGGTATGTGAGAGGTACCCTGATTTTGCGGCCTCAAGTGGAATGGACACCGCGATGCCCTGACTCGAAATAAGGCCGGATATCCCTGCAGTGACTTCAATGCAGGCTCGTCTTGCATCTCCCAAGACAAAAGGATGTCTGAATCCCCTGTGGAAAGCACAGAGAAAGACTTAGTTTCCCACCTCATCGCGACCGATAGCCTCACATCCTTTGTAAACTCCAGAGGTACGCGGAGATCAGTGCCTCCAAAGGAGACGATGCCTGACTTCTCGTGAAACTTGATAGGAGTCCCAGGATTCCTGTGGCACTTGGAAGGGGACACTTGGTCTCCCGCCTCAGCTGGAGAGGCGTCCCAATTGCCCTGCCAAGCCTCGAGGAGAATCCAGAGTTGTCCCTCGCAACTAGGCAGGAGTCCTGACGTCGCTGAAGAAACACGTGGGTGGAAGGGCCATCCCCGTCGTAACTCGAGAATATACCCCAGGTTCCCGCCGCAACTCGAGAAAAACCATGAGACTTCCCCCTCACCGCGAGATGAGGCCCGATTCCCCTGCACTGCGTGCAGAGCAATTCCGTGTTGCACATCACACATGAAAGGAGCCTTGATTTCCTTGATGGCACTCCAGAGAAACCCCAAGAACACTCTTTCAAGGCTAGAGGGATCCTGAGGTCACTGTAGCAACACGAAAGAGCTCCGTGGGCCAAAAATCAACTCGAGATGAGAGGTTAGTCCCTGGCTTCGACTCCAGAGGAATACCACCTTACCACAAGCACCTCAAGAGGAGGCTTCTCTCAGCTCTAGGTATGTGAGAGGGACCCTGAGTTTGCGGCCTCAAGTGGAATGGACACCGCGATGCCCTGACTCGAAATAAGGCCGGATATCCCTGCAGTGACTGGAATGCAGGCTCGTCTTGCATCTCCCAAGACGAAAGGGTGTCTGAATCCCCTGTGGAGACCACAGAGAAAGACCTAGTTCCCCACCTCATCGCGAAGTGAGGCCTCACATCCTTTGAAAACTCCAGAGGTACGCGGAGATCAGTGCCTCCAAAGGAGACGATGCCTGACTCCTCGTGAAACTTGATAGGAGTCCCAGTATTCCTGTGGCACGTGGAAAGGGACCCATGGTCTCCCGCCTCAGCTGGAGAGGCGTCCCAATTGCCTTGCCAAGCCTCGAAGAGAATCCCGAGTTGTGTCTCGCAACTAGGCAAGAGTCCTGACGTGGCTGAACAAACACGTGGGTGGAAGGGCCATCCCCGTCGTAACTCGAGAATATACCCCAGGTTCCCGCCGCAACTCGAGAAAAACCATGAGACTTCCCCCTCGCCGCGAGATGAGGCCCGATTCCCCTGCACTGCGTGCAGAGCAATTCCGTGTTGCACATCACACATGAAAGGAGCCTTGATTTTCTTGATGGCACTCCAGAGAAACCCCAAGAACACTGTTTCAAGGCTAGAGGGATCCTGATGTCACTGTAGCAACACGAAAGAGCTCCGTGGACCAAGAATCAACACGAGATGAGAGGTTAGTCCCTGGCTTCGACTCCTGACGAATACCACCTTACCACAAGCACCTCAAGAGGAGGCTTCTCTCAGCTCTAGGTATGTGAGAGGGACCCTGAGTTTGCGGCCTCAAGTGGAATGGACACCGCGATGCCCTGACGCGAAATAAGGCCGGATATCCCTGCAGTGACTTGAATGCAGGCTCGTCTTGCATCTCCCAAGAAGAAAGGATGTCTGAATCCCCTGTGGAGACCACAGAGAAAGACCTAGTTCCCCACCTCATCGCGACCGGAGGCCTCACATCCTTTGAAAACTCCAGAGGTACGCGGAGATCAGTGCCTCCAAAGGAGACGATGCCTGACTCCTCGTGAAACTTGATAGGAGTCCCAGGATTCTTGTGGCACGTGGAAAGGGACCCTTGGTCTCCCGCCTCAGCTGGAGAGGCGTTCCAATTGCCCTGCCAAGCTTCGAGGAGAATCCCGAGTTGTCCCTCGCAACTAGGCAGGAGTCCTGACGTGGCTGAACAAACACGTGGGTGGAAGGGCCATCCCCGTCGTAACTCGAGAATATACCCCAGGTTCCCGCCGCAACTCGAGAAAAACCATGAGACTTCCCCCTCGCCGCTAGATGAGGCCCGATTCCCCTGCATTGCGTGCAGACCTATTCCGTGTCGCACATCACACATGAAAGGAGCCTTGATTTCCTTGATGGCACTCCAGAGAAACCCCAAGAACACTGTTTCAAGGCTAGAGGGATCCTGAGGTCACTGTAGCAACACGAAAGAGCTCCGTGGGCCAAAAATCAACTCGAGATGAGAGGTTAGTCCCTGGCTTCGACTCCAGAGGAATACCACCTTACCACAAGCACCTCAAGAGGAGGCTTCTCTCAGCTCTAGGTATGTAAGAGGGACCCTGAGTTTGCGGCCTCAAGTGGAATGGACACCGCGATGCCCTGACGCGAAATAAGGCTGGATATCCCTGCAGTGACTTGAATGCAGGCTCGTCTTGCATCTCCCAAGATGAAAGGATGTCTGAATCCCCTATGGAGACCACAGAGAAAGAGCTAGTTCCCCACCTCATCGCGACCGGAGGCCTCACATCCTTTGAAAACTCCAGAGGTACGCGGAGATCAGTGCCTCCAAAGGAGACGATGCCTGACTCCTCGTGAAACTTGATAGGAGTCCCAGGATTCCTGTGGCACGTGGAAAGGGACCCTTGGTCTCCCGCCTCAGCTGGAGAGGCGTCCCAATTTCCTTGCCAAGCCTCGAGGAGAATCCCGAGTTGTGTCTCGCAACTAGGCAGGAGTCCTGACGTGGCTGAACAAACACGTGTGTGGAAGGGAGATCCCCGTCGTAACTCGAGAATATACCCCAGGTTCCCGCCGCAACTCGAGAAAAACCATGAGACTTGCCCCTCGCCGCGAGATGAGGCCCGATTCCCCTGCACTGCGTGCAGAGCAATTCTGTGTTGCACATCACACATGAAAGGAGCCTTGATTTCCTTCATGGCACTCCAGAGAAACCCCAAGAACACTGTTTCAAGGCTAGAGGGATCCTGAGGTCACTGTAGCAACACGAAAGAGCTCGGGGGACCAAAAATCAACTCGAGATGAGAGGTTAGTCCCTGGCTTCGACTCCAGAGGAATACCACCTTACCACAAGCACCTCAAGAGGAGGCTTCTCTCAGCTCTAGGTATGTGAGAGGGACCCTGAGTTTGCGGCCTCAAGTGAAATGGACACCGCGATGCCCTGACTCGAAATAAGGCCGGATATCCCTGCAGTGACTGGAATGCAGGCTCGTCTTGCATCTCCCAAGACAAAAGGGTGTCTGAATCCCCTCTGGAGACCACAGAGAAAGACCTAGTTCCCCACCTCATCGCGACAGGAGGCCTCAAATCCTTTGAAAACTCCAGAGGTATGCGGAGATCAGTGCCTCCAAAGGAGACGATGCCTGACTCCTCGTGAAACTTGATAGGAGACCCAGGATTCCTGTGGCACGTGGAAAGGGACCCTTGGTCTCCCGCCTCAGCTGGAGAGGCGTTCCAATTGCCCTGCCAAGCCTCGAGGAGAATCCCGAGTTGTCCCTCGCAACTAGGCAGAGGTCCTGACGTGGCTGAACAAACACGTGGGTGGAAGGGCCATCCCCGTCGTAACTCGAGAATATACCCCAGGTTCCCGCCACAACTCGAGAAAAACCATGAGACTTCCCCCTCGCCGCGAGATGAGGCCCGATTCCCCTGCACTGCGTGCAGAGCAATTCCGTGTTGCACATCACACATGAAAGGAGCCTTGATTTCCTTGATGGCACTCCAGAGAAACCCCAAGAACACTGTTTCAAGGCTAGAGGGATCCTGAGGTCACTGTAGCAACACGAAAGAGCTCCGTGGGCCAAAAATCAACTCGAGATGAGAGGTTAGTCCCTGGCTTCGACTCCAGAGGAATACCACCTTACCACAAGCACCTCAAGAGGAGGCTTCTCTCAGCTCTAGGTATGTGAGAGGGACCCTGAGTTTGCGGCCTCAAGTGGAATGGACACCGCGACGCCCTGACGCGAAATAAGGCTGGATATCCCTGCAGTGACTTGAATGCAGGCTCGTATTGCATCTCCCAAGACGAAAGGTTGTCTGAATCCCCTGTGGAGACCACAGAGAAAGACCTAGTTCCCCACCTCATCGCGACAGGAGGCCTCAAATCCTTTGAAAACTCCAGAGGTATGCGGAGATCAGTGCCTCCAAAGGAGACGATGCCTGACTCCTCGTGAAACTTGATAGGAGACCCAGGATTCCTGTGGCACGTGGAAAGGGACCCTTGGTCTCCAGTCTCAGCTGAAGAGGCGTCCCAATTGCCCTGCAAAGCCTCGAGGAGAATCCAGAGTTGTCCCTCGCAACTAGGCAGGAGTCCTGACATGGCTGAACACACACGTGTGTGGAAGGGCCATCCCCGTCTTAACTCGAGAATATACCCCAGGTTCCCGCCGCAACTCGAGAAAAACCATGAGACTTCCCCCTCGCCGCGAGATGAGGCCCGATTCCCCTGCACTGCGTGCAGAGCAATTCCGTGTTGCACATCACACATGAAAGGAGCCTTGATTTCCTTGATGGCACTCCAGAGAAACCCCAAGAACACTGTTTCAAGGCTAGAGGGATCCTGAGGTCACTGTAGCAACACGAAAGAGCTCCGTGGACCAAGAATCAACACGAGATGAGAGGTTAGTCCCTGGCTTCGACTCCTGACGAATACCACGTTACCACAAGCACCTCAAGAGGAGGCTTCTCTCAGCTCTAGGTATGTGAGAGGGACCCTGAGTTTGCGGCCTCAAGTGGAATGGACACTGCGATGCCCTGACTCGAAATAAGGCCGGATATCCCTGCAGTGACTGGAATGCAGGCTCGTCTTGCATCTCCCAAGACGAAAGGGTGTCTGAATCCCCTGTGGAGACCACAGAGAAAGACCTAGTTCCCCACCTCATCGCGACAGGAGGCCTCAAATCCTTTGAAAACTCCAGAGGTATGCGGATATCAGTGCCTCCAAAGGAGACGATGCCTGACTCCTCGTGAAACTTGATAGGAGACCCAGGATTCCTGTGGCACGTGGAAAGGGACCCTTGGTCTCCCGCCTCAGCTGGAGAGCCGTCCCAATTGCCCTGCAAAGCCTCGAGGAGAATCCCGAGTTGTCCCTCGCAACTAGGCAGGAGTCCTGACATGGCTGAACAAACACGTGTGTGGAAGGGCCATCCCCGTCGTAACTCGAGAATATACCCCAGGTTCCCGCCGCAACTCGAGAAAAACCATGAGACTTCCCCCTCGCCGCGAGATGTGGCCCGTTTCCCCTGCACTGCGTGCAGAGCAATTCCGTGTTGCACATCACACATGAAAGGAGCCTTGATTTCCTTGATGGCACTCCAGAGAAACCCCAAGAACACTGTTTCAAGGCTAGAGGGATCCTGAGGTCACTGTAGCAACACGAAAGAGCTCCGTGGACCAAGAATCAACACGAGATGAGAGGTTAGTCCCTGGCTTCGACTCCTGAGGAATACCACCTTACCACAAGCACCTCAAGAAGAGGCTTCTCTCAGCTCTAGGTATGTGAGAGGGATCCTGAGTATGCGGCCTCAAGTGGAATGGACACCGCGATGCCCTGACTCGAAATAAGGCCGGATATCCCTGCAGTGACTTGAATGCAGGCTCGTCTTGCATCTCCCAAGAAGAAAGGATGTCTGAATCCCCTGTGGAGACCACAGAGAAAGACCTAGTTCCCCACCTCATCGCGACCGGAGGCCTCACATCCTTTGAAAACTCCAGAGGTACGCGGAGATCAGTGCCTCCAAAGGAGACGATGCCTGACTCCTCGTGAAACTTGATAGGAGTCCCAGGATTCCTGTGGAACGTGGAAAGGGACCCTTGGTCTCCCGCCTCAGCTGGAGAGGCGTGCCAATTGCCTTGCCAAGCCTCGAGGAGAATCCCGAGTTGTGTCTCGCAACTAGGCAAGAGTCCTGACGTGGCTGAACAAACACGTGTGTGGAAGGGCCATCCCCGTCGTAACTCGAGAATATACCCCAGGTTCCCGCCGCAACTCGAGAAAAACCATGAGACTTCCCCCTCGCCGCGAGATGAGGCCCGATTCCCCTGCACTGCGTGCACAGCAATTCTGTGTTGCACATCACACATGAAAGGAGCCTTGATTTCCTTCATGGCACTCCAGAGAAACCCCAAGAACACTGTTTCAAGGTTAGAGGGATCCTGAGGTCACTGTAGCAACACGAAAGAACTCTGTGGACCAAAAATCAACTCGAGATGAGAGGTAAGTCCCTGGCTTCGACTCCAGAGGAATACCACCTTACCAGAAGCACCTCAAGAGGAGGCTTCTCTCAGCTCTAGGTATGTGAGAGGGACCCTGAGTTTGCGGCCTCAAGTGGAATGGACACCGCGATGCTCTGACTCGAAATAAGGCCGGATATCCCTGCAGTGACTGGAATGCAGGCTCGTCTTGCATCTCCCAAGACGAAAGGGTGTCTGAATCCCCTGTGGAGACCACAGAGAAAGACCTAGTTCCCCACCTCATCGCGACAGGAGGCCTCAAATCCTTTGAAAACTCCAGAGGTATGCGGAGATCAGTGCCTCCAAAGGAGACGATGCCTGACTCCTCGTGAAACTTGATAGGAGACCCAGGATTCCTGTGGCACGTGGAAAGGGACCCTTGGTCTCCCGCCTCAGCTGGAGAGGCGTCCCAATTGCCTTGCCAAGCCTCGAGGAGAATCCCGAGTTGTCCCTCGCAACTAGGCAGGAGTCCTGACATGGCTGAACAAACACGTGTGTGGAAGGGCCATCCCCGTCGTAACTCGAGAATATACCCCAGGTTCCCACCGCAACTCGAGAAAAACCATGAGACTTCCCCCTCGCCGCGAGATGAGGCCCGATTCCCCAGCACTGCGTGCAGAGGAATTCGGTGTTGCACATCACACATGACAGGAGCCTTGATTTCCTTCATGGCACTCCAGAGAAACCCCAAGAACACTGTTTCAAGGCTAGAGGGATCCTGAGGTCACTGTAGAAACGCGAAAGAGCTCCGTGGACCAAGAATCAACACGAGATGAGAGGTTAGTCCCTGGCTTCGACTCCAGAGGAATACCACCTTACCACAAGCACCTCAAGAGGAGGCTTCTCTCAGCTCTAGGTATGTGAGAGGGATCCTGAGTTTGCGGCCTCAAGTGGAATGGACACCGCGATGCCCTGACTCGAAATAAGGCCGGATATCCCTGCAGTGACTTGAATGCAGGCTCGTCTTGCATCTCCCAAGAAGAAAGGATGTCTGAATCCCCTGTGGAGACCACAGAGAAAGACCTAGTTCCCCACCTCATCGCGACCGGAGGCCTCACATCCTTTGAAAACTCCAGAGGTACGCGGAGATCAGTGCCTCCAAAGGAGACGATGCCTGACTCCTCGTGAAACTTGATAGGAGTCCCAGGATTCTTGTGGCACGTGGAAAGGGACCCTTGGTCTCCCGCCTCAGCTGGAGAGGCGTTCCAATTGCCCTGCAAAGCCTCGAGGAGAATCCCGAGTTGTCCCTCGCAACTAGGCAGGAGTCCTGACGTGGCTGAACAAACACGTGGGTGGAAGGGCCATCCCCGTCGTAACTCGAGAATATACCCCGGGTTCCCGCTGCAACTCGAGAAAAACCATGAGACTTCCCCCTCGCCACGAGATGAGGCCCGATTCCCCTGCACTGCGTGCAGAGCAATTCCGTGTTCCACATCACACATGAAAGGAGCCTTGATTTCCTTGATGGCACTCCAGAGAAACCCCAAGAACACTGTTTCAAGGCTAGAGGGATCCTGAGGTCACTGTACCAAAACGAAAGAGCTCCGTGGGCCAAAAATCAACTCGAGATGAGAGGTTAGTCCCTGGCTTCGACTCCAGAGGAATACCACCTTACCACAAGCACCTCAAGAGGAGGCTTCTCTCAGCTCTAGGTATGTGAGAGGGATCCTGAGTTTGCGGCCTCAAGTGGAATGGACACCGCGATGCCCTGACGCGAAATAAGGCTGGATATCCCTGCAGTGACTTGAATGCAGGCTCGTCTTGCATCTCCCAAGATGAAAGGATGTCTGAATCCCCTGTGGAGACCACAGAGAAAGACCTAGTTCCCCACCTCATCGCGACCGGAGGCCTCACATCCTTTGAAAACTCCAGAGGTACGCGGAGATCAGTGCCTCCAAAGGAGACGATGCCTGACTCCTCGTGAAACTTGATAGGAGTCCCAGGATTCCTGTGGCACGTGGAAAGGGACCCTTGGTCTCCCGCCTCAGCTGGAGAGGCGTCCGAATTTCCTTGCCAAGCCTCGAGGAGAATCCCGAGTTGTGTCTCGCAACTAGGCAGGAGTCCTGACGTGGCTGAACAAACACGTGTGTGGAAGGGAGATCCCCGTCGTAACTCGAGAATATACCCCAGGTTCCCGCCGCAACTCGAGAAAAACCATGAGACTTGCCCCTCGCCGCGAGATGAGGCCCGATTCCCCTGCACTGCGTGCAGAGCAATTCTGTGTTGCACATCACACATGAAAGGAGCCTTGATTTCCTTCATGGCACTCCAGAGAAACCCTAAGAACACTGTTTCAAGGCTAGAGGGATCCTGAGGTCACTGTAGCAACACGAAAGAGCTCCGTGGACCAAAAATCAACTCGAGATGAGAGGTTAGTCCCTGGCTTCGACTCCAGAGGAATACCACCTTACCACAAGCACCTCAAGAGGAGGCTTCTCTCAGCTCTAGGTATGTGAGAGGGACCCTGAGTTTGCGGCCTCAAGTGGAATGGACACCGCGATGCCCTGACGCGAAATAAGGCTGGATATCCCTGCAGTGACTGGAATGCAGGCTCGTCTTGCATCTCCCAGGACGAAAGGATGTCTGAATCCCCTGTGGAAAGCACAGAGAAAGACTTAGTTCCCCACCTCATCGCGACAGATAGCCTCACATCCTTTGAAAACTCCAGAGGTCCACGGAGATCAGTGCCTCCAAAGGAGACGATGCCTGACTCCTCGTGAAACTTGATAGGAGTCCCAGGATTCTTGTGGCACTTGGAAAGGGACACGTGGTCTCCCGCCTCAGCTGGAGAGGCGTCCCAATTGCCCTGCCAAGCCTCGAGGAGAATCCAGAGTTGTCCCTCGCAGCTAGGCAGGAGTCCTGACGTGGCTGAACAAACACGTGTGTGGAAGGGCCATCCCCGTCGTAACTCGAGTATATACCCCAGGTTACCGCCGCAACTCGAGAAAAACCATGAAACTTCCCCCTCGCCGCGAGATGAGGCTCGATTCGTCTGCACTGCGTGCAGAGCAATTCCGTGTTGCACATCACACATGAAAGGAGCCTTGATTTCCTTGATGGCACTCCAGAGATACCCCAAGAACACTGTTTCAAGGCTAGAGGGATCCTGAGGTCACTGTAGCAACACGAAAGAATTCCGTGGGCCAAAAATCAACTCGAGATGAGAGGTTAGTCCCTGGCTTCGACTCCAGAGGAATACCACCTTACCAGAAGCACCTCAAGAGGAGGCTTCTCTCAGCTCTAGGTATGTGAGAGGGACCCTCAGTTTGCGGCCTCAAGTGGAATGGACACCGCGATGCCCTGACGCGAAATAAGGCCGGATATCCCTGCAGTGACTTGAATGCAGGCTCGTCTTGCATCTCCCAAGACGAAAGGATGTCTGAATCCCCTGTGGAGAACACAGAGAAAGACCTAGTTCCCCACCTCATCGCGACCGGAGGCCTCACATCCTTTGAAAACTCCAGAGGTACGCGGAGATCAGTGCCTCCAAAGGAGACGATGCCTGACTCCTCGTGAAACTTGATAGGAGTCCCAGGATTCCTGTGGCACTTGGAAAGGGACCCTTGGTCTCCCGCCTCAGCTGGAGAGGCGTCCCAATTGCCCTGCCAAGCCTCGAGGAGAATCCAGAGTTGTCCCTCGCAACTAGGCAGGAGTCCTGACGTCGCTGAAGAAACACGTGGGTGGAAGGGCCATCCCCGTCGTAACTCGAGAATATACCCCAGGTTCCCGCCGCAACTCGAGAAAAACCATGAGACTTCCCCCTCGATGCGAGATGAGGCCCGATTCCCCTGTACTGCGTGCAGAGCAATTCCGTCTTGCACATCACACATGAAAGGAGCCTTGATTTCCTTGATGGCACTCCAGAGAAACCCCAAGAACACTGTTTCAAGGATAGAGGGATCCTGAGGTCACTGTAGCAACACGAAAGAACTCTGTGGACCAAAAATCAACTCGAAAAGAAAGGTTAGTCCCTGGATTCGTCTCCAGAGGAATACCACCTTACCACAAGCACCTCAAGAGGAGGCTTCTCTCAGCTCTAGGTATGTGAGAGGGACCCTGAGTTTGCGGCCTCAAGTGGAATGGACACCGCGATGCCCTGACTCGAAATAAGGCCGGATATCCCTGCAGTGACTGGAATGCAGGCTCGTCTTGCATCTCCCAAGACGAAAGGGTGTCTGAATCCCCTGTGGAGACCACAGAGAAAGACCTAGTTCCCCACCTCATCGCGACAGGAGGCCTCAAATCCTTTGAAAACTCCAGAGGTATGCGGAGATCAGTGCCTCCAAAGGAGACGATGCCTGACTCCTCGTGAAACTTAATAGGAGACCCAGGATTCCTGTGGCACGTGGAAAGGGACACTTGGTCTCCCGTCTCAGCTGGAGAGGCGTCCCAATTGCCCTGCAAAGCCTCGAGGAGAATCCCGAGTTGTCCCTCGCAACTAGGCAGGAGTCCTGACGTCGCTGAAGAAACACGTGGGTGGAAAGGCCATCCCCGTCGTAACTCGACAATATACCCCAGGTTCCCGCCGCAACTCGAGAAAAACCATGAGACTTCCCCCTCGCTGCGAGATGAGGCCCGATTCCCCTGCACTGCGTGCAGAGCAATTCCGTGTTGCACATCACACATGAAAGGAGCCTTGATTTCCTTGATGGCACTCCAGAGAAACCCCAAGAACACTGTTTCAAGGCTAGAGGGATCCTGAGGTCACTGTAGCAACACGAAAGAGCTCCATGGGCCAAAAATCAACTCGAGATGAGAGGTTAGTCCCTGGCTTCGACTTCCGAGGAATACCACCTTACCACAAGCACCTCAAGAGGAGGCTTCTCTCAGCTCTAGGTATGTGAGAGGGACCCTGAGTTTGCGGCCTCAAGTGGAATGGACACCGCGATGCTCTGACGCGAAATAAGGCTGGATATCCCTGCAGTGACTTGAATGCAGGCTCGTCTTGCATCTCCCAAGATGAAAGGATGTCTGAATCCCCTGTGGAGACCACATAGAAAGACGTAGTTCCCCACCTCATCGCGACCGGAGGCCTCACATCCTTTGAAAACTCCAGAGGTACGCGGAGATCAGTGCCTCCAAAGGAGACGATGCCTGACTCCTCGTGAAACTTGATAGGAGTCCCAGGATTCCTGTGGCACGTGGAAAGGGACCCTTGGTCTCCCGCCTCAGCTGGAGAGGCGTCCCAATTGCCTTGCCAAGCCTCGAGGAGAATCCCGAGTTGTGTCTCGCAACTAGGCAAGAGTCCTGACGTGGCTGAACAAACACGTGTGTGGAAGGGCCATCCCCGTCGTAACTCGAGAATATACCCCAGGTTCCCGCCGCAACTCGAGAAAAACCATGAGACTTCCCCCTCGCCGCGAGAAGAGGCCCGATTCCCCTGCACTGCGTGCACAGCAATTCTGTGTTGCACATCACACATGACAGGAGCCTTGATTTCCTTCATGGCACTCCAGAGAAACCCCAAGAACACTGTTTCAAGGCTAGAGGGATCCTGAGGTCACTGTAGCAACACGAAAGAGCTCCGTGGGCCAAAAATCAACTCGAGATGAGAGGTTAGTCCCTGGCTTCGACTCCAGAGGAATACCACCTTACCACAAGCACCTCAAGAGGAGGCTTCTCTCAGCTCTAGGTATGTGAGAGGGACCCTGAGTTTGCGGCCTCAAGTGGAATGGACACCGCGATGCCCTGACTCGAAATAAGGCCAGATATCCTTGCAGTGACTGGAATGCAGGCTCGTCTTGCATCTCCCAAGACGAAAGGGTGTCTGAATCCCCTGTGGAGACCACAGAGAAACACCTAGGTCCCCACCTCATCACGACAGGAGGCCTCACATCCTTTGAAAACTCCAGAGGTATGCGGAGATCAGTGTCTCCAAAGGAGACGATGCCTGACTCCTCGTGAAACTTGATAGGAGACCCAGGATTCCTGTGGCACGTGGAAAGGGACCCTTGGTCTCCCGTCTCAGCTGGAGAGGCGTCCCAATTGCCCTGCAAAGCTTCGAGGAGAACACCGAGTTGTCCCTCGCAACTAGGCAGGAGTCCTGACATGGCTGAACACAGACGTGTGTGGAAGGGCCATCCCCGTCGTAACTCGAGAATATACCCCAGGTTCCCGCCGCAACTCGAGAAAAAGCATGAGACTTCCCCCTCGCCGCGAGATGAAGCCCGATTCCCCTGCACTGCGTGCAGAGCAATTCCGTGTTGCACATCACACATGAAAGGAGCCTTGATTTCCTTGATGGCACTCCAGAGAAACCCCAAGAACACTGTTTCAAGGCTAGAGGGATCCTGAGGTCACTGTAGCCACACGAAACAGCTCCGTGGACCAAGAATCAACACGAGATGAGAGGTTAGTCCCTGGCTTCGACTCCTGAGGAATACCACTTTACCACAAGCACCTCAAGAGGAGGCTTCTCTCAGCTCTAGGTATGTGAGAGGGATCCTGAGTTTGCGGCCTCAAGTGGAATGGACACCGCGATGCCCTGACTCGAAATAAGGCCGGATATCCCTGCAGTGACTTGAATGCAGGCTCGTCTTGCATCTCCCAAGAAGAAAGGATGTCTGAATCCCCTGTGGAGACCACAGAGAAACACCTAGTTCCCCACCTCATCGCGACCGCAGGCCTCACATCCTTTGAAAACTCCAGAGGTACGCGGAGATCAGTGCCTCCAAAGGAGACGATGCCTGACTCCTCGTGAAACTTGATAGGAGTCCCAGGATTCCTGTGGCACGTGGAAAGGGACCCTTGGTCTCCCGCCTCAGCTGGAGAGGCGTTCCAATTGCCCTGCCAAGCCTCGAGGAGAATCCCGAGTTGTCCCTCGCAACTAGGCAGGAGTCCTGACGTGGCTGAACAAACACGTGGGTGGAAGGGCCATCCCCGTCGTAACTCGAGAATAGACCCCAGGTTCCCGCCGCAACTCGAGAAAAACCATGAGACTTCCCCCTCGCCGCGAGATGAGGCCCGATTCCCCTGTACTGCGTGCAGAGCAATTCCGTGTTGCACATCACACATGTAAAGAGCCTTGATTTCCTTGATGGCACTCCAGAGAAACCCCAAGAACACTGTTTCAAGGCTAGAGGGATCCTGAGGTCACTGTAGCAACACGAAAGAGCTCCGTGGACCAAAAATCAACTCGAGATGAGAGGTTAGTCCCTGGCTTCGACTCCAGAGGAATACCACCTTACCACAAGCACCTCAAGAGGAGGCTTCTCTCAGCTCTAGGTATGTGAGAGGGACCCTGAGTTTGCGACCTCAAGTGGAATGGACACCGCGATGCCCTGACGCGAAATAAGGCTGGATATCCCTGCAGTGACTTGAATGCAGGCTCGTCTTGCATCTCCCAAGATGAAAGGATGTTTGAATCCCCTGTGGAGACCACAGAGAAAGACCTAGTTCCCCACCTCATCGCGAACGGAGGCCTCACATCCTTTGAAAACTCCAGAGGTACCCGGAGATCAGTGCCTCCAAAGGAGACGATGCCTGACTCCTCGTGAAAATTGATAGGAGTCCCAGGATTCCTGTGGCACGTGGAAAGGGACCCTTGGTCTCCCGCCTCAGCTGGAGAGGCGTCCCAATTGCCTTGCCAAGCCTCGAGGAGAATCCCGAGTTGTGTCTCGCAACTAGGCAGGAGTCCTGACGTGGCTGAACAAACACGTGTGTGGAAGGGCCATCCCTGTCGTTACTCGAGAATATAACCCAGGTTCCCGCCGCAACTCGAGAAAAACCATGAGACTTCCCCCTCGCCGCGAGATGAGGCCCGATTCCCCTGCACTGCGTGCAGAGCAATTCTGTGTTGCACATCACACATGAAAGGAGCCTTGATTTCCTTCATGGTACTCCAGAGAAACCCCAAGAACACTGTTTCAAGGCTAGAGGGATCCTGAGGTCACTGAAGCAACACGAAAGAGCTCCGTGGACCAGAAATCAACTCGAGATGAGAGGTTAGTCCCTGGCTTCGACTCCAGAGGAATACCACCTTACCAGAAGCACCTCAAGAGGAGGCTTCTCTCAGCTCTAGGTATGTGAGAGGGACCCTGAGTTTGCGGCCTCAAGTGGAATGGAAACCACGATGCCCTGACTCGAAATAAGGCCGGATATCCCTGCAGTGACTGGAATGCAGGCTCCTCTTGCATCTCCCAAGATGAAAGGGTGTCTGAATCCCCTGTGGAGACCACAGAGAAAGACCTAGATCCCCACCTCATCGCGACAGGAGGCCTCAAATCCTTTGGAAACTCCAGAGGTATGCGGAGATCAGTGCCTCCAAAGGAGACGATGCCTGACTCCTCGTGAAACTTTATAGGAGACCCAGGATTCCTGTGGCACGTGGAAAGGGACCCTTGGTCTCCCGTCTCAGCTGGAGAGGCGTCCCAATTGCCCTGCAAAGCCTCGAGGAGAATCCCGAGATGTCCCTCACAACTAGGCAGGAGTCCTGACATGGCTGAACACACACGTGTGTGGAAGGGCCATCCCCGTCGTAACTCGAGAGTATACCCCAGGTTCCCGCTGCAACTCGAGAAAAACCATGAGTCTTCCCCCTCTCCACGAGATGAGGCCCGATTCCCCTGCACTGCGTGCAGAGCAATTCCGTGTTGCACATCACACATGAAAGGAGCCTTGATTTCCTTGATGGCACTCCAGAGAATCCCCAAGAACACTGTTTCAAGGCTAGAGGGATCCTGAGGTCACTGTAGCAACACGAATGAGCTCCGTGGACCAAGAATCAACACGAGATGAGAGGTTAGTCCCTGGCTTCGACTCCTGAGGAATACCACCTTACCACAAGCACCTCAAGAGGAGGCTTCTCTCAGCTCTAGGTATGTGAGAGGGATCCCGAGTTTGCGGCCTCAAGTGGAATGGACACCGCGATGCCCTGACTCGAAATAAGGCCGGATATCCCTGCAGTGACTTGAATGCAGGCTCGTCTTGCATCTCCCAAGAAGAAAGGATGTCTGAATCCCCTGTGGATACCACAGAGAAACACCTAGGTCCCCACCTCATCGCGACCGCAGGCCTCACATCCTTTGAAAACTCCAGAGGTACGCGGAGATCAGTGCCTCCAAAGGAGACGATGCCTGACTCCTCGTGAAAATTGATAGGAGTCCCAGGATTCTTGTGGCACGTGGAAAGGGACCCTTGGTCTCCCGCCTCAGCTGGAGAGGCGTTCCAATTGCCCTGCCAAGCTTCGAGGAGAATCCCGAGTTGTCCCTCGCAACTAGGCAGGAGTCCTGACATGGCTGAACACACACGTGTGTGGAAGGGCCATCCCCGTCGTAACTCGAGAATATACCCCAGGTTCCCGCCGCAACTCGAGAAAAACCATGAGACTTCCCCCTCGCCGCGAGATGAGGCCCGATTCCTCTGCACTGCGTGCAGAGCAATTCCGTGTTGCACATCACACATGAAAGGAGCCTTGATTTCCTTGATGGCACTCCAGAGAAACCCCAAGAACACTGTTTCAAGGCTAGAGGGATCCTGAGGTCACTGTAGCAACACGAAAGAGCTCCGTGGGCCACAAATCAACTCGAGATGAGAGGTTAGTCCCTGGCTTCGACTCCAGAGGAATACCACCTTACCACAAGCACCTCAAGAGGAGGCTTCTCTCAGCTCTAGGTATGTGAGAGGGACCCTGAGTTTGCGACCTCAAGTGGAATGGACACTGCGATGCCCTGACGCGAAATAAGGCTGGATATCCCTGCAGTGACTTGAATGCAGGCTCGTCTTGCATCTCCCAAGATGAAAGGATGTCTGAATCCCCTGTGGAGACCACAGAGAAAGACCTAGTTCCCCACCTCATCGCGACCGGAGGCCTCACATCCTTTGAAAACTCCAGAGGTACGCGGAGATCAGTGCCTCCAAAGGAGACGATGCCTGACTCCTCGTGAAAATTGATAGGAGTCCCAGGATTCCTGTGGCACGTGGAAAGGGACCCTTGGTCTCCCGCCTCAGCTGGAGAGGCGTCCCAATTGCCTTGCCAAGCCTCGAGGAGAATCCCGAGTTGTGTCTCGCAACTAGGCAGGAGTCCTGACGTGGCTGAACAAACACGTGTGTGGAAGGGCCATCCCCGTCGTTACTCGAGAATATAACCCAGGTTCCCGCCGCAACTCGAGAAAAACCATGAGACTTCCCCCTCGCTGCGAGATGAGGCCCGATTCCCCTGCACTGCGTGCAGAGCAATTCTGTGTTGCACATCACACATGAAAGGAGCCTTGATTTCCTTCATGGCACTCCAGAGAAACCCCAAGAACACTGTTTCAAGGCTAGAGGGATCCTGAGGTCACTGAAGCAACACGAAAGAGCTCCGTGGACCAAAAATCAACTCGAGATGAGAGGTTAGTCCCTGGCTTCGACTCCAGAGGAATACCACCTTACCAGAAGCACCTCAAGAGGAGGCTTCTCTCAGCTCTAGGTATGTGAGAGGGACCCTGAGTTTGCGGCCTCATGTGGAATGGACACCGCAATGCCCTGACTCGAAATAAGGCCGGATATCCCTGCAGTGACTTGAATGCAGGCTCCTCTTGCATCTCCCAAGATGAAAGGGTGTCTGAATCCCCTGTGGAGACCACAGAGAAAGACCTAGATCCCCACCTCATCGCGACAGAGGGCTCAAATCCTTTGGAAACTCCAGAGGTATGCGGAGATCAGTGCCTCCAAAGGAGACGATGCCTGACTCCTCGTGAAACTTTATAGGAGACCCAGGATTCCTGTGGCACGTGGAAAGGGACCCTTGGTCTCCCGTCTCAGCTGGAGAGGCGTCCCAATTGCCCTGCAAAGCCTCGAGGAGAATCCCGAGATGTCCCTCGCAACTAGGCAGGAGTCCTGACATGGCTGAACACACACGTGTGTGGAAGGGCCATCCCCGTCGTAACTCGAGAGTATACCCCAAGTTCCCGCTGCAACTCGAGAAAAACCATGAGTCTTCCCCCTCTCCACGAGATGAGGCCCGATTCCCCTGCACTGGGTGCAGAGCAATTCCGTGTTGCACATCACACATGAAAGGAGCCTTGATTTCCTTGATGGCACTCCAGAGAAACCCCAAGAACACTGTTTCAATGCTAGAGGGATTCTGAGGTCACTGTAGCAACACGAAAGAGCTCCGTGGACCAAGAATCAACACGAGATGAGAGGTTAGTCCCTGGCTTCAACTCCTGAGGAATACCACCTTACCACAAGCACCTCAAGAGGAGGCTTCTCTCAGCTCTAGGTATGTGAGAGGGATCCTGAGTTTGCGGCCTCAAGTGGAATGGACACCGCGATGCCCTGACTCGAAATAAGGCCGGATATCCCTGCAGTGACTTGAATGCAGGCTCGTCTTGCATCTCCCAAGAAGAAAGGATGTCTGAATCCCCTGTGGAGACCACAGAGAAACACCTAGGTCCCCACCTCATCGCGACCGCAGGCCTCACATCCTTTGAAAACTCCAGAGGTACGCGGAGATCAGTGCCTCCAAAGGAGACGATGCCTGACTCCTCGTGAAACTTGATAGGAGTCCCAGGATTCTTGTGGCACGTGGAAAGGGACCCTTGGTCTCCCGCCTCAGCTGGAGAGGCGTTCCAATTGCCCTGCCAAGCCTCGAGGAGAATCCCGAGTTGTCCCTCGCAACTAGGCAGGAGTCCTGACGTGGCTGAAGAAACACGTGGGTGGAAGGGCCATCCCCGTCGTAACTCGAGAATATACCCCAGGTTCCCGCCGCAACTCGAGAAAAACCATGATACTTCCCACTCGACGCGAGATGAGGCCCGATTCCCGTGTACTGCGTGCAGAGCAATTCCGTCTTGCACATCACACATGAAAGGAGCCTTGATTTCCTTGATGGCACTCCAGAGAAACCCCAAGAACACTGTTTCAAGCCTAGAGGGATCCTGAAGTCACTGTAGCAACACGAAAGAGCTCCGTGGTCCAAAAATCAACTCGAGATGAGAGGTTAGTCCCTGGTTTCGACTCCTGAGGAATACCACCTTACCACAAGCACCTCAAGAGGAGGCTTCTCTCAGCTCTAGGTATGTGAGAGGGACCCTGAGTTTGCGGCCTCAAGTGGAATGGACACCACGATGCCCTGACTCGAAATAAGGCCGGATATCCCTGCAGTGACTGGAATGCAGGCTCGTCTTGCATCTCCCAAGACGAAAGGGTGTCTGAATCCCCTCTGGAGACCACAGAGAAAGACCTAGTTCCCCACCTCATGGCGACAGGAGGCCTCAAATCCTTTGAAAACTCAAGAGGAATGCGGAGATCAGTGCCTCCAAAGGAGACGATGCCTGACTCCTCGTGAAACTTGATAGGAGACCCAGGATTCCTGTGGCACGTGGAAAGGGACCCTTGGTCTCCCGTCTCAGCTGGAGAGGCGTCCCAATTGCCCTGCAAAGCCTCGAGGAGAATCCCGAGTTGTCCCTCGCAACTAGGCAGGAGTCCTGACATGGCTGAACACACACGTGTGTGGAAGGGCCATCCCCGTCGTAACTCGAGAATATACCCCAGGTTCCCGCCGCAACTCGAGAAAAACCATGAGACTTCCCCCTCGCCGCGAGATGAGGCCCGATTCCTCTGCACTGCGTGCAGAGCAATTCCGTGTTGCATATCACACATGAAAGGAGCCTTGATTTCCTTGATGGCACTCCAGAGAAACCCCAAGAACACTGTTTCAAGGCTAGAGGGATCCTGAGGTCACTGTAGCAACACGAAAGAGCTCCGTGGACCAAGAATCAACACGAGATGAGAGGTTAGTCCCTGGCTTCGACTCCTGAGGAATACCACCTTACCACAAGCACCTCAAGAGGAGGCTTCTCTCAGCTCTAGGTATGTGAGAGGGATCCTGAGTTTGCGGCCTCAAGTGGAATGGACACCGTGATGCCCTGACTCGAAATAAGGCCGGATATCCCTGCAGTGACTTGAATGCAGGCTCGTCTTGCATCTCCCAAGAAGAAAGGATGTCTGAATCCCCTGTGGAGACCACAGAGAAACACCTAGTTCCCCACCTCATCGCGACAGGAGGCCTCACATCCTTTGAAAACTCCAGAGGTACGCGGAGATCAGTGCCTCCAAAGGAGACGATGCCTGACTCCTCGTGAAACTTGATAGGAGTCCCAGGATTCTTGTGGCACGTGGAAAGGGACACTTGGTCTCCCGCCTCAGCCTGAGAGGCGTCCCAATTGCCTTCCCAAGCCTCGAAGAGAATCCCGAGTTGTGTCTCGCAACTAGGCAGGAGTCCTGACGTGGCTGAACAAACACGTGTGTGGAAGGGCCATCCCCGTCGTAACTCGAGAATATACCCCAGGTTCCCGCCGCAACTCGAGAAAAACCATGAGACTTCCCCCTCGCCGCGAGATGAGGCCCGATTCCCCTGCACTGCGTGCAGAGCAATTCTGTGTTGCACATCACACATGAAAGGAGCCTTGATTTCCTTGATGGCACTCCAGAGAAACCCCAAGAACACTGTTTCAAGGCTAGAGGGATCCTGAGGTCACTGTAGCAACACGAAAGAGCTCCGTGGACCAAAAATCAACTCGAGATGAGAGGTTAGTCCCTGGCTTCGACTCCAGAGGAATACCACCTTACCACAAGCACCTCAAGAGGAGGCTTCTCTCAGCTCTAGTTATGTGAGAGGAACCCTGAGTTTGCGGCCTCAAGTGGAATGGACACCGCGATGCCCTGACTCGAAATAAGGCCGGATATCCCTGCAGTGACTTCAATGGAGGCTCGTCTTGCATCTCCCAGGACGAAAGGATGTCTGAATCCCCTGTGGAAAGCACAGAGAAAGACTTAGTTCCCCACCACATCGCGACCGATACCCTCACATCCTTTGAAAACTTCAGAGGTACGCGGAGATCAGTGCCTCCAAAGGAGACGATGCCTGACTCCTCGTGAAACTTGATAGGAGACCCAGGATTCCTGTGGCACGTGGAAAGGGACCCTTGGTCTCCCGCCTCAGCTGGAGAGCCGTCCCAATTGCCCTGCAAAGCCTCGAGGAGAATCCCGAGTTGTCCCTCGCAACTAGGCAGGAGTCCTGACGTGGCTGAACAAACACGTGTGTGGAAGGGCCATCCCCGTCGTAACTCGAGAATATACCCCAGGTTCCCGCCGCAACACGAGAAAAACCATGAGACTTCCCCCTCGCCGCGAGATGAGGCCCGATTTCCCTGCACTGCGTGCAGAGCAATTCTGTGTTGCACATCACACATGAAAGGAGCCTTGATTTCCTTCATGGCACTCCAGAGAAACCCCAAGAACACTGTTTCAAGGCTAGAGGGATCCTGAGGTCACTGTAGCAACACGAAAGAGCTCCGTGGACCAAAAATCAACTCGAGATGAGAGGTTAGTCCCTGGCTTCGACTCCAGAGGAATACCACCTTACCACAAGCACCTCAAGAGGAGGCTTCTCTCAGCTCTAGGTATGTGAGAGGGACCCTGAGTTTGCGGCCTCAAGTGGAATGGACACCTCGATGCCCTGCCTCGAAATAAGGCTGGATATCCCTGCTTGACTGAAATGCAGGCTCGTCTTGCATCTCCCAAGACGATAGGGTGTCTGAATCCCCTGTGGAGACCACAGAGAAAGACCTAGTTCCCCACCTCATCGCGACAGGAGGCCTCAAATCCTTTGAAAACTCCAGAGGTACGCGGAGATCAGTGCCTCCAAAGGAGACGATGCCTGACTCCTCGTGAAACTGGATAGGAGTCCCAGGATTCCTGTGGCACGTGGAAAGGGACCCTTGGTCTCCCGCCTCAGCTGGAGAGGCGTCCCAATTGCCTTGCCAAGCCTCGAGGAGAATCCCGAGTTGTCCCTCGCAACTAGGCACGAGTCCTGACGTGGCTGAACAAACACGTGTGTGGAAGGGCCATCCCCGTCGTAACTTGAGAATATACCCCAGGTTCCCGCCGCAACTCGAGAAAAACCATGAGACTTCCCCCTCGCCGCGAGATGAGGCCCGATTCCCCTGCACTGCGTGCAGAGCAATTCCGTGTTGCACATCACACATGAAAGGAGCCTTGATTTCCTTGATGGCACTCCAGAGAAACCCCAAGAACACTGTTTCAAGGCTAGAGGGATCCTGAGGTCACCGTAGCAACACGAAAGAGCTCCGTGGGCCAAAAATCAACTCGAGATGAGAGGTTAGTCCCTGGCTTCGACTCCAGAGGAATACCACCTTACCACAAGCACCTCAAGAGGAGGCTTCTCTCAGCTCTAGGTATGTGAGAGGGACCCTGAGTTTGCGGCCTCAAGTGGAATGGACACCGCGATGCCCTGACGCGAAATAAGGCTGGATATCCCTGCAGTGACTTGAATGCAGGCTCGTCTTGCATCTCCCAAGATGAAAGGATGTCTGAATCCCCTGTGGAGACCACAGAGAAAGACCTAGTTCCCCACCTCATGGCGACCGGAGGCCTCACATCCTTTGAAAACTCCAGAGGTACGCGGAGATCAATGCCTCCAAAGGAGACGATGCCTGACTCCTCGTGAAACTTGATAGGAGTCCCAGGATTCCTGTGGCACGTGGAAAGGGACACTTGGTCTCCCGCCTCAGCTGGAGAGGCGTCCCAATTGCCTTGCCAAGCCTCGAGGAGAATCCCGAGTTGTGTCTCGCAACTAGGCAAGAGTCCTGACGTGGCTGAACAAACACGTGTGTGGAAGGGCCATCCCCGTCGTAACTCGAGAATATACCCCAGGTTCCCGCCGCAACTCGAGAAAAACCATGAGACTTCCCCTTCGCCGCGAGATGAGGCCCGATTCCCCTGCACTGCGTGCACAGTAATTCTGTGTTACACATCACACATGAAAGGAGCCTTGATTTCCTTCATGGCACTCCAGAGAAACCCCAAGAACAATGTTTCAAGGCTAGAGGGATCCTGAGGTCACTGTAGCAACACGAAAGAGCTCCGTGGACCAAAAATCAACTCGAGATGAGAGGTTAGTCCCTGGCTTCGACTCCAGAGGAATACCACCTTACCACAAGCACCTCAAGAGAAGGCTTCTCTCATCTCTAGGTATGTGAGAGGGACCCTGAGTTTGCGGCCTCAAGTGGAATGGACACCACGATGCCCTGACTCGAAATAAGGCCGGATATCCCTGCAGTGACTTCAATGCAGGCTCGTCTTGCATCTCCCAGGACGAAAGGATGTCTGAATCCCCTGTGGAAAGCACAGAGAAAGACTTAGTTCCCCACCTCATCGCGACCGGAGACCTCACATCCTTTGAAAACTCCAGAGGTACGCGGAGATCAGTGCCTCCAAAGGAGACGATGCCTGACTCCTCGTGAAACTTGATAGGAGACCCAGGATTCCTGTGGCACGTGGAAAGGGACACTTGGTCTCCCGCCTCAGCTGGAGAGGCGTCCCAATTGCCTTGCCAAGCCTCGAGGAGAATCCCGAGTTGGGTCTCGCAACTAGGCAAGAGTCCTGACGTGGCTGAACACACACGTGTGTGGAAGGGCCATCCCCGTCGTAACTCGAGAATATACCCCAGGTTCCCGCCGCAACACGAGAAAAACCATGAGACTTCCCCCTCGCCGCGAGATGAGGCCCGATTTCCCTGCACTGCGTTCAGAGCAATTCTGTGTTGCACATCACACATGAAAGGAGCCTTGATTTCCTTCATGGCACTCCAGAGAAACCCCAAGAACACTGTTTCAAGGCTAGAGGGATCCTGAGGTCACTGTAGCAACACGAAAGAGCTCCGTGGACCAAAAATCAACTCGAGATGAGAGGTTAGTCCCTGGCTTCGACTCCAGAGGAATACCACCTTACCACAAGCACCTCAAGAGGAGGCTTCTCTCAGCTCTAGGTATGTGAGAGGGACCCTGAGTTTGCGGCCTCAAGTGGAATGGACACCTCGATGCCCTGCCTCGAAATAAGGCTGGATATCCCTGCTTGACTGAAATGCAGGCTCGTCTTGCATCTCCCAAGACGATAGGGTGTCTGAATCCCCTGTGGAGACCACAGAGAAAGACCTAGTTCCCCACCTCATCGCGACAGGAGGCCTCAAATCCTTTGAAAACTCCAGAGGTACGCGGAGATCAGTGCCTCCAAAGGAGACGATGCCTGACTCCTCGTGAAACTTGATAGGAGTCCCAGGATTCCTGTGGCACGTGGAAAGGGACCCTTGGTCTCCCGCCTCAGCTGGAGAGGCGTCCCAATTGCCTTGCCAAGCCTCGAGGAGAATCCCGAGTTGTCCCTCGCAACTAGGCAGGAGTCCTGACGTGGCTGAACAAACACGTGTGTGGAAGGGCCATCCCCGTCGTAACTCGAGAATATACCCCAGGTTCCCGCCGCAACTCGAGAAAAACCATGAGACTTCCCCCTCGCCGCGAGATGAGGCCCGATTCCCCTGCACTGCGTGCAGAGCAATTCCGTGTTGCACATCACACATGAAAGGAGCCTTGATTTCCTTGATGGCACTCCAGAGAAACCCCAAGAACACTGTTTCAAGGCTAGAGGGATCCTGAGGTGACCGTAGCAACACGAAAGAGCTCCGTGGGCCAAAAATCAACTCGAGATGAGAGGTTAGTCCCTGGCTTCGACTCCAGAGGAATACCACCTTACCACAAGCACCTCAAGAGGAGGCTTCTCTCAGCTCTAGGTATGTGAGAGGGACCCTGAGTTTGCGGCCTCAAGTGGAATGGACACCGCGATGCCCTGACGCGAAATAAGGCTGGATATCCCTGCAGTGACTTGAATGCAGGCTCGTCTTGCATCTCCCAAGATGAAAGGATGTCTGAATCCCCTGTGGAGACCACAGAGAAAGACCTAGTTCCCCACCTCATCGCGACCGGAGGCCTCACATCCTTTGAAAACTCCAGAGGTACGCGGAGATCAGTGCCTCCAAAGGAGACGATGCCTGACTCCTCGTGAAAATTCATAGGAGTCCCAGGATTCCTGTGGCACGTGGAAAGGGACACTTGGTCTCCCGCCTCAGCTGGAGAGGCGTCCCAATTGCCTTGCCAAGCCTCGAGGAGAATCCCGAGTTGTGTCTCGCAACTAGGCAAGAGTCCTGACGTGGCTGAACAAACACGTGTGTGGAAGGGCCATCCCCGTCATAACTCGAGAATATACCCCAGGTTCCCGCCGCAACTCGAGAAAAACCATGAGACTTCCCCTTCGCCGCGAGATGAGGCCCGATTCCCCTGCACTGCGTGCACAGCAATTCTGTGTTACACATCACACATGAAAGGAGCCTTGATTTCCTTCATGGCACTCCAGAGAAACCCCAAGAACAATGTTTCAAGGCTAGAGGGATCCTGAGGTCACTGTAGCAACACGAAAGAGCTCCGTGGACCAAAAATCAACTCGAGATGAGAGGTTAGTCCCTGGCTTCGACTCCAGAGGAATACCACATTACCACAAGCACCTCAAGAGGAGGCTTCTCTCAGCTCTAGGTATGTGAGAGGGACCCTGAGTTTGCGGCCTCAAGTGGAATGGACACCACGATGCCCTGACTCGAAATAAGGCCGGATATCCCTGCAGTGACTGGAATGCAGGCTCGTCTTGCATCTCCCAAGACGAAAGGGTGTCTGAATCCCCTGTGGAGACCACAGAGAAAGACCTAGTTCCCCACCTCATCGCGACAGGAGGCCTCACATCCTTTGAAAACTCCAGAGGTATGCGGAGATCAGTGCCTCCAAAGGAAACGATGCCTGACTCCTGGTGAAACTTGATAGGAGACCCAGGATTCCTGCGGCACGTGGAAAGGGACCCTTGGTCTCCCGTCTCAGCTGGAGAGGCGTCCCAATTGCCCTGCAAAGCCTCGAGGAGAATCCCGAGTTGTCCCTCGCAACTAGGCAGGAGTCCTGACGTCGCTGAAGAAACACGTGGGTGGAAGGCCCATCCCCGTCGTAACTCGAGAATATACCCCAGGTTCCCGCTGCAACTCGAGAAAAACCATGAGACTTCCCCCTCGCCGCGAGATGAGGCCCGATTCCCCTGCACTGCGTGCAGAGCAATTCCGTGTTGCACATCACACATGAAAGGAGCCTTGATTTCCTTGATGGAACTCCAGCGAAACCCCAAGAACACTGTTTCAAGGCTAGAGGGATCCTGAGGTCACTGTAGCAACACGAAAGAGCTCCGTGGACCAAGATTCAACAAGAGATGAGAGATTAGTCCCTGGCTTCGACTCCTGATGAATACCACCTTACCACAAGCACCTCAAGAGGAGGCTTCTCTCAGCTCTAGGTATGTGAGAGGGACCCTGTGTTTGTGGCCTAAAGTGGAATGGACACCGCGATGCCCTGACTCGAAATAAGGCCGGATATCCCTGCAGTGACTTCAATGCAGGCTCGTCTTGCATCTCCCAGGACGAAAGGATGTCTGAATCCCCTGTGGAGACCACAGAGAAAGACTTAGTTGCCCACCTCATCGCGACCGATACCCTCACATCCTTTGAAAACTCCAGAGGTACGCGGAGATCAGTGCCTCCAAAGGAGACGATGCCTGACTCCTCGTGAAACTTGATAGGAGTCCCAGGATTCCTGTGGCACGTGGAAAGGGACCCTTGGTCTCCCGCCTCAGCTGGAGAGGCGTCCCAATTGCCCTGCCAAGCCTCGAGGAGAATCCAGAGTTGTCCCTCGCAACTAGGCAGGAGTCCTGACGTCGCTGAAGAAACACGTGTGTGGAAGGGCCATCCCCGTCGTAACTCGAGAATATACCCCAGGTTCCCGCCGCAACTCGAGAAAAACCATGAGACTTCCCCCTCGCCGCGAGATGAGGCCCGATTCCCCTGCACTGCGTGCAGAGCAATTCCGTGTTGCACATCACACATGAAAGGAGCCTTGATTTCCTTGATGGCACTCCAGAGAAACCCCAAGAACACTGTTTCAAGGCTAGAGGGATCCTGAGGTCACCGTAGCAACACGAAAGAGCTCCGTGGGCCAAAAATCAACTCGAGATGAGAGGTTA